>NC_091062.1:18164534-19364534 GCF_000393655.2 Nicotiana sylvestris | reverse complement strand
TAAGGAATTTGGGGATACTCCAAAAATAAAATTTGTAGCCCTTTATGTCTAGATTTCAGAAAAGTAAATCATTTAGCATTTTGAATTTTGTACAAAAAGTTATGACTGGTATATTATAGGCTGTCCGGAAAGATGAAAAAGAAATTTATGTTGCACAGGGCTGAATTTGACAGCTTATATCTCAAAATCTATAAGGAATTGGGAGATGACCAAAACATGAAAGTTGTAGATCTTGATGTTTAGTTTTCAAAACATTAAACTTTTTGTTTATTTAGAGTTTTATGCCAAAAGTTATGGCCATTATACTAAAGTCGGTTTGAGAAGAGTTTGGAAATGGCTTCTGAGTATTTTGTTCATCATGAACGCGATGGGGGGCTCGCGAACACGAAGAAGGGTCGCCTGGGCAGTGTATAAGTTTGAAAAAATGGGCTTGGCTTATTTCATCTCATTTCCTCCATGGGAGCCGACCTATGAGCGATTTTGGAGCTCCATTTTCGTCATCCATGCCAATGTAAGTGATTCTCACATATTGCAAGTTAAATACTTGGATTATATATATACACACAGACACATAGAAATTCATGAAAATTAGTAAAAACTTGGGGTTTTGGTAAAAAAAACCTAGAAATTGGTATTTTCAGATTTTGACCACGGATTTAGGCATGAAATTTGAAATAAATTATATATTTGAGTTCGTGGGGTTATGGATAAAGTTTATCTTCTAAAATTTCTGGAATCCGGGCATGTGGGCCTGGGGGTAAATTTTAGAAATCTTGCATTTAGAGTTGGGTGATCACGTTAATAGTTGTAATATGAACTTTTGAACGTATATTGATTTGTTTATACACCATTTGAATAATTTTTAATTGTTCGGCACCAATTTGGGGGTTCAAGCTCATCCTTAGACCGGAAAGTAGGCCTTGAGACGAGGTAAATCTCCTTTCTAACCTTGTAAGAGGAAATTAATCCCATAGGTAAAATAAATTAATATGTGCTTTTAATTGTGGGGGACTACGTACGCACGAGGTAACGAGAGTCCGTACGTAGCTAGCTATGCCTATGCCCGGGTAGTCTAGGTCTACATTATGCCTTGTTGATATCGTTGTCAATTTATGTTTGTGGGTAGCCTGAGAAAAAATAAGATTGAGGTTGAGTAATAATTTCCTTGAAAGAGTTGAAATTTGAAGAATTTAAGATTTAAAGGATTTCATTTGAACTTCGAGATTTTGAAAAGAATTGAGGAATATTATAATAGCTTAAGAAATCTATGTGTAACCGTGTCGCACGTATGTTTCGCGCGCGAGGTAATTTTCTTAAAAAGTTTCAAGTTGAATTTCCATTATTTTAAAAATAATAAATAAAGAGATATGATTTAAATGTCAAACTTATATTTGGCCGCGTCGCAGGTATAATTCTCGAGCGGGGTATTTTCTTAAATTTATATCTGACCACATCGCATGTATGATTCGCGAGCGAAAAAATTTATAGAAACATTTATGGTTCGTGTCGTTCGACTCTCGGTAGTGCACAATTTACATTTATGTTGGATCGGGCCAAACGTCCTCCGTGGAATTTATGTGTGATAATAAAACTGGAATCCTTTTATAATTTGTATAAATATGTTAGTTTGAGAAATCAAATGTTTTAAATGAAGTGCTTGGGGTTCTTTAATATGATGAAAGAATTGTCCAGTTATTTCTTGTTCCGAGTTTTATTATTATCTCTATAATTCATGCTTAATTAGAATCTCACATTATTATATTCGGACCACTAGTTAGTGTCGAAGTCGATCTCTCGTCACTACTTCTTCTAGGTTAGACTGAATACTTACTTGGTACGCGTTATTTTCATACTCATACTACATTTGCTATACATTTTGTTGTACATGCATATATATACATTTTGTGGTCTTGTCAACACAACGGTGTGGTTGATACGGGGACTTGAGGTGAGCTGCATCTTATGTGTGATCTGCAACCAGCAGAGTCTCATTCAGAGTATTGGTATTTTCTTTTCTGTCCAAATTTGTATTCTGGACAGTTATTGTATTTTATTTTATTCTTTAGTACGCTCATGCACTTGTGACACCGGGTCCTGGGAGGATTATGGGATATTCAATATTGAAATTGGAAAATATTATTATTTTTTAGTAGTTAAATTGAAGGACATTTATGATTTCAAAAATATTAAAATGAGAATTAAATTAACTATTTGGTGTTGGCTTGCCTGATAGTGATGTTCGGTGCCATTACAATCTTTAACAAATTTTGGATTGTGACAAATATCAGAGACCTCTGATTAAGAATGAAGGGATCTTGTTCATCCAACCAAAACTCTTGGTAATATGGCTTCAACGTCTGGATCAACTGTGTGCTTGACTTCCTCATGTTATTTAGATTCTATGAAGCGTGTGACCGTGAATCTCTCTCTCTTTATTGAAATAAAAATTTGAACTTTGATGAAATGTAAGAAATTGTTTGTTTGAGGCATTTATTTCAAAAAGTTTTCTAAAGTGTAGCGATAGTTATTTCTTTTTCTTTGGAGAAAAGCAAAGGATTTTGAATTTATACAATTTTCCCCCAGCAAAATCCATTAAATATTAGCGCAAAGCCACTAATTTCTAAGAAAATATTTTTTTTCACGTGCTTTCTCTGAAATTTTACAACGAAAATAGTTATACAAATTATCAAAGTCATGGAAAATAGTGCTTTCAAACTTTGAAAGTAGGCCAATCCAATCATTGTTAAAGATCGAAAAGAATCATGCACAAGTACAGTGATAACATATTCAAATTTCTAATAAGAAAAGATTAGGTGCCTTCAATAATTAAATTAATAAAAGAAGAAGTAACGCTTAGGTGTAATGGTCCCAAAGGGAGCCAAATATTGTGTCAAATAGAAGTCTCAAAACCATTACCGTTTTGAACAATCTACGTGAGCACGATTCGTCTAATTCATGTGGAACATGATACATAGACAATCTACATAAGGTTCAATCGATTCATTTTTAAAATTAAAAAGAAAAAAGAAAGAAGATAAAGTTGTGGGACGTGAGGGATGAGAGAAAGAAAAGAGTGATAATTAGAAAGAAAAGGAGAGGAAAAAAATTAAAAACCAAAGAGCGCAAGAAAAAAATGAAGAGAAAAAGGGGAAAGAAGAGTGAACTTGGGATGATGCCAATATGACCTTCGTACCCTCAAAGTCTTTTTTAGAACCGATAACTGTGACTAGGTGCATTGCCCATAATATGAGATTATCTTATGTTAAATGCCCTAACGCTAACGTGATGACTTCATTTTGTTCCTGTTTGTTATCTTCATTATAGCAGAAAGGTGGTTTGTTTGTGGTTCTTAAACTGGTAACTCTTCCCTACAACATAAAGTCGAAAGACAATGGCAGACGTCAACGGAATTGAGTTGGTTGATACTGGTGCCCAAAAGCAATTGGTTGAACAATACACTAGGTTGGTTGAAGAGGTAAGGATGTTAAGACAACACATGATAGACATATACCAGACTTGGATGACTGGTAAGACACCACTCCCGCTACCACCTAGCTTTCTAGATGCCACCCTCACCCAAGCTCAGGTCATAGTGTTAGATGATCCACCATATTCTCCAGATTTTTCCGCTTATCACAGCCTTCCCAACCTCCCTAGTAGCTCCATCATTTGTCCTCCAGCAACATTTCTCGAAAATAGCACTCATGTCATACCCACTACCTCCACCATCACAACTTCTCAACAAACTTTCCCTCATAGGTCCAACAGTTAACACCAGTTCCAACCTCTTGATGTCCAATACTACTCCTCAGAGTTGGTCCACAAGGTCCCGGACTTATACAATTATAGCCCTTGGAATGAGCCTCATTTTGAAAATGAAAAGTTCACAGATAAAGAAGAGCGAGATGAGATATCCAGAAAGCAGAAAGGTATAAAATAATCCTTAAAGAACATGCAAGGGATGTGAAATAAGATTAACATGTCTTACAATGACTTGTGTATGTTTCCTAATATTCATCTGCCCGCAGGGTTTGAAATGCCAAAGTTTAACTTGTATGACAGGCATGGAGATCCAGTAGCCCATCTGAAGGGCTATTGCAGTGAAATGAGAAGTGTTGGCGAGAAAAATGAGTTGTTGATGGCGTATTTCAGTGAGAGATTGAGTGGGGTAGCTTTGGAATGGTATACTCGCCAAGATGTCAGTAAGTGGTATGCATAGATGCCATGGCTCAAGATTTTGTTCGACACTTTCAGTACAATATAGACATTATTCCAGATCTCTCCTCCCTATCTAAGATGGAAAAGAAACCCAAGGAAAGTTTTAGGGAGTTTGGGCTCAAATAGAAGGAACAACCTGCTTGGGTCAATCTCCCGATAGATGAAAGAAGAAATGGTTAAGCTCTACAAGCTCAGGGACCCACCCACTTTAGTCATTTGATCCCGGCTTTAAGCAAACCTTTCAATAATGTGGTAAAAATAGGGGAGATGATAGAAGAAGGAATCAAGTCAGGCAAAATCATGAGCTATTCTGCATTGAAAGGTACTACAGAAGACATCCAGAACATCTCAGTAAGTTTTGGTGGAAGAAAGAGAAATAAAAAAGATGTTGTTGAGCCCCACCAATGACAAGATACAGTGGGCGTTCGTGTTCAACGGTTTCAGCCTCAACATCGACCCCATGAATATCCCCGTACTCCAGATAATCCTCTCTAATGCTATTTTTCTCCACAAAATCTTCCCAAAGTCATACCTCATCTTCTCAGTACTCTATCCACAATGCACCGCCATATGCTCCACATCCACAAGACCCTGCAATGGCCTGCACCACCTCCATAAATGTCTTACCCACCTCTACAAGCATATCAACCACCTCCCCGCAAGAGGTTCCAACCGAGGCCAGAGTACAAAATGAAAAGGCAACAACAAAAGGAAAAGTCTATCACTCCTATTGGAGAATCATATGCCAGTTTGTTCCAAAAGTTGAGGCAATTGGATATGTTGAAGCCGATTTAGATAAAAATATCGAACCCCCTTCCAGGGGCGGCTTAATACTATTGGGGGCCTAAAGACAAACTTCCATAAGAGGCCTTTAATTATTTTTTTATAATAAAAAATTTGTCATATGTCTTATTTATTTAAAATATAATTTTCTAGCTTTTTCAGATGCAAAAAAGCAGCCCGGTGAACTAAGCTCCCACTATGTACGGGGTCCGAGGAAGGGCTGGACCACAAGGATCTACTTTTTCAGATGCAAAATTATGAATATTTATTTTATAATCAATTTCTTCTAATAATTATTTTTCAATTGATAATATAGTTAATCTATTTAATCTTTTGCGCCATGGTTGATCTTAAGTAAGATTTTATCATTTTTAATTTAAAAAACTTCTTTCAAAGTTTTAGTTTGTGGTCGAGGACCACCCGAAACAACTGTTACCATTATTCTATATGCAATATAAGCATTTGAAAAAGAATCAAATCTTTTTATTGAATTGAGTATATCAATTAGAGTACTATCATATCTTTTTTTGGGGATTGTATCAAAGATTCAACTTTTTTTCCCAAAAGTAACCGGGAGTTTGGTAGTATACCTCAGTAATGATAAATGATAAATTGAAGTAAGAATTATGGTATAGTATGACCTACGTAGATGCAGTAAAGTTATACAAATGGATAACCAGGTCTATGAAATAAGATGTAGCCATCTTCGCAAGTTCTACAAAGTACCGAGCGAAGAACTTCGGTACACCTATAGATGCCCAGAGAGGCATCCTATTAAGCCTTGTATATGTTTACAAAGTAAGGCCTAGATATTGGCTAAAAGCTAGAGGAAAAAGAAGAAAAAAGTCGCATAGGCATACTTACAAGGTCAGTATCGTAGAGGCTGCATGACAAAAGGTAGCAACAATTACGAAATTGGAAGGAATTCAATCACAAGTCATGGCGTGGGAAAGAGGCCTAAATGACAAGGAGAGTATTAAGGTATTCACAAGAGCATTAAGTGATGAAAATGATAAGAGCATCAGTCAACATTCGAGGACGAATATTCCAAAAGGGGGAATGATGTTACGCCCCACAATATTAAGATGATGTTATGCCTTGCAGTATTACATTACGATGATGTTACGCTTTGCAGTATTAAACAATGACGATGTTGCACCCTGTAGTATTGTACGTTGGATTTGTCATAAGGTAATTGACATCAGTCCAAGGAAAAGATTATTTGGAGATTATAAGGATTATGCTATTTCAAACAAGTGATGAGTAAGTTCGTGAAGGCGAGAGAGGAAGCAAGTCAAAGAAAATGAATTTTCGTCCAAGTTTGGCATGTTGGGATAAAATACGGGCCGAGCGTTAATACTCAATATTTATGGACTAATACCATACAAGGTACCATATGACCATGTCAATATGATGTATAAAGTGTATTAAAAATAAGTAGAATTTTAAGTAATTTGAGATAATTCTTAATTATGTGAGTAATTGATTAATTATCGGGTAGCGGGATAATATCTAATTAATTATTAATTATAGGATAAGATTAAAAAACCCTCCCCCACCCCATGTGGCAGCAAGCCACCACCCAAACCAAATAACTCATTAGTCATGTTGGGTATGTGGCAATTTAAGGTGCTAATTACAATACACCTCATACTAATATTTTCAATGCAAAAGTACTACAATTACACATTAGCTCAAAGAGATTTCTTACAAATCTTCAACTAATCCTTACCATCAGCAACAACTTAATAATGTGAAGCTTTCATCTTTCAATAACGTGAGGTTGCATTATTCAATAACGTGAGCTTTCAAGAGTTGAGTAACCTACATTTCATGGATTTTCAAGAATTCAGTAATATAAGCTTTCATGAATTTTCAAGAATTCAGTAATGTAAGCTTTCATGGATCTTCAAGAATTCAAAAACGTGAGATTTCATAGCATCTTAAGCAACGTGAGATTTTGCAATTATAAGGGAGTACGGTGCAATCTTTCTCAAGAATACGAATTTTCCCCTGCTTCGATCCGCCACTACGTGTTGTCGTAATCAACAGGTGTTAAAGGGATTGTCAAATGAATCGGTTTAGGTATGTTAAAGTTATTCCTCCTTTCTTTTTGGCATGAGCTATACGACACGAACGAAATGAGCAAATGCACAACTTCCATAAATGACTCTATCCATAGAAGTATTAGAGATGCCTATATTCTTGAATTCCCATGTGTCATATTATTCTATCATCTGTTCATGGGTCTTAGAAAATACGTAAGTTGATTCAATGGCATAATGGTCTTATGGTGCTCCGAAAGATTTTATTGACGTACTTCTCATGCATTGCATTCATGTACATTGACCCATGAACAGATGACATTATTTTCGCGTATATATATATATATATCATGTATATATGTATGTATGTATGTATGTATATATGTATGTATGTATGTATGTATATGAGATATGTGAAAAGGTTACGACGTTATATACGCACCACCACCTGAACAACTGGTATACATTGATGATTTTGCCCACAGTGTCCAAGATTATATGATGGGATGCCCTCAGAGGCTTGATGATGTTATGAACACATGTACCTATGCACAACATGATATTCATACGCATATGCATGACACTATAATTATTTCATGATTTACAGAGTTATCCAGACTTACAGGTTGATTTATTTACTCTATATTTCTTCCATGTCTATTATGTACTTATTTATATGCCTTACATACTTGGTTTATTATTCGTACTGATGTCTTTTTTGCCTGAGGATGCTGTGTTTCATCCCCGTAGGTCCCGATAGACAGTTCGAGAGCCCTCCAAGTAGGCTATCAGCTCAGCGAAAGAGTTGGTGCGCTCCATTTGCTTCAGAGTTGCTTGTTTGGTTAGTATGATTTAGACATGTATTGTTTGGTGTCACGAACCAAATCGATGGGCCGTGACAGGCACCCAATACCTTAATCAACTAAGTACCAATATAACGTATCTTTTCATGTCATACTATCATAAATAATTGAGCCGGAGAGGAACAGGTAATACCAACTTATACATAAGACATATGAGCCTCTAAGACCAAATAACTACTTGAACACTGAACATATGCCAACAAGGCCATACGATCTTTTATGTACATGACATATGTCTACAAGCCTCTAAGAATACATAATTTTCATAAAGGTCGGGACAGATTCCCGCCATACCAAACAATACACATCTAACTTATACTAACCAAACAAGCAACTTCGAAGCAAATGAAGCGCACCAACATCTTCCGCTGAGCTGATAGCCTACTTGGAGGGCTCTCGACCTGTCTATCGGGACCTTCAGGCATGAAACACAGTGTCCCTAGGCAAAAAGGGACGTCAAAACGAATAATATACTGAGTATGTAAGGCACTTAAATAAGTACATAACAGACATAGAGGAAATATTTAGTAAATGACTCCACTTGTAAGTCTGGATAACTTTGTAAATTATGAAATAATTGTAGTGTCATGCATATACGTATGAATGTCATGTCGTGCATAGGTACATGTTTCATAACATCATCAGCCTCTGAGGGAGTCCCATTATATCATCTTGGCCACTATGGGCATCAACGTATACCAGCTGATCAGGTGGTGGTACGTATATAACTCCATAATCTTTCCCATATCCCATATACATATATATGCATATATATACATATATATGCATATATATACATATATATATATACATATATATGCATATATATACATATATATATATATATATATATATATATATATATATACGTGTATATAATGCCATTTGGTCATGGGTCAATGTATATGAATGCAATGCATGAAAAGTACGTTAATAAAATCTCTTGGAGTGTCATAAGACCATTATGACTTTGAATAATATCATGAAGTAAACGTTTTTCAACTTACATAATTTTCTGAGACCCATGAACATATGATAGAATAATATGACACATGGAGAATCAAGAACATAAACATCTCTAATAATTCTATGAATAGAGTCATGTATGGGAATTGTGCATTTGCACATTTCGTTTGTGCCGTATGGATCATGCCAAAAGAAAGAAGTGATAGCCTTAACATACCTGAGCCGATTTTCTTAATAATCCCTCTAACATACTTCAATTGCAACAATAACGTAACAACGGGTCGAAGTAAGGGAGAATCCGTATGATATTCTTGAGAAAGATTTCACCGTACTCCCTTATAATCATAAAATCCCGTTGCTATTATGATAAATAGTTTCGTATGAATTTGTTGAAGAACACACGTTACATTTGTAACATTATCTTACTGAAGCTAGCTTTGAATTGTAGAGATTGAAAATGAAGTAAAAAGCTCTCTTTAGTCTTTTGAGTGTGGGGCCCACTTGTTTGCTTAGTTAGCCAAAGACTTCTCCATGTTTTGCCACCTTATAATGTGACTTAAGAGTCACTTATTTGGGCTATAAAATCAGGACACCTTGGATGCCACATTAGGAGATTAATCATGCTTATCCAATAACTTAATTAATTCTTTAATTAATTCCTTAATTAATTTGCTAATCCCCCATTACCCAATAATTAACCAATTATCCATATAATCAAGAATTATCTCACATTACCATCATGGCCATATGGTACCTTGTATGGTACATGTAAATATCGGGTATTAACGCTCGACCCGAATTTTATCCCAACATGCCAAACTTGGATGAAAATTCATTTTCTTTGACTTGCTTCCCCTCTCACCTTCATGAATTTACTCATAACTTGTTTGAAATAGTATAATACTTATAATCTTCAAATAATCATTTCCTTGGACTGATGTCAATGAACTTATGACAAATTCAACGTACAATACTACAGGGTGCAATATCGTCGTAATTTAATACTGCGAAGCGTAACATCATCGTAATGTAATACTGCAAGGCATAACATCCTCGTAATAAAATACTACAAGACGTAACATAATCGTAATATAATACCGCAGGACGTAATATCGATGTAATATTGCGGGACGTAACTTCATTCCCCCCTTTGGAACATTCGTCCTCAAATGTTGACTGATGCTCTTATCATTTTCATAACTTATAGCTCTTGTGAATACCTTAATACTCTCCTCGTCATTTAGGTAGTTGTTTTGTGAACAAATCAAAGTCTAGGGTATTCCTACCTGTAGGTCTCTTTCTTATACCACATCCTGTGATCGGGATTCTTCCAATCTCGTAACTCTTGTTACCTTCTGTCATGGAGCCTGTATGCCTTTTTCCTTGTATGTACGCCTATGTGACTCTTTTTTTTTCCTCCAGCTTTTAGCCAACCTCTAGGCCTCACTTGGTAAACATATATAGAGCTTGATAAGATGTCCCTCTGGACATCTATGGGCATACCAAAATTCTTCGTTCGGTACTTTGTTGAACTCACGAATATTACTACACCTTATTTTGTTCATCCATCAGTTTGACTTTACTGCACCTAGGTATCGCATACTATACCATAACTCTTACCTCAATTTATCCTTATTGAGGTCTGCTACCAACTCCCGGTTACTTTTGTTGCTTATTCCATATATATAAATCCAAGTCTTTTAATGATCCCTCATTACTGTTTATCTTAAGAATGACAGCCTAATCGTATCTCATACTTTATGACTTTTGTCCATCCATCGTTGATTCACCTCAATATTGATCTACAATTTACCACTGATAACTTGGAACTTCTTACGTAATCACTAGGGCTCACGTGGTATTGAGGAACATTTGAAGTGATTTTCCTGAACCACCTGGGGACGATACTGTACCTCCATAACTGTATTTCCTAGCATCCCAATGTGATTCACCTTATGTGAGTACATTAATCCCGTACAATTCACGAATCCTTTTCTTCAAATCATTGCTCAATCGAAGGCCCAAACGTAATCCTTTATCTATCACAATACATCCTCATCTATTACTAGGGCAACATTCCATCTCTTCTAAATGCTATTAGTCTTAGACTCCTTTGAGTTCATTTAGGCTATACTGAGCTTTCTATGACTTAGAGAAACCATTAGCTCGGTTGTTTTCATGGGTTTAATCCCAAGGACTTATCTATTCTCGTCACTTTCTCACTCGCCCTTTCGTATCATTACTCTTGACTTCCTAAAACCTTCTCGCTTTGCCATACTTAAGCTTGCGACCTACCCATATTTATTTATATTACTCGCAACCTTCCTTCAACTTGCTTGTATCATAGGTTTCCTTGTGTCCCTCTGGAACATCAAGCGAGACATCACATTGTCTCTAACTCTTCTTTATTGTCTTAATTAGCCTCCTTGATACCTAGAAACCATAGGCTATGAGATATGCCACTGACGATGCTGCTATCATTCCTGGATATTGACTCCCACGCTTCTAGCCTTCTATCCGAAGTATGGACTATTCACAACTTTCTGCATTTGAGTATCTCGTACGTTGTTTACCTTTACTTTACTTACTTAAAATCTCGCATCATATCTTCTATCTCCTTCATAACCTCCCTTCCACATAGGTATGATTCACACCACAACTTGAAGCTCTATTATAATACTACAATCTAGTGGGAGCTTCATACTAATTTCTTATGAGGCTATTATTTTTTAACTAGCTTTATCATAGAGCCGTTATAGACTATGGTTGTTGTACTATCTCTCTCGTACCTCTGATTTTAAGGGAGATTCTGCAATGTTCTCGATCACAATGTTTCTATTTTTCTGGGTCCAATAATCAAACTCCTGATTTACTTGGGTGATGTAACTCTTTAGTTTCCTCCTTCTTCTGATCGGCCTTTACGTCAGCTTAAGCAATCTTCCGATCTGTGGTTCCTAGTATTAGTTTTTCTATTTAGCCTTTCATGGGCACCGAGGAATATGCATGAATCAATCCTTTAATAATTTAATCCTTTATTTATTACCTGGGCTCAATTCTTTCTTTTAATGTATATTAGAATCTTCTACGGCTCTATATGATGCATATAAAACTTCAAACCCTTAAGTGCGTTCATAACGTAACCAACTCTGGATCATTGATCGAATAATTTCTTTCGTTCCATCTTAGCTTTCTTTCAACGTAAGCTATTACTTTTTCTGGTTTTTCTGCCCCTTGTGCCCATACTTAGATTATCTTAGTGCCCACACATGCCAGAGTTTTCATACAACTCATATGATCTCGAATATTACTTTTAATTTTACTTCCCTTTTATTAGCCACGGTAGGTGCCACTTTCCTTTGGAGTGCTTACAATGTTGATGTGAGACTGTTGTTACACGACCATTTCCTCTTAGGTCATTGTGCTTAAGTTGAAGCCTTCTTCCTTATTTCCTCAACTAGTCTTTCGTTGTAGAGCTTATTACTAACCTTTTGATGTCCTTCCTTGCCTATACTTATCCGTAGTTACCTTCATGCCCTTGTGCTTGTAGGGTTGCTTCTGAACTGACATTTTGATTTCCTTCCCAGTGGCACTTTCTTTTATCCCCATAACACTTATACGGTACCTTTAACTACCCCGAATCCTATTTGAATATATCTCAAGTATTGTAATGACATTACTGCGAGGCTGAATTCTCCATGTTGGGGTTTACTACATTCATCTTGCATGATCTGCTGATTTGTCCATAACTTCTTGTCTAGTCATGACTAGGCTCTTACTGAATCAACTACTAATTACTCGTCGGCCCATTCTCATATCCATATTCTGCATAATCTTTCTTGGGTTATTTCCTTGTCTTAACTTACCTCACATGCTGGCTCCCTATCTATCAATAATATCCCGGGCAGGAACCCTTACTTCCCTTTTTTTTTGACTTCGTGCTTATATAACGTCCTGGAATCATAGCATATCTGTAATATTTGGATAAGTGCTATTTCATCCCTTTCTCATGTTTATCGCATTCTTCTTTTATCATTCCATATTCCCTCCTTTAGGGGAGTACTAAGACTTGGAACTATGACAACCTGCTTATAGATGCTTTTCCTCTTCATCTTTGGCGTCCTATCACATCATCGATGACCTTTACTAACTTGCGGTAATCTTTTTGTACCAAGGATAACAAAATTCCTCACTTGCGATGGTGACATTTAGTATAACTAGCATATACAGTCGCTTAAGCTTAACTTTGCTCACATTGCTTGTTTTAGGGAAGTGTCTTCCTGAATGACCATTCTCTAAATTTCTCATGAATCTTTTTCTGTTGTCCATTCTATTATTGCTAGCACGAAATCTGAAATTCTCATGATGTCGACAATTATCAAATCACTAAATCCCTAATTTATGTTTACTTTATCTTGTTCACCAGCCTACACTGATCTCTATTATTCTAGGGTCTGGCTTTTCCTATTGGTAATCACGTTAGAGTCACGAACTTACTTCTTAAACTGAGGATATGACTTTATGGCCTATACTCTTTTGTTTTCCTAAGGCCTGCCACCTCTCGTCTCTTCATTCACTTGACTAGACTCTGTAATACTGTCATTTCTTCTTCTTCTTTTGTTTTCCTACCGTCGTTATCCATGTATCACACCTTATTCATAATGCTTCCTTATCTCTCTTCTCATTACTCTACTAATATTTCTGCATATCCCTTTTCTTGTGAAAACTTCAACACGATATTCTTTTGTTTTTACCTCTCCCTGCTTCATTCTTCGGCTCTTTGGGTTGCTCAATGTCCTCACTCTACTAGGGACGAGAGTCACACTAAGGTAATATCCCATCCAGGCTTTCAGTGCCTATCTTCTGATTTTTTTTCACGCTAGTATTCACATCTAATCGTAATATTCTAGAGTGCACCATCTGGGTGTCTTACAAGAAGATCTATTTGCACATTTTTAATACCCTTCAGAAATGTCAACTAACACAAATAATCCATTCACCATTTTAGGTTACTCTAACCCCAGTCGGATCTTGATGTTCCGTCCTTTTCTTAAACTACACCTGTTAGTCCCCATAGGGCATAATTGAGATGGGTACGACCAATTATACATACCTCTATTAATGTTAAATATAACTCAAAAAGCTTATATTCCTCTGCCTGGATTATAAACACTGTTAACCTTCATTAATTGAGCGCCTCGTACTCTTCTTCATCTTGCTTCTTTTGCTTGTTGAAACTTGTATTTATCTTTTGAATCTCTCATTGTCTTTCACCATTAAGGTGGATAGGTATTCTTGCCTTAAGGCTTCTTATCAGGAAGCTTACACCTTTCAGTACACCCATGATCTTCCAAAGACCTTACAATACTTATCGTAGGCATCATACAAAAACCCAATTCCTCTGACTCAGCTCTTCCACAACTATTTCTATTTCCAACCTTCTTTTCGGATGTAAGTATCATCTTATTACGAATAAAATAGAATTTCGGAATTTGAATTCTTATAAGTGAGCTCTACCACATGATCTTGAGTAAGAAGAAAGAGTGACAGTCCTAAATACCCTGTAACCTCCTGCTTATAAGTGTGGTATATGACACACCCATAAGCAAGACTCTATTAGACACGGCTTGTAGACTCCCTAGGAGAGAACTGTTGTGATACTACTTTTGTCACGACCCAAACTGATGGGCCGTGACTGGCACCCGGTACCTTACTCAACTGAGTACCAACATAACGTATCTTTTCATGTAATACTATCATAAATAATTGAGCTGGAGAGGACGCCGTGAAATAGGTAGAATACAACAGGTAATGCCAACTTATACATAAGACATATGGGCCTTTAAGACCAAAATAACCACTTGGACACTAAACATAAGCCGACAAGGCCATACGATCTTTTACATACATGACATCTATCTACAAGCCTCTAAGAATACATAACTTTCATATAGGTCGGTACAGAGTCCCGCCATACCAAACAATATACATCTAACTCATACTAACCAAACAAGCAACTTTGAAGCAAATGGAGCGCACCAACATCTTCCGTTGAGCTAATAGCCTACTTGGAGGGCTCTCGACCTGTCTATCGGGGCCTGTGGGCATGAAACGCAGGTTCCCCAGGCAAAAAGGGACGTCAGTACGAATAATTTACTGAGTATGTAAGGCACATAAATAAGTACATAATAGACATAGAGGAAATATAGAGTAAATGACTCCATCTATAAGTCTGGATAACTTTGTAAATCATGAAACAATTATAGTGCCATGCATATGCACATGAATGTCATGCCGTGCATAGGTACATGTTTCATAACATCATCAGCCTCTGAGGGCATCCTATCATATCATCTCGGCCACTGTAGGCAAAATCATCAACGTATACCAGCTGATCAGGTGGTGGTGAGTATATAACACCATATCCTTTCCCATATCCCATATACATATATATGCATACATATATACGCATATATAACTCCATCTGGTCATGGGTCAATGCACATGAATGCAATGCATGGAACGTACCTTAATAAAATCTCTTGGAATGTCATAAGACCATAGTGCCTTTGAATAATATCATGAAGTAAACTTTTTTCAACTTACGTATTTTTCTGAGACCCATGATAAGATGATAGAATAATATGACACATGGGGAATCAAGAACATAAGCATATCTAATAATTCTATGAATAGAGTCATGTATGGGAATTGTGCATTTGCACGTTTCGTTTGTGTCGTATGGATCATGCCAAAAGAAAGAAGGGATAACCTTAATATACCTGGGCCGATTTTCTTGACAATCCCTCTAACATACGTTAATTGCAACAATAACGTAACAACGGATCAATGTAGGAGAGAATCCGTATGATATTCTTGAGAATGATTGAACCGTACTCCCTTAAAATTGCAAAATCTCGTTGCTATTATGATAAATAGTTTTGTATGAATTTTTGTTGAAGAACACACGTTACATTTGTAACATTATCTTACTGAAGCTAGCTTTGAATTGTAGAGATTGAAAATGAAGTAAAAAGCTCTCTTTAGTCTTTTGGGTGTGGGACCCACTTGTTTGCTTAGTTGGCCAAAGACTCCTCCATGTTTTGCCACCTTATAATGTGACTTAAGAGTTACTTATTTGGGCTGTAAAATCAGGACACCTTGGCTTCCACATTAGGAGATTAATCATCCTTATCCAATAACTTAATTAATTCCTTAATTAATTTGCTAATCCCCCATTAACCAATAATTAACTAATTATCCACATAATCAAGAATTATCTCACATTACATAAAATATTACTCACTTTTAATATACTTTATACATCTTACCATCATGGCCATATGGTACCTTGTATGGAACTTGTTCATAAATATCGGGTATTAACGCTCGACCCGAATTTTATCCCAACATGCCAAACTTGGACGAAAATTCATTTTCTTTGACTTGCTTCCCCTCTCACCTTCATGAATTTACTCACACTTGTTTGAAATAGCATAATCCTTATAATCTTCAAAAAATCATTTCCTTGGACTGATGTTAATTACCTTACGACAAATTCAACGTACAATACTACAGGGCGCAACATCGCCGTAATTTAATACTGTCTATGTTCGTACACGAGTGGTTATTTTGGTCTGATAGGCCTGTATGTTTTATGTATAAGTTGGTATCACATGTTGTATTCTACTTATCTCACGGCAGTCTTCCGGCTCAGTTATCTCTGATAGTATGACATGAAAATATACATTATGTTGGCACTCGGTTGAGTAAGGTATCGGGTGCCCGTCGCGGCCCATCAGTTTGGGTCGTGACAATGAAATAGCAGGAGAAGTCAAGCCAGGGATTGATTTGGGAAATAGGGTCATAGACGACGTTGCCGAGGCCCAAGTAAAATATAGGAGGTTACGCAAAAGGATTTTTGAATCTGAGGCCAGACATTTGGAACAACACAAAACGGACATGGAAGCAATCAATGAATGGAGAGAAATCACTACTAAATTAACACAAAGGTTAGAGTATTTAGAGCACGGATGGATGGAGCTTGAAGGGAAGATGAGAAACAGGGTTACACGCTGTCAAAACATGGATGGAAATGAAGTAGGTCTCCTAGCAAGGGCGTATCTGCTGCTGGACATGCGCAACCTGGGGAACTTGATCGATGGAACAAAGAAGGCTGTTTACCTTGAAAATGGTAATTACAATTATATTTGATTTTGTGGTTCTAAAAATACGTGATTTATTTTAATACTAGTTGTTAAGCGATAGATGCTAAGTATGAGCTCGAAAGGTAAAGTAAGAGTAAGAGGTAGTGTGGTTATTCAAACCAAATGGCTACAAATCGGGGTCTTCGACCGACCTTAGCCGGGCCTCGAGGTTGAGCTAATGAGCTTGATTGGGGATGATCAATGAAGGATTAACATTTATGATCAATGATGAATTATAAATGAGGAACAATCAATGAAATACAATAAATGTAAGCAATAAATCAAAGGAAAGACAATGGAGAATGTTTTAGTTAGAGAGCAGGGAATGTTCTTCTTCTTCTATTGAATATCATATCCCTTTACAAAATGACAAGGGTCCCCCTTATATAGGAGGGAGAATCCCAACATAGTACATGTGCATTTATTACAAAGATATGCCACTGGCACAACTATTTAATGCCACGGTACGGACTTGTACTATTCTTGTAGACCTGGTCAGCTTTAGCCACATGCCTTTTGAGAATTTCCCTCTTGTCTAAGATAGCCACCAATTTGCGCTGCCCCGAGGTCGAGCACTGGGAAGCCTCAAGGTCAAACCTTGAGCTGTGCTTCGAGGCTTCTGAAGACGGGCTGTGAAATGCCATAATTATCACAAAATCGGACTCTCCAATTTTAGCCGTATACAAAGTCCAAGCATGGAAAAGGTCCTTCTGGGACCAAATAGATTAGAAATTATGCTTTACTTACTTTCTAGACTCGTTTAGGCTTTGGTTGTAATAAGGCACATGCCATTAGTGACTCTTTATTAGTATTGTCATTTTAGTAGAGATTTGGTTTATTTTTCATAGTAATGAAATGACGCAGTTATTGGCATAAATTTTCTCCAAATCTATATGTCGCTTAGGCCTACCTCGGGCACAATGAGGTCCCCAAATTAGGACACGAATTTATAATTCCGCAATATGTGTTTAAATACTGCAAACAACATTTTAATACTCTTACCGAATTGTTTACCTTTTCTTTTTTCTTTTTTCTTTATTTGTTTATTCACATCCCCTAAGGTTGGTTCATGCATACTTGCATCATCAGCATATTATACCAGATCAAGAGGTCCTCCACCTTCTCCTCCTCCAAGCGATCCTAAAAGCAAAGCAAATGCCAGAATGGATGATACAAGCAATATCAAGAAAGACAATGCCATGCATGAAGAGAATGTCGAAACTTCAGATGGTCGAAGCACTCCAGCATCGAATGACTTGGTTTTACGATTGGAAAGAAGATATTGGAGTTACAAGGGTAACTCGAGCGGGTTCATAACTTGACAAACCTCTCCCTCACCTTGAACATCCCCAACATCAACCAACAAAACACCAAAAACCCAGCACCTCCCCAGAACACACAAAACCAACAAAATCCTCCCGCACCTCACCAATACGCCACACCGCCTCAAAACCCCAATCCTCCACCAGTACCAACTCCTCCACAACATCATCATCAGCCAACTCAGTATCCACAAACCACTACCTATCATACTCCTCAGAACACACCACAACCTACCCCTAATCCTCAAAACTCAACTAACGACCACCACTATACCCAAATCACTGGAGTCCATCAAAGCAACCCCATATATGTGGAAACCTTACCCCACACTCCTCATCAAACCTTATACATACCCGATTCCACCGAGAAGGACCTGCTCATCAAGAATATGGCAGAGGAACTTAATAAGCTCACAAGTCGAGTCCAAGGTGTCGAAGGGGGTAAAGGCATTGAGGGATTGAACTATGAGGATCTATGCATTCAGCTGGACGTAGAACTGCTATAGGGTTACAAACCTCCGAAGTTCAAGATGTTTGACAGAATAGGTGCATCTAAGGACATACTGTGACAAACTCGTAGGAGCTGGAAAGGATGAAAGGATTCACATGAAATTATTCATGAGGAGCCTCACTGGAGATGCCCTATCTTGGTACATCAGTCAAAATCCAAAGAAGTGGGTTAGTTGGGTAAGCATGGCATCAGATTTCATGGACCGATTTAGGTTTAAATGGAGAATGCACCACATGTCTTCTACATCCAGAATCTCAAGAAGAAACCAACAGATACTTTTCGCAAGTATGCTACTCGGTGGAGATCAGAAGCTGCAAAAGTGAGGCCGACAATGGAAGAAGAGCAGATGAACAAGTTCTTTGTCCGGGCCCAGGATCCACAATACTACAAAAGGTTAATGGTTATCAAGAATCACAAATTCTCCGACATCATCAAATTGGGGAAAGGATTAAAGAAGGAATCAAGAGTGGAATGGTAACTAATTTTAAGGCATAAAAGGCTACGAACAAATCTTTGCAGTCAGGGGTATATCCAAAAAGAAAGAAGTAGGGGCCGTGATGGTGGCCCAAGGTCCAAAATCTCCTCTTACATATCAAACACCTCCACCTAAATATCAGCCTTCACCTCCCAGATATCCGCAAACTGCCACCGCCTACCATACTTATAACACATAACCTGCATATTATCATTCACCACCACCAGCCCGCCAAACTACAAAAAACCCAGACCAAATTTCGACCGCAAACCACCCAGGCAATACACTCCTATTGCTGAACCGATTGATCAGCTCTATGAAAGACTGAAGGTTGCTGGTTATGTCACCTCCATTCCCACTGTTGCAATGGAAAACTCTTCCCAGTGGATTAATCCGAACAAGACATGTGCCTATCACTCGGGCATGAAGGGACACACTATCGATGAATGTCCCACTTTGAAGGATAAGATCCAGGCGCTGATTGACACTAAGTTTATACAAGCAAAAGAGGCTGCACCTAATGTCCGTAACAATCCTCTCCTAGATCACAGGGGTGAGGGGGTAAATGTGATAGAAATTGATGAAGAATGGGATCCAGAAGGATCAATTGGACTCATTCGTGAAGGGGATGAAACCACAATATCTCCAGTCACTCCCATACCAATTATAGTGCAAATTTAGTCACCAATTGAGGTTGAAATGGCCACGCCAACTCCGGTTGAGGTTAAAACAACAATGTACACAGCCTCACTAGCTCCATTTGAGGTGGAAGTGACCACACCCTTCACTATGATGGTAGCACCCACACCGTCCTTTAATTTCAATGTTATACCGTAGGACTATGCTGCAGAGGCAAGAAGAAAAGGAAAAGGGAAAATAGAAGAAATAGGTACCGCATAGGCTTGACCAGGACCAGTAGGGTTTACACACCTGAGCATCTGGGAGGAACAAGTAAAGAAGCCGCCCCAAGCAGCCTATCATTGAAACAGGCCCGGATAATCTTTGGAGGAAGGCGCAAGCAAGAGAATATTCTGTGGTTGATCATCTGAACAAAACCCATGCTCAGATATCTATTCTATCATTACTATAGAATTCTGAGATACATAGGAATGCATTAATAAAAGTGTTGAATGAAGCTTACGTGCCCAACAACATCACCA
Organism: Nicotiana sylvestris; assembly: GCF_000393655.2. Classification (NCBI taxonomy): domain Eukaryota; kingdom Viridiplantae; phylum Streptophyta; class Magnoliopsida; order Solanales; family Solanaceae; genus Nicotiana; species Nicotiana sylvestris. The sequence goes on along the minus strand of NC_091062.1, from coordinate 19,343,987 downwards.
GTAGAGAGATGGACAACATAGTAGGGCAAGTACTGGAAAGCCACAATATCACTTTTCACGAAGACGAGTTACCACCAGAAGGGTTAAGTCATAACAGGGCACTGCATATCACAGTACAATTTGAAGACTAATTCATCGCCAGGGTCCTGATAGATGGGGGTTCAAGTCTCAACATCTATCCATTAACCACTTTGAAAAGGTTAGGTAAGGATTTCCATGAGATACGACCGGGGAGTATGAATGTGAAAGCATTTGATGGGTCTCAAAGGGCCACAATTGGAGAAATAAACCTTTATATTTGAAGATGGGCCCGACTTGGTTTGATATTGAATTTCAAGTATTGGACATATCCGCCACATACAGTCTGTTGTTGGGACGACCTTGGATACATGCTGCTGGAGCCGTAGCTTCTATGTTACACCAGGCTGTGAAGTTCGAATGGAATCATCAGGAAGTGATCATTCATGGAGACGGATGTAATCCCATTTGCACCAATCAAACCATTCGGGTTGTTGAGAATAGAAAGAAGTTGGGTGGAGAGACATACCATCGCATCGAGCGCGTCAATGCAATTGAGAAAGACAAGTGGTGGAGTAATAAGATTGAAACATACTGTTATGGACAGGGTATGAACTCAGTAAAGGTCTCGACAAGAATCTCCAGGGTATCCCTAAGCCAATACAACCAAAACGTCATGACACAACCTTTGGGCTTGGATACCAGTACACCTGGCAGGAGTACGATGATTGGTCGCTACCATGGCGTGGTCCCTATTACCCTCTTGAACAACCAATACCGCATTTGCGTCAGACATTTCAATAGACTGATATGATATGGGGGTCTTAGAAGATGAGGCTTTAGCTGGCCTAAGGAATCTGTTTCTAGATGATGAATACATGGACTGGAATGCAATAGTTGATGATGAGGAGGAGGAGGAGGAAGACCTTACAATCCATACCGTGGGAAAAGGCTATTCTCAAGAATTGGACTGATACACCATCCCGGGCCCGTCGAGTTCCTATGTAGCCTGGCAATTAGCATGATCTATTTTTAAAAGCAATTTTCAGTATTTTGTTTAGACGCATTTTGTTTTGAAATAATTGCTCGAGTTATCGGGTTGTACTTGTTTTAATGTTCTCAAGATTTATTTAATGAATTGCTATTTTAGTATTTATTATTATCTTTTACATTTTCTCTCTACAACATTATTATTAATTATCCTGATGAACCAATAACTATGACATGTAAGGAGACAACACAACATAAGGATAGTGACTCAGAAGAGATAGATGAAGAGGGTGTGATACCTGAGGAAATTGTCAGAGAAATTGAGAATTTTGAGAATAATCTTAAGTCCAACTTGGACGAAACTGAGATAGTAAACTTGGGAGATTCCGAAACAGCCAAAAAAACCTGCATAAGCATCCACTTGTCACCATCAGAAAAAGAAGAATACACCAGTTTCCTGAAGGAGTATGAGGACATTTTTGCATGGTCATATGATGATATGACTAGTTTGAGCACGTCTATAGTGGCTCATAAACTACCTACCAATTCGATGTGTCCGCCTGTGAAACAGAAACTCAGAAAGTTCAAACCTGATATGAGTCTGATAATCAAAGAGGAAGTCACCAAGAAGATCCAAGCTAAGGTTCTCAGAGTGGTCGAATACCCTACTTGGTTAGCCAACATCGTGCCAGTTCCAAAGAAGGATGGGAAGGTTAGAGTATGTGTCGACTATCGAGAATTAAACAAAGCAAGTCCCAAAGATGATTTCCCGTTACCCAATAAACACATACTGATTGACAACTATGCCAAGCATGAACTCCAATCCTTTGTGGATTGCTTCATGGGATACTATCAGATCTAGATGGATGAGGAAGATGGTGAGAAAATAGGTTTTATCATTCCGTGGGGGATGTATTGTTATAAAATGATGCCGTTTGGCCTGAAGAATGCTGGAGCCACTTATATGAAAGCCATGACGACCATTTTCCGTGACATGATTCACAAAAAAATAGAGGTGTACATGGATGACGTCATCATCAAATCTAGAAGAAATGCATATCATATAGCATATTTAAGGAAATTCTTTAATCGTCTTCGAAGGTACAGTCTGAAATTGAATCCTGCAAAGTGTGCCTTTGGAGTTCCTGCTGGGAATTGCTAGGTTTCATCATCAATCGCGGGGGGATTGAATTGGACCGTTCAAAGGTCAAAGCCATACAAGATTTGGCACCTACGAAGAGCAAGAAAGATGTGATGAGTTTCTTGGGGAATCTCAGTTACATCAGCCGATTCATAGCACAATCGACCGTGATCTGTGAACCAATTTTCAAAATGTTGAAGAAAGATGCTGCAACAAAATGGACTGAAGAATGTCAGAAAGCCTTTGACAGAATCAAGGAATACCTATCCACACCACCAGTCTTGGTCACGCTAGAACTTGGTAGACCTTTGCTACTCTATTTGTTCATACTAGATGGAGTTTTCGGTTGTGTTTTAGGACAACATGACAAGATGGGAAGAAAAGAACATGCCATATATTACTTGAGTAAGAAGTTCACACCCTACGAAGCACGATGTTCTTTGTTGGAACATACTTGTTGTGCTCTAACATGGATAGCTTAGAAATTGAGGCATTATTTCTGTGCATACACTACATATCTCATATCAAGGATGGATCCCCTGAAATACATCTTTTAGAAGCCACTGCCTATAGGGAACTAACAAAATGGCAGATATTGTTGAGTGAGTTTGATATCGTCTATGTGACTCAGAAGGCGATCAGGGGACAGGCTTTAGCAGATCACCTCGCAGAAAATCCTGTGGGAGGAGAATACGAACCATTGAAAATGTATTTTTCCGATGAAGAATTGTCGTTTGTAGGAGAAGATATTACCGATGGCTACGACAGTTGGAGAATGTTCTTCAACGGAGTTGCAAATTTCAAAGGAGTGGGTATTGGAGCAGTTTTGGTGTTAGAGATAGGTCAATATTATCCAGTATCCGCAAAGCTTAGGTTTCCGTGCACCAACAATATGGTAGAATATGAGGCTTGCATCATGGGGCTCAATTTAGCCATCAACGTGAATATATCGGATCCAACCCTATACCACTATAGAGTGGCAAGAGCGGATGCATCTTTTACCCGAAAGGTCCAGATCGAATCCACAGGGAGCTAAGAAAGGTTTGGAATTGGGTTCCTATCTAATCTAGCAATGTGCGATATTCTTAATTGCACTTCCAATCATTCTTTGTTTGTTTACTATTCTACTTTAATACTAATGATGTAGGAAAATAAGCTAAGTGTTATATTTTTTGTAGGATTTTCTAAATTGGTCTAAGGGCACTAGGGAAGTGACGTACACCTAGGTGGGTATATAATGGGGTCTAAAACTTAGCGTAAACTTGTTATAATTGAGATCATGATATAGCCATTGCACGTAACTACTCACTCTATACCTCTCGGTATTTTGAGTGACTTTGCCCTAATTGGCTTTCTCAAGCTCAATTGGGTGTTCAAACAATGCAAGCAAATATGGCTCAAGTCGGGTATCACTATCTCTAGGTTTAACCCTTTAATTGGGGCTATCAATCTCTTGAATGTACCCCAATTCCTTGTTGGCCTGAATTTCCTAGACTTAGTCTCTCTTTCTCAAGAAGAGCCTAAATAAAAAAGGCACAAATCAGTATTTGCAACCACCAATTCAACATTTAAAGCATAAATCAAGCCAAATATCAATTACCCATAAACATTTAAGCCCTAAGATTGAAGACCCATTACATACCCACACTAGTGTTGAGCCACAACCCTAGATAATGGGTTTAGCTACTCATAATCAAAGAAGAAATCACAGATTGAGATGAATTATAACTCATAAAAAGTAAATACAAGATTAAAATCTAAGAATTATTGTTAAAGAAGTTCTAAAATTATTCAAAAAGGCTAAAAACGATTGTTCACATGCTCTACTAAACAACAGATGACCTAAAATGTGAAAAAGAACTACTCGACCGTTGTCGTGCAATTTCACCGCAGGCAGTGGTGACTTGTTAAGACCAAAACACACTCTCTGAACTTTGCCACCGCTGAGTGCAAAATCAAGACTGCCTCAGCGGTGGTCTCTCCGCGTCCGCGTTTGTGTCTTTGCTGTCAGCGCTCTTTTGACTTAGATTTGAACTTGTGCAAGTTTCACTCATTTTTTGAACTTGTTATGACTTCCTTGTCTCTTTTTGACCAAATACTGCTATCAAGCACAATAATTTAGCTTTCAGGAATACTTGTACGCACTTTTAATCCAAAACCTAAGCAAAAAAGAGTATAAAATAGGCTAGAATCCCTAGTTATCAACAAAAGTTACTGGTAATTGGTGATTCAGATCTTCTGGTACATCAGGTTCTAGGAGAGTGGGCTACCAAGAATACCAAAGTATTGCCATATCTATATCATGTACAAGAGTTGATGAAAAGATTCACAAATATAGAATTCAAACATGTTCCGAGAATCCAGAATGAGTTCGCAGATGCACTAGCCACTTTGTCCTCCATGATACAACATCCAGACAAGAATTTCATCGATCTTATTCCAGTAAGAATCCACAATCAACCTGCTTATTGTGCTCATGTTGAAGAAGAAATAGATGGGAATCCATGGTACCATGATATCAAGGAATACTTGGCAAAAAGAGAATACCCGGAGCATGCAAATCATACTCAGAAATGCACACTCTTGAGATTGTCCAATCATTTCTTCCAAAGTGGAGGAATTCTGTATAGAAGGGCTCCAGACCTAGGGTTATTACGGTGTGTTGATGCCAAAGAAGCTTCCAAACTGCTCGAGGAAATACACGCTGGAACCTACGGGCCGCACATGAATGGTTTCGTTCTAGCCAAGAAGATATTAAGAGCAGGATACTTTTGGATGACTATGGAAACAGACTACATCAGGTATGTCCAAAAGTGTCACCAGTGTTAGGTACATGCAGATATGATACGTGTACCACCAAATGAACTCAATGCAACAAGTGCACCTTGGCCTTTCGCCGCTTGGGGAATGGATGTCATCGGTACGATCGAGCCCACCGATTCAAACGGGCACATGTTCATTTTAGTGGCCATAGACTACTTCACAAAATAGGTTGAGGCTGCATCTTACAAGGCTCCAACCAAGAAAGTCGTTGCAGATTTTGTCAGGGAATGTATTATTTGCCGATTCGGGGTACCAGAATCCATCATTGCCGACAATTCCGCCAACCTCAACAACGATTTAATAAAAGGTATGTGTGAAACCTTCAAGATCAAGCATAAGAATTCCATAGCATACAGACCTCAAATGAATGGAGCCGTGGAAACCGCCAACAAAAATATCAAGAAAATTCTTAGAAAAATGGTAGACAACCAAGAGCAATGGCACGAAAAATTACCATTTGCCTTATTGGAATATCGTAGCACAGTTCGCACATCAATCAGAGCAACTCCCTACATGCTGGTTTACGGTACTGAAGCTATTATTCTCATTAAGATCGAAATTCCTTCTTTGAGAATTATATAGGAAGCATAACTCAGTGATGCATGATGGATAAGGAGTTGCTATGAAGAATTGGATCTTATCGATGGGAAAAGAATGAATGCAGTATGTCATGGTCAACTTTATTAGAACAGAATGTCCAGAGCTTTCAACAAAAGGGTCAAACCTAGACAGTTCACTCCGGAGCATCTAGTGTAGAAACGAACCTTCCCATATCAAGACGAAGCCAACAGAAAGTTTTTGCCCAATTGGCAAGGGCCCTACATGGTTCATAGGGTACTAACAGGAGGAGAACTCATACTTGCAGAAATGGACAGAGAAGTTTTTCCAAAGCCTATCAATTCAGACGCAGTCAAGAGATACTATATTTAAATTATTTACATTTCTTCATTTGATGTATCTGAACTACGCTTGACCTGATTCCCATTTAAGACGGGATACGTAGGCAGCCCTATGGGTTCGATCATATCTTAATACAATTTTCATTCCCCACAACCAGAAAGCGGGGCCAAATTTTGAGGAGGACCCTCAAAATTCCGGATCAAGTCTAGCCGAAGTCATCATATGCAAAACAGTCAGAGAATCAGTTAAGTAACTGGGGCAGAATTTTGAGAAGGATTCTCAAAGTTTTGAAGAAAATCCTACAAACTTCATCACATGCAGAACGGCCGAAGAATCGCTTACTAAACTGGGGCAGAATTTTAAGGAACCTCAAAATTCTAATGCAAAGAAGTCGCAATGTCTCTAAAGCGTCGCAGCCACTAGTTAATTTAATTTACTCGATTTCGTAAACTACTATGTTTTAAAATAATTATGTTTATCAAATGCATGCATAGTTTTCAAAAACTTTATTTCTATGGCAGCCAGATGTTACCCAGGGTAACTCGAACAGGATCTCCAGAGCAAAGCAAAGCAAAACAAGCAGGCAAAGGCATGAACCAATATTCCCCGAAAAACTCACAATTTTTCTTTGGATGCAGGCACAATGAACATGGCAGGAGCATTCACAAGTATACAAATACCAAAATCACTATCTTCATAATGACAAGGCTGCCAAACGCAAATATGTCTCCAGATAAGAAAATACTCTACCACTACTTATTATCTGTTCACTGCATGAGGCTAAGCCTTGCCTCCTCAATTGCATAAGGCTAAACACTACCTTCCCTTGCATAGAGACTAAGCATTGTCTCCCCATTTTGCATGAGGCTAAGCCCTGCCTCCCTAATTGCATAAGGCTAAACACTTCCTTCCACTGCATGAGACTAAGCATTGTCTCCTCTTCTTGCATAAGGCTAAGCCCTGCCTCCCTAATTACATAAGGCTAAGCACAACCTTCCATTGCATGAGACTAAGCATTGTCTCCTCTTCTTGCATGAGGCTAAGCCCTGCCTCCCTAATTGCATAAGGCTAAACACTGCCTTCTATTTTGTATGAGGCTAAGCCCTGCCTCCCTAATTGCATAAGGCTAAGCACTGCCTTCCATTGCATGAGACTAAGCATTGTCTCCTCTTCTTGCATGAGGCTAAGCCCTGCCTCCCTAATTGCATAAGGCTAAACACTGCCTTCTATTTTGCATGAGGCTAAGCATTGCCTCCCCAATTGCATAAGGCTAAGCTCTACCTTTCCTTGTATGATACTAAGCATTGTATCCTCTTCTTGCATGAGGCTAAGCCCTACCTCCTCAATTGCATAAGGCTAAGCACTGCCTTCCATTGCATGAGACTAAGCATTGTCTCCCCATTTTGCATGAGGCTAACCCCTGCCTCCTCAATTGCATAAGGCTAAGCACAGCCTTCCATTGCATGAGACTAGCATTGTCTCCTCTTATTGCATGAGGCTAAGCCCTGCCTCCTCAATTGCATAAGGCTAAACACTGCCTTCCATTGCATGAGACTAAGCATTGTCTCCTCTTCTTGCATGAGGCTAAGCCTTGCCTCCCTAATTACATAAGGCTAAGCACTACCTTCCATTGCATGAGACTAAGCATTGTCTCCTCTTCTTGCATGAGGCTAAGCCCTGCCTCTCTAATTACATAAGGCTAAGCACTGCCTTCCATTGTATGAGACTAAGCATTGTCTCCTCTTCTAGCATGAGGCTAAGCCCTACCTCCCTAATTACATAAGGCTAAGCTCTGCCTTTCCTTGCATGAGACTAAGCATTGTCTCCCATTTTTCATGAGGCTAAGCATTGCCTCCCTAATTGCATAAGGCTAAGCTATGCCTTTCCTTGCATGAGACTAAGCATCGTCTCCCATTTTGTATGAGGCTAAGCATTGCCTCCCCAATTGCATAAGGCTAAGCTCTACCTTTCCTTGCACGAGATTAAGCAGTGTCTCTCCTTGCATAACCACAAATGTTGCGTTGTTCAAAACCTTGCATTATCCTCTTCTCTCAGGGCTAAGCTCTGCCCCCGACCTTACACAAGACTAAGCTATGTCTTTTTTCATCTCAAGCATCATGTATTTGCATCTCATGGGCTGAAGCATAGCCAAATTTTCCGAAGGCGTCATAGTCCGAAGGCATCATCCTCATAGCCGGAAGACACCATGTCATGGCTTGAGGATCTCTCAATATTGCACATCATTATTCAAAGGCGTAATGGTTCAGAGGCACCATTCTTATGGCCCGAGAACATCATTTCATGGCCTGCGAATCACTTATCTCACGATTCATGGCCCAAGACATCATGGTCTAAGGACATCATCCTCACAGTCCGAAGACAATCTTCATGGTCTAAAGGGAATTTGCATTATATTTAAATTCCTGCCATAGCCTATATATATTTGCGTGCATCGTTTTTAAATTTTGTAGGTAATCCAGGAAATAACCGTTCTTCAAATAGGAGCAACCTTCACTCCGATTTTCGCTCACATCATTCACATGCTGCTGTTATTTCAAACGTAACCGACTCCTATCAATTACTCGCTTTTACTCTATGACCGTTCAGATATCTGCCCTAAGATACATCCATAACATCTCAAATTCACATTCATGACTTCACATAAATTCATCCGATACTATCCTACTCAAAAGAACCCTTTCCAAAACACATGACCATCTCTATAACAACGCCATCGGTTTCGTTCACCGTTGGATCCAGAATTACACATAGCCTGATTCCGGTAACATTAGGGATATGTAGGCAGCTCAGAGACCAGGGTACGACCTATATTTTTCAAAACCCCCATTCGGTCAAAATCGGTTATCATTTCTTTACCCGACAACTCTTTCATCTCTCCCGGGTAAAGATGGGAGCTGTTGATACCTAATTTTTCCCTCATATTTTCCAAATACATATATATACTTTCAAAATAGTGCACATATCATCATTTGATTTACAAGTATGCGCAAGTATTTTTCATAATTTTCCATAATTTTTAAAAGCTTTAAATCAATTTATTTCTGCATTCTATTATATAAATATCCAATAATTATCCTTCATATTATGATGACTAAATCATATAAGTTTATCATTTATACCAACATAATGTTTGAATATTTTCAGTGCATTTTTATAATTACATTTTCATTTTTAAGGCTAAATTGCATATTTTGCAATAATAGCCCATATGTACTTATGATTATATTATTTATGCAAAAAATAACCTTTTATATTTTTATAGTGTTATATAATTGTTTTAAATTATTTTATGCACAAATAATATTTTTGTTATTTATTTATTATTTTTTATAGATTATTTTATTTAATAAATTGGGTATTTAAAATCTGGCCCCAATTTTTCAATTAATTTTGGACCCAAACATACCCAATTACCCCAAGACCAATACCCTGGCCCAATTACCCTTACCTATTTAATAAGCCGACCCAACCCTGCCTAAATCCCAGCTGTTGATCTAAAATGATCAACGACTAATAAACGACCCCTCCCTTTCCTTATATCTCCACCCCAAACCCTAACCCTCATTTCCCAAATCCTCCGCCTCTATTTCCCTCCTCTGATGAACCCTAACCCCTCCACCTCACTAAAATACCCCAAATCCCGTTCCTAATGGGATTCTTTCACCATTCACTTACCATTTCAGTGTTTTTCCTTTATTTGGTGTTATTCTACAGAATAACTTAGGTACTTGCCTAAACATGGCAAGTACCCCACTTTGATTCTGTCCAAATCAATGTTTACCTCTTGAATCTGGACAACTTTGACTCCAAATGCGTTATTTTGTACCATGTGAGCCTGATTTGCTTACATCTCGCTGATTCATACTTAACCCTAAAGGTTAGGGTTTTAGATTCTCTTTTGATTCGAACCTAAACTCGTTCATGTTTTGATTTTGAGTATAATTTCGTCTATATTCACTTTATTATGTATGAATCTGCCTATTTTTGTTGATTTCTTTTACTTGCCCTAAAAATAGGGTTTCAGATCTTCTCTAATTGAACCAAATCTGGTTCAATTCTGTGTTTCTTTTTGAACAATCTCCTATCTATGTTCATTTTATGCAAATATGTGATTCTTTGCCTTATTATCTGTCGATTTTGTGGTTTACCCAAATTAGGGTTTCAGACCTTTTTACTTGAACCAAATCTGGTTCGATTCTGTGTTTCTCTTGAATGTTTTCCTATCCATTTTCATCTTTACGCGTTGTGTGATTATTGTGTCCTTATTTCTATGCCAATTTTGTGTGATTTACCCAAAACTAGGGTTTCGAATTTACCTTTTCTTACTGATTTGGATGCCTGAATTAATTATTTTTCATATTATGTGTTTAGTTTTCTACACTATTTAAACCCCTCCCCACTCCCCTTTAAAGAGGACTAGAGGTTCTGAGTTCGAAATTCTTTCACTACTATAATAAAAGCTATATGCTCCTACTCTATTGAATAATCGTACTTTGTGTTTTGATTCTTGGCCGGCTGAAAGTCAAGGCCAAAAATCTCCAAGTTCTTGCTTCTGTTTGGTGATATTTACTACACTGTTGGATTCTTTTCTTCCCTATTTCATCTTAACTGGTGAGTTATTAGATCTTCTACCATTTCATTATGATTATTTGCTCAACGTGTTACTACAATTAGACTATGTTATCCTAAATGCTATTACTTGTAGTTTGAGACATGTTTGAACCTTATTTTGAGTTTATTAATGAAATCCTGCTTAACTCTATGTTATTGATAACTATCTCTCGAAGTTAAGTTATGAACCTACTTATAAGTATGCTCTTATGCCTTTCCTATGGATTGATTAACTAGGTATAGATATCTTCCTTAATAATATAACAACTCTACTTTGACTACATTATAATGTGGCCTGTTTAACTCTGTTCTTACTATGTTATGACACCTTTAGTAATTGCGTTAATCAGTTTTAACATGCCCTGACCTATTGCTGATTAATGTGATTCCTTACTATGACACTAGTGTTTGTACTTAGTCTATTATGGACTCCCTGTTGTCACTATGAATCTTCTTATGAACTTGCCTTGTTAGTATGTGACTGAGTTTAATTCCTAAAACTTGATTAGGTATGCTTAGGTTCAAACATGTCTACTGTTTGTATATGTTCAATATGTGATTCTATCCTTAAGTAGATTCCCTAACCCATTCTACTCCCTCCTATCCCTTTACTATCTGATCCTTTTGAATCCTCATTCATAGCCCGCTGAAAGACAAGGCTATTTAGGTTCTGTCCTCCGACCTCCCTAGTGTAAGCATTGCTCAGGGTCTATGTGATACCCTTGTGAACTCTGACACACTAGGACTTGGTCCCTAGTCTTTCCTTAAACTGCTTCTGATCAATCTCTCTAGTGTGAGCACTGCCCCAGGTTCTTGAAGCCCTTGGGAACTCTAATACACTAGGGATGTGGGTTCTGTATGCTTAACATTGATATATGGGTGAGTCACTCCACAACTGGTTATGTTGTATGAACATGGGTTTTGGAGCTATTGTGAGTTGAAGGCCTGGCCTATCCAAGTGTATTTGGGCCTGCTATCGCGCCCCCATTTTTTCCTCTTCATAGCGGAAAATCGGGTTTATGACATTCGGTATGGGACAACTCATTCCTTTTGGGAACGAGGTTTGCATTTTGAAGAGTCGCCACCTAATGATTTAAGGCACATTAGGACACCTATAGGGTTCATTTCTAACTATGTTTGGTAACCTGAGATAGGGTAAGGGCTTGAAATTATCCCAAGGGAAAGGTGTTAGGCACCCCTCAGGATCCACTAGTGTGGTTCCCGGCCAGACAACTTTTATGAATTTGTACAAATAGACAAGTATTGGCTTAATTAGAGGGGATTTAAGTTTAAACACACAAAAGTTTGAAAACAACTATTGAAAGGCTAAATTTTTGAAAAGAGTTACAATCTAAAGCATGGTTATGAATAAAAAGGGGAGGGGGTGTCCTAGGTTTGTTTGTAATATGGATCACATCGATGCAATACCCGGTATGACACTCCTCAAAAGAGGGGCTACACATGGTATTAGCGCACCGGTCATCATATCCATATCTACCCGTTCCCACCCTGTAAAGGTAATTAGAGTGATGATTGGTCTCGACTCTTATTGCATGCTACTACCCGTCCCTTCCTATTAGTCCCAGAGGAATTTTTAGGACTCCTATTCCAAAAAGATGGAGGTTCTAGGCAGATCTCAGGTTTAAAGGTAAAAATGCTAAGGTGACATACACAACATATAAGACTGCAATTAGAGGGAAACATATAAGTAGATATAAGGCTCAGTTATACCTCCACAAATAATGCACGTAAACAGCATGACTTATACACAGTTAAGGTCTGAATTTAAAATCCTAAGGCAGGATGTTTTTTTTGTTGAAGCAGAACCAAATTTATTACATGACTTAGATAAGAAGTCCAAATCAGGCTTGCCTGCTGGTTGTAATAGTTGATAATTAAACAAAAGCAATTCCAGTTTTATCATTATTACCTAATACTTGCCTAGGCGGAAAGCGAGGTGCAACAGTTGTTCCAAGTTATTAAGATAGTTTGGAGATTACTTTTATTACCTAAAGCTGTTGTCCTAGGTGTTCAACATATAGAATTATTGCCAGTTGGTCGTAAAGGACTGAGTAAAATTGTTTTATTCCCTTTTATGCATTCATAGTTAGCCTAAGTGTGTTTAAGCGAATATAAATGAAATCCTAAAGACATGGTATCTAATGTACGGAGATGCAGAATGATGTGTATGTAGAATCCTAAGCAGGATTTCTATATGCACAAATATTACAGCGTCTAAACATGATTTCTAGAATATACAGAGATGATATGTTTGTTAGTGTTGTTTAGCCTAAACAGGATCTCTAAGTGTACATGGAAGTAGGAACATGATTGCAGAAACACCAATATTAACGCAGGATTTTATAAGTGATATGTTAGTGAAATGGACATGCTGAAAACAGTAAGTGTAAGTCCTAAGGAGCATGATCTCTAATGCATGAAATGAGTTCTAAGCATGATTTCTATTGCGCAAGTAGGAATATAAACTTAGGAACATGTTTTCTACCCTTTAATAAATATAGCATGCATATTTCCCCATCCCTTTTCACTAGCCAACCCCATACTTGTTTACAAATTATTACAGAACAAATGATTGAATTACATAAGAAATGCAAAAATAAGAAGTTACAACCATAGGAAGCCTGATTCTGACTTCCTCTCTTAGTTATGGAATAAACCACCTCAAATGCCAAATGTTTTTCCAAAACTTTCTCATGTCTGGGTGTGTCGGAGTTCCCTACGGACCTTAAGGGATCCCGGGCAGTGCTCACACCTAGATTTGTATAACAAACAGAGTAAGTGCAGTGTGGAAGAGCCAACCCTTATGTGTCCAGGTTCAGAGGGAGCTCAAGGGTCCCAAAGCAAGGCTCACACAAGAGGGGCAGAACCTAGATTTTAAGAGTATAGTGAAAGTGCAGAACACATGTTGAAAGGGATTTGTTTTAAAAAAGCTGGAATGATAGTCCATTTTAAAAGCAGTCAGTAACAGTGGTGATTGAAATCAGTTGTAGTAGTAAATAAAACTCAAAACTCCCAAGATGAGATCATATACAGAATCAGTAGTCACATAAAGGGGTCAAGGTACTTGGGATAAACTGCAACATATAACCCTATCAAGGGTCTTAGGACTAGTAGGACATGCACAACAATAGCTGATACTGGCATGATCACATGCTAGTCAGAAAGAACATAAGCACATTGAAGGGATATGGGGCTTGGAATGATAAGTACACAATAAGTGATTGACAGGGCATGCTTGGAGATACACGTGCATTAATCTAAAGGGAAGGAGAAACATTATAGCATGCTGGTGATGCAACTTGACTACAAAACCACAAGCAGAAGTAGACAAGAATGAAAGAAACTGAAACAATTAAAGAAGCATGTTGTTGTTGAAGCTTTAAAATTAACTAGGACATCTAGAAGAGAAAGCAAGGTGCAGAAAGGTAAACCAAGTAGGATTCCACAGTCTAGACTTGGCTTTCAGCCGGCTAGACAAAGCAGTAGCACAAATAGTAGTAAAGAAAGAGAGAGTTTTGAGTGTATAAGTGTGTGTTCTAAACTCAATTATTCGTGTGTTTAAGAGAAGAGAGGGTAAGGTATTTATAACTTTGAAAACGAGTAGAAAATAAGGTAATAAGTAAATGCTTAACACAAACATGGAAATAAATCAAATCAGAATCAATTAACACAAGTACTTCCCTTTAATCAAGGAATTACTGCTTAACGAATACCAACAAGATAATCAAGGAAAGAAAATTAATTTGAGGAAGATTGATTTCTGACCATATAAGGGATAGTAAAATATAGAGTATACAATTGAGTCTAAGTACAAAAATATACTTAATTGGGGAAAGGGTTCAGCAAAGGTAAAACATCACATCAAAGGAAAGGAATCAATCAATTTAAACAAAACGAGTGAAACCAGGAGTTTATGAGAATTTTTTTGCAATCAGTCGTAACTTGGGGAAATCAATATCAGTCAAGAAAGAATCATGATTCTGCACGTTGCCATATAAATAGAGAAGACTGAACATGCAAAACCAACCGTATTGACAAAAGGAACAACTAGGTGCACACAATCATACAACAGTAACAGGAGTAGGCTAGGGCTCAGTAGTAAAAGAATCTACTAGAAGTATGGTAGTCAACAAGTCAAGTAGTCACATAGAATCAAAAGTGAAGAAACCACAGTAACAGGTAAAGGAGATCAACACATAGAAATAAGAAAAGTCTTTAAACTCATAGCAATAATTGAATAAAAATTTATAAGGACTTAGGGTTTTGACAGAGCTTAGTTAAAAAGGTAAGAACTTTAGAATAAGTCAAGTTAAACAAAGAGAAGGATCTAATCACAAAGAACTCAGTCGAAACCAGTATACATGCAAGACATACAAAGATAGCTTCAGAACCCAAAAAAGATACCTAGGGTTTTAACACGATGAATCAGGTATAAGAAAAACATGAACAAATCGTTTAAACATAGTAAAATCATAAAACAATACTGAAAATCGGAGAAGAGATCTTTTTTAAAAGAGGTTAAGAAACCCTAGTTTAAAAACGAAGAGTCACTTTGAAAAAAAATCGAAGAACCTTTGAGAAAGTACCAAGAAGTTCATAACATGCACAGATCTAAGCCAGATCTGAAAGAAAAATCAGAAAGCTATTAAAGCTAGGGTTTCAGAGGATGCCGAAAAGTGAGAAAAACTTTGAGATGTGACTCGATCGGCCATGGGTGGTGGGGAAAAGGCCATAGATAGAAGTTGAGCCAAGACTGGACTAGATCCCTTTGAGATCTGTCCAGGAAATCATGGAAACAAACAACCAGGAGCCATAGAAGACCGGTGCCCCTCTCAAACAGCCAGGGGAGTCCATGGATTAGGTAAGGATTGAAAGGGATTAGGGTGGATTTGGGTGGCGGCGGCTAGGGTTAGCCTTAGGTTTCAGAGAGAGTTTGAGAGGAGAGGGGATTCAAGCGCGACGGACTAGTGAGAAATGATTTAGGTTAGGGGGTCATTTGGGGTAAAAATGGTAAGGTGAAACGGTGGCCGTTGATCTGAATGATCAACGGTCCAAATTAAAAGGGGTAGGTGGGGATCCGGGTTTGGGTAGGATTTAATTTGGTAAGGGTCGGGTTTAAATTGGAATTGGGTTGGGAAATTTGGGGTCTGATTTAGGTTATACTTGAAATGCAAATGGGCTGTTATTTTAATAGCCATATTTCACTTTTTAATTTATAAAAAATAGTAAATAGCTTCTGAAAATAAATGAAAATACTAATATGATTTATAACACATAAGCAAGAATTTAAAATACAAGACTCAATTTTATAAATATAAGGTATAATTAAACCTTAAAATGGCTAATATTGCAATTATGTGCAATTTAGCCTTAAAAATACTAATGAAATTGTAAAAATATGTAAAAATTATTTTAGCCATATTTTGGCATAAATATGAAAATCCAATAGATGAATTACCAAAAAATAATAATTTTGGAAATAATTATTGAGATTTTATGGATAAAAAGGGGGAAAATAAATCAATTTAAACCTTTAAAAATTATGGAAAAATAATAAAACATTTGGACATGCTTATATATGCATTTATATGCTATTTTGAAATTATTTTGTATATTAAAAATATATATGGGAAAAATTGGGTAGCAACACCTGTTGTAGGCTCCCTATTGTTTACTCACATTGTAATTCATTACATTAATTTTTGGTCTATAATAATTATTTTGTAATAACAATTCTAGGGTGTTAGTGAAATTGAGAAGGGTTTCTTATTTTTGCAATAAAAGTTGGGTAGAAATCCTGTCTATAGGTCCAACAATGTGTTATTACATATATAATGTGTTAGAAATCTTGCCTATAGGTCTAACAGTGTGCTATTATATGTGATGTGTTAGAAATCATGCCTATAGGTACCTTATTATGTTTAATCATCCTATACGGGTAGCCATGCCTATAGACTTAATGCTTGGTTCTGTTATGTTTTGCTTTGCTAGAAACCATGCCTATAGGAAATGGTGTGATCCAATATGTGTGCAAAATGCCTGTTTACATACTGTTCTGTTCGAATTGTAGAGATCATGCCTATAAGATCTAAAACTGGATATAGGATGTAAAACATGATCAAATTGTAGAATGCATGTTTACATGCCTGAATTTGTTTAATTATCAGTTCTGCCCGCGTTTCCAAATATTGTGTTGTTACCCTCACTAGAAAACATGCCTATATGATTCAAACAAATAATTCTGGATCTGTTTCTATGACCTGCCACTGTCTACTATCGCATACTATGCTAATAGGCTTAATCGTATTATGCTAAAATCAATAGGCAAACCTATGTGGGTTCTGCTTATCGCATTAAGAAACTGTTTTGTATATGACTGTTTGTTTGCTCATTCAATATCGCATAGATATCTTGCATATATGATTCTGAAATTAATAAAATATGTCAATGTTAACCAATTTGGCGTGCATTTGATGTCTAAATGCGGAGGCTAACTTGAGCCTATACTTGTTTCTATTTGAAAGTCCTAATTGTTTTGTTTGTCGCTTAGTATTTTTCTTTTTTGAGCAACCTAAGTTAAGGTCTAGAACCACCCTGAAGTCCAAATGCCTCTTGGACCATAGGCATGGGACGGGTAGTGCACGCATAAGGCATGGTTTAGAATCAACTAGTGCGCTTTAGGTAACAACTTAAAGATAGTCATCGGGTAGTAGGAGATGATAGTCTGTGCCCGCTGAATAATACAAGTAACACGCCATATCGAGGGAGTTACGAAGTATTATTTATGTTTCGTGGGGTGATTCTTTAGGATAAAAAACTTAGGACCCCCCATTTGTATTAAAAATAAATCATTTATTTCATTTGTCCAAATTTCTTCCTTTCCCTTAGACTAATTCATATAATTAAGTTTTGTCGGGACCCACAATTGTGGACCCGAAGAATGCCTAACACCTTCTCTTCGAGGTAATTTCGATCCCTTACCCGATCTTTGGTGATGTAAACTGGTCAAACAAAGTTATTTGCAAATAGGTGCCCTAACACACGTTATTCCATTAGGTGGCGACTCTCTCTTTTAAAACCCTTCCTTAAAAGAGTTGTGACGTGTTGAAACCTGATTTTGCGAGAAAAAGGGGCGCGACACCCCCTATGTCTGAAGTCCCTTCATCACCTGCTCTTGAGTATGGGCGGCGGGAGTCTAAGTACCTCCCCAGGACTGAGAAGTGTCTGGCATAGTCTGAACAGAAACCGCTTGAGCAAGGCTAGTGCACACAGTAAAAATCTGAGCCGAAGTCTCTTGAAAGCCTGAAATCACAATGGGCACAGCAGATGCCTGAGCTGGCCCCACTGGCTCAACCACATCTGGAACCTGCTCCTGAGCTGGAGCAACTGGTGGATCTGCAGGTGTTGCTCTAGCTGTTGTACGAGATGCACCTCTACCCCTACCGCGACTCCGACCTCTCGTGGCCCTAGCCGATAGTACTAGTGGTTGTCTATCCTGTATGATTGCAAGTGTCCTCACCATATGTGAGAGAATAGAATAACAGAAGTTTAGTTCCCGAAATCAACAAATCTGCACGACAACAATACAAAAATGTGAAGTTTTCCTAAAGGTTCGGCAACCTCTCGAAGATAAGTACGGATGTCTCCATACCAATATGCAAGACTCTACTAAACCTGCTCATGACTCATGAGACCTATGTAACCTAGGCTCTGATACCAACTTATCACGACCCAAAACCCAACCTGTTGTAATGGCCTATCATGGTACTAGGCAAGCCGACAACTCAGATATTACCAACACTTTCAAATTTAAAATATACTAAAACAGGTTTAAATAAGTAAAACTCTCATAAAACAGGATAAAATACCATAAAGCAACGGAAGTTCCCAAAATTAGGGTGTCATTGAGTACATGAGCATCTATACAACACAAGTTTGAAATACTGTCTAAGAAAACTTAAACTGAATAAATAAGAATGAGGGATAGGGGAGGAGAGTCAAGGTATGTGGACGTCAGGGCAACTACCTCGAATATCCTCGAATGACAGTAAACTCTAAGAATCAACAACCACCATGTCCGGTGATGTGCCGAAGAAATTCAGCACATTTAATACAAATTGCTTAGGATTTAGCTTGTTTTAAATGCAATAATCTTCTATACTTATGTAATTTAAATGTTTTTGCAGTGTATGAGGTTTAAGGACCTAAGAACATGAATATGAAATCAAAAAGCCGAAAAAAGTCAAGAAAAGAGCAAAATGCAATCACATAGGTGAAGATGCGAGCCGCAAATCCAACATGCGGACCACATAACAGATTTGCGGGCTGCATAATGGATCACAAACTCGTTGTAGAAGTTGTTGAAGGCGGAAAATGCAGTGCAAATAGCGATCGCAAATCAACAATGCGGACTGCATAACCTAAATGCAACGAAGGCCTGGAAACTAGGGTTTGAAGATGCGATGGACTTGAAGAGAATGCGGACTGCATGTCTATTATGCGACAGAAATTCGCATAATTGAATTGTAAAGGTGTTTTTGTCCGAAATTTGTCCCTAGTTTTGACCCACTATAAATAGATTTATTGGGGTTTTGTGGGGGCATCTTGTCTGGTTTTTGAGCTACATTCCAAGTCTTTAATATTCCTCTCTTTTGGAAGCTTTTGAGTGAAGTATCTTGCACTTTGTAAGCTTTATGACATTCAATATTCTCATTTTTTTTGTATTTTAGCATGTATAGCTAACTTTAAATACTAAGGTTGTAGACCCTAAATGGGTGTTATGTTAATGAGTGTTTAACATTGAATATATGTATAATGGTTGGTTGATATATATTTATTTCTTATTCTTCATTTATTGTTGGTGGTTGTAAACATTAACAAGTGCCATTAAATTCTTTCTTTACTTGGAAAAGTGAGTTAGAATTTGGTAGAAGTAAATATCAAAGACTCAAGGCTTTAAACCTTGTTTAATAGAATCGCTTAGGAATAAGTGGGTTTTATTTGGCATATATTGATTGTTCTTAATTGCAACTCTTTTATATTTGGAAAAATCATAAAGAAGAAATACTACCCAACTATTGAAAAATATTAAGTAGTCATTAAAAATCATTTGCATATCTAAAGAATCTTCCATTAGAAATATATCATATTAACACCGATAGCATTACATTCCACTGAGGAGGACACAACCTTGGTTTCCTAAATCAAATCATTTATATTCTCAACGTCACAATTAGTTATTTCTTCAAATCACAATCATATCATTCTCTTGGTACAACTAACGGAATAGAATTACGACCCAAGTCAAGTAGCACACTACTTGAGAAACCTTTTCACGCTTATTCACTGTGGGATTCGACCCCAATCTTGTTGGGTTATTATATTGGACACCGACCGCCTTACACTATTTAATTAAAGTGTAATTTGAGAGTATCATCCGGAAACACCTAGTTCTACACACGAACTGCAGGTGTAGCGTGAGTACAACCAACTCAGTAAGTAACAAGTCTAACTATTGGGCTGAAAGCAGTGACGGGCTTCACATGTACAGTTCAATAACAAAATTACAGTACAAAAATGTAGGCATGCTTTCATGTTCAATAGTTAAAGCCCAAACAGGTAAATCATGTCAAGTTCAATTGAAACAAGATATGGTACATCTCAGTAGCTACATGACAGTTGTATATGCTAACTGAAGTGCAAAACAGTAATGAAATCATATGCATACTCTCATAGTATCAGCCGCTCAGTCCTCCCACTCACTCCATCTTCCCAATATCTCAACACTCGCACTCGCACTTAGTAGGTACCTACGCGCACTGTGGATGTGCAAACTCCGGAGGGGCAATTCAAACCCAATCGCTATAATAAGCCAATTATGGCATGAATCAAATAAACATGCTGCGGCATGCGACATGATCCCATAAATATCCTCACAATCAGGACCTCGGCCTCACTCAGTCATCAATCTCTCCAGTCTCACGGGCTCACAAAAATTATGATAATTAGCCCAGTTAATGATGATATAATGTATCAATAAAGGACAACAAAGACTGAGATATAATATGCAATTAATAGCTGTGACTGGGTACAAAATTGCAAGTTAAGAAAATAATTTAATATGTTACACGACCTCTGTAGGTCCCAACAGTACCAACACGTAGCCTAGGCATGATTTCTAACATGACTGGCAGCTCAATTTCTCTAACACATGGCGAAAATATGGATAACGACAAGATTAATCAACTATACAGTTCCATGGAATCGACCAAGTCACAATTCTTATGGTGCATGCCCACACACCCTTCACCTAGCATGTGCGTCACCTCAACATCAATAACATAACACGTAATTCGGGGTTTTATACCCTCAGAACAAAGTTAAGAAGTGTTACTTACCTCAATTCATGCAAATCTGTACTCCAAAAAGCCCTTGCCTCGCGAATCAGCCTCCAAATGCCTCGAATCTAGCTACAAACAATTCGATACAATCCAAACGAGCTAAAGGAATCAATTTCATAAGAAAATACTAAGTTCTTACTCAAAAGTCAAAAAGTCAACTCAAAAGCCAACCCCCGGTCCCACGTCTCTATTGATACCCAATTTTTCCCTATATATTTTTTAATATGCAAAATAACTTCAAAATAGCATATATATGTATATATAAGTATGTCCAAGTATTTTATTATTTTTTCATAATTTATAAAGGCTTTTGATTGATTTATTTTCCTTTTTTTATCCATAAAATTCCAATAATTATTTCTAAAATTATTATTTTTGATAAATCATCTATTGAATATTTATATTTATGCCAAAATATGGCTAAAGTAATTTTTACACATTTTTACAGTTTTATTTAGTATTTTTAAAGCTAAATTGCATATAATTGTAATATTAGCCCCTTTTAAGGTTTAATTAAGGTTTATATTCATAAAATTTGATCCTATATTTTTAAATTGTTATTTATATGTTATAAATTATTTTAAAATAGTTTTCAGAAATTATTTATTATTTTTATAAAATTAAAAGGGTAAAAATGATTATTTAACTTATAACCAAAATTGGCTTTAAAATCTAGCCCAAATCGAATCCCCAATTCCCTAGCCCCGTTTCGATTTAAACCCTACCCTAACCTTTTAAACCCAACCCAAACCCGGATCCCTACCTACCCCATTTAATCTAGGCCGTTGATCATTCAGATCAACGACCACCATTTCACCTACCTAAAATAAACCCAAACGACCCCTTTAACCTACTTCATTTCCACCAACCCGCCGCCCTTGAATTCCCTTCCTCTCCAATTCTCTCTGCAACCTCACCCAAACCCTAGCTTCCGCCACCCAAACCAACCCTAATCCCCTTCGATTCTCACCTAATCCATGGACTCCCATGGCTGTTTGAGACGTGTGCCGGTCTCCTATGTCTCTTGGTTGCTTGTTTTCATGATTTCATGGACAGATCTCAAAGAGATCTAGTCCATCTTGGCTCAACTTCTATCTATGGTCTTTCCCCCGCCATCCATGGCAGTTCGAGTCAGATTCATGGCTTTTCCGGCTAGATCGGTAACTTTTCGAAGTCTTTCTCATTTTTCTGGGTTCTCCGAAACCCTAGCTTTAAAGGCTTTCCGATTTTCTTTCAGATCTATCTTAGATCTGTGTATGTTATGAACCTCTTAAGTGTTTTCCATAAAGGTTTTCCGATTTTTCAAAGCGACTCTTCGTCTTCAACGATTAGGGTTTTCTTAACCTCTTTTAAAAGATCTCTTCTCCGATTTTTAGTGTAGTTTTTACTATGTTCAAATGATTTGTTTGTGCTTTTCTTCTACCTAATTCAGCATATTGAAAACCCTAAATATCTTTGATTTTATCCATTTTGAAACCGTCTTTTATTTTGTATACTTGTTTCGACTGAGTTCTTTGTGTTTAAATCTTTTTCTTTGTTTGACTTGACTGATTCTGAGTTCTTACCTTTTTTAACTCAGCTCTGTTAAAACCCTAATTTCTTAAAACTTTCCTCACTTTTTACTGTGAGCTTTTGGAGATTTCTTTTACTTATTTTAGTGTGTTGGTCTGATCTCCTCTACCTTTTGCTATGTGTTAGACTGTTTCCTTCATTTTTTTCTTTTGGTTCTATGTGAATACTTGACTTTGTTGACCACCATGTTTCGAGTAGGTTCTCTTAAATTGAATCCTTAGCCTACTCGTATTACTGCTGTATATTTATCTAGTTGCTTCTTTTGCCAATATGTTTGGCCTTGCATGTCTAATACTCATGTTCATTCATTTCTATTTATATGTCGAAGTGCAGAATCATGACCCCTTCTTGATTGATCTTGATTTACTTAAGTTACGATTTGATTGCAAGGTTTTTATTATAAACCCCTAGTTTTACTCGTTTTGCTTAAATTGATTGATTCCCTTCCTTTGCTGTGATGTTTTACCCCTGCTGAATCCTTTCCCAAAATTAAGTATATTTTGTACTTAGACTCAATTATTTACTCTATACCTTTACTACTCCCTTACATGGTAAGAATCAAACTTTCTCAAAACTAATTTCTTTCCTTAATTGTCCTTGTTGGTATCTGTTAAGCAGTAATTCCTTGATTAAAGGGAAGTACTTGTATTAATAGGATTCTGATTGTGATTATTTCCATATTTGTGTTAAACCTTTACTTGTTACCTTATTTTCTACTCGTTTTCAAAGTTATAAATACCCTACCCTCTCTTATCTAAACATACAAACAATTTAGTTCAGAACACACACTTACACACTCAAGCTCTCTCTTCTCTGCTATTTGTGCTACTGCTTGTCTAGCCAGCTGAAAGCCATGGCTAGACTGTGGAATTCTACTCGCTTTACTTTTGTGCACTTTGCTTCTTTGACTGGTATGTCCTAGTTTAATTTTAAAGCTCCAATAACAACATGCTTCCTTGTTTGTCTCAGCTTCTTTCATTTTTGGTGTACTTCTGCTTGTGGTTCTGTTAAACATGTTGTAATGTTTCCCCTTCCCCTTTAGATTAATGCACTTCCTTGTGTGTGTTTTAAGGCATACTTTGTCAATCACTTATTGTGTACTTGCTATCTTATGAATCCCAAGCCCCTATCCCTTCCATGTATTTATGTTCTTTTGGCCAGTTTGTGATTATGCCAGTATCAGCTATTGCTGCGCATGCCCAGACCAAACCCCTGCTGGGGTTATGTGCTTACTGACAAATGTCTATGTATCCCCAAATCCCTTGACCCCCATGTGTGGCTACTGATTATGTGTGTGATTCCCTCTTGAGGTGTTTGAGTTTTGCTTACTACTACCACTGCTTTCAATCATCTCTGTTACTGATTGCTTTTCAAAAAATGGAGTTGACAGTCCGATTTTTTTTTTACACAAACTTTTTTTCAAACCATGTCAAGCACTCTCACCTATACTCTTAGAATACTAAGTTCTGCCCCTTTTGTGTGAGCCTTACCTTGGGACCCTTGAGCTCCCTCTGAACTTGGACACATGAAAGCTGACCTTCCACACTGCACTTACTCTCTTGGTTATGCAATCTAGGTGTGAGCACTGCCCGGGATCCCTTGAGGTCCTTAGGGAACTCTGACACACCCAAATATGAGAAGGCTTTGGAATAATATTGGCATTTGAGGT
Organism: Nicotiana sylvestris; assembly: GCF_000393655.2. Lineage (NCBI taxonomy): Eukaryota > Viridiplantae > Streptophyta > Magnoliopsida > Solanales > Solanaceae > Nicotiana > Nicotiana sylvestris. The sequence goes on along the minus strand of NC_091062.1, from coordinate 19,319,821 downwards.
GGTTTATTACATAACTCAGAGAAGAAGTCAGAATCAAGCTTCCTATGGTTGTAATTTCTTATTTTACATTGTTACTATGTAAGTCAATCACATGGTTTGTAATAACTTGTAAACAACTCTGGGGATTGATAGTGGAAAGGGAAGGGGTGATTATGCATGCTTTAGCTATCAAAAGGGGTAGAAAACATGTTATTAGGTTTATTTTCCTACTTGCGCAATAGAAACCATGCTTAGGACTCATTTCATGCATTAGAGATCATGTTCCCTAGGACTTACGCTTACTGTTTTAAGCATGTCCATTTCACTATCGTACCACTTATAAAATCCTGCATTAATTATGTTAATAACCGAAATTTTTGCGATTATGTTCCTACTACCATGTACACTTAGAGATCCTGTTTTAGGCTAAACAACACTAACAAACATATCATTTCTGCATATTCTAGAAATCATGTTTAAACACTGTAATATTTGTGCATATAGAAATCCTGCTTAGGATTCTGCATCATTCTGCATCTCTGTACATTAGATACCATGTCCTTAGGATTTCATTTATATTCACTTAAGCACGCTTAGGCTAACTATGAATGCATAAAAAGTAATAAAACAATTTTACTCAGTTTTTACAATCAACTGACAATAATTCTATGTGCTGAACACCTAGAACAACATGTTTTAGGTAATAATAAGCTCCAAATTGTCTGAGCAATCCTGAATGACTATTGAGTACAGAATTATTTTACGCCTAGACAAGCCTTAGGTAATAACCTGAATAAGACTGGAACTGCCTTTGTTTAATTATTAACTGTTACAACTAGCAGGCAGGCCTGATTCAGACTTCTATCTGAGTCATGTAATAAATTTGGTTCTGCCTCAACAACTTAAACACCTTGCTTTAGGATTTTTAAATTCAGGCCTTAACTATGTATGAGTCATGCTATCTATGTGCATTCTTTGTGGAGGTATAACTGAGCCTTCTATTTGCTTATATGTTTCCCCCTAATTGCAGTCTTATATATTTTTGTATGTCGCCTTAGTATTTTGCCTTTAAACCTGAGGGTCTGCCTAGAACCCCCTCCTTATAAGAATAGTAGTCCTAAATTCCTCCAGGACTGATAGGAAGGGACGAGTAACAACATGCAATAAGAGTCGAGACCAATCTTCGCTTAATTACCTTTACAGGGCGGAAAATGGTAGATATGGATATAATGACCGGTGCACTAATACCACGTGTAGCCCCTCTTTTGAGAAGTGTCGTACCGGGTATTGCATTGATGTGATCCATATTACAAATAAACCTAGGACACCCCTTTACATTCATAAGCATGCTTTAGATTGTAACTCTTTTCAAAATTTTGCCTTTCAATAACTATTTCCAAACTCTTATGTATCTTAACTTAAATCCCCTATTATTTGAGACATACTTGTCTATTTGCTAATTGCACAAATTCACAAAAACTGTCTAGCCGGGAACCACATTAGTGGATCCTGAGGGGTGCCTAACACCTTCCCCTTAGGATAATTTCAAGCCCTTACCCTATCTCTGGTTAGCAAACGTAGTTGTAGATGAACCTCATAGGTGCCCTAACGCACCTTAAAAATCGTTAGGTGGCGACTCTTCAAAATTGCAAACCCCTTCCCAAAAGGAAAAGAGTTGTCCCATACAAACAATGTCATGAATCCGATTCCGCGCGAAAGGAAAAAGGGGGCGCGACAGTCTCGAAATCCGATAAAAGTCACAAAATCTTGAAGCCCATTCAACCAACAATCCAACCATACCAAATTTACCAAATTCCGACACCAAATCGTCATTCAAATCCCCTAAATTAAGTCTCCAAATCCCTAACCTCAAATTCACATATTCTACCTCAAAAACATAAAAACTAGGTGGGAAATTCAATGCGGAAACAAAATTATTGAATAAAAATGGCCACAAGTGACTTACCTCAAGAAATCTCTCGAAATCCCTCTAAAAAATCGCCCCAATCTGAGTTTGCAAAGTCAAGAAATAATAAAACCCTCGGAACCCAACATTTATAATTTGTCCAGGGCTTTTCGAACCTGCGACAAATTACCCACATCTGTGGTGTCACAGAAGCGATAGATCTCCCGCTTCTGCAGTGAACCACTGGAGACCCAAGCTTTGCACATGCGGAACCAGCTCCACCTTTTGCGCAGATGGTGCGACCCCTTTCACGCTCCTGCGCTGCCCCTCGCTTCCGCGCTCAAATTCACCGTGGCCAAAATGCTGCTTCTGCGCAACCAACCCACATCCTTCCAGGCTGTTTCTACGATTCCCTCTTTGTACCTGCAGCTTCGCACCTGCGACCATGACCTCCCAGGTGCGATTTCACCAATCCAGCACCTTTTAGCATTTTCCAAAGTCCAAAATTCGATACGTTAACCATCTGAAACCAACCCGAGGTCCCCGGGACCTCAACAAAATATACGAACTAGTCCTAAAAAATGAGACCCTAGAGGAAGAATCGGCAGCTCTGCTTTCTTCTGAAGATGGTTTAGCCAGTGGTTCGGCCAGCTGGTCTGAGGAAGATAAAGGTGAAGGTGAAATCCCTAAGGAGGAGGCCGTTGATGTGCCAATGGTCGAGGGCCAAACCGTTGAAGGCACAACCTTTGAGGGAGATCCGTCCGGTCGAGTGACCCCAACGGTAGATTAGGCTTTTATTTGTCCCCCTCTCTTAGGGGCTTTAGGCATGAGCCTTGTAAATACGTCTTTTATAAATATAAGAATTTCTTTATTTTGCCTTTGGTTTGCGTTGAATCAAAGTGTATGACTCTAACGATTAGATTTGGTACTGGACTGGGAACATAAAAAACCCTTAGGTTTTTAATTGATTGATATGACACTTCTTAAAGTCCTTCGTTATCCCTCAGGCTGAGCTTCTGATGCAAACTTAGGTCACCAGAACTTTTGAGTCCCAGTTGAGTGAGAGTCGGATCTCGATTTTTGAAATAAAGCTAGCTATTTTAGGCTTCGTTGATAGTCCTTGAGTGAGAATTTTCTTGAACTCTGGTCGCCTTTGGACTCAACGACTGGGTGAGCATTCGTTCACTTATGTGAAAATAAGGATAGCTTATAGGATTTTACCAATAGTCCCCGATTGAGAGCTTGCTCGAACTTGGGCTTTTTAGGTTGGCCCTTAGGCTCTTACACATTGGCTCTTAGGCTCTTTAGGCTGGCCCTTAGGCTCTTACATAATGGCTCTTAGGCTCTTTTTAGATTGGGTCGATGTGACCTCTAGTATGGCTATAGTTTTCCCTCATTTTGGCTAAAGACTTTTGAAGTTTTGATTATGCCTTGGCATGTTTTATGCTCGTCCGACACTTCGACGGCTCAAACGAGAACCTCGATTATGAGTCGATATGTGGTGATAGCTGAGTACCTCGGGAGGCTCGCTCGAAGGTTGAGTTTTAGAAAACTTTTCATTGAAGGCTGATTGTTTTCGAAGCCTTTTTATTGTTCGGAGCTGATATTTATCGAAGCTCCTTTGCTTATGCTGGGGGTATCTTGATTAAACTGTTCTTTTCGAAATATTTTTAAAGTATTTGGAGGCCTTTAGTTTTGTGGCAGCAGTCGGACGTCTCCGAGCTGCGTTAATTTGGCCATAGCCTTTCAGTTCAACTATAGTCTTTATGTTTGGCTGTGGCCTTTAGTCTTTGTGTGTGGTGACCTTGGCATATATATTGAGGGTATACCTTTTTAGGGGTCTTATAAGTTCGATATATGGCCTTGGCCTTAATATTAGGGTTATGCCTTTTTAAGGTCTTACAGATTTGGTGCTGCCTCACTGAGGGCTTACAAACTCGACGTTGACTGATCGAGGTCTTACGAATTCAAGTTTTTGATGGCTCGATGAACTGACTGTTGATGACAGTCTCTGAGTGTTCGAGAGTTTCTGGCCTTTGAGCCGTCTTATGAGAAAGTAGTGAACTTCTTTGAGACACAAAGTGCTTTGATAAACAAAAGGCTTCCTCAATTACTTGATATATGCGTACATTGTTTTTTGCCTTTTGGAGGCTCGACTATTCTACATGGATAAAATTCATTTGACCGTTTGGCCCAATACAACATTCTCCTATCGAGATCCTCCTAGGCGTAGTTTGGTTTCTTCTAAGAGGTGACTCCTCCCGGAGTGGTGCCCTTCAGTATTTGAGGTTGATCAAAGAGAGGCCTTGAATACTTGATGAGTTCTCCTTGTGTATCATATGTATGTTGCCTCGTTAAAAACCTTGCCGGTAAAACCCGTTCGGGATAAAATATGGTCTAAGGGAAAAAGAGCGCAACGCATGCTTTAAAACCCAAGGTTTTCGAGTCGAAGGGTACTTCGACGTCTTTAATCGAACACCTATAAGAAATCGGTGTGAGTCATAAAGCAAAAAAGGGAGGAGGTTATACCTTAGCAATAATAGCGTTTGAGCATCGATATGTTCCAATTGCTTGGAAGTTGTTCGCCTTCCATGGTGCCAAGTTTGTAGGACCCCTTGCCTACTATTCTGAGGATGCGGTACGGTCCTTCCCAGTTTGGGCCTAGCTTCCCTTCATTTGGGTTTCGAATGTTGAGGGTGACTTTCCTTAGGACTAAGTCACCGACTCTGAAGTATCAGAGGTTTGTTCTCCTGTTATAACATCTCTCGATCCTCTATTTTTGGGCGGCCATTCAGACTAGTGCAGCCTCTCGCTTTTCATCTAGTAGTTCAAAGGCTATAGTCATGGCCTCACTATTAGAGTCCTCAATGGCATGACAAAATCTGGCACTTGGCTCTCCGACTTTGACCAGTATCAGAGCCTCAGACCCGTATACCAAAGAGAACGATGTCTCTCATATGCTTGACTTTCAAGTTGTTCGGTATGCCCGTAGTACTTCGAGCAATACCTCTTTCCATTTTCCCTTCGCATTTTCTAACCTCTTTTCAAGTTTTGGATGATGGTCTTGTTTGTGGACTCGGCCTGTCCATTCGCACATGGATGATAGGGCATTGATAGGATTCTCTTGATCTTATGATCTTCGAGGAATTTCGTCACCTTGCTGCCTATGAACTACTTCCCATTATCACATGCAATCTCGGAAGGGATCCCGAATCGGCATATGATGTGATCCTAGATGAAGTCGATGACTTCCTTTTCTCTTATCTTCTCAAAGGCCTATGCTTCCACCCATTTCGAGAAATAGTTAGTCATAAATAGAATAAATCTGGCTTTACCTGGTGCCGCTGGTAAGGGGCCGATGATGTCCATTCCCCATTTCATGAACGACCATGGCGATAAGACTGAATGTAGTTGTTCACCAGGTTGGTGAATCATCGGCACAAACCTTTAGCATTTGTCACATCTTCGAATGAATTCCTTGGTGTCATTTTCCATACTGTCCCAATAGTAGCCTGCCCTGATCACCTTTCGAACTAAAGAATCGGTGCTGGAAGGATTTCTACAAGTGCCCTCGTAGATTTCTCAAAGCACATAATCGGTGTCTCCCGGTCCCAAGCATACTGCTAGAGGTCCGTCAAAGGTCCTTCTATATATTGTTCCATTCTTATCGAGTGAAAGTCGAGTTGTTTTGGCTCGGTGGGCTCTCGACTCCTTTGGATCCATGGGCAGCTTCCCGCTTTTCAAATAGTTGATATATATTTATTCCTCCAATCCTATGTTAGACTTGTCGAGTTGACCTCGGCATGGCTTTCTTCGATCACTGATTTGGACAACTGTACAACAGCCCCTGAGAGTATGTCATCTTCTTCGACGGATGACCCCAGGTTTACGAGTGCATCGACCTCACTGTTCTGATCTCATGGAATGTAGACTAGAGTCCATTCTTTGAAACGATGCAACATGACCTGACTTTTGTCTAAGTATCTTTGCATCTTGTCTTCTCGAATCTCGAAGTTTCCATTCATTTGGTTAACTACCAGGAGGGAGTCACATTTTGCTTTGACGACTTCTGCTCCTAGGCTCTTGTCCAGCTCGAGACCTGCAATCAAAGCCTCATACTCGGCCTTGTTGTTAGTGAATTTCAGAGTTTTTATAGATGGCCTAATCATGCCGCTCGTAGGTGGTTTCAGAACGATGCCGGGCCTAGACCCTTTTACGTTCGAGGCATCGTCGGTGAATAGGGTCCATACCCCCGATGATGTGCCCTTTCTAGCAAGAGTTCTTTCTCTACCTCGGGCACGAGGGCGGGCATATAATTAGCCATGAAGTTCGCCAAAATTTGGGACTTGATAGCTGTCCGAGGTTGATACTCGATATCATACCCTCCGAGCTCGATGGCCTATTTGGCCAATCTGCCCGATAGTTCAGGCTTGTGCACGATGTTTCGAAGAGGTATGTTGTTAAAACACATATACAATGACATTGAAAATAAGGTTTTGATTTCCGAGATGCACTTATTAATGCAAGAGATATTTTTTTATAAGTGGGGATACCTGGTCTTAGCATCCCCTAGAGTCTGACTTACGTAATAAATAGGGAATTATGTACCTTGATCTTCCCGAACCAATACTCCACTTACCGCTACTTCAGACACGGCCAGATATAAGTACAATGTTTCATCTTCTTTCGGGGTGTGGAGTAAATGCGGGCTCGAGAGATACCGCTTTAGCTCCTCTAAAGCATGATGGCATTCAAGAGTCCATTCAAATCTGTTTTTCTTTTTGAGCAAGGAGAAAAAATGATGGCTCCGATATGACGACCTTGAGATTATTCGGCCTAAGGCCGCTATCCGCCCCGTCAGCTGCTGTACGGCCTTCACATTGTTCACCACTGTGATTTATTCAATGGCCTTGATTTTGTCGGGGTTAATCTCGATCCCCCTATTCGACACCATGGAGCCTAAAAATTTTCCCGATCCTACTCCGAAGGCACATTTCTCGGGGTTGAGCTTTATGTTTTAACTTCTAAGGATATCGAATGTTTCATGCAAATGAGTCAAATGGTCCTCTGCATGTAGAGACTTAACTAGAATGTAATCAATGTAAACTTCCATTGTTTGGCCTATTTGATGTTCGATCATCTTATTAACTAGGCGTTGGTACGTAGCTCCTGCGTTTTTTAGTCCGAAGGGCATTATGTTATAGTAGTATGTATCATACTTCGTGATGAACGAAGTCTATTCCATGTCCTTTGGGTTCATTTGAATTTGATAATACCCGGAATAGGCATCGAGAAAAGTGAGGATCTCGTGGCCGGCCGTGGCATCGATCAAACGATCAATGTTAGGCAATGAGAATGAGTCTTTGGGGCATGCTTTATCAAGTCTTTATAATCTACGCACATTCTTAGTTTATTTCATTTTTTTGGCGACCACTACTACATTAGCCAACCATTCGGGGTATTTTACCTCCCTAATCGATCCTATTTTGAGGAGTTTTGTTACCTCATCTTTGATGAATGCGTGTTTTACCTCAAATTGAGGCCTCCTTTTTTGCTTCATTGGTTTTAACCTGGGATCGATGCTTAGTTGATAGGTGGCTATCTCCGGTGGGATCCTTGTCATGTCTAAATGGGACCAAACAAAGCAATCAATGTTGTTAAAAAGAAATTGGATGAGTTTTTTCCTGAGTTCGGGGGTTAATCCCATTCCCAGGTATACCTTTCGATCTAGAAGATGTTTGATCAAGACGGCCTATTCAAGTTCTTCGACCGTCGATTTCGTTGCATCTAATTCCTCGGGGGCAATGAAGGTCCAAGAAGTGAGGAAGTCTTCTTTGTCGTCTACATTTGAATGCTCACAGACCACCTATTCCTCGGGGTCGGCCTATTTCCTGACCCGTCCTGGATTGGGGTAGTCGATGTTGGCGCCACATCGTTTACCGCAAACATCTCCTTTGCTGCACGTTGTTCTCCGTACACCATTTTTATACTATCTTTTGTTGGGAATTTCATTATCTGGTGAAGAGTTGATGGTACCTCGCTCATGTTGTGTATCCACGGTCTTCCAAGTAAGGCACTGTACCCTATGTCACCTTCGATGACATGAAACTTGGTGTCCTGAACTGTACCGGACATGGTGACTGGGAGGATGACTTCTCCCTTCATTGTCTCGCTTGCCATGTTGAATCCATGGAGGATTCGAGAGTGGGTACGATCTGGTTGAGCAGTCCGAGCTGCTCCACCACATTCAAACTGATTACGTTGGTCGAGCTACCTAGATCCTCGAGCACACGTTTAATTTTAACGTTATTCCAAAGAAAATAAATTACTAGCGCATCATCATGTGGTTGGGACAAGGCCTCGATGTCTTCTTCTCTGAATATAAGGGTGTCCTAAGGTATATAGCTCCAAGTTTTCCTTTCCGCTGCGATAGACACTCTGGCCTGTTTGAACATGGGTCCCTATGGAACGTCGGTTCCTCCAACGATCATATGAATAATGTGCTGAGTTTCTTCTGGTTCATTCTTTCCATGAAGCCCAATACCGTTTTTTTCATGTGTATTTGCTGAGTTAGACATTTTTTGACCTGAAATCAAAGATCCTTGGACAAGAAAAGTATGAAAAATAACTTGTGTTTTCAGAAAACTAGCACCAAAACAATCACTATTATTTTTAGCCCCACGGTGGGCGCCAAACTGTTTACCTGGAAAATGGTAATTAAAATTATGCTTGACTTTTTGGTTCTAAAAATACGTGATTTATTTGTATACTAGTTGTTAGGCAATAGGTGCTAAGTGTAAGTAAAGAAAATAAGAAATGCAAAACAAAACTGTTACGGAACCGAGCCTCGAGTTGGCTGGAACAGAGGCTTCGAGGCCTATTTAGGGTGGTTGGTAGTGATCTATTGATGAAGAAACAATGATAATGTAGGCCTCAAAGATGGCTTTTTGCGGTTAATAATGAGCAATAAATGAAGAACAATAGATGCAAAATGAATTAACAATGAAAGAACAAGCAATAAATGTGTAGAACAATTGTTTAAGCAAAGAGTAGAGGATGTTGTATTGTATTCAATATGTCCGAATCTGCCTTACAAGATGACAAGGGTCCCCTTTATATTGGAGGGGAGGGGGATCTTTACATAGTATATGTCTAATCATGACGAGGAAATGCTATTGGTACAGATGTATAACAGTTTAGTATAGATTTTTACTATTCTTTGTAGATTTTGTTAGTCCTCATCACGTGCCCTCGGGGGTCTCCCGCCTTTTCATAACGGTCATCAATTTCCATGCTACCTCGAGGTACGTCATGACGAGTCTTCGATATGCCATGCCGAGGTGAGTGCTTCGAGAACGAGCCTTGGGTTGTGCTTCAATCCTATCGAGGCCAGGCTCAAAAATGCCATGAAAGCCTTAAATCGGCCTTCCCTGATTTTAACCGCATACAGGCATAACTCTTTTATCTCAACTACGCCGTGCGAAACCGCTCTTGAATCAATTTAACCTTGTCCAAGGCATCCCGAACCAAATCAGTACCCAATAGCGTAGCCTCACCTGGCTCAAACCAACCCCCCGGAGATCCACACCGACTCCTATATAAAGCCTTATACGGAGCCATCTGAATGATCGACTGATAACTATTGTTGTAAGAAAACTCCGCGAGCAGCAAAAATTGGTCCTATGAACCACCAAAATCAATGACACAAGCGCCGTAACATGTCCTCCAATATTTGAATAGTGCACTCAGACTGTCCATCTATCTAAGGGTGAAATGCTGTGCTCAACTCAACCTGAGTGGCCAACTCTCGCTGCACGACCCTCCAAAACTACGATGTAAATTGTGTCCCTCTATCTGAAATGATAGAAACTGGCACACCGTGAAGGCGAACAATATCTTTGATGTAAATCTCAGCCAACCAATCTGAAGAATAAGTAGTACTCACTAGAATGAAGTGCGCGGACTTGGTAAGCCAATCCACAATCACCCAAATAGCATCAAACTTCCTCGAAGTTCGTGGGAGCCCAACTACGAAATCTATTGTGATCTACCCCCACTTCCACTTCGGAATCTCTATCCTCTGAAGCAATCCATTCGGTCTCTGATGTTCGTATTTTACCTATTGACATTTGAAACACCAAACTATAAACCCAACTATATCCTTTTTCATTCTCCTCCACCAATAGTGCTACCTTAGGTCCTGATACATCTTCGCGGCACCCAGATGGATGGAATATCGCGAGTTGTGGGCCTCCTCAAGAATCAACTCCCATAGCCCATCTACATTGGGCACACATATCCGGCCTTGCATCCTCAACACCCCATCATCTCCAATAGTCACGTCTTTGGCATCATGGTGCTGAACCTTGTCCTTGAGGACAATCAAATGAGGATCATCGTACTGACGCTCTCTGATGCGATCAAATAAGGAAGAACGAGAAACCACACAATCTAGAATTCGACTTGGCTCCGAAATATCCAATCTCACTAACAAGTTGGCCAAGGACTGAACATCAATCGCAAGAGGTCTCTCACCAATAGGAATAAATGTAAGCCTACTCATACTCATTGCCTTCCTATCAAGGCATCGACCACCACTTGGCCTTTCCCGGATGATATAGAATAGTAATATCATACTCTTTTAGCAGCTCCAACCATCTCCGCTGCCTCAAATTAAGATCCTTCTTTTTTAACAAGTGCTGGAGGCTACCATGATCCATAAATACCTCACAAGACACACCATAGAGATAGTGCCTCCAAATCTTCAACACATGAAGAATGGTAGCCAACTCCAAATCATGAATAGGGTAGTTCTTCTCATGGGGTTTCAGCTGGTGTGAAGCATGAGAAATCACTCTACTGTCTTGCATCAAAACACACCCAATACCGATCCGAGAAGCATCAAAATATACTATATAAGAACCAGAAGTTGATGGTAGAACTAGAATTGGAGCTGTGGTGAAGGCAGTCTTGAGCTTCTAAAAGCTCTCCTCACACTCATCCAACCACCTGAAAAGAGCGCCATTTTGGGTTAATTTGGTCAAGGGTGATGCCATAGACGAGAAACCCTGAACGAACCGATGGTAATTGTCACACCTCCTTTTTGCGCGCCCAGCCCCGAAGGGTAAAAAATGCGCGAGGGAGTTTTTCCAATTTAAGTGACAATATTCGGAATGGGATTATTTATTCAATTCAGAGTCTCCACTTGGGAAGGTTTGGTTTTTGGTGTCCCAAGTCACCGGTTTATCTTGAATCCCAAATCGAGGAAATTTTCGACTTTTCCAAATGAAGTCTGCGAACCAGAAATTCTAAGTAAGGAATTCTGTTGACCCGAGGGAAGGTGTTAGGCACCCTCGAATCCCGTGGTTCTAGCACGGTCGCTTAAATTGTTATAATGGCTAAATATCTGATTTAAATACATGTTATGACTTACGTGCTTTTATTAAGTTTAAACCGCTTTTATTATTATCATTTATTTTTATAGAATTGCAACGTCGTGAAAATGCATCTCGAACCACGTCACAATCAATGCACCCGTAGTTGTTAACACATTTCGACTCCGTTGAGATTTGAATTTGGGTCACATAAATGTGCACCCGAATTTAAGAATATAATTTCAATTGAATCGCGCCTAAAGAGTCTAACGCGTTATTATCTTTGGGGGAAGGCAGTGAAATTCACTAAACAGTCCATCCCAAATTCTAAGTATTTATTATGGTTAATTATCGAGGGCCCCGCAATTTGCATTTTTTATTTGGCGAGGCTCGTCTCGTTATTTTTAAAAGGATAATCTTAGCATGACTACATTTTTTCTTTTGTTTTCTTTAAAAATAAATGAGAAAAGATCCTAAATCGTTACAAGCTTAAAAGATGTGTACCATATTAAATGCTAGATCGAGGAGCGCATTCATTGAAAGGAACATTACTAGAAATTATGAACCAAATCGAAGACTATGAAACAATATATCAAACATGATTAATCATCCTATAGCTAAATTAACTCCCCATGATTATGTGAACAAACGAATACTCGTCCGCGACTATTAGTGCTGGGATTATCCTTAATTATTAATGCTCATTTGGGAATTTATTTGATCTAAACGCCAAAACCTGTTACCCTAAATCATGCCTATTAAATTGATTTTCCTCAAAATTGTCGCATTATTTCGAAGCAATGAATCTATATCGAAACCCATATCGAACCTATATTGAAACAAGGAATCTAACAAGAGAGTTGGCGTACATGGCCACCCTGTTAACGTAACACCACATGAGAATTAGCTTGGGGTAAATTTATCATGAAATCAAATGGGACCAAATATAACAGATTTGACAGTTCAGAGGTCTAGACAAAAATACATACAGATGCTCGCCATGATTCTATGTTATACTGTCATAGCTAAATCAAAACCTAATGGTTATACACATTGAAAATACGTCTGATCAAACAAACAATACTATCTAATAATTCATGTCAATCAGGATGTGTGTTAATTCATACAGAGCAATTGCAGTTGGAACTAACTTAAACAAATACAGGCCAACTACCATTCAACCTATTTTGAACACAAGTATTGTGAAGTAAACAAACATTCATTTCTTTATTTCTGCTTCAAACTTCAAACTTTCAACAAACATGGTTTCGAAAGTGTGTACCTGGAAGTGCTTACAGAAGAAGAAGAGAAGTCAGTAGAGTAACAATGGCAATAGAAACAGCAGCAGTAACAACTGGTAACAGCAGAACAGGCTTGAATGCAAGAATGCAACTATAGCCGATAGAAAAGGTAGCCAAATGACAGTAGCACACAATGGAGTAGAATCAGAACTCCAGGCAGACCAAAACCAATAATAAACCAATGAAAACACTCAACCAATAAACTCAATTGGAACTTCAAAGAATCAGAACTGATTGAAAAGGCTGAAAACAAATGAAGCCCAAACAACAATAGGAAGAAACAGTTTCTGATTTTTCTGTGTGTTTTTCTCTCTTGTGTATATGTCTGTATATGTGCTCTCTCCCAAAATCAGTCCCTATCCTCCAAAATCCAGTCTCTCTTTTTATAGCCTAACATCAGCTATTCACAGCCTGTTAAAACACATCAGAACCCCTATCTTTCTTGCTGTTTTTCCACTCAAAATTTTAAAATATGAAACCCCTCCCATGAGATTCCTGACAGCCCTTTTAATTAGCTTATTAAACTAAAAGCAGACATCGGCAGCAAGAATATAATCTGACAGCATATGCTGTCAAACTATTTTAATCTTAACAAGGGTCTTTATGCACATGTTGTGCACAAGTGGACATGCTACCAATTCAGACTGCAGTTACAGACCAAACCCTTAAATTTCTGATTCAAATCAACAACTATAAGTAGCTAACTCGATTCTCAATTTGATTCAGACAATGCTTATCAGAAACAGATCAAATTGTTAACATTCAAACAGCTGAAACTATTCGACGACACGTATCGAATCGACTATACTAATTGTAACACATACAGTCGAAGGTAATGATCAGAAATCTAACAGTATCAACAAGGGGTTCAGATTGCACTGTTAATACAAAAATGAACCTGGGAACTAATTAATCGACTCATTTCAAATTCGGTTGATTGTGCAGTTTACACAATACACACATTATCAGTGAATAAAAGAAGACTTGGCCATATACAAAGGTCCGGGCAAAGTGGACAACAATAGTTGATAAACATTCAAAACATAAATTAAACAAAACATTTGGACACCTAAATAGACATTCAAATACAACAGACAAAACGAACTGATAAAGAAAACAAACATTACCTTAAAACTTTGAAAAATCAGAAAACCTTAGCTTGGATTTGAATAGATCTTTCTTGGGGTTGAACGGACTTTAATCGAAGTGTTCTCAACTGAGAACACTTCGATTAAGGTCCATTAGACCCTAATCACTCAGCTCAAACAGACATAGACTGGGCATGAGGATTCCTAGGGTTCTTAGAGGGCAGAATAGGGTTTTGGGTTTCCTTGGTTAGATTCGGACCAAACCAAGCATGGTTTGGTCACGAGGGAGGTCCGGGGACTTTTTGGTATGAATTTAGGGCATATCGGTGTAGATCGAGTTCAGCTCGAATCTTCAAATGAAGATTCGAGAACCTAGGGTTTGATTCGAGGGAAAAGGATAACAGATCTATGCTCAGGGTAATGTGGTGGTCCTATGGTGTCAAGGTGGGGGTCACCGGCGTCCATGCCGCCGGGATTAATGGTGAAGGGAAAGGGGGCGGCTAGGGTTTCGTGGGGAAAGGGGATGAGGACGAAGGCAGGGGGTCTTGGATAGGGGGCAGGGTATGATATGGGGCCTTTTATACGGGATGGATGGTTGTGTCTTGGCCGTTAGATCACTCGAGATCAACGACCTGGATTCAAAGATTCATCCAAACAGTGTCGTTTGGCTTAGTAAGGGGTTGGGTTAGTTCGGGTAAAGGGTCGGGTAATGGGGTTACGGGTGAGAGATCTGGACCGTTGGATCAATCTGGTTTGATGGTCGAGATGGATTGGCATTGAAACGACGTAGTTTTGGTGTCAAACTACGTCGTTTTGGTGGCCTGCATATGGGCTGTTTGGACTGGCTACTTTTGGGCCTCAGATTTAAAAATAAAACTGGGCCCAATCCGATTTTAGACCAATTTGTACCCCCTTTTTTCTTTTATTTTCTAATTCTTAAACACAAACCTAATTAAATAAAATTAAACATCATTAATTAACAACTTAATGTAATTATTACACATATTAAAATATTTAAAGTGGGTAAAATCACACCAAAGCAACAAATAGGACAAAAGATGCATATTTTGTGATTTTTCTTTTTAATAATCGGATTATGGTCCAACTATATACGACACATTTTTGTATTTTGTTTGATAAAAATAAAAACGAACAAAATCACAAATAACTAACAAAAATGCCACGTAAAATCCAAAACTTGTACAGCAAAACCATTTGCCTTTATTTCTTTTGGAGTGATTGTCGCACAAACAAAAATCACGTGCTCACAGCTGCCCCTCTTTGTTCGGAAACACGAAGAGTTTTCGTGCAAAGATAAAGTGAGCGGATATGAGCGATTTTTGCCTATTGAACTACTCCGTGTGAAGCATGTTTTTTAAAGATTTGACCGAATCTTTTCTTCGAAGATTTCCTACATATCCTGGGCTAAACAAGAATCAGGTCAATGTAGTTCGGGAAATTTTGGCAGCTGGTACTACCATGGGATTGCAAATGCTTGCTGTTACTACTGTTGCTGTTGTCACTGTTGCTTTACTGACCGCCTTATTACAACCAAGAAAAAATTGAAACTAAACTAAATACTTATATGCATGTCAACCGCTAGTTACAAGATTCCTATCTGTGATTCTTTTGCAACTTGATCTTGGGTCTTAGCTGATTTTGCTTGGAGACTTCGATCCGAATCTTGATGCTTGCAAGTTGTAGGTGCTTGTTTATCTCTGGGATACTGAGTGAGACGTGATTGGCCGAGCTCGGGACCTTGATCAAGTCTTGGAGCGATCCGCCTTTCATTTTCTCTGGTATCTCGAGACTCATCTCGTGGGTCATCTCGATCCATGCGCCTCGAGGTTAGACCTGCCGGGAAAAACAAAAGAACGAAATTTTCTGCCCCAGTTTCACTAGGAAAATTTAGTGAGTTATTTGCCAGGAAGTTCATAGAATTTATGAAGGAATTGGAAAATTTCAGTTTCCAAAATGCCAACTCCGGGATTGGATCAACGATATGGCCATAAGGTATGAAAGCTCAGTTTAAGGTTGTAGCCCTAAGGCTAGCGGAATGGAAATGGTTCAGTTCAGGGTTGGAGCCCTAATGCTGACTAGCTGGGGAGAAGCTCAGTTTAGAGTTGAAACTCTAATGCTGACCAACTGGGGAAAAGTTCAGTTTAGGGTTGGGGCCCTAATGCTGACTAGAGGGAAAAAGTTCAGTTTAGGGTTTAAAACCCTAATGCTGACTGAATGGAAAAGTTCAGTTTAAGGTTTAAAACCCTAATGCTGACTAGCTGGAAAGAGTTCAGTTTAGGGTTTAAAACCCTAATGCTGACTAAAGGGAAAAAGTTCAGTTTAGGGTTTAAAACCCTAATGATGACTAAAGGAAAAGTTCAGTTTAGGGTTTAAAACCCTAATGCTGATTGAATGGAAAAGTTCAGTTTAGGGTTTTAAAACCCTAATGCTGACTGAAGGGAAAAGAGTTCAGTTTAGGGTTTAAAACCCTAATGCTGACTAAAGGAAAAGTTCAGTTTAGGGTTTTAAAACACTAATGCTGACTGAATGGAAAAGAGTTCAGTTTAGGGTTTAAAACCCTAATGCTGACTAAAGGAAAAGTTCAGTTTAGGGTTTAAAACCCTAATGCTGACTAGAGGAAAAGTTTAGTTTAGGGTTTAAAACCCTAATACTGACTGAATGGAAAAGAGTTCAGTTTAGGGTTTAAAACCCTAATGCTGGCTGAAAGGAAAAGTTCAGTTTAGGGTTTAAAACCCTAATGCTGACTGAATGGAAAAGAGTTCAGTTTAGGGTTTAAAACCCTAATGCTGACTAAAGGAAAAGTTCAGTTTAGGGTTTAAAACCCTAATGCTGACTAAAGGAAAAGTTCAGTTTAGGGTTTAAAACCCTAATGCTGACTGAATGGAAAAGTTCAGTTTAGGGTTTAAAACCCTAATGCTGACTGAATGGAAAAGTTCAGTTTAGGGTTTAAAACCCTAATGCTGACTGAATGGAAAAAGTTCAGTTTAGGGTTTAAAACCCTAATGCTGACTGAATGGAAAAAGTTCAGTTTAGGGTTTAAAACCCTAATGCTGACTAAAGGAAAAGTTCAGTTTAGGGTTTAAAACCCTAATGCTGACTGAAAGGAAAAGTTCAGTTTAGGGTTTAAAACCCTAATGCTGACTGAATGGAAAAGTTCAGTTTAGGGTTTAAAACCCTAATGCTGACTGAATGGAAAAAGTTCAGTTTAGGGTTTAAAACCCTAATGCTGACTATATGGAAAAAGTTCAGTTTAGGGTTTAAAACCCTAATGCTGACTAAAGGAAAAGTTCAGTTAGGGTTTAAAACCCTAATGCTGACTGAATGGAAAAAGTTCAGTTTAGGGTTAAAACCCTAATGCTGACTGGCTGGGGACAAAGTTCGAGGATACTAACTGACCTCTTTTTTCGAATTTTCTTGTTTTAGTAGAAGATAAAAGGGAATCTCATGGAAACTTACCTTTCGAGTGGATTCCTTATTGCTAAACTGTTTCTTGTACCCATGTACCTTCTTCTTTGGGTGAAACCTGCTTTTTTCATGGTTGTCTTGGATTATACCTATTTCAACTTCTCAAACAAAGAACAATTGTTAGTTTGGAAATGGCGGTTGGTTCGGCGACCTTGATGGTTCCCATTGCTTTGTTGCGTCCTTATTTCTGTTGAGAAATCCTTCCATTGATTGGATTCAAATGGTGAAACCCTTTTGGACTGCTCAGGCTTGTATTTCCAAATTCTGTGATGATTTGCCTTGTAAGGCTCCCTTTTTTGTGTCCTGTTTTGCTTGGGGATTCTCAACGGAGATTTTATTGGGGATACTCTGTGGGGATTTGTACAAGGGGAAACTCTGTGGGGATTTGTATAGGGCGGACTTGCTGGGGATTTGTTGCAAAGCGGACTTGCTGGGGAAATTTCTCGCCTTTTTTTTAAATGTAGTCGAACATCATGATTCATCAGGTTTGGCCAAACGTCCCAATGAAACGAGGTATTTTCCTTCAAAATGGAATTCCGTGAAACCAAACCTGCCACCTGTCCTTTCCGGTATATCTGGAACTTAGGGTTAAAAACAAAAGGGACTCGAAGAAAAACAAATAAAGGAGAAAGTAAATTTAAAAAAAAAGAAGTGTCCTTTTCGGGACACGAAAGACTTATCTGAGGAAGACAATGCTGACTTTAAATGGACATGACATGCTCTTTGGACTGGACGCCTGACCTTCAATGAACTTGCATTTCCTCCCGAACCAAAATGGGTCTGTGTTTCAAGACTGGTGGAACTTTGCCGAGACCGCCTTGGGTAGAGTCGTTCTTTCGGCCAACAACGCCCTTTGCGGGTTTTCGCTAGCTGACCTCTCTCATTTCCCTTCTTGCTGTCTCTTGATAGCACTCTTTACGAGTTTTTACTACACAAGCTCTCTCATTTTGTTTTTTCTACTCCCGTCGCCTCGCGGCGCCCGGAGGTTTTCACCGACGAGACTCTCTCATTTTATTTCTCTCAATTTACAGTGTACCAGTCTTCATTCGTGACGCTTTTGGCTTCCCATTACCTTTGGTAATTGATCTGAAAGGCTTGTGCCTGGCAAAGTAGACGATACTACGACTTCTAAGCCGCTTGACGTGCCCCGGTTTCAATTTCAAGGTAAATGGGATTTTATTGTTGGTGTGACTGAACCTCAGGGAGAGGCTGCCTACGTATCCTTTCGGAATCAAGTCAGACGTAGCTTAGGCCTCAATCAATGTTTGTTTTTTTTTTTTTTTTTTGGTTTTTTGTTTTTTTTAACCGGCTCAAAGGCTTGTAGAGAGAGTTGATAGTGGGAATAAAAACCTTCAGCATTTCAAATGTGTCAGGACCGCTGGGGTGTCATTCAGACGTAGTATCTCTTGACTGCATCTGCATTTACTGCTGTTTCGGGGTCATTTCCTTCGATATCACCTAGATACAATGCTCCTCTCAGCAATATCTTCCTTATGATGTATGGGCCTTTCCAATTTAGAGCAAATTTCCCTTTTGCTTCCTGGTGATGTGGCAGAATACGCCTCAGTACCAGCTGACCTACTTCGAAATTCCTGGGTCGGACTTTCTTGTTGTAAGCACTGGCCATTCTTCGTTGGTACAACTGTTCGTGACATACCGCGACCATTCGCTTCTCATCGATCAAAGTCAATTGCTCTAATCGAGTCTTGACCCACTCGCTGTCTTCGATTTCTGCTTCGACAATGGTTCGAAGCGAAGGAATTTCTACCTCTGCCGGTATTACAGCCTCGGTCCCATAAACCAAAAGATAAGGAGTTGCTCCTACTGACGTGCGTACCGTAGTGCGATACCCCAACAATGCAAATGGTAACTGCTCATGCCACTGTCGGGAACTTTGGATCGTTTTCCTCAAAATCTTCTTGATGTTTTTGTTCGCCGCTTCCACAGCACCATTGGCTTTCGGCCGATAAGGAGTAGAATTCCTATGCGTTATCTTGAATTGCTCGCATACATCTCCCATCAAGTGACTGTTCAAGTTTGCTGCGTTATCTGTAATGATAGTCGCAGGAATACCGAAACGACAGATAAGATTTGAGTGTACAAAATCCACTACAGCTTTTTTAGTGACCGACTTGAGAGTGACAGCTTCTACCCATTTTGTGAAGTAATCGATGGCAACCAGTATAAACCTGTGTCCATTCGAAGCCTTCGGTTCGATTGGTCCAATGACGTCCATGCCCCATGCGACAAATGGCCAAGGTGCGGACATGGGATGCAACTCCGTGGGAGGTGCATGAATCAAATCACCGTGCACCTGACACTGATGACACTTCCGGACAAAGCTAAAGCAATCTTTTTCCATGGTTATCCAGTAATAACCTGCTCGGAGGATTTTCTTTGCCAAGACGTACCCGTTCATGTGGGGTCCGCACACTCCTGCGTGTATTTCGTGCATGATCTTTCTTGCCCCCTCGGCGTCAACACATCTTAGTAGATTGAGGTCCGGGGTCCTTTTATACAACAATTCACTGCTCAAAAAGAAACCACTTGCATGCCGCCTAATGGTTCTCTTTTGATCTCCAGTAGCATGCTCGGGGTATTCTTGCATCTTCAGGAACCTCTTGATGTCATGGTACCAAGGCTGCATATTTGATCCTGCCTCGATTACGTTGCAGTAACCGTGTCTTTCCCTGATTTGGATTTCCAAGGGATCGACATGGGCGTTGCCTGGGTAGGGTAGCATTGAAGCCAGAGTAGCAAGTGCATCCGCTAATTCATTGTGACACCTCAGGATATACCTGAACTCTATTGATTTAAAACGCTTGCCGAGGTCCTCCACGTGCTGTCGGTAAGGGATAAGCTTGACATCCCGAGTTTCCCATTCACCTTGGGCTTGCCGGATAATCAGGTCAGAATCTCTCATAATCAGTAAGTCTTCGACATCCTGATCGATCGCCATATGTATGCCCATGATGCAGGCTTCATACTCAGCTGTATTGTTTGTGCAAAAGAAATGCAGTCTAGCTGTGGCCGGATAATGCTGACCGGAGGGCGAGAACAAAATTGCCCCAATCCCTACACCTTTGGCGTTTACAGCTCCATCAAAGAACATCTTCCAAACATGAGCGTTCTCCGAGACCACTTCTACAGTGTTTATTTCTTCATCTGGAAAGTAGGTACTCAATGGCTGGTATTCCTCATCGACTGGATTTTCGGCCAAATGATCTGCTAGCGCCTGGGCTTTCATTGCCGTGCGAGTGACATAGACTATGTCGAATTCAGTAAGCAAGATTTGCCACTTGGCCAGTTTTCCAGTAGGCATCGGTTTCTGAAATATATACTTCAAAGGATCCAACCTGCTTATGAGGAAAGTAGTGTGAGCTTGGAGATAATGTCTTAGTTTCTGAGCCACCCACGTTAAAACGCAACATGTTCTTTCCAACAGAGTATACTTGGCCTCGTAGCCGGTGAACTTCTTGCTCAAGTAGTAGATTGCTTGCTCCTTCTTTCCGGTTATGTCATGTTGCCCGAGGACTCAACCGAAAGAGTTTTCCAAGACCGTCAGATACAAGAACAGTGGTCTCCCTGGCTCTGGCGGGACCAAAACTGGGGGGTTTGAAAGATATTCCTTGACTTTGTCAAAAGCTTCCTGACACTCAACCGTCTATTTGATCGCCGCATCTTTCCTCAACAGCTTAAATATGGGCTCACACGTGCTTGTCAGCTGGGCAATAAATCGACTGATATAGTTTAGTCTGCCCAACAAACTCATCACGTCTTTCTTCGTTCTTGGGGGAGGCAGATCCCCGATAGATTTTATCATTGTTGGATCTAATTCGATACCTCTCCTGCTCACTATGAAGCCCAAAAGCTTGCCCGATGGAACTCCGAAAGCACATTTGGCTGGGTTCAGCTTCAAGTCATACTTCCTCAGTCTCTCGAAGAACTTCCTCAAGTCTTGGATGTGATTATCCTGCGTCCTGGACTTGACTATCACGTCGTCCACGTACACCTCTATTTCCTGATGCATCATGTCATGAAAAATGGCAGTCATGGCCCTCATGTAAGTAGCCCCAGCATTCTTCAGACCAAATGGCATGACCCGATAACAGTAGGTGCCCCAAGGCATGGTGAAGGCAGTTTTCTCAGCGTCCTCTTCATCCATCAATACCTGATGATACCCAGCGTAACAATCTACGAAAGACTGTATCTCGTGTTTGGCGCAATTATCAACGAGGATGTGGATGTTGGGCAGTGGGAAATTATCTTTGGGACTTGCTCTATTCAAATCTCGGTAATCTACACATACCCGAGTTTTCCCGTCCTTTTTCGGTACTGGAACCACATTTGCCAACCATGTTGTATACTGGACTACCCGAATCACTCCCGTTTTCAGTTGTTTGGTGATCTCCTCTTTAATCTTGTCACTGACCTCAGTTTTGAACTTTCGTTGCTTTTGTTGAACTGGAGGACAATCAGGATGAATTGGCAATTTATGAACCACTAGATCAACACCTAATCCCGGCATGTCATCGTCTGACCAAGCAAACACATCTTTAAATTCAAAAAGAAGTTGAATTATCGCGTCTCGCGTTTTCTTGTCCGTGTGAATGCTTATTTTGGTCTCCCGGATTTATTCAGGAGTTCCTAAATTAACCGGTTCAGTGTCATTTAGATTTGGCTTAGGTTTATTCTCAAACTGTTCCAACTCTCGGTTTATTTCCCTAAAAGCCTCTTCTTCATCATATTCTGGTTCTGGGTTCATTATTTCACAATTAAATAGCTCACTGTGATCTGGGCGTGAAGTCCGCGAGCATGTCATATTTAAAACCGCATTATTATAACTGAAAGAAAAGATAAAGGAAAAATAACAAAATCATAACAAAGGAAAAATGGGAAAACAACGATGATTTTTTTTATTTTTCTTCTTGAAATTTGGAAGACAACAATGTTTACAAACTCATGAATTCAAAACAACAAGTAAAAGAAGAAAACATCCAAGTTATATCCTGGAGATAACTTGTGATGCAGGAAAGGTGGCAGGACAGGTCTACCCGGACTTCCGTCTAGTCGGGAATGGCGTGGCCTCCCAGTTTCGGAGTTTGGCGTTTTGCCCCATATATAGTATTTCGGCAGTGCTGGTGCCTTCTCCTGGTTGAACCATGTGAGCCTCGTAGAGCATTTCTCTCATTGCCCCACATATCTCCTCGATTTCCTCAGCCGTGAAAACCTCGTCGTCTTCTTCTTCAGTGTATCTTGGTCCGACGAAAGTTTCATATAAAGCCGGCAGTGGCCGAGGCAATTTTCACCCCTTATTCTTCCTTTTCTTTGCCCATTCTTCATCTTCTGGGGTCGGTTGAAAACCTATCCCAAAAGGTTTTTTGGCGGAAGGCAGGGTGATGGGTTCCGTTATTCCCTACAATGTTCGTCCGAGCTCTTTTCCTGGCCTGAATCCGTGTCGGATCATCTCTTTATCCACCATAACCGAGGCGTTAGACAAGAAAGGTTGGGGGCAAGGTTTTCCCTCTTCATGCTGCTCTGCTAACACAATCTCGAAAGCTTGATAGACCGTGTGTTCGCTCCCTTCTCTTGGTTCAAGATATGGGATGGATGGGTCCCGATAAATAGCATGCTCGTCTTCTCCATGGACCACGATCTCTCGATCTTCGTACTCAAACTTCACCATCTGGTGAAGAGTTGAAGGCACAACTCCCGCCGCATGAATCCAAGGCCTGCTGAGGAGGAAATTGTAGGACGTATCCATGTCAAGTACTTGGAAAGTTACCTCAAACTCTACTGGCCCTATGGTCAAAATCAAATCTATTTCCCCAAGGGTGTCTCTCTTGATGACATCAAAAGCCCTCACGCAGACATTATTGGGGCGGATTCTTCCGGTCCCAATTTCCATTATCTGTAGTGTGGAGAGGGGACAAATGTCGACACCTGAACCCCCATCCAACATCACCCGCTTGACGTAGTAGCCTTCGCATTTAACTGTTAGATGCAAGGCTTTGTTGTTTGCTGCTCCCTCTGGGGGTAAATTGTTCTTGCTGAAAGAGACTTGGTTGATGGCAAAGAACCTCTCCGTCATCCGTTCCAGTTGTTCAACTGAGGTTTCAGCTGGTACGTATGCTTCATTCAGGGTCTTGAGTAAGATCTTTTGATGCTCGGTTGACCTCATTAGCAGATATAGCATGGACACTTGCTCAGGGCATTTGCGCAGTTGATCTACTACTTCGTAGTCTGGCATTTTCATTTGTTGGAAGAAAAATTCCGCTTCTTCAATGCTTACGGGCTTCTTTGGCGGGAAGCGTCTCCGTGTGGCGTTGTTCAGCTCTTGGGTGTTTTAATACCTTCCAATGAAAGTACTTTCCGGAAGTTCCCCTGTGACTTCTTTACCTTTGTACGTTACCAACGTCCTTTGATAATTCCACGGCACTGTGGACGGATTGGTCATCGGCTTTTGTGGCACGCGTCCGATAACCACTGACTCACTCAGCCGAGGTGGTTGAATCGTTCCCCAGACCACATAGGCCCCTTTCGGTATGTACATAGGTTTTGCCCTTTTGACCTCGAAGCTCTGCGGCTTTTCTGCTCGACCTCGTGGGATGTAAAGAACTCCATTCTTCACAGGCACCGCCTTCTTCTCCCCCTTCTTTTTGGGCTCGCACTTTACAGTTTTGGCCTTTTCCCCTTTTTCTGGTTTCTGGGCTGTTTCAGGCCTTTTCCCTGCGTCAACAATGGCGATTATAGCTTTCAAAGCAGGGTCAAATTCTTTGTCTTCGCAAATCATTCCGATCAGCGGCCCATTATTGTGAGCAAGTAATGGATTGTTAGTCACATTTGGGACCTCCTCGTCCCTTAGCACTATTTTCCCTTGCTCTATTAAATTCTCGACCACTCTTCTCAATGACTAGCAGTCATTTGTATCGTGCCCCTCGGCCCCTGAATGATAGGTGCATCTGACACCGGCTTTGTAAGAAGGTGATGTCGGGTTGTGCCTTGTCTGAGGGACTGGCTGCAGGAAACCCAACTGGACTAGCTTCGGGAACAAAGTAGAGTATGGGTCACCGATAGGCGTGAAAGTTCGCCTTCTAGGTGGTTCCTGAGGACGGAAATTATTTTGCGGAGGCTGTGGGTTATAGTGGTTGCGGTATGGAGGCTGATTTCTGGGAGGTGGAGCTTGGCCTCGGTTGGCTTGTTGTGGCGGATGAACATAAGGCTGGGTGTTCATAACCATGTATGGTTGAGGAGCATATGCCATGTTTTGGTGAGGGTAGTAGTGTTGTGGAGTCCTTTCTGGAAAACGGGGCCTGGGATTACGATATTCCCTTGTTTCTGATGCCGCCATAGCCGTTTCCTCCTTTTTCTTCCCTCTTGCCATTCCTCCAGACCTGCTTTGGACGGCTTGGGAGGTTGCCCTTATGGCTGCTTGACTCAAAATCCTACCCGTTTTTAGCCCATTCTCCACCATCTCTCCAATCTTAATCGCTTCTGCGAATGGCTTTCCCATGGCTGACAACATGTTTTGGAAATAGTTAGACTCTTGAGCCTAGAGAAAAGTAGTGACCATTTCCACCTCATCCATGGGAGGCTTCACCCTCGAAGCTTGCTCGCGCCACTTGATAGCATACTCTCTGAAGCTTTCTGAAGGTTTCTTCTTCAAGTTCGACAGAGAATTTCGGTCTGGTGCGATGTCGATGTTATACTGGAATTGTCTCATAAAACCCCTAGCGAGATCATCCCAGACATGCCATCGGGACATGTCCTGGTCCATGTACCATTCCGAGGCTATTCCTACCAAACTTTCCCCGAAATATGCCATTAGCAATTCCTCTTTTCCGCCGGCTCCCCTTAATTGGTTGCAATATTTCTTGAGGTGAGCAATGGGGTCACCGTGCCCGTCGTACTTCTCAAACTTTGGGGTCTTGAAACCCACTGGTAGGTGTACGTGAGGGAACATGCATAGGTCGGCGTAAGAGACGTTTTTCTGTCTGCTCAAACCTTGCATGTTCTTCAAACTCTGTTCAAGGCTTCTCATTCTTTTGGCCATCTCATTTTGTTCAACAATTCTGGGGTTCTGATCCTGCCCAGGTGCAAGCTCGCACTGAGGCTGTGGAGGGTTAGTGTTGGTGGCGAACCTAGTTGGTTCCATTGAGAAAGACGGTGCTTGGAATGTAAACGAGGATGAGTCAAAGTTCGGCTTGTATGCAGCAGGTTGGGCCGTGATCGGGCAAGGTGGTGCAGTAAAGATGTTTGTGTTTACATCCGATGTTGACACTCGGGGATAAGACTCATAAGGTGATCCAGCAGAGAAGGCTGAAGTGGCTGGGTACCCGAACGGGGTAGTAGGATAATTTATGGGGACATTAGAAGTCCCGCTTGTCCTGGAGAATAACTCAGGGAATCCGGGGACGACACTTGGCGGCTCTTTCCCATTATTCCAGTCGTCCAGCATTTCCAACATGCGGAGCCGTAGGATTTTATTTTCCTCCGCAGTTGCGGACTCGGGTGTGAGGACAGCCGAGATAGAACTTTCCTCGAAAACAGGGATTGTTGGCAACCGAATCTCTGAAGACATTTCTACACTTCCTTTTGACCTTGTGAAGTAAGTGTGAGCACTGCCTCCTGTCTTAACAATAGGTAATTGAACACTCCCTTTCGACCTCGTGAAGTATGAGTGCGAGGCCAGACTTTCACCAAACCACCCGCCTTTTCCAAAAACCTGGAAGGAACTCAATGACAAACGAACGGTTAATTCGAATCAAATAACAGATAGGCAATCTCACGTTGGGGCATGATGCACCTATACAGTTAAATGGATTCCTACATGTTTGCGACGAAAGCATGTGTCATTCCGGCATTCTTTTAGGCTTTTTATTATTTTCCTTTTTTTTTTCTTAATTTTTCTCTTTGGTTAAACCGCGACCGGATCCGATGAGGATTGCCTACGTATCAGGATGCCACGTGAATCAGATCATTACGTAGTTCAAAAACACAAATGAGCGTAAAAGAAGCACACCTTTTATTGTTGAAACGGTCTATTACAAACTACATTTTGCAAAAGAAAGAGCAAACTTTGAAAATAAACCTAGACTCAAAATAGACTAAAACAAACTGATGGGAAAAACAGGCAGAAGATGCTAAGATACAGACTAGACTTATGAGTACATTATGGTTTTGAAAATTGGTGCCCGCAGGGCATCATTCGGCCTCGCCGCGGTCCTAGGTGTGAGATCCCTCTCAAGCTGCTCCAGCTCATGCATGGTCTACTTGACATAACCCATCACTGCCGAGAGGACGGTAACACTGGTCATGTTCTCACATCGTAGACATCGTCTGGTGATGGCATGGACAATGGCCTTGATCTTATCTCTGGTTTGCTTCTTCTCTACGAGTAGGCGTTTTATCTGATCGCTACACATTTTGAATACCTGAGAATCCTGTATATGCTGATTCTTCAGTCGCCGTACTTCTGACTTCATCTGGGCTAACAAGTCGTACCAGTATCTGCTCTCAATTTGGAAATCCTCTGCCTGATTAACTGTTTTGATCTCAAGTATAGCCATCTCTCTCTTCATTTTGACAACAGTTTTCTCGTGGTCGCGTTTCAATTGGTTCAAGTATCGGCGATGCTTCTCTACTCTTGTTCCCCACTGTGCCTTGAGCTTTGCCATGACCTTTTCAGATTCTTCTAAACCATCTCGCCATTCCGTGACTTCTCTTTTTAAACCCTTAATCAACTGCTGGTCTGATCGACTTCTGGGCTGTTCATCAAGAGACAATCTCAATTTTTGGATTTGGGCCTTAAGTTCTTCATTCTCTTGGATCAATTTATTCTTTTTGCTTCGATCTACCGCGATTTGTATGCTGTTATT
The DNA here is from genome assembly GCF_000393655.2 of Nicotiana sylvestris. NCBI lineage: Eukaryota > Viridiplantae > Streptophyta > Magnoliopsida > Solanales > Solanaceae > Nicotiana > Nicotiana sylvestris. Next base: position 19,292,809 of record NC_091062.1, on the reverse strand, counting down.
GAATTTCAGACTGTCAATTTGTAGCTTCAAATTACCGATCTCTGCCCGATACCCCTTTTCTTTTGCTAACCAGTTCCATTGCCCTTGGGACGATTCTACAAAATCTTTGAGATGCGGTCTCTTAGCTGGTCTTTCGCAAGACAGGTCGCCTCTGAACCAAGCGTGGTACCCTGGGGCAACTTCCCCTTTTGCTATATCCATCACACAAGTGCTTGCTATCAGATGTTGGCACTCACTCCAGATTTGGCGAACTTCTTATTCGGGGAAACGACCGTCCGGACTGATTTCAATCACTTGGGCTCAGATCTTCATCTTTCGGCACCACTTGATATCTCCCAAGTTGCCTCAAAACCTGATATGGTGCATAGGGTTGGATGCTTTTAAGTCCCATCAACAGAAAGTAGGGCCTGGTTGCCGGCATGTATATGATTTCCTCAATAGGTGACCATCCGAGCGTCCACTAGATTTGGCTAGCAGTGAGAGTTCGGAGAAATGAGGTCCATGATGTGACTCCCTCAGGTAAATTGAACTCTTTGATTCTTGTGTAGAATTCTCCAATACAAGTTTTTTCGGGCGAACCGTAACCCAAGAGCGGGGAGCGGTGGCATAAATGATCGGTCATCCACATTTGCAACAGTAGGTTACATCCTTCGAAGAAGTCGCCCTTGGCTCGACAAGCGGTGAGAGCCCGGAAAATGTCAGCCATAATCATAGGCGCCAGCATACTTTTATCTTGGGTAAGCAAAGTACTGACGACCCCAGTTATTTTTAGATCGATGTTTCCGTCCTTCCTTGGGAACACTATAAGACCCAAGAAGGCTGTCATAAAAGCTAACAGCCTGTGTTCGTCCCACTTTTGTCGGTTGCCTTTACTACACAGTTTGAAATCCGGCTTATTGAACCCACCCTCGTGACCGTATCTAGCATACATGAGGTGGAGACTGCAGAAACCTTTGGCAAGATCTGGATGGTGAAATGTTCGGGGTATTTTCAGGAAATCCAGAAACCGGTGTACCGTGACGGCCCTAGGTGCAATCAAGTATTTGAACCTTAACGGAGCTTCATCACCCCCGATGTATCCCGTTATTTCTTCCAAAGTCGGGGTGAGATCGAAGTCTGAGAAGTGAAATACATTGTGTGCCGAATCCCAGTAAGTGACCAATGATCTGATAATATCGCCCCGAGGCTGAATGTCTAGTAAATCCGAGAGATTTTTCAGATATTTCCTTACTTTGCCTTGCCCCTCCTTGTCTAAGTCGTTCAACCATAATCGCAACTCAAAAGGGATCTTGGTCATTATTGAAAAAGGTTCGTTTTGTATCGTGCTCATCCGCACATTTATTTAGGGTGATAAAAAAACCTTTATTAGACTCAAAAATTAAAATTATCTAGATTTTTTTTTAAAGATTTTTTGCAAAACGGGAGGTTGGACCCGATGAGAGTTGCCTACGTATCTCACACCGTGTGAGAATCAAACCGGCGTAGTTCGGTCGGATCAAAATAGGGGAAACAAAAATAAAATCCTTTAAAGAAAAGAAGAATAACTATTTTTTCTGGAATGTTGTTATATGCTTTTTTTTTTATTATTTATTTTTTTTGAAAAGAGACCAAGGAAATACTTATACATTTTAAACTTCCCTTTTTTTTTCATTTTTTTTAATTTCGAAAATCTTTTAAGGAGGTACTATAAATGAAACAACAATTTTTTTTTGATTTTTTATTTATTTATATATATTTTGGATTTTGAAAGTGATTAAAATGAATAGTCAAACTGAAAGACAAGCTTTGTTTTCATTTTATATATATATATATATATATATATATATATATATATATATATTTTAAAGAAAATTTCGGTAAGGTTTTGACATTACTTGGACATTGTTTTTTTTCAAAAGAATAAGTAATTATCTCCCTACCCTACTATCTTTTTTTTTGAAAATTTTTCGGAAACCGCTCAACATGCAGATCTGAAGCAAATAGATGCGCAAAACAAACGGGATGCAGCAGGATGGTCTTTTCATTCCAGGTTGCCTTTCCTAGACGGACCCAACCCCGGTGTTGAGTCCCCTATGTCAAATGCAACATGATGCAGATAAGCGTTCCTACTAGGGATCCGACATGAGGTTTCGTTATACTAGGTTTATAACCTGGGTAGATGTTCTAGACTATGTACCCGAGCGGACAACTCGAGTCGAGGAGGGGCAACTTACCGGGAACCAAAAGGCCGTCCGGCTTCGTAACTTATCCGTCCTCTTTCTTATTTCAGGTATTGACACTAACAGAATAGGGAGCCTCGACCAGCGAGCTTCTCCCCGGAGGTGAAGAGAGAAGGGTTTCGACACAGTTTATATACAGTTCAGATAATATCAAAGCCATAAAAGACAACATTCAGCACGTTATATCAAAACACGTAATAAATATCAGATAATAAAGCCAAATATAACAATTATTCTAAGCTCGAATTCTTAAACCCTGAACCAGTGGTTCTGGGAACTATTCCCCAGCAGAGTCGCCAGAGCTGTCACACCTCCTTTTTGCGCGCCCAGCCCCGAAGGGTAAAAAATGCACGAGGGAGTTTTCCCAATTTAAATGACAATATTCGGAATGGGATTATTTATTCAATTCAGAGTCGCCACTTGGGAAGGTTTGGTTTTTGGTGTCCCAAGTCACCGGTTTATCTTGAATCCCAAATCGAGAAAATTTTCGACTTTTCCAAATGAAGTCTGCGAACCAGAAATTCTAAGTAAGGAATTCTGTTGACCCGAGGGAAGGTGTTAGGCACCCTCGAATCCCGTGGTTCTAGCATGGTCGCTTAAATTGTTATAATGGCTAAATATCTGATTTAAATACATGTTACGACCCGCGTGCCTTTATTAAGTTTAAACCGCTTTTATTATTATTATCATTTTTTTATAGAATTGCAATGTCGTGAAAATGCATCTCGAACCACGTCACAATCAATGCACCCGTAGTTGTTCGACACATTTCGACTCCGTCGAGATTCGGATTTGGGTCACATCAATGTGCACCCGAATTTAAGAATATAATTTCAATTGAATCGCGCCTAAAGAGTCTAACACATTATTATCTTTGGGGGAAGGCAGTGAAATTCACTAAACAGTCCATCCCGAATTCTAAGTATTTATTATGGTTAATTATCGAGGGCCCTGCAATTTGCATTTTTTATTTGGCGAGGCTCGTCTCGTTATTTTTAAAAGGATAATCTTAGCATGACTACATTTTTTCTTTTGTTTTTTAAAAATAAATGAGAAAAGATCCTAAATCCTTACAAGCTTAAAAGATGTGTACCATATTAAATGCTAGATCGAGGAGCGCATTCATTGAAAGGAACATTACTAGAAATTATGAACCAAATCGAAGACTATGAAACAATATATCAAACATGATTAATCATCCTATAGCTAAATTAACTCCCCATGATTATGTGAACAAACGAATACTCGTCCGCGACTATTAGTGCTGGGATTATCCTTAATTATTAATGCTCATTTGGGAATTTATTTGATCTAGACGCCAAAACCTCTTACTCTAAATCATGCCTATTAAATTGATTTTCCTCAAAATTGTCGCATTATTTTGAAGCAATGAATCTATATCGAAACCCATATCGAACCTATATCGAAACAAGGAATCTAACAAGAGAGTTGGCGTACATGGCCACCCTGTTAACGTAACACCACATAAGAATTAGCTTGGGGTACATTTATCTTGAAATCAAATGGGACCAAATATAACAGATTTGACAGTTCAGAGGTCTAGACAAAAATACATACAGATGCTCGCCATGATTCTATGTTATACTGTCATAGCTAAATCAAAACCTAATGGTTATACACATTGAAAATACGTCTGATCTAACAAACAATACTATCTAATAGTTCATGTCAATCAGGATGTGTGTTAATTCATACAGAGCAATTGCAGTTGGAACTAACTTAAACAAATACAGGCCAACTACCATTCAACCTATTTTGAACACAAGTATTGTGAAGTAAACAAACATTCATTTCTTTATTTCTGCTTCAAACTTCAAACTTTCAACAAACATGGTTTCGAAAGTGTGTACCTGGAAGTGCTTACAGAAGAAGAAGAGAAGTCAGTAGAGTAACAATGGCTATAGAAACAGCAGCAGTAACAACTGGTAACAACAGAACAAGCTTGAATGCAAGAATGCAACTATAGCCGATAGAAAAGGTAGCCAAATGACAGCAACACACAATGAAGTAGAATCAGAACTCCAGGCAGACCAAAACCAATAATAAACCAATGAAAACACTCAACCAATAAACTCAATTGGAACTTCAAAGAATCAGAACTGATTGAAAAGGCTGAAAACAAATGAAGCCCAAACAACAATAGGAAGAAACAGTTTCTGATTTTTCTGTGTGTTTTTCTCTCTTGTGTATATGTCTGTATATGTGCTCTCTCCCAAAATCAGTCCCTATCCTCCAAAATACAGTCTCTCTTTTTATAGCCTAACATCAGCTATTCACAGCCTGTTAAAACACATCAAAACCCCCTATCTTTCTTGCTGTTTTTCCACTCAAAATTTTAAAATATGAAACCCCTCCCATGAGATTCCTGACAGCCCTTTTAATTAGCTTATTAAACTAAAAGCAGACATGGGCAGCAAGAATATAATCTGACAGCATATGCTGTTAAACTATTTTAATCTTAACAAGGGTCTTTATGCACATGTTGTGCACAAGTGCACATGCTACCAATTCAGACTGCAGTTACAGACCAAACCCTTAAATTTCTGATTCAAATCAACAACTATAAGTAGCTAACTCGATTCTCAATTTGATTCAGACAATGCTTATCAGAAACAGATCAAATTGTTAACATTCAAACAGCTGAAACTATTCGACGACACGTATCGAATCGACTATACTAATTGTAACACATACAGTCGAAGGTAATGATCAGAAATCTAACAGTATCAACAAGGGGTTCAGATTGCACTGTTAATACAAAAATGAACCTGGGAACTAATTAATCGACTCATTTCAAATTCGGTTGATTGTGCAGTTTACACAATACACACATTATCAGTGAATGAAAGAAGACTTGGCCATATACAGAGGTTCGGTCAAAGTGGACAACAATAGTTGATAAACATTCAAAACATAAATTAAACAAAACATTTGGACACCTAAATAGACATTCAAATACAACAGACAAAACGAACTGATAAAGAAAACAAACATTACCTTAAAACTTTGAAAAATCAGAAAACCTTAGCTTGGATTTGAATAGATCTTTCTTGGGGTTGAACGGGCTTTAATCGAAGTGTTCTCAACTGAGAACACTTTGATTAAGGTCCATTAGACCTTAATCACTCGGCTCAAACGGACACAGACCGGGCATGAGGATTCCTAGGGTTCTTAGAGGGCAGATTTCGGTTTTGGGTTTCCTTGGTTAGATTCGGACCAAACATAGCATGGTTTGGTCACGAGGGAGGTCCGGGAACTGTCTGGTATGAATCTAGGGCAGATCGGTGTAGATCGAGTTCAGCTCGAATCTTCAAATGAAGATTCGAGAACCTAGGGTTTGATTCGAGGGAAAAGGATAACAGATCTATGCTCAGGGTAATGAGGCGGTCCTATGGTGTCAAGGTGGGGGTCACCGGCATCCATGCCGCCGGGATTAATGGTGAAGGGAAAGGGGGTGGCTAGGGTTTCGTGGGGAAAAGGGATGAGGACGAAGGCAGGGGGTCTTGGATAGGGGGGGCAGGGTATGATATGGGGCCTTTTATACGGGATGGATGGTTGTGTCTTGGCCGTTAGATCACTCGAGATCAACGGCCTGGATTCAAAGATTCATCCAAACGGTGTCGTTTGGCTTAGTAAGGGGTTGGGTTGGTTCGGGTAAAGGGTCGGGTAATGGGGTTACGGGTGAGAGATCTGGACCGTTGAATCAATCTGGTTTGATGGTCGAGATGGATTGGCATTGAAACGACGTAGTTTTGGTGTCAAACTACGTCATTTTGGTGGCCTGCAGATGGGCTGTTTGGACTGGCTACTTTTGGGCCTCAGATTTAAAAATAAAACTGGGCCCAATCCGATTTTAGACCAATTTGTACCCCCTTTTTTCTTTTATTTTCTAATTCTTAAACACAAACCTAATTAAATAAAATTAAACATCATTAATTAACAACTTAATGTAATTATTACACATATTAAAATATTTAAAGTGGGTAAAATCACACCAAAGCAACAAATAGGACAAAAGATGCATATTTTGTGATTTTTCTTTTTAATAATCGGATTATGGTCCAACTATATACGACACATTTTTGTATTTTGTTTGATAAAAATAAAAACGAACAAAATCACAAATAACTAACAAAAATGCCATGTAAAATCCAAAACTTGTACAGCAAAACCATTTGCCATTATATGCCATGTAAAATCCAAAACTTGTACAGCAAAACCATTTGCCATTATTTCTTTTGGAGTGATTGTCGCGCAAACAAAAATCACGTGCTCACAGTAATAACCAGCCAAACCAAGGAAGCTCCTAATCTCTGGAGTTGAGGACAGTCTTGGTCGACTCTGAACTGCCTGTATCTTCTTCAGATCCAGCTGAATACCCTCACTGGACACCACCTGCCCCAAGAATGCCACTGAATTGAGCCAAAACTCACACTTGGAGAACTTGGCATAAAGCTTCTCCTCCCTCAGCCGCTGCAACACAATCCTCAAATGCTAGGCATGCTCCTCCTAGCTACGAGAGTACACCAGGATATCATCAATGAACAAAATAACAAATGAGTTGAGATAAGGGTAAAATACACTGCTCATCAGATGCATTAACGCAGCTGGGGCGTTGGTCAACCCAAAAAACATCACAAGGAACTCATAATGATCATAACAGGTCCTGAAAGCCGTCTTTAGAATATTCGAGTCCCGAATCTTCAACTGGTGATACCCAAACCTCAAATCAATCTTGGAGAACACCTTCGCTCCCTAAAGCCGGTCAAATTGATCATCAATACATGGAAAAGGATACTTGTTCTTGATTGTAACTTTGTTCAACTGCCTATAATCAATGCACATTCTCATTGAGTCGTCCTTATTCTTCACAAATAGAATCCGTGCACCCCAAGGTGACACACTAGGCCTAATAAACCACTTCTCAAGGAGTTCCTGAAGCTGCTCCTTCAACTCCTTTAACTCAACCTGCCCCATACGGTACGGAGGAATAGAAATAGGCTGAGTGCCCGGCACCAAGTCAATAACAAAGTCAATATCCCTGTTGGGCAGCATGCTCGACAGGTCTGCAAGAAACACATCCGAGAAATCTTGTACCACCGAAACAGAATCAATAGTAGGGGTCTCGACAATAACATCCCTCAACCAAATAAGATAAACAACCCTTACCAACCATCCGCTGGGCCTTCAAGTATGAAATCACTATACTGGGAACATAGTCAAAGGATCCTTGCCACTCAATCCGTGGCAACCCTAGCATTGCCAACGTCACAGTCTTAGCGTGACAGTCCAAAATAGCATGACATAGAGACAACCAATCCATACCTAATATCACATCAAAATCAACCATTCTAAGCAGTAAGAGATCAAATCTAGTCTCCAATCCCCCAATAGTCACTACACACGACTGATATACACGGTCCACAATAATAGTATTGCCCACCGGCGTAGATACATTTACAGATGAAATTAAAGACTCACGAGGCATATCTAGATAATGAGCAAAATACAATGATACATATGAATAGGTGGAACCAGGGTCAAATGATACAGAAGCATCTTGGTGACATACTGAGACAATACCTATGATCACTATGTCTAAAGCAATAACATCTAGTTTGGCAGGGAGTGCATAGAAATGGACCTGATTTCCACCTGATCAGCCTCGCCCTCTAGAGCGACCTCTAGCTGACTAGGCCCTACCTCGAGTTGGTTATGCGGGTGGTATGGCAACTGGTGCAGAAGACGCAGCCTGACTCCTCTGCTATGCTGAGCCTCCATGATGATAAGGACACTACCTCCACACATGACCAAACTCCCCGCACGCAAAAAAACCCCCTGGTGCTGGTGACGGGGATTGAAGGGAGCTCTGAGCACCGGGATAACTAGTAGAAGGACCTAGCATAGATGAAACCTAAATAGATGGAGCACGGGACGAACTCTGAGCTGGAAGGGCACTGAGAGATGGGTGACCCTGATGAGAACTATGTGAACCATGTCCAGATGATGCACCACGGTGAACTAGGCGAGCTATTTGAGCATTCTTGAAAGGACGACCCCTGCCTTGATAGAACTGACCTCTAGAAGGAACCCCGCTAAAACCACCTGATCCACGAGACCTCTTGGCCTCCCTCTCAACCCGCTCCTGGCTGCGAACCATCTCTATCTGTCGAGCAATGTCAACAACCTCATCGAAAGCAGCACTAGATACACTCTCTCTAGTCATAAGCACCCGTAACTGACATGTGACACCATTAATGAACATCCTGATCCTCTCCATATCAGTGGGAAATAACCAGACTGCATGACAGGCCAACTCAGAAAACCTCATCTCGTACTGCATCACAGATTTATCATCCTGACGTAATTGCTCAAACTGTCTGTGCAACTCCTCTCTGTGAGACTGCAGCACGAATTTCTCCAAGAAGAGAATGTGAACTCCTGCCAAGTAAGGGGTGCTGCACCAACCAACCTATGCCTATCATATGCCTCTCACCAGCTAAAGGCAGCTCCAGTAAACTGAAAAGTAGTGAACAAGACCCCACAGGTCTCTAGAATACATACTCTAAGAACCCTCTAACATTTGTCTGTGAAACCCTAGTGTTTACCGTGAAAATGGTCACAACAATTAAATTTGTAAATGGGATACTAAAAATACGTGATCTATTCCTGAGCTAGTTGTTAGAGCAGTTGATGCTAAGAACTGAAGTATAATGATGAAAAGCTAGCTAAAACGAGACAATAACCAAACCGAGGGGACTGTTGCCCGGATGCAAAACCGGTCGATGAGGACCTCGGAGCCAAGGTTCGAGCCGAGCTTGAGCTATTGAGGGTAGTCGGGAATAGGATAACAGGCAGAGATATGATCAAGCAAGGCTCTATGTTACCAATATTGAGCAATATAGTGAAGAACAAATAAGAGGCGATGAATACGGAGGCGACCTTGGGCCAGTACCAAGTGATAAACAAGAAGAATGGCCGAATATAAATGGCTTTGAGCCAAGGGGAATAAGCAAATTAGAGAAGAGAAAGAGAGAGAAGATATTATTGCACTTGAGTAGGATAATTGGAGCCCCTTTTACAAGGTGTTGGTGACCCCTTAACCCACTTCTTCGGGTTCTGACTGATGTACCAAGACAAAGCATCTCCTATGAGGCTCCTCATGAACAGCTTAATACGGATTCGTTCATCTTTGTCAACTCCTACAAGTTTGTCACAATATATTCTTAGATGCACTTTTTGATCACCATTTCCATCGACTATTTTGAACTTGGGAGGTTTGTAACCCTCCAGAAGTTCCACATATGGTTGAATGCAGAAGTCCTCATAATTCAAACCTTCAATGCCCTTTCCACCTTCGACACTCTGAACTCTGCCAGTGAGCTTCTTGAGTTCTTCCGCCAGGTTCTTAATGAGCAGGTCCTTCTCAGTTGATTTCGGTAGATATAGGGTTTGTTGTGGGGTATGGGGTAAAGTTTCCACATAAATGGGATTTCTTTGATGAACTTCGGTAATCTGGGCATAAATGACATCATAATTAAATCACTTAAACAAACCATAGAAGATGGGATCAAGATACCGCTTAAACAAACTTCGGTCACCACAACCTATTCTTGATCCCCAATTTCTGATACCGCTTAAATTGTCCATTTTTCACTTCCCTTTGCTTCTGGATTTATGATCACTTGGTGGAGGAGGAGGTGGAGGACCTGTGGATCTGGTGCATATGCGGATGATGCCAGTATGCACGAACCAACTTTGGGGAAGGGGAATAATCAAAAGAAAGAAAAACAAACAAAAGGTAACCAAGTCAGTAAGGGGTATTGAAAGAATGCTCGCAATATTAAATACATTTTGCAAAATCACATAATAAACTGCATCCTAATTTGGGGTACCTCGTGGTGCCTGAGGTAGGCCTAAGAGACACATAGACTCGGAGAAAATTGATGCCAATAATTGCATCATTTCATTAATGCAAAAATGAATCAAATCCTTACTAAATCGACAATAATAAGAAAGTTACTAATTCCATTTAGCCTTTTTACAATCGAAATATAAAACTAAGCTAGAAAGTAGTAAAGAACATCATTTTCTAATCTACTTGGTCCCAAAAAGACCTTCCCTGTGCTTTTCTCTCTTGACTCCATCAATCAGGTTCCCCAGGTCGCTCATATCCAACAATAGGTAAGCATTTGCTAGATGCCCTCCTTCATTGCCATTCGTGTTTTTACAATCTGAAAGCCTTTTCCTCATATTTCCCTCAAGATCAATCAACCCTTGTTCCAAATATTCAAATCTCTCTGTTGACTTAGTGGAAATTTCCCTCCATTCGTTGATTGTTTCCATATCCACTTTGTGTTGTTCTAGATGCCTAGCTTCAGACTCGAAGACCCTTTTACGTAACCTCCCATACTTGACTTGTGCTTCAGTAGCATCATCTATGATCCTGTTTTTTAAATTAATTCCCAGCTTGACGTCTCCTGCTATATCGTCTACCAGCCATGATGGGTAGAAATACACATGACCGACATGATATTTGTCCGGCTCAATGGTATCCTTTTCCATAATAACCTTCTTGGTCTACATATGTTGTGCCTCGAACTTGAATGGAATGATGTCCCCTTTAAAATCTGCTTTGTAATGGACCATGTTGGAAAAACTAGGTATAACCTATTTTCTTCCCACTTGCCTCATTACCCTTATAGGATCATAAGGATAGATACCCCCCAACCCGATCAGTAGAAGATGAGTAGTCTCTCTTGACCTGATGATGAACTCACTGATGGAAACCATTCAAACATCCAACGTACCTGTTCGTCTGCCAGATTGCTGAAGAAACGCACCCAACTCACAGCATTTCCAGGCTGTGCAAACCTGTCTGGGATAAATGTCATTTTCTATGGTGGTGGTAAGCTATGTAGTCATTCAATGGTCATTTCAAAAGCTCTTGGTGACGTTCTCCACTCTGAAGATATTCCAATAACCAAACTTGTAGTAGCATATTACAACCTTCGAAGTGCCTGAATCCCTGCTTGCACTGATCTAGAGTGTGGTACATTTCAACTAAAATTATGGGGATGACAGTATAGGCCTGTCCCTCGATGCCTTCCATCAAAGTTCTGGCGACCATGGCTAGGCGAGTATGAATACTTCCCCCCTTTCATGGAAATATCAACAGCCCCAAGAAGTAGACGATAAACACATAAACTTGACGGTGCGTCCAACCAAAAGAAGTAATGGCGAGTTCCTTATGATGAAGAATATATGACTTATTGTGCTTGTAACGCTCATAAAGGAATTCAAATGGGATGTATGACTTCTTCAGACAAAGCAACTCATCATTTTTCTTGAAACTTAGCATTTTTAGAAAATTGCGAGGGGTGCGATTCTCTGGCACTAATAGCGCCGGAATTATCCCATGGTAGCTTAGCAAAGCCTCCTATTTCTTCTAGGAGAGGAGCCATTTCTATGTCACCAAAGCGGAAGACGGCCCTTTTCTCATCCCAAAACATAGTAGCAGCCTCGATCAATGCCCTATTTGGTCGGATGTCTAGCAAAGACGAAAAATTACCAAGGACCCTTCTCACGTGATTCTTGTCGCTTGGCGCGAGATTTTTCCACCAATCAAGTAGCATAGGTGGGATATTTTGGACCATGCCGAACCTGGGGACTTCGTGCTTCATTTTCTGCAAACAAATAAGGTTAACCCCTTTCCCCCTCCAGATTTGACTATTTACACAATAATGATCAACATATTGGCATATTTTCTCCAAGCAATGCACATAACATGGTAGTGTCCATTGGGATTGAGGAAATCCCTCGGACTTTGGACAAGGCTTATCTTAGCGGGCTATCACATTAATAATGTTCTAGCCCGTACTAGGTTCAACATGATGCATGTACATTTTATATTGGAGTAAGGTTTCTAGAATGGTCTAGACCGATACTCTCAAGCGGACAACTTGAGAGGGAAAGGAACGGGACCATCGATTGTACCACTGATCGACTAGTCTACCACAAATAAGCCTTTCCAATTTAAAAGGGGTAATATGGAAGAGCGCGAACACTCATCAAGCGCCGCTATATTGATAATTGGCACGAGTGACGTATGATGTAGAGCATGCTTTATGCCAAGATAATAACACATTGCCAAATATTTGCATGATAAATATGTAAAAGCAGTAAATACGGTATTAAGGTAAAACATGAACAACATAAAAGAAAGGGAAAGGAATAAGTTAGTTCGTGGAATATGTGCGAGAATGTAATAGAGTAAATAAGGGAGTAGGGATGGGAGAGGCATGATATAGTAGTCTCTAAACAAAATAAAGAGCAGTCATAGCAAATAATGGTGAACGGGGAAGGGATGTGCATGTTACAACAAATTTAAACAAATAAAGGTGGAAAAGGGAAGGGATGTGCATGTTATAAAGGATTTGAACAAATAAGGGTGAAAGGGAAAGGGGTGTGCATGTAATAGCAAAATTTAAACAAATAAAGGTGGAAAATGGATGTGCATTTTATAACAAAGAAAATAATCCACATAAGCCAAGTTTATTATGATAAGAGCCTAAGTGTAAATCCCCAGCAGAGTCGTCATGCTATCATGCCCCATTTTCTCGCGAAAGCAATCTTTGACATGTTACAACTCTTTTGGAAGGGAGATAGGTTGTTAAAAGAAGAAAAGAGTCGCCATTTAATGCACCTATCATGCAGATAACTCTGTTTGACAAGTTAACGCCATCAAAGATCGGGTAAGAGCTCAAATTATCTCAAAGAGAAGGTGTTAGGCATTCTTCGAGGTCCACAACTATGGGTCCCGGTTGAACTTAAGAATATGTGGATTACAATTAGGGAAGATAAACAAAGAGAGTATGGGTCAAATAAATATGTTATGACACAAATAAGGATCACAAGTATATAACTATAATGTCTATATTAGATGAATAAATGTACAAAGAAAAGAAAGGAGGAGGGGGGGGGGGAGGTTCTAAGTTTTTTAGCCTAAAGGATCACCCCATGCAACATAAATAATAATTCACAACTCCCTTGAGGTAGGGAGTTACTCATATTATTCAGAGGGCATAGACTATCATCTCCTGCTACCCGATTACTATGTTAAAGTTGTTTACCTAAAAGAGCTCTAATTCAATTCTAAGTCATGCCTATGCGTGCACTACCCATCCCATGCATATGGTCCAGGAGGCATTAGACCTCTACTTAGGGTGGTTCTAGACTTTGCTTATGCTGCTCAAAAATGAGAAAACTAGGCGACATACAAAACAAATTGGACTTCAAATATGGGCATTTAAGGGCTCAAGTTAGCCTCCACACTTAAGCAACAAATCCACGCCAAACAGGTTCTCATATTAGACGTTGGGCAGTTTCAGATCTGAGGCCGATCAAAAAATTATTAAGCCCTATAGACATGGTTTGTATGTGAGATTTTAGTGGCTTCGACGAGGAGGCAGTAGACCATTTGTGAGCTTTAAGGCTGTTAACACTAGTTTTAGATACTAGTTTTAGAAAGGTGACATTGTCCTATAGGCATGATTTCTAGTGGTAGCGTAGCTAAGCAAAAGAAAATAGTTCTGGGAACCCAGCCTTGACAAATGGATAAACAATATTAAGCGAGTGACAGTGTCATATAGGCAAGATCTCTAGCAATTGACAATCGAACTTCGATTTTATAACAATTTACCTCTATAAGCATGTTATCTAGGCGGAGCATTATGATAACAATAGCAGTAGCTAATTGGTTAATTAAGGTCATAGAGACATGATTTCTAGGTGAAAATCAAGAGAACATAAGCTAGTGGGATCCTATAGGCATGGTATCTAATGAATATGCTATATTTATACAAATCTAAAGAAAGTTCATTGGCATTTATTTCTCGTATGCTGTCTAGTAACACTTAGCGGTAGAATAAATTGAGTGTTTACACCCGTGCTTTGATGGTAGACAAGTTATGTGAGTGTGTGGGTTTCCTAAAGGCATGGTTTCTACCAGTAGAAGTTAAATGGCATATACAGCAAGTCAGATAACAAGTAAATCACATGAATCCTATGGGCATATTTTCTACCCTTGCATGTAAATATTAGAGTATACCCATTCTCCCAATTTCACTAACACCCCCAATTATTTATTACAAAGTTATTACAGACCCAATGATGAATGTAATTACAAAAATTGTACAAGCACTAGCAGTAGGCCTATAACAAGCCCAAAAGGAGATACCCAGTATTGCTTGGGCCTTCAACAGACTTTTTTCACAAATAGCATACCCAAATCCCAACAGAGGACCATATTAATCAGCATAGCCTAGAAATCATAGAGGAACCCAAGCCAAAACAAAACAACCATAGATTGACCACATGACCATACATTAAATCACTTAAACAAACCAGTTTGCATATTCAGTAGATAGAATGAGGAAAGAATTGAGTATTAGAGATAGCTCAAGTCTCAGTAGTAAGGAGAGTGGCCAAAGAACCTCAAGTCCTAGTGTGTCAGAGTTCACAAGGCTCTCAAATGGACCCCGAGCAGTGCTCACACTAGGGAGGTTAATAATGAAAGTCTTGGTGGCCTTGGCTTTCAGCTGACTAAGAGTGACAGATTCAAAATACTATAGATAATGGATGAGAGTGAGAGAACAATGATTAATGGACAAAATTTCAAGAGATGCACTTATAGTTTTAGAAGCGAACATGACATAATTGATCATGCTAGTTAAGAAGGTCAACAAGATTTAGAGGCAAGTTGATATTACAAGTTCAACACTAAGCAAGAAGTGACATATTGGTAGAAACACATTGAAATATTTAGGGCAGGAACAAATTCCCTAAAATTACAAGATTAACATACAAAGGTGCATAATACCTAACAAGTCTAATTAGGGAACTAACTTTGAAGATTTAAAGCTTAAGGGTCTAAATTATGCTAAGGATTCATCACTATATCATAAGACATCCATGTTAACTTATATCATGAAGCAGAACAATATCAAACATGGTAGGGAAACACAAATTAAGATAGTCATTCCAAAGGTCCCAAATAATCATTGATGCTACAGAATCATGCAAACCAAAGGCATGCTGAGGAACACATTGACACGGGAGCAAGTCATAGTTGATAGTGAAGATCTTAACATAGATTATAACACATTACAGATGCGAGTTAGCCATTATAGGAATTTAGAATAGAGTAGGAAAGCAAGCTCATTTAAAATTGCAAATGTAGACATTCAGGTATCAACACATTGAACTTAAGAGGGTCTAAATCATTTAGGTGAAGCATATTTAAATAACATCTCAGAACTGACAGCCTTAGGTGAAATTAAATGCTAAAGGGGTTCAAAACAAGTGCAAAGCTTCCAAGGGTGCACACAGAAGCAAACCAAAAATACATTAGGCCATGAATTTCAGAGATAGAATATGTGAATCATGAACACATAAGAAAAGTTATAAAATCCAAATGACTTACCAGTTAAACGAACAACAACAAAGAACAAATTCCACAATGTTCTAAATATCAACAAAGAACAAGAACCCATAATCTTAATGTGTCAAGAAATTAAGAACAAGAACCCCGGGCAGTGCTCGCATCAAGAAAAGGCTAAAAAATCGAATTCCGGTGGCCTTGGCTTTCAGCCGGCCAAGAATCAAGGTATAGAACTAGAGAATGAGAGAACAATAAAGTAATAGCTCCAATTTTTAGTGAAATCTAGCGATTAAAGGTCTGTCTTAAAGGGGAATTGGGAGGGGTTTATATAGTAGTAGAAATTGAAAGAACAAATATGGAAAACAAGCAATTAAGCACAAATAAGGAAAGAGAATATCACATGCAAATCGAAATCAGTAAAGGAGATGGGGAGCCTCAAATAATTGGGTTAAATCGTCTGAAACTCAAACCAAGAGTGCAAATCTCTCTTTGTTGAGCGTATATAGACGGAATAATGACCAAGATCAAAGATTTGAGCCATTTTAGTCCGATCTCAGAAGTGATACTTGCCAAATTTAGGCAAGCACCTAAGTAACACCATAAATGGACGATCAATAATGAGAAAATATTAGTAAGGTAAGTATATCATAAGTAGATTCCATCTCTAGGTTGGAATCGGAGAGGAATTGGGGTGTGACAGCTAGGTTTAATGAAAGAGAAGGGAGTGGAGAGTGTTTTAGGGTGGTTGGGCAGAGTGAATGTGAGGATTAGGGTTGGGTGGATAATTAAAAGAGGGGGTTAATCGTGGGCCGTTGATCTCTTAAGATCAACGACAAAGATCAACGACCAGGATTTTAAAGGGACTGGGGCGGGTTATTTCAAACAGGTTGCGTCCAGATTTTAGAAGGGCTACTTGGATTGGGCTGGAAGGTTGGGCTACAGATTTGCGAATGCCGCAGATATACCTTGAAGTCTCCGATCTAAAAGCTCAACTCACTGGTGCCTAACCTGGTATGAGGTACCTAGATTTGCACAAAAAGATGTGCAGAAGCGTAGTATGAGTACACCGCAATGGTACCCAATAAATATCAAGCCTAACCTCAGTAGAGTAGTGACGAGGTTAGGTTAAGAAACCTACTAGAATAATAATATAAGATGAACGGGTATTGTACAGTACAATAATGGAAACAAGGAAATGATACAATGAAGAAATACAGCAAGATAAGCTACACTGAATTTAAGGCAATAAAGGCATCAAGGGAGGAACACATAATAAGAATACCAAGGAAACGATGCGGAATAAGCACAACTGATGTAAATGAAAAATAAAAACAAGAATCATGCCTGAGGTACCGCCTTGTATCTCATTTCACATTCACAATCACAATTTTTTCCTTATATCACCGCGGGAGCTTTACAAATAGTTTTGAAAATCATTTTTCCGAAATAGCTACCCGCGTTTTAGCCCATCTTATCACACCGCGTGGATTCAAATAGTTTCTTTACTAGTAACATGCATGTCAAGACCATCTTATCTCACCGTATGTGTATCAACCACTATCCTTATACCATCGCATGCGTATCAATATTTTAACATATCATAACTCGTACCTCAAGAGCCCAAATACTGCCACTTGCCAAAAGAATCAACTATATTAATGTTTTTACAATAAACAGCCCTTGGCTCAACCACAATGTGTACAACAGTCTTAACAATAGCAAACTGAAATTTAATAGCTTAACAAGAATGGTATTTCAACAATAAACAATTTTGCCTCAATATGATAATGAATTTTACAACTTCAACACCAACACTCAACATGAAGATATTCCAAGAGATAACAATTTGGAGTAAGGTTGATAAATAGTTAAATAATTGACAAGGTAATAAGGAAACAAGAACATCAACTAAGCATGTAAGCGCAATTGACAAGTAAAAGATGGGACAAACATTTAACCATGTCAAATAAAGCATGTAAGGATAATTTAACGATGAATGATATAATATATTATAACAATACGGTTAAAGGCATGAAAAGAATCTAAATAGTCTAAACCGGTTAATTACCACAGATAGCGCGTGTACCCACTCGTCACCTTGGGTACACACCTTTCACGTATGACAACTAACACAAACAACTCCAATCCTAAAGGGTAATAACCCCACACTAAGTTAGGCAAGATACTTACCTCAAACAAGCTAATTCAATCCACTAGTAAGCTTTTTCTACAAATATTCAACTCTGAACGGCTAAAATCTAGCCAAAATAACTTTACACCATAAATACAAACCATAGAAAATTATTCCGAATAATAAAGTTGCAATCTTTAAAGAAAATCAAAAAGTCAACTCAAAGGATCGTGTCTCGGAACCCAACCAAACTTACAAAATTCGAATACCCATTCAATAATGAGTCCAACCATACTAAAATTATTCAATTTCGACTTCAATCGACCTTCAAATCCTCAAAATATAGCTTAGGAAATTTTCACAATTTTTCCAACTCAAAATAATAATTAAATGGTAAAAACAATGATGGATTCATATACAATAATCAAATCTGAGTAAAAATAACTTACCCTAATTAACTCTGTGAAAATATCTATCAGTATCGTCCAAAATCGAGATCTCTAACTCAAAAGATGAAAAATGGGAAAAAAGCCTCGATCTGCACCTTTTTTGGCCAGTGGTTTTGCTTCTGTGGACAAATAGCAGCATCTGCTACTCCACACATGCAGAAATTCCATCGCATGTGCATCTGTCACTTAAGCCAGGACCTTCGGCTTCTGCAGTCACAAACCGCTTCTGCAGTTCCGCTTCTACGGACCATGGCTCACTTATGCGAGTCCGCTTCTGCGGATGAAGGACCGTAACTGCGGTCACAACTCACCTGGCCCAAATCGCTTTTGCGACTCACAGGCCGCATCTGTAGTACCACACATGTGGCCCAAATGTACGGGTGCGATTGCACCAGATCTTCAGCGGGGCAGATTTCCTACCAAGTCGCAGAAGGTCCCGGATTCAATCTGAATCACATCCGGGGCCCCCAGGACCCCGTTCAAGCATACCATCAAGTTCCAAAACACATAAAAAACTTACTCGAAGCCTAAAATCGCAGAAAACATTGATTCAACGAATTGCAACCCAATTCTAACCTATTGAAACCATGAACATCCAACTTCTAAAACTAACGCCGCTTCATACCAAACTAATCTCGATCAAACTCAAATTTTGCACACAAGTCATAAATGATACAACGGACCTATTCCAACTTCCGAAATTAGAATTTGACCCCGATATCAATGAAGTCAATTCTCGATCAAACTTCTCAATCTTCCAAACGTTCAACTTTCTAACTTTCGCCAATTCAAGCCAAAACGACCTACGTACCTCCAAATCAATATCCAAACACGCTCCTAAGTCTAAAATCACCATACGAAGCTATCAAAACCATTAAAACTCCATTCCAAAGTCGTATACACAATGGTCAAACTCCAATCAACTCTTTCAAATTGAGCTTCCAACTTTGGGACTAAGTGTCCCAATTCACTCTGAAACTCACTCGAAACCAAACCAACCACCCCGGCAAGTTAAATAACCCCACTATAACATAGAAGAGGCAATAAATAAGAGAATGGGGTTACAATACTTAAAATTGTCACACCTCCTTTTTACCACCTGAGGGTAATATAAGGGAGTTTTTCCAATTAAAGTGACATAAATCGAAATTGGATTATTTTATTTAATTTCAGAGTCGCCAATTGGAATAATTTATTTGGTGTCCCAATTCACCAATTTATTTTAAAATCCCAAATCGAGGAAATTTTCGACTTTATTTAAAAGTTTGCGAACCAGAAATTCTAGATAAGGAATTCTGTTAACCTGGGAGAAGGTGTTAGGCATTCTCGGATTCTGTGGTTCTAGCACGGTCGCTTAAACTATTTATAATTGGCCTATTATCTGATTTACTACACATTTTAAACCTATTGTGCTTTTTTAACTTTATAACTGCTTTTATTTATTTTAAACCGCTTTTAGGATTTATGAAATTATTTCTTGAACAAGTTACGATTGTCGTACACTTGCCGTTTTGGGAACACATTGCAAACCACGCTACATAAAATGCACCCACGATTCACGATATGTTTATTTTATTATTGTTCAATGTTGTTACGATCGGGTCACATGAAATGCACACTCGAATTATGGAATTAGGCATCGTAATTATGTCACAGGAACCGTACCCATAATCACGATGGTTTATTAATCGCGCCTAAAGTATGCTACGATATTCATAAGTTATTCATTTTTTTAAGTTCGGGCAATTTGTGAAAGGTCATGAATTATGGATGTGGATGCGTTTGG
This sequence comes from Nicotiana sylvestris, assembly GCF_000393655.2. Lineage (NCBI taxonomy): Eukaryota > Viridiplantae > Streptophyta > Magnoliopsida > Solanales > Solanaceae > Nicotiana > Nicotiana sylvestris. The sequence continues at coordinate 19,272,762 of NC_091062.1, read as the reverse complement.
AGTACAAGAATATTAAGCTAGTTGGAGTAAGCTAACAATAAATTATATCATTTCAAGATGGTAAGATACTAAATGTATATGGTATAGCACATTCATTATTTCAATTTTCCAAAGAATTGAACACTTCTGTCCACACACTAGTTCTTGGTTAAAGCATCACAAACCGACAAATTACCAACCCAAAAGAAATATCACATTCTCTTTGTGAGCATGTGATTTTTGTTTTACGCGACAATCACTCCAAAAGAAATAAAAATAATAGCAAATGGTCTTGCTGTACAATCTTTGGAATTTACGTGGCATTTTTGTGAGCTATTGGTGATCTTGTCCATTTTTATTTTTTATCAAACAAAATATAAAAAATATATGTCGTGTGTAGTTAAACCATAATTCGGTTATAAAAGAAAATCACAAATATGCATCTTTTATTCTATTTTTTTTGTCGTTAAGTGATTTTATTTCAATTGGATGTTTAATGTGAGTGATAATTGTTGTTTGAGTATTAATTAATATTTGTGTGATTTTTAGTTTTTTGGTTTTTACATTTTATTAGGAATTTACTTTTTTTTATCAAATTAAAAGAAGAAAATGGGTTTGAAATTAGAATTGGGCCGACTCAATTGAACCAAATCAAGCCCAAAACATGTGTCTTGCCCGGTCCAGACCAGATGACCCCAGGGGCTTCCAAACGACGTAGTTTTGATATTGCTTGATCTGGGCCGTTGATCTCAGAATGATCAACGGCCAATATCACATACACCTACCCGTTGTTTGGACCCGACCCATTCCACCCAGACCGACCCAACCCCCTTTAAGTTGGAACGACACCGTTCCTCACCAGCTGAAAGATCCTGGACCTTCATCTCACTCTATCCGACGGCCAGGATTTGATCACTCATCTACTATATAAGCCCATCCCTTTACCCCACACCCCCTAGCCAGACCCCCTCTGCCCTTAGGTCGTCCTCACCAAACCCCAATCCCTTAGAACCCTAACGCCGCCCCCTTTCCCCTCACCATTAAACCCGGCGGCAAGGACACCGGTGACCACCACCTTAACACCCTAGGACCACTCAACCACCCTGAACACAAATCCACCAACCGCTTGGTTCGAATCAGTCCCTAGGTTCTCGAATCTTCATTTGAAGATTCGAGCAGAACTTCGATCTACACCAACCCACCCCAGAATCATACTAGACACTCCCCGGACCTCCCTCATGACCAAACCAGGTTTGGTTTGGTCCGAATCCAACCAGGATAACTCAAATGCCAAATCTGCCCTTAGGAACCCTAGAAGTCCTGATGTCCGATCTGTGTCCGTTTGAACCAGATGATTAGGGTCTAATGGACCTTAATCAAAGTGTTCTCAGTTGAGAACACTTCGATTAAAGTCTGTTCAACCCCAAGAAAGGTCGATTCAAATCCGAGTTAGCGCCTGTTTGATTTTTCAAGATTTTAAGGTATTTTTGCTTTCTTTTTTTATCAGTTCATGTGTTTTTTGTAATTGAATGTTTGTTCACATGTCCAAATGTTTAGTTGATTTATTTTTGAATTTTTGTCAACTGTTCTGTCCACTTTGCCCAGATTTTTGTATTTGGTCAAGTTTCTCTGCATTTACTGATCGTGTGTATGTGTGTAAGCTGTACAATCAATTGAAATTAAATTTGGTTGATTAATTAGTCCCCAGTGCAACCTTGTTTAGTCAGTACAATTTGAATCACATGTTGATACTGTTGGATTTCTGATCATTGGCTTCAATTGTATATGTTACAATTAGTATGGTCGAGTCGATATACGTCGCCAATTAGTTTAACTTTGAATGGTAATAATCTGATTCATATTATGGTTTTTGTGTGAAGTTCTGTCTGAATCCAACTGGGAACTAAGTATAGCTATTTGTGGATTTGAATCAGAAACATTTATAGTTTAGTTTGTGGTTTCAGTTCAGTTTGAGTTCTGAATTGATAGCATGTGCACTATAGTTCTTTAATAATTAGAGCAAATGGGACAGCATGTGCTGTCAGGCCATCTCCAGGCTGTCCATACCCTTGTTTTAGTTTAATAAGGTGATAAAAGGGCTGTCAGGGAATCTCATGGGAGGGGTTCTACTTTTAAAAGTTTGAGTGGAAAAACAGCAGAAAAGAGGGGGTTCTGATTTGTTTAACAAGCTGTAAATGGCCTGATGCTAGGCTATAAATAAGAGGAGCTTCCATTTAGTGAAAAAAAAATCAAAAAGCAGGGGGATAGAAAATAGATAGGCATATACAGGGATACACATTGAGAAGTGAATTTAGAAGAGGGAATAGATTTTTTAGAAGAAAAACATCAGATACACATTGAGAGAAGCATAACACAGAAATACAAAAATACACACATACAAAGAGAACACACACAGACAGATAGGGGGGAGAGATAGAAAACACACAGACAGAATCAGAAACTGTTCTTCTCATTGTTGTCTTGATTTCACTTGTTTCGACATGTTTAATCAATACTGATTTTTCCAAGCCCCAACTGAGTTTACCGGTTGTTTGGTTTCATTGGTTTGTTCCTGGATTTGGTCTATCTGGAGTTCTGACTCTACTCCACTGTGTGTTGCTGTCATTTTGCTACTTTTTTCCATCAGCTATAGTTGCATTCTTGCCTAGGGTTGTCTTTACTGCTGTGTTGCTTTGTTTGTTGTTGCTATCTTGTTCCTGCTGCTGCTGATTTTCCCTATCTTCTTCCTCTTCTCCTTTGCATTTTCAGCATCCCAGGTACACATTTTGAGTCCCATATTGGTGTAGCTGTAACAGTTGAAAGCATGAAATGAAAGATGTTGAAGAAGTTTAAATACTTGTTGTAATACTCATGGTATATTGATGGGCTCGTGTAACTGGCTAGTTTGTAATTCAATAGCATGAAAGGATAGTTAATTTATACTTAACTAAAGTTTTAGTCTTTTTTTATTATGGTTTATAGTTGTTTGTTGGTACGAAGGACGTAATTGTGCAATCTATAGAACGCATGGATAGTTGACATAGTGATTGACTAGATTCTTTTTCAGCTATAATTGTATGCATAGGGTAGAATGCTTCAACCTTATTAAATACAACGTAGCTCTGTTTTATTTTAAGCCCTTTTATCGGGTCCCGTTAGGCAGTATGTAGGGTCACGTTTGAATCCCATTAGTAACAATTTCTAGTAGTTAACTCCCTTAATCTAGTCTAAATAAGTTTAGTTAAATTCAACTCAAGAAATGTTTGGAGTAAGTGTAGCGTTTCATCAGCTTGTATGTAATTTTTATCAAATTAAAAGCATGTTCCATAAGGTATAACATTCTTCATCTCGTAAACAATTAATTAGATGATTAACAGGAATCCGGAGTTGGCCAAAGCATGCAATTAAATTAGCACGTATCTTTTTTTTTCTATTTTTAGAGACAAACATAATAGAAATGTAGTCACTTTAGGATATCCCTTTTAAAAATAATGAGACGAGCCTCGTCAAATAAAGATGCACGTTGTGGGGCCCTCAATAATTGATCATAATAAATACTTAGAATTCGGGAGGGACTGTTTAGTGAATTTCATGGTCTTCCCCCAAAGATAATAACGCGTTAGACTCTTTAGGCGCGAATTAATTAAATTACATTCTTAAATTCGGGGTCACATAATCTCAACGGAGTCGAAATGTGTTAACAACTACGGGTGCATTAATTGTAACGTGGTTCGAGATGCATTTTCACGACGTTGCAATTCTATAAAAATAAATGATAATAATAAAAGCGGTTTAAACTTAATAAAAGCACATAAGTCACAACATGTATTTAAATCAGATATTTAGCCATTATAACAATTTAAGCGACCGTGCTAGAACCACGGGATTCGAGGGTGCCTAACACCTTCCCTCGGGTCAACAGAATTCCTTACTTAGAATTTCTGGTTCGCAAACTTCATTTGGAAAAGTCGAAAATTTCCTCGATTTGGGATTCAAGATAAACCGGTGACTTGGGACACCAAAAACCAAACCTTTCCCAAGTGACGACTCTGAATTAAATAAATAATCCTATTTCGAATATTGTCACTTAAATTGGAAAAACTCCCCTCGTGCATTTATCCTTCAGGGCAGGGCGCGCAAAAAGGAGGTGTGACACTCTTATCACAATACAAATCAGAAAAGTAAAATGGGCTAATATACACATGTAGACAATATAATATCTAATTCACTAACAACAGTATTTAAAAATAATGTTCATAACTTCAAAATGAGTACTACTAATATTGTAACTTCAATTACTTTTGGACCCATGACGACTTTACAGTAGTCTAGATATCGTTTGTTTTTAAAACTCAACTAAAACTGAAGCTAATAAATTCAGAAAAATTGCAGCGACAATCCGAAGGCACATACGTTCTAATATTATAACATATCTGGAAGAAAAGTAAAATTTCAGTACATACCTAGCGCACATGAATCAATCTAACAAATGTCGATGGACAAATAAAGGTCCAAAACATTAAGATAAAGCTCAAACAACTCAAATAGGGAAGAGCAGCAGCATATTCGGATTCCACAACTCTTGAAAGCAGCTAAAGAAAGTTTTAACCAAGAGCCGAGTAATCAACAGAATCGGAGCAGAAAATCAACAGCAAACAACACTTCTTATAGCTCCAATACCACTCGAAATTCCGGAAAATTGAAGTAAAAAAAAAAAGCAGAAGTTCGAATAGCATTCAAGTCTTCCTTTGTTTTCTGTTTTGGTTTTGTTCTTTTTTTTAAACTCTCTTTCAATTTTCAAAGCTAGACTCGATTTTTAGATATGAATTGGTATCGCATGTATGTATGTGAGTGAAGAAGAAAAGTGGGTCATTTTTTGGTTATGGGAGAGGTCTGGAGATGGAGGAGGAAAGAAGAGCAGCGACGTTCTCTTTCTTTTCTGGAGGGGAAGGTCCGACTATTTCAAGTCTCTTTTTGATTAGGTCTGGAGAAAAATCAAGAAGAAGAAGGTAGGGGGTCTCCGATTTTACTTCTTTGCACCGTTGCTCTATGTTCTTTCAGAGGAGCCGCTTAACTCTTCTGTCTAGATTGAGCTGTACGAAGCCGATCATGGATCAACTTGACCTTCTCCAAGGCATCTAGAACCAAATCCATGCCCAATAACTTAGACTCTCCCGGATCAAACCAACCAACTAGAGAACAACATTGTCTCCCATATACGGCCTCATCAGGAGCCATATGAATATTCGACTGGTAGGTGTTATTGTAGGCAAACTCTTGCCATGAGCAACAACTGATCCCAAGAATGCAAGAAATACATAACACAGGTATGAAGCATATCCTCTAATATCTGAATGGTGCGCTCGGACTATCCATCCATATGGGGGTGGAATGTTGACTCAACTCAACACGTGTGCCTAACTCATGTTGTACGGCCCTCCAGAAGTGTGATGTAAACTACATGTCCCGGTCAGAGATGATGAACATCAGCATGACATGAAGTCGGGAAATCTTGCGGATATAGATCTGAGCCAATTGCTCTAAAAAATATGCAATCACCACCGGAATGAAATGAGCCGACTTGGTCAATCTATCCATAATCACCCATACAACGTCAAATTTATACTGAGTTCGTGGGAGCCTAACAACGAAGTACATGGTAACACACTTCAATTTCCACTTGGGAATCTCAAGTCTCTAAAGCAAACCTCCTAGCCTCTGGTGCCCATACTTCACCTATTGACAATTTAGAAACTGAGCTACATACTCCACTATGTCTTTCTTCATCCCCCTCCACTAATAGTGCTACATAAGATCTTGATACATCTTAGCGACACCGGAATGAATAGAGTACCACAAACTGTAGGCCTCCTGAAGAATCAACTCACGTAGCCCATCCACATTGGGCACACATAACGGGCCCTACATCTACAACACATCGTCATCTCTAATAGAAACCTTATTGTCATTGTCATGTTGTACCATGTCCGTAAAGATAAACAAATGCGGGTCATCATACTGACGCTCTCTGATGCGATCATATAAGGAAGACCGAGAAACCATGCAAGAAACCACATGACTGAGCTCTGAAACATCCAATCTAACAAACTGTTTGGCCAATGCCTGAACATCCAATTCCAATGGCCTCTCCACTGCCAGTAGATATGCAAAACTACCCATATTCTCCTCCTTTTGACTTAAGGAATCGGCCACCACATTAGCCTTCTCAGAATTATATAGAATAGTGATATCATAGTCCTTAAGCAATTCTACCAATCTCTGCTGCCGCAAATTAAGATCTTTCTGTTTAAATAGATGGTGGAGACTCTGGTGATTAGTGTAGACCTCATATGGGACACCATATGAATAGTGCTGCCAGATCTTCAATGCATGAAAAATAGCTTCCACCTCCAAGTTGTGTATAGAAATTCTCGTAAACATTCAGGTGCCGAGATGCGTAGGTAATCAGCCTACTATCCTGCATTAACATCATGCCAAGGACAACACGTGACGCATCACAGTACATGTTATAAGACCCTCATGTGATCGGTATAGACCTCACATGGGACACATACAAGTAGTGCTTCCAGATCTTCAATACATGAACAATATCCACAAACTCCAAGTTGTGTACAGGATAATTCTTCTCGTAAACATTCAGGTGCCGATACGCGTAGGCAATTACCATACTATCTTACATTAACATCGTGCCAAGGCCAACACGTGACGTATCATAGTACACATTGTAAGACCCTGAACCCGTAGGCAACACTAACACTTGGGTTATAGTCAAGCCAGCCTTGAGCTTTTGAAATCTCTCCTCACACTCTTAGGACCATATGAAAAGAGCACCCTTTTAGGGCAATCTAGTCATAGGTGCAGCAATGGACGAGAAACCCTCTACAAAACATTGGCAATATCGGGCTAAACCAAAGAAGCTCCAGATATAAGTAGCTGAAGACAGTCTGGGCCAATGCTGCACAGCTTCAATCTTCTTCAGATCTACCTTGATCCCTTCACACGACACCACATGCCCCAAAAATGCCATTGAATCAAGCAAAAATTCACACTTAGAGAATTTTGCATACAACTTCATTTCTCTCAATATCTGGAGCACAATCCTCAAATGTTGTTCATTATCCTCCTGACTGCGGGAGTACACCAAAATGTCATCAATAAACACAATGACGAATGAATCAAGATATGGTTGGAATACATTATTCATCAGGTGCATAAATGTTGCTGAGGCATTGGTCAACCCAAATGACATCACAAGGAATTCTGGTGACCATACCGAGCCCTGAAAGTGGTCTTCGGGATATCTAGATCCTGAATCTTTAGTTGATGATACCCTGACCGCAAATGAATCTTTGAGAATACCTTGGCAACCTGTAGCTTATGAATAAATCATAAGTGCATGGCAATGGATACTTATTCCTCACTATAACCTTCTTTAACTACCGATAATCAATACACATACGCATAGAACCATCTTTTTTCTTCACAAACAGAATTGGAGCACCCCAAGGTGACACACTAGGCCGAATGAAACCTTTATCACGCAACTCTTGCAACTGCTCCTTTAACTCCTTCAACTCCATTGGAGTCATACGATATGGTGGAATAGAAATGGGTTGAGTGCCTAGTAACAAGTCAATACCAAAATTGATATCTCTTTTAGGCGGCATGATCGGAAGATCTACTAGAAATACGTCCGGGAAGTCTCTCACTATTGGAACTAACTCGACAGTAGGAGTATCAACACTGACATCTCTCACAAAGGCTAGGTCTGTATCATACCCCTTCTCAACCATTCGTTGTGCCTTAAGGAAGGACACAACCCTGCTAGGAACGTAATCCAAATTACCCCTCCACTCCAACTACATTAAACCTGGCATAGCCAATGTCACCGTTTTGCCGTGACATTCTAAAATAGCATGATAGGGTGATAACCAGCCTGTGCCCAAGATAACATTAAAGTCTGCCATACTAAGAAACAATAAATCAACTCTGGTCTCAAACCATCAATAACAACTAAACACGGCTGATATACACGATCCACAATAGTAACATCTCCCACAAGCGTGGACACATAAATAGGATAATTCAAAAAATCATGAGATAAACACAAATACAGAGCAAAGTAAGATGATACATATAAGTAAGTGAAACCTGGATCAAATAAGACTGATGCATCTCTATGACAAACTGGAATAATACCTATGACAACTACGTCTGATTCAACCGCCTCCGTCTTACCTAGAAAAGCATAGCACCTAGCCTGACCTCTCTCTCTAGGACAACCCTTACCCACCTGACCTCCACCCCTAGCTGGCTATAAAGGTGGAGCGGCAACTAGAGCAGTAACCACGACCTGAGATGTCTAGGGACCATGTGGAATACATAGAGCCTAAGTAGTCTGTGGAGATGCACTCCTCCTGAGTTTGTGGTAGTCTCTAACCATATGTCGGGTATCACAACACTCAAAGTAAGCTCTCGATAGGAGTGGATGCTAAAACTAACTCGGGCCTGGTCGGCTGAATTGACCGCTAAAAGCACCCTGTGCAGGAGGTGCGCTAAACGTTGGCGGTTCATAATGGGCAACTTGAGACCTAGAAGTAGCTAGAGCACTACTAGAAGTTGAAAGTGCTGAATGAACTAGACGGCTAACATAGCCCCTGCCATGACGGGTTGTAACTAGATCACATGCACTACTATATCCTCCTGAATCATGAGCCGTCTTATCCTTCATGTCCTCTCTCTTACGACCCTGCATACCCTCCAGTCTCCGCGCAATCTCTACCACCTGCTGATATGGGGTATCCATCTCCAACTCTCGAGCCATGTTGAATCTAATACCATAGTTGAGCCCCTCGATAAATCGATGGACCCGCTCTTGGACTATAGAAACCAAGGTAGGTGCATGTCTGGACAACTCAATGAATCTGACAACATACTTTGACACTGTCATGGTACCTTGGCATAGTTGCTCAAACTTCATGCGCTATACATCCCAATGGCTCTAAGAACAAGCTCTCTCAAGAACATATCTAAAAACTGAGCCCATATGAGTGAAGGTGCATCGACTAGGCTACCCTCCTCGTAGGCCTACCACCACTGATATGTTGCTTTTGATAGCTAGAATGTATTAAAAGCAACCCCACTCATCTCCACAATACCCATGGTTCAGAGAATATGATGACATTTCTCTAGAAAACCATGTGCATCCTCTGTAGCTAGGCCACTGAAAGTAGGAGGATGGTACTTCTTGTACCTCTCAAGTCTAAGTTGCTACTCCTCGGATGTTGCTACCCTAACCTCGGGCTGAATTGGAACAGCAGGTTACACCAGTACAACCTCTAGGACTTGATCAACATGGACCTGCTGCTCTAGGGCCCGGGCCACGAGAGTCTAGGCTCCTCCCCTAGCTGAGATGTGTCTGGTGCAAGTGGAATCAACCCCACCTAATCTAGAGTGCCAAACATGCCCAAGAATTGTGCGAGGGTCTCTTGAAGTGTAAGGGTAGAAACAGGCGCCTCGGGTGCCCGCCCCCAACTGGAGCTACTGGTGGCTCCTCTGTCGTAGCTCGGGCAGGTGCTCTAGCTGTACCACGTGCCCCTCCTCGACCTATACCCCGGGCCATGCCTCTCACAACTCTAGTAGGGGGCGCGGGTGTTTGGTTGTTAGATCTAGTGGTACGTGTCCTTACCATCTATGAGAGAATAAAAAGACAAGGATTCAGAATTTTGAAGCAAACAAATTCACATGATAAGGAATCAAAGAAGTGAAGTTTCCTAATAGTTACATTGCCTCTCGAAGAAAAGTACAGACGTCTTCGTATCGATCCGCAAGACTCTACTAAACCTGCTTATTACTTGTAACACCAATGAACCTAGAGCACATATGCCAACTTGTCATGACCCCAAATCTCCAACTGTAGTATGTCGTGACGGCACCTAGTCTCTACGACTAGGTAAGCCTAACATACATGACAAATTTACAAAATTAACAATAGAACATCAAATTAAACCATCTAGCTATTGTAATAGAACTCTTCAATACTGCTGACAATAATTCCCAAAATCTGGTGCGACTAAGTTATAAGCTCTACACGAGTATGCATGAACATCCCTAATACATCACTGACCAAATAAGAAGTATCAATAGAAAAAACTAGAATAGATGGTGACTCAGAGGCCTGCGAACGCCGGCAAGTATACCTTAAAGTCGCTGATAAAAGTGTGTTTTGTGTTTGGTCAAGTATACCTTAGCTTGAGTTTTGGAATAAAAGTGTGTACAAGTGTTCCCAAAAGCTAACTTGTTGTGCTTGTTTGCAGTGTTTGGTCAAAAAGAGATAGGATGTCATAACCAACTCAAAAAGGAGTGAAACCTGCTCAAAGCTGAGTCAACTGAGCGCTACAGCGGAAAATCAACCGTGGACGCGAATGACCTACCACGATAGCGGTACTTTTAACGCGGTCCATGGTGACAAGATTTAGAGAGATTGAATTTGGGGCTTTGCAAGTCACCGCTGACCACGGTGCTTTTATGCAGCAGCAGTGCCTTAACCGCGAGAGCGATCCGCGGAGAAGAAGTTCAATAAGCATGAAGTTGAGCTGAATGTTGAAGATTGCGGTCCGCGGTTGATTTTATGCTGTTGCGGTAACCTCACCGCTGTAGCAGTCCATTTTCCGCTGTCATCGGTACCTCCGTCAGGGGCATTTTTGTCCGAAAAATTTAGCTATGTATAAATACTTCTTTTTCATATTTTTAGGTCATCTTATCTCAGCTGAGCACGTGAACACCGTATTTTACCTGTTTTGAGTAATTTTGTAGCTTATTTAGCAATTAATATTAGAATCTTATCTTGTAATTACATTTTACGGGTTATTCTTCATGTCAATCTATGATTTCTTCTTCAATTATGAGTAGCTAAAACCATTAGCCATGGTTGTGGCTCAACCCTAGTGTGGGTATTTAATAGGTATCATATTTTAGGGCTTAGATGTGTATGGGTGATTGATATTTGGCCTGATTTATGCTTTCTATGTTGAATTAGTGGTTGCAAACACTAATTTGTGCCTTTTTGACTTAGGCTCTTCTTGAGAAAGAAAGACTAAGTCTAGGAAATTCAGGCCAACAACGAATTGGGGTGTATTCAAGAGATTGATAGCCCCAATTAAAGGGTTAAACCTAGAGATAGTAATACCCGACTTGAACCAACATTGTTTGCACAAATTGAACACCCAATTGGGCTTGAGAAAGCCAATTAGGGCAAAGTCGCTCAAACTATCAAGAGGTATAGAGTGAGTAGCTTCGTACAACTATATCATGATCACAACCATAAAATTATTGCCCTAAGTTTTAGATCCCATTAGATACTCACCAAGGAGTAAGTCACTTCCCTAGTGCCTTTTTACTCATTTAAAAACCCTACAAAAATATCTCTTAGCTTAATTTCGTGCATCTTTACTATTAAATTAGAAGTAACAAACAAACAAGAATGATTGGAAGTGCAATCAAGAACAAAACATATTGCTAGATTAGATAGGAATCCAACTCCAAACATTATCTTAGCTCCCTGTGGATTCGATCCCGACTTTCTCGGGTAAAAGCTGCATCGATCGCTCTTGCCACTCTGTAGTGGTGTAGGGTTGGACCCGATCACTTTTTGGCGATGTTGCTGGGGAGCTAATCGGTTTTGGCTACCTATCTAAATAGTTTTGTATCTTGTTTTTCTTTACTTCTGTGATACTAACTTGTGTGTGTCACCAATTCAGGTACAAAATGGTGAACAATAACAATGACCCTCTTAGAAATGCTATTTCGGGGGAGGAGGTTGATGATAATATTGATGATGAGGTACATATAGTGCTTCAACCTCAAAGGAGAGGTCGTCAGGCCAATGATAATGTTCCAAACCCTCCCCTTCCACCTCCAATAGTGGCTCCTCGGGTGCTTCCAAATGAAGGATATGCTAGTGCAATTGTCCCACCCCGGATACGGGCGGGCAATTTCCAAATTACAAATGTGATGTTGACTTTATTGGAGCAGCGAGGGTATTTCACAGGTGCTCCCCATCAGAATGCATATAAATATCTTAAAGGCTTTGTTGATACTTGTTGGGGAAGCAAGCAAACAAATGTGTTAGAGGATGCGTTGCGGTTGAGATTATTCCCTTTCTCACTTAGAGGGAAAACTTTGGACTAGCTTGAAAGGCTTCCTAACCATTCCATCACTACGTGGGATGAGTTGGCGGACAAGTTTATAGACAAGTTTTTCTCGCTAGGGCATATGGCAACTTTGAGAGATGAGATTTTGGCCTTCAAACAGGAACCTAATGAACCTCTTCATGAGATCTTGGAGAGATATCGGACAATGGTGAAAGAATGTCTGAACAATGACATGACCGAAGCAATGATTCAGCAGACATTCTACCGTGGCATTAGCAAGACCAATCAGTGTATATTGAACCAGCTAGCAGGGGGAAATTTTATGAAGACACCTTACAATCAGGCGTGTGAGATATTAGATGAGATGACAGATACTTCCTCAACTTGGCAAAGTCGAGCCAATGTGCCACAGGGTGACCTCACTGTCATCCACTTGCACAAAGAGCTCCATGATCATGGTCAGCCAATAGCATAGTTAACTACAACAATGAACCAGTTGGCAAAAGCTCAATTGCAACAAGTTCAAGCGTCGAGACAAGTAAATGTTATGGAAGGTGTTAACATGTTGGTCAACAAGAGGCGACAAAGAGGTCAACAAGGTCAAGGTAGTCCGGATCAATATGACCAAGGTAGCGGTAGTTTCAATCAAGATGAGGGCTATGATGATCAAAATGAAGAAGTACAGTACGTGAACAATTATCAAGGACAAAGGGGAAATGCTCCTAACTAACAATAATAGTGGAGGTCCCAAGGAAATTGGGGGAATCAAAACCAACAAGGCAATAGCAACTGGGGGAACAACAACCAAAATTAGGGCAGCCAGAACAATTAGGGCAACAGGAGTAGCAACAACAACAATTGGGGAGGAACCAACAACCAAGAGGGTTGGAATAATGGCAATCAAGGGAATCGGGGGCAAGGCTTTCAAAGGCCTCCGGTGTATCAACAACCAAACAACCCACTTCCATTTCCGTCCCAAGGTCCTAGCTTGTCAAACAATGATATGGGAAGGATCGATATGATGTTTGAAATGATGAAGAAGAACGCTGACTCTGATTCCTAGTTGGTATCCCACAATACTTCCATCCAGAATTTGGAGGTTCAACTTGTCCAGATTTCACAATCTTTGAATACTCGCCCTAAAAGGGGCTCTACCTAGTGAAACGGTAGTAAACCCAAAGGGTGGGAACAATACCAGTCATGCAATGGCAGTGATTACTAGAAGCGGTCGAGGTGGTGATGTGAATACCTCCAAGCAAAAGGAAATTGTAAGTGATGAGGTTGAAGTACAAGATAATAATGTTCCTTTAGTTGATGAGCAAGTGAGTGAAGAGAATGTGAATGCGGAAATGAGGATTGATGTTCATGATGATGAGGTGGAGACTCAAGATGATGTGAACCCATCTAGGGAACACGTAATAGACATACCGGCAATGGTAGTGCCCAAGGCTAAGTCTCCCTTTCCAAGGCCTCCTCCACTTTACCCTCAAAGGCTTGCGAAGCAAAAGAATGAGAACCAATTTAGGAAATTTATTGACATGATGAAGAGCTTATCAATCAATGTCCCTTTGGTGGAAGCTCTTGAGCAAATGCCGGGTTACGCCAAGTTCATGAAAGACTTGGTGACTAAAAAGAGATCAATGGACTGTGAGACCATCAAAATGACTTACCAAGTAAGTGCAATTATGCACTCTATGGCTCCAAATCTTGAAGATCCCGGTGCTTTCACCATCCCATGTACCATTGGGAGTGCGAATTTTGCAAAGGCATTGCGCGATTTGGGTGCAAGTATTAATTTGATGCCTTACTCCGTGAACATTGGGTATTGGTCAATCGAGGTCTACTTAAATGAGGTTGCAAATGGCAGATACAAGAATGAAGAGGCCGCTGGGTATTATTGATGATGTTCTTATTCGGGTGGACAAGTTCATTTTTCCTGTTGACTTTGTGATCTTGGACTGCAAGGTTGATTATGAGTTTTGATCATATTGGGAAGACCTTTCCTTGCAACTGGGAAGGCCTTCGTTGATGTGGAAGCAGGGGAGCTCACCTTCCGGGTGGATGATGAAAAAGTGGTCTTTCATGTTTGCAAATCAATGAAGCAACCCAACAGTACTGAAGTGTGCTCTTTTGTGGATCTTGTCATGGAAGTGATAGTTGATGATACTAGTGCAGTGATAGAGGACCCTCTAGAAGTGGTATTGTTAAACCTTGATGTGAATGAAGATGAATGTCGGGTAGAGTGTGTAAATGTTTTGCATGGAATGGGCTCTTACTCTTATGAACCTCGAAAGCTCTCTTTGGATCTTGAGAATAGAAAGACTCCACCAAAAAAGCCCTCAATCGAGGAACCTCCCGTGTTAGAGTTGAAGCCTTTGCCTCCACACCTCTGATATGAATTCTTAGGCCCTAGTTCAACTTTGCCAGTTATTCTTTCCTCTTGTCTTACTAACATGCAGGTAGATGCCACATTGGCGGTGCTCCAAAAATGGAAGAAGACAATTGGTTGGACTCTATCTGATATTCGGGGAATAACCCCCGCCTTTTGCATGCACAAGATTATTCTTGAAGATGATGCCAAGCTCTCCTTGGAACATCAAAGGATGTTGAATGAGGTTATGAAAGAGGTTGTCAAAAAGGAGGTGATCAAGTGGTTGGATGCAGGGGTTGTGTACCCCATCTCGGATAGTTATTGGACTTCGCCAGTGCAAAGTGTGCCAAAGAAGGGTAGTATGACGGTGGTTACCAATGCGCAAAATGAGTTGATTCCCACCAGGACTATCACCGGATGGAGGGTGTGCATGGACTACTGCAAGCTGAATAAAGTGACCCGCAAGGATCACTTTCCATTTCCCTTTCTTGACTAGATGCTAGATAGACTTGCTGGGCGTGCCTTCTACTATTTTTTGGATGGATACTCAGGTTACAACCAGATATTGATTGCTCTGGAAGATCAGGAGAAAACCACCTTCACGTGTCCGTATGTCACCTTTGCCTTTTCTAGGATTTCATTTGGTTTGTGTAATACACTGGCTACATTCCAGGAGTGTATGATGGCCATATTTACCTACATAGTGGAAGACATTTTGGAGGTGTTCATGGACGACTTCAGTGTTGTGGGTGACTCGTTTAACGAATGTTTGAAGAATCTTGACAAGGTGTTGGTGCGGTATGAAGAGACCAATCTTGTGCTTAACTAGGAAAAATGTCACTTTATGGTCAGGGAGGGCATTGTCCTCGGCCATAAGATCTCAAAGCACGGCATAGAGGTGGACAAGGCTAAAATTAAAGTAATATCAAAGCTTCTTCCTCCTACTTCAGTCAAAGGGGTTAGGAATTTTCTTGGGCATACGGGGTTCTACTGAAGATTCATCAAAGACTTTTCTAAGGTAGTAAATCCCTTGTGCAAGTTATTGGAAAAGGATGCCAAGTTCTTGTTTAATGAGAAATATATGAAAGCTTTTGAATTTCTAAAGTACAAATTGACAACCACTCCCATTATTACCGCACCTAATTGGAGCTTACATTTTGAGCTTATGTGTGATGCAAGCAATGTTGCGGTAGGAGCGGTCTTGGGTCAAAGAGTAAGCAAGATGTTTCATCCGGTGTATTATGCAAGCAAAATAATGAATGATGCTCAAGTGAATTACACACTGATGCAAAAAGAGTTGTTGGAAATTGTGTTCGCAATGGAGGAGTTTAGGCCTTATCTCATGGGTGCCAAGGTAATAGTTCATACTAACCATACATCACTCCGCTACTTGATGACAAAGAAGGATTCCAAAGCTCGGTTGATGAGATGGGTCTTATATTGTGGACCGGAAAGGGTATGAAAACCAAGTGGCGGATCACTTGTCCCGCTTGGAGGAGGAGGGGAGGCCTTGTGATGACCTTGAAATTAATCATTCATTCCCTAATGAGCAACTCCTCTCTGTATCTGTGAATAGCATACCTTGGTTTGCGGATGTTGCCAACTTTCTTGTGACCGGTATCGTTCAGTGTGAGCTCTCTTCTAACCAAAGGAAGAAGCTTAAATGGGATATCTTGGACTACTACTGGGATGAGCCATACTTGTTCAAAATCTGTAATGATGGTATGATCCGGAGATGTGTTCCGGAGGAGGAGTAATTGAGTATTCTGGATGCTTGTCATTCCTCTCCCTACGGTGTTCATCATGGTGGGGGAGGACATCTTAAAAGGTGCTTAGTTATGGTTTTTATTGGCCTACATTGCACAAGGATGCGGGTGAGCTTGTGAAGAGATGTGATAAATGTCAAAGAGCAGGTGGGATTTCAAAAAAGGATGAGATGCCTCTCATCACTATTTTTGAGGTTGACATATTTGAAGTGTGGGGCATTGACTTCATGGGACCTTCCGTGAGTTCATGTGGCAACACGTACATTCTTGTGGTCGTTTATTATGTTTCAAAGTGGGTTAAGGTCGTGGCTTTATCCACAAATGAGGCTCGGAGTGTTGTGGCTTTTCTCAAGAAGAGTATCTTTACTCGATTTGGCACTCCTAAAGCAATCATCAGTGATGGGGGGTCTCATTTTTGCAATAAGGCATTTGACACTTTGCTTGCAAAGTATGGTGTCAATCACAAGGTTTCTAACTCTTACCATCCTCAAGCTAGTGGGCAAGTTGGGGTCTCCAATAGGGAGATCAAGAGCATATTGTCAAAGACGGTCAATGCAAATAGGACCGATTGGTCAAAGAAATTGGATGGTGCTTTGTGGGCTTACATAACTGCTTACAAGACTCTGATTTGTATGTCTTTGTACCGGTTAGTGTTTGGGAAAGCTTTCCATGTACCGGTTGAGTTAGAGAACAAGGCCATGTGGGCTTTGAGGAAGTTAAATATTGAATGGGATGTGGCAGCAAATCTTCGGGTGGAGCAGCTTAAAGAGCTTGATGAGTTCTGGTTTCATGCCTACTCCAGTTCGTCCTTGTATAAGGACAAGATGAAGTACCTACATGACAAGTATGCTCGTGAAAAAGAGTTTGAAATGGGTGATTTGTTTCTTTTGTTCAACTCCCGGTTACGACTGGGGAAAGCTTAAGTCAAAATAGAGTGGACATTTTGAGGTGGTGCTTGTGACTCCGTTTGGTGCTCTTGATTTGAAAAATAAAAATGGTGAGATCTTCAGAGTTAATGGGCACAGAGTCAAGCACTATCTTGGAAAATTTGATGACAGCCACGTGATTGCAATGATCCATCTCAAGTGATTGATGGTAATCTGCGTCATACCTCAACGCTAAATCAGACGCTTCTTGGGAGGCAACCCATGAGTTTTTCTTCTTAGTGTAGGATTTTTTTTGGACTAACTGGTTGTGAGATATGTGTAGGGATGTTTGATGTAGTGCAGGACTAAGCTGGAAAAATTTGACACTCTTTGAAGTTTGGACCGCTGTCGTGCTCTATTTTTCATGGTCGCGGTGGCCTTACCCCGGAGGCGGAATTTGATCGCGGTTAGCGGTGCTAAAAGGTCCAAATTGGGGGTTCTCTGAAGTTTCAACCGCTGTCGCAGTGCACTTTTCGCGGTCAGCAGTGGCTTATCGCTGTCGAAGAGCATTTTGCGCGGTCCGCGGTGGTCTCAAAATTATAGCCCTTCTGAACTTTACAACCACGGCCACGGTAGGTAAGAGTGTGTGGGTAATAACTAGGGGTTATAGTTCATTTTACACTCTTTTTTATTTGAGTTTTGATTAAAAATATATACAAATAGTCCTAAAGGCTTACATGTTGTGCTTGTTTGTAGGGTTTGGTAAAAAGGGGACAAGTAGTCAAAACCAGCTCAAAAAGGAGTGAAACATGCACAAGTACCAAGAACAAGTCAAAACACTGTGGCAATAGACCCACCGCGGCCACAATCCAATTAGTGCGGTCTGCGGTGAGGAGATTCAGAGAGATGCAGATTTTGGAAGCTCAAGCACTGCGGCCGCAGCCCATTTTATGCGGACCGCAGTGCCCTCTTTGCAACCGCAATCCATTTCATGCGGCATGCAGAGAGAGGATTCAGAGAGTTGGTAGTTTGGATAATTAAAGCCGGCACGGTCCGCGGTGGCCAGATTCAGAGAGTGAATTGTCAAGCCAAGAAGCCTCATCGCGGTCCGCGGTGCATTTTATGCAGACTGCAGTACCTCATCAGGCGTATTTTTGTCCAGAAAATTTGACTAGTATAAATACTTTCTTTTCACATTTTTAGGTATCTTTTGTAATCTGTTAGATCCCAGAGCACGATAACGGCGTTTTAGTTCCATTTTGAGTAATTTGTAGCTAGATTAACACTAAATCTTCATTATCTTAGTTTGTAATTAAATTGTATGGGTTATTCTTCATCTATTTTCCTGATTTCTTCCATTATTATGAGTAGCTAGACCCATTAGCTAGGGTTGTGGCTCATCCCTAGTGTGGGTATTTGATAGGTCTTTTGATTTAAGACTTAGATATTTATGGGTAGTTGATATTTGAACTGATTTGTGTTTTCCATGTTGATTTAGTGATTGCAAACACTAATTTGTGCCTATTTGACTTGGGTTCGTAGATGACAATATTGATGATGATATTTCGATTGTACCTCAAGGACAAAGGAGAGGCTGCTAGGCCAATGATAATGTTCCAGACCCTCCCCCGCTACCTCCAAGAGTAGCTCCTCGAGTGCTTCCCAACCAAGGATATGTTAGTGCAATTGTCCCACCCCGAATCCGGGCAGGCAATTTTGAAATTACAAATGTGATGCTGACTTTATTGGAGCAGCGAGGGTGTTTCACGGGTGCTTCCCAGCAGAATGTTTACAAACATCTCAAGGGTTTCGTGGATACATGTTGAGGGAGCAAGCAAGAAAATGTGTCAGAAGATGCACTTCGGTTGAGACTTTTCCCTTTTTCACTTAGAGGAAAATCATTAGATTGGCTTGAGAGGCTTCCCAACCATTCTATCATTACTTGGGATGAGTTGGCGGATAAATTCATTGCAAAGTTTTTCTCGTCGGGGCACATGGCAACTTTGAGGATGAAATCTTAGCTTTCAAGCAAGAGCCCAACGAACCACTACATGGGATATGAGAGATATACCGGACCATGGTAAAGGAATATCCCAACAATGATATAACTGAGGCAATGATACAACAGGCTTTCTACCAAGGCATTAACATAACAAACCAGTGCATAGTAAACCAACTCGCCGGGGGCAATTTCATGAACACACCATATGATGAGGCTAATGCTATATTGGATGAAATGGCTGACATATCCTCCGCTTGGAAAAATAGAGCAAATGTGCCTTAGGGTGATCCCACGATCATTCCCTTGCATAAAGAGATTCATGATCATGGGCAGGCAATAGCAGAATTGACAACCATAATGAACCAGCTAGCAAAGGCACAATTATAGTAGGTTCAAACTCCACGACAAGTAAATGCTATGGAGGCTGTCAACATGTTAGTGAACAAAAGAAGACAAAGAGGGCAACAAAACCAAAGGAGTTCGGATCAATTTGACCAAGATAGTGGTGGGTTCCAAGATGATGGTTATGATGAGCAGAATGAAGAGGTGCAATACGTGAACAACTATCAAGTCCAAAGGGGCAATTCTTCCAACCAACAACAATGAAGACCACAAGGCAATTGGGGCAATCAACAACAACAAGGGAATAGTAATTGGGGAAACAACGACCAAAATTCCAACTAGGGCAATCAGAACAATCAAGGTAATTGGAATGGCAACAACAACAACTGGGGTGGAAACAACAATCAGGGTGGTTGGAACAATGGCAACCAAGGAAATCGGGGGCAAGGCTTTCAAAGGCCCCCAATGTATTAACAACCAAATAATCCAACCTCATTTCCATCCCAAGGTCCTAGTTCTTCCAACAATGAAATGGGGAGAATTGAAACAATGTTTGAACAGATGATGAAAAAGAATACGGACTCTGATGCTCAGCTGGCTTCCCACAATACTTCAATCAGAAACTTGGAGGTTCAATTAGGCCAAATCTCACAATCCTTGAACATTCATCCTAAGGGGGCTCTACCTAGTGATACGGTAGTAAACCCGAAGGGTGGGAACAATTCCGGGCATGTAATGGAAGTAACTACAAGAAGTGGACGAGGCGGTAATGTGAATGCCTCCAAGCAAAAAGAAATTTTGAGTGATGAAGTTGAGTTGAAAGAGGATGATATTCCTTTGGTGGTTGAAAATGTTATTGATGAGAATGTGAATGAGGAAGTGAGGATTGATATCTAAGATGCCGAGGAGGAAACTCAAAATGACGTGAACCCATCTAGGGAACACATAATAGACATGTCGGAAACGGGTGTGCCTAAAGCTAAGTCTCCTTTGCAAAGGCCACCTTCACCTTATCCTCAAAGGCTAGCGAAGCAGAAAAATGAGAACCAGTTTAAGAAGTTCATTGATATGATGAAGAGCTTATCAATTAATCTGCCTTTGGTGGAAGCTCTAGAGCAAATACTAGGTTATGCTAAATTCATGAAAGATTTGGTGACAAAGAAAAGATCCATGGATTGTGAAACTATCAAGATGAACCATCAAGTTAGTGCAATAGGGTACTCAATGGCTCCGAAACTAGAAGATCCCGGCGCTTTCACCATTCCTTGCACCATTGGGAGTGCAGACTTTGCTAAGGCTCTATGTGATTTGGGGGCAAGTATCAACTTGATGCCCTACTCAGCTTTCAAGACTTTGGGTATTAGGAAACCGAGGCCGACTTCCATGAGATTGCAAATGGCGGATAGAACAATGAAGAGACCTTTGAGTATAATCGATGATATGGTGGATAAATTTATCTTGCCGGCTGATTTTGTGATCTTGGATTTTGAGGTAGATTATGAGGTTCTGATCATATTGGGAAGACCTTTCCTTGCTACTAGGAAGGCCTTAGTTGATGTTGAAGCAGGGGAATTCACCTTCCGAGTGGGTGATGAGAAAGTGGTCTTTCATGTGTGCAAGTCAATGAAGCAGCCCAACAGTTCTGAAGTGTGCTCTTTTGTGGATCTTGTCATAGCAGTTATAGTTGATGATACTAGTGCAATGATAAATGTGGAAGACCCTCTCAAGGCGGTATTATTGAATCTTGACGTAAATGAGGATGAAGGCCGAGTGGAGTGTGTGAATGCTTTACATGGAATGGGCTCTTACTCTTATAAGCCTCAGAAACTCTCTTTGGATCTTGAGAATAGGAAGACCCCACCAACAAAGCCTTCAATCGAGGAACCTCCGGTGTTGGAGTTTAAGTCGTTGCCTCCACACCTCTGGTATGAAGTCTTAGGCCCTAGTTTAACTTTTCCAGTTATTATTTCCTATTGTCTTACTAACATGCAGGTTGATGCCACATTGGCGGTGCTCCAAAAGCTGAAGAAGACAATTGGATGGACATTAGCTGATATTCGGGGGATAAGTCCTGCATTATGTATGCACAAAATTATTCTGGAAGATGATGCAAAGCTCCCCTTGGAACATCAAAGGAGGTTGAACGAGGCAATACAAGAAGTTGTGAAAAAGGAGGTGATCAAGTGGTTGGATGTCGGGGTTGTGTACCCCATCTCTGATAGATCTTAGACTTCACTTGTGCAATGTATGCCGAAGAAGGGTGGTATGACCGTGGTTACCAATGCACAAAATGAGTTGATTCTTACCAGGACCATCACCAAATGGAGGGTGTGCATGGATTACCGCAAGTTGAATAAAGTGACCAGCAAGGATCACTTTCCATTGCCTTTTCTTGATCAGATGCTAGACCGACTTGTTGGGTGTGCCTTCTACTGTTTCTTTTATGGGTATTCTGGGTACAACCAAATTTTAATTGCTCCGGAAGATCAGGATAAGACCACATTCACTTGTCCGTATGGTACCTTTGCCTTTTCTAGGATGCCTTTTGGGTTGTGCAATGCACCGGCTACATTCCAGCAGTGTATGATGGCCATTTTCACCGATATAATGGAGAACATTTTGGAGGTGTTCATGGAAGACTTCAGTGCTGTGGGTGACTCGTTTGATGAATGTTTGAAAATCTTGATAAATTGTTGGCTTGTTGTGAAGAAACCAATCTTGTTCTTAATTGGGAGAAATGCCACTTCATGGTTGAGGAGGGCATAATCCTTGGCCATAAAATTTCAAAGCGTGGTATAGAGGCGGACAAAGCTAAAATTGAAGTGATTTCAAGGCTCCCTCCCCCTACTTTAGTCAAGGGAGTTAGAAGTTTTCTTGGGCATGCAGGGTTCTACCAGAGATTTATCAAAGACGTTTCTAAGGTAGTGAATCCCTTGTGCAAGTTATTGGAAAAAGATGCCAAGTTCGTGTTCTATGAGGGATGTATGCGAGCTTTTGAACTTCTCAAGCACAAGTTGACCACCACTCCTATTATTACTGCACCCAATTGGAGATAGCCTTTAGAGCTCATGTGTGACGTGAGTGATGTTGCGGTTGGGGCGATTTTGGGTTAAAGAGTGAATAAAATGTTTCATCTGGTGTATTATGCAAGCAAGATAATGAATGATGCTCAAGTGAACTACATAATGACCGAGAAAGAGCTTTTGGCTATTGTGTTCGCAATGGAGAAATTTTGGCCGTATCTCATGGGTGCCAAGGTCATAGTCCATACCGATTATGCCGCACTCCGGTACTTGATGACGAAGAAGGATTCCAAAGCTAGGCTGATGCGATGGGTTTTGTTACTTCAAGAGTTTGATTTGGAGATTGTGGACCGGAAGGGTTGTGAAAACCAAGTGACGGACCATTTGTCCCGCTTGAAGGAGGAGGGGAGGCCTCGTGATGGCCTAGAGATCAATGATTCATTTCCCGATGAGAAACTTCTTTCTATGTCGGTTAATGGTATGCCATGGTTTGTGGACGTTGCTAATTTCCTTGTGACTGGTATAATCCTGTGCGATCTCTCTTCTAACCAAAGGAAGAAGCTCAAACGAGATAGTTTGGAAATCTATTGGGATGAGCTGTACTTGTTCAAAATCTACACGGATGGTGTGATCCGAAGGTGTGTTCCGGAGGAAGGGCAATTGAGTATCTTAGAGGCATGTCATTCCTCTTCCTATGGTGTCCATCATGGCGGGGCGAGGAAGGCTTCAAAGGTTCTTAGTTGTGGGTTTTATTGGCCAACTTTGTACAAATATGCAAGTGAACTTGTGAAGAGATGCGACGAATATCAAAGAGCGGATGGAATTTCGAAGAAAGATGACATGCCTCTTAATACCATTCTTAAAGTTGATATTTTTGATGTGTGGGGCATTGATTTCATGGGCCCATTTGTTAGCTCATGTGGGAACATATAAATTCTAGTGGCAGTTGACCATGTTTCAAAGAGGGTTGAATCTGTGGCTTTTCCTAACAATGAGGACCGCAGTGTTGTTGCATTTCTCAAGAAGAGCATTTTTACTAGGTTTGGCACTCCTCGAGCAATCATAAGTGATAGGGGGTCTCATTTTTTGTAATCGAGCTTTTGACACTTTGCTTTCAAAGTATGGTGTCAATCACAAAGTTTCTACTCCTTATCATCCTCGGGCGAGTGGCCAAGTTGAAGTCTCAAACAGGGAAATCAAGAGTATATTGTCAAAGATGGTCAATGCAAATAGGACCGATTGGTCAAAGAAATTAGATGATGCTCTATGGGCTTATAGGACTGCTTATAAGACTCCGATTGGTATGTCTCCGTACCGGTTGGTCTTTGGGAAAGCTTGCCATTTACCGGTTTAGTTAGAGTACAAAGCCATGTAGGCTTTGAGGAAGCTGAATCTTGAATGGGATGTGGCAGCAAATCTTCGTGTGGAGCAGCTGAATGAACTTGATGAATTCCGATTCCATGCCTACTCCAGTTCGTCCTTGTACAAGGACAAGATGAAGTATCTTCATGATAAATATGCTTGTAGTAAGGAGTTCAAAGTAGGTGATTTCGTTCTCTTGTTCAATTCTCAGTTACATCTGTTTCCGGGAAAGCTTAAGTCAAAATGGAGTGGACCTTTTGAAGTGGTCTTTGTGACTCCTTTTGGTGCACTTGACTTGAAAAACAAAAATGGAGAGGTCTTCAGAGTAAATGGTCACAAAGTCAAGCACTACCTTGGGAAGATTGATGACAGCCACGTGGTGGCATTGATCCATCTAAATTGATTTGATGGTAACCTCTATCATGCCACGATGTTAAATCAGGATCTTCCTGGGAGGCAATCCATATGTCTTTCTTTTCATTTTTCTTTGATTTTCTTTATAGTATAGGATTTGCTTTTGGTCTAACAGGTTGTGAGATGTGTGTATGATTGGTTTGATGCAGTGCAGGAACTAAACTGAAAAAAATGGAAAAATGATGCACTCTCTGAAGTTTGGACTGCTGCCGCAATGCATTTTTCGCGGCCGCAATGGTCTTGTTGCAGGGGCAAAATTTCATTGCGGTCTACAGTGTTGACCGGTAAAAAGTGGTGATTCTCTGAAGATTGGCACCACGGCCGCAATGCATTTTATGCGGTCTGCGGTGCCCCACTGCAGCCGCATAGCATTTCTTGGGGTCCGCAGTGGTTGCCTCCCTAGTGCTTCAAACTTTTGAGTACCACGGATCGCAGTGACATTTTGTGAAGTCCATGGTGGGTAGGTTACATGGGTCCCAGGTCCATTGTCTATAAATAGGACCTCAGGCCCTCATTTACCTTTTTCGCACTTTTGCTCTCTAAATAGTAAAATCACTATTCATCCTAGCCTTAAGCACAAATTTCATGCATTATCTCAATCATCTGTGTACATCTCATCTCTGGTACTTTAAATTTTTCCTAATCTTTAATTTTTTTTACTTTAGTTTAATCTGTTAGTTACTATTTTTTTTTCTTCCCGTTTTCTTTAAATTTGTAGCGTAGGTTTACTTAAATGCTTAGATTAGGGTTAATCAGTGACAAATAGTGATTGAACACCTAGGGGATCAATAACAAGTGACAATTAGACTAAAAATGTGAAGAAAATTGAAACCCTAGGTTGTGTTGTTGGGTTAAACTTACCGCATTAGGTTTTTCTGCGGTCCGCGGTCCACAATGCCATTTTATGCAGACCGCGGTGGTGAAACTTCAGAAAGATGAATATTGAGGACCGTGTCCGCGGTCGATTTTTTGCGGTCCGTGGTGCCTTACCGCGGCCGCAGACCATTTCTTGCGGTCCGCGGTGCCCTTAATAAGTGAGTGGGTATTCTGACCCCCACCTCAATGCGTATCGCGGTACCATTTTGCGAGGTCCGCAATGGTCCCTTTGTGGCCGCATTGCATTTTGTGTGGTCTACAGTTCTGCTTTCAACTGTCAACTGTCTGCAATTATAATTTTCATTGAGTCTTCTACTATAGTGATACTAACAAGTTTCAACTGAATTCCACCTGTAGAAAATGGTTAAATTACGAGGCGGTGGTGGAAAACAAAAGGGAAAAAGAGAGTCCTCCCAGGGTAGGGGATAAGGTATGATCAGATTGACCCCCCAAGTCCGGTAGGCAATCAAGGATACGAGAAAATCAATCAAGGTTGCGGATAGAGCTACTTTCTAGTCGGGAAGTGATTATTTGCCCTCCCGAGAGGCATCCAACTCTGAATCAGTGCTAGAGTATGTTCCTGACTGGCCGGAGAGGCACAGATTGAGAGATACACCTTCAGGCACTCCTACTGCTCAAGCTTCAGTTACAATTTCTTCTGAGTCGTCTGAGGGCAGTGGTAGTAAATCATCTACTTCTCCTACTGGTTCATCACCTGGAGAGGATCCTGACGATGAGGTTCCGGATGAAGAGGGAGGGGGTATGCCACAACCCGGGGGTGTTGAGAGAACTAGAAACCCCGAGGTGTGGAAAAGGAGATTCGTCAGTGAGATCTCTTACCACAAATTCCGAGAGTGGTGGCCCAAGAGGAAGTTGATACTTGAACGGAGATTCATTGACAAAGATCTTCTACCTCATAACCCTAATGTGCAGAGGCAATTCAGACAGAGTCTTGGTTGGGACTATTTCATAGGCAACGTGGAGGAGGAAAATGAGCACCTAGTCAAGGAGTTCTACGTGAATGTTACCCACATCAAAAAGGGCACTAAAGTGACTAAGGTGCGGAACTTGACAGTGAAATTTGATGGAAAAACAATCAATGACTATATGGGCTTTCCGGAGGAGGATTAAACATTATACTTGGAAAAGGTAGCATTGGGTGAGGATGCACGTCCATGGGTAGCAGAGTACTTGGCACTCCCAAGTACCACCCCAGCATGGTTGACAGTCGGGGTCCAAATTTTGAGGAGAACCCTGAACTTCGAGGCAAAAGGGTGGGAGACCTTTGTTTGCAGCAGGCTAGACCCCACCACTCATGAGAACTCTCTTCCTATCTCTCAGGCTATACTTGTGGCTTCTATCATGGCGGGGTACCCGATCAACATCGGGAATGTCCATGGTGATTACAAGGGTGGTGAATGAAGGCAACAGATCCTACCCTTTCCCACTGACCATGTACTTTGAGGATCAAAATGTGGAGAAAAGAAAATTTGATGTGAAAGTGAAACCCAAGGCACCTTTCTCCTGCTACAGTCTCAAGGGGGATGACAACCCCAAAGATCCTAAAGGCAAAACCACTGCTTCTACTGGCCAGTCTGAAGAGCTAGTAGTAGTAGTAGTTTCTTCTCAGCCTCCCTTAGCTACACCAAACATTGCCCCAGGCCCCTCTACTTCCAAAGTTCCAGATATTCCCTCATCCACAGCCTACCCTTTGGCTGTCCACCGT
Organism: Nicotiana sylvestris; assembly: GCF_000393655.2. Taxonomy (NCBI): domain Eukaryota; kingdom Viridiplantae; phylum Streptophyta; class Magnoliopsida; order Solanales; family Solanaceae; genus Nicotiana; species Nicotiana sylvestris. The sequence continues at coordinate 19,245,862 of NC_091062.1, read as the reverse complement.
TTTAACCAAACCCTTGCCAGTATCAACAACTAGATGTAGGCAGCTACTTCTAAGCTGTATGTGCTTTCTAGCGCGGTAGACGCCCAATCCGTACCCCCACAGCCACAGATCCTAGCATCAGTGGAGGAGACTCTCAAAGAGCTTTTAGACAACCAGAAGAAGCTCCTGGAGAACCAGAAGTTGATCTTGGATGTTGTCGGTACTCATGGAAAGGCATTGAAGGAGCTTGATAAGGAGACAAAGAAGCTGAGAAAGACTCAAGCTTCCAAGGAGTTGATGAAGGAGTTAAGGGTGGAAATGGAGAATATGAAGGTCACTGACCATCTACCCTTGGACATGCTATTGCATGATCTGATTCCAGCAGCTCAGTCTGAGCCAGAGCAAGAGATGGAGAGGCCAGCAAAGAGGAAGAGGGTGATCCCCCGAGTTGATGATGCAATGATAGAGTTGGAGGACCCCCAGAGAGGCTCCTCTAGCCAGTCTTAGGCCCCAGAGCAGCCTCAGGTCCCAATGCAGACACAGGATACCGGGATCCAGTCACAAGTTCCCGAGCAGTCACAGGACCCAGGGACCTAGGCTTATGATCCCATGCAGACAGAGGGCCAATAAGGAGTTTCTTTTTACTCTCTATCTTTTATTGATCTTATTTTGGTTAGTTAGCATTGAGGACAATGCTAGCTTTCATCTGAGGGGGTAGCCCTATTTTGATGACATTGGGTTGTATATATGACACTACTTTCTTTTTATTATGCTTTCTTTTTACTTTTGGTATGTATATAATTTTACTAGTTTATTACACATTTCGTACTTTGCAACTTTGGTCTGTATATACAGTTACCTTCTAATGTATTTATTCATCCCCTCTTATGTATAGTCGTTAAACCCCCCCTATTGTACATATTCATTTTACTTTCCGTATTTTTCTTTCATAGCTTCTTACTTCACTTTCGTAGCTTCTTGTTTTGCGTTTTGCGTGTAATAAACCTTTGATTTTCTTAATGCCACGGTTCTTTCCAAAGGTGGAATTTGTGTGAACCGGGTGGCTCTTCCCGATGATGGATGGCATGACAACCTTCTTAAGGGTTTGAGTCTGTTTTCTTTTTTTTAGTGTAAATAGTAGCCAATGAGTAATAGTTCCTCAATCAAAGCTTCACTTGGGCCTAACACATTTGCCTTTGATCCTATGGTCAAAAACAAATTATTGTGTATAGAATGGTGAAAGTGGTGACCTTGAGACTCTCGTGTTGGCCGATAATCATCAAGTGGTTTTTCGGGACCATGTGTGTTGCTAAAATCTTAGCTAAGGTTGTTGTGGGCCCCCGACTCTGTCTCTTTAGCAATTCTTTAGCTTGTGTGGTGAGAATTTGAATTGCAAGTCCAAGTCCTGTGCCATTAGTCTAGAACTCGCCCTGAATGCTTGTCTATGTGAAATCCTAAGTGTAGTTTGACTTGAGAAGTGATTATAGGCTCTCCTTGATCCGAATGTTATCTTGAAAACATCCATAACCTACCAATGATAATATCCCTAGTCAACCCTTTTAAGCCATAGACCTTTTTTTTCAAAGACTATGATACAAGCCTTTACCCGTTCTAAAAAGACCTTCTCTTGGCACCTGATCTTTCCTTAGTACAAGGCAAAACCATAAGTTTGAGGGGAGAGACGAGGAAAGCAACAAAGTGGTAAAACGTACAAAATGAAGAAAAGGAAAGGCAATGAAAAAGAAAAAAAAAAGAAAAAGTCAAAAAGAATGAACAATGTAGAAAAAAAGAAGGGATTCAATAAAAGTAAAGAGATGAAAGGTGTGGAAAGTGTAGAAAGGAGAAAAAGTTTTGAAATGAACAAGAAAGAGTGACATTGTGTCTCTCTAACCCCTAGAGAAAGAGGTAAACAACTCAAAAAGTCAATAGAATGTGTGCCAAAATGAAGAAATGAAGTGTTTAAGGGAAGATGGCACCTACTTAGACCAAATATTTCCTACCCTGAACGAAAAGCCTTCACTATATCTCCACAAAATCCCTATATGATCTTGAGTTGAATGAAGCTTACATTAGTGGTGACTCACATAAAGGGCAAGCTTATAGTACTTAGAGCCGGACTTGAGACCTTTCTTTGAGAGAGATGAGTGTGTTTTCCACAATCCTCGTTCTGAGTGCTACAATCTAAAAGTGAGGTTTGCTTATGGAGAGTTGAGGAGTATGAGTTTGGGTTCCACAATGGCCAAAGTAGTAGAAAGAGTTTCCTTGATGGGTTGAGCAACTCTTGATGCTCTTGTGTCGCACTAAAACCATGGTGCCTAAAAGGTTGAATGTTATTAATGATTCATTTGATTTGAGGGCAATTGTTAGTCCCAATTGATGCTAGATGAGGTTGCTTTAGGTCAGCTGAATTTTCTTGGTTTTACTCTTAAGGAGGTGGGACTTATTTTGTTTGCTTGAGGACAAGCAAAAGCTTAAGTTTGGGGGAGTTGATAACTAGGGATTCTAGTTCATTTTACACTCCCTTTTACTTGAGTTTTGATTAAAAATGTATACAAATAGTCCTAAAGGATTACATGTTGTGCTTGTTTGCAGGGTTTGGTAAAAAAGGTGACAAGTAGTCAAAACCAGCTAAAAAAGGAGTGAAACATGCACAAGTACCAAGAACAAGTCAAAGCACAGTTGCAACAGACCCACCGCAGCCGCAATCCATTTAGTGCGGTCCGCAGTGAGAAGATTCAGAGAGGTGCAGATTTTGGAAGCTCAAGAACTGCGGCCACAACCCATTTTGTGCGGACCGCAGTACTCTCTTTGCGACCACAATACATTTCATGCAGTCCGCAGAGAGAGGATTCAGAGAGTTGGTAGTTTGGACAATTGAAGCCAGCACGGTCCGCGGAGCATTTTATGCTGCCCGTGGTGGCCAGATTCAGAGAGTGAATTGTCAAGATAAGAAGCCTTATCGCGGTCCGCGGTGCATTTTATGTGGACTGCAGTACCTTGTCATGGGTATTTTTGTCCAGAAAATTTGGCCTAGTATAAATACTTTCTTTTCATATTTTTAGGGTATCTTTTGTAATCAGTTAGATCCCAAAGCACGTGAACGGTGTTTTAGTTCCATTTTGAGTAAGTTGTTGCTGGATTAACACTGAATCTTCATTATCTTAGTTTGTAATTAAATCTTATGGGTTATTCTTCATCTATTTTCCTGATTTCTTCCATTATTATAAGTAGCTGGACCCATTAGCTAGGGTTGTGGCTCAACCCTAGTGTGGGTATTTGATGGGTCTTTTGATTTAAGGCGTAGATGTTTGTGGGTAGTTGATATTTGGACTGATTTGTGTATTTCATGTTGAATTAGTGGTTGCAAACACTAATCTGTGCCTATTTGACTTGGATTCTTCTTGAGAAAGAGAGCTTGAGTCTAGGAAAATCAGTCCAACAAGGAATTGGGGTGTTGATAGCCCCAATTAAAGGGTTAAACCTAGAGATAGTAATACCCAACTTGAGCCTATATTGCTTGCACAATTTTGACACCCAATTGGTCTTGAGAAAGTAAATTAGGGCAAAGTCACTCAAGCTACCGAGAGGTATAGAGTGAGTAATTCCGTGCATTGGTTATATCGCAATCCCCAACATAATTTCTTTGCCTTAGGCTTTAGATCCCGTCAAGTATTCACCTAGGAGAAAGTCACTTCCCTAGTGCCTCTTTAACTATTTAGAAAACCTAACAAGCAATCATTCTTAGTTTAATTTAGTATCTCTTTAGTATAAAAGTAGAAGTAACAAACAACAGTTATGATTGGAAATGTAATTAAGAGCACTACGCATTTCTAGTTTAGATAGGAATCCAATTCCCAATTCTAGCTCCTTGTGGATTCGATCCCGACCATCTCGGGTAAAAGCTGTTTCGACCACTCTTGCCACTTTGTAGTGGTGTAGGGTTGGCTTTGATCAGTGGGCCCCTTGGTAATTTTTATAAATAGGCGGTCATTAAGCCTTTTAAACTTTTCTATCATTTTAACCTCAAACAACATAAACATTGTTCATCCACGCCCTAATTTGCACAGACACAAGCACTAGACTTCATTTTTCACCACTCATCTCACATGTGGTAATTCCACTCATTCCTTAGTCTTTAATTTTGTACTTATTTTCTTTTAATTGATAGTTTTTATCTTTTCTTCTTTCTTTTTTTTTTAGTTTTGACTTAGGGTTCCTTAGTGTTAATTTAAATTATACTTAGATTGTTAGAATTGGTTAATGAACACCTAGTGGGGCTTAAAAATGTATAAATTCACGAACAATTGAAACCCTAGGTCTACTGAGCCCTAATTTGACTACCGCGACCGCGGTAGATTTTTCGCGATCCGCGGTCATATGCTTTATCTGAGAAGTTTAAGTCCTGTTAACTGCGGTCAGCAGTAGCAACCTCCGCTGACAGCGGTGCCTCTCCACGGCCGTGATGATCAAGTTCAAAGAGGTACATTTGAGGGTTTGCGGCCGCGGTTGATTTTCTGCGGACAGCGGTGCAACTACCGTGGCCGCACTCCATTTTTCACGATCCGCGGTGCTATTGAATCAGAGAGTTGGTAGTTTGAGTCCTACACCTTCGCGGCCGCGATGCATTTTCCACGGTCCATGGTGCAGCCTTCGTGGCCGCGTTACTTTTTCCGCAGTTCACGGTCTGCAACTTTTTTCCCATGCACTGCAAATTGTTCTGCTGTTTTCTTCACTGCTTCTTCTGGCAACTAACAATGTTCAACTGATTATACTTGCAGCAATGCTTAAATCTAGAGGAGACAGTGACAAACAAAAGGGGAAAGCGTATTCCTCCCAAGGTAGGGGACGAGGACAGATTAAATTGACCCCAGTTGTTCGGAAATTAATTAGGGAGATAACGAAGAGCATGAGAGCTGCAAATAAAGCTGCTTCCCATTCTAAGGGAAGTGAGTACTTGCCCTCCCAGGAGGCCTCTTAGTCTGATTCAGTGCTAGAATATGTACCCGACATCCCGGAGAGACATAGGTTGAGAGATGCCTACACCTCCAACCTCTCATACTACTCGTGCTTCTGTTCATATTTCTTCTGAATCTTCTGAGGGCTCAGCAGAAAGCAGTGATAGTTCAGCTTTAACTTTACCAACACTTTCGTCACTTGGACATGATGTAGATACTGGGGTATCGGATGAAGAAGGAGGGGTGTGACCCAAACTAGGGGTGTGGAAATAACTAGAAACCCCAAAGTGTGAAAAATGAGGTTTGTCAGTAAGCTGGCTTATCAGAAGTTCTGGGAGTGGTGGCCTCTAAAGTCACTTATTCATGAGCGCCAGTTCATAGAGAGGGATCTCCTGCCTCACAACCTCAATGTGAAGTAGCAATTTAATGAATGCATAGGGTGGGATTACTTCACTAGCAAGGTGTCAGATGCAAATGAGCACTTAGTCAAGGAGTTCTACGCCAATGTCTCCCACATAAAGAAGGATACAAAAGTGACTAAGGTGCGGAACTTGAAAGTGAAGTTTGATGGAAAAACAATCAATGAATACCTGGGCTTCAATGATGAAGATGAGATACTATACTTGGAAAAGGTTGCGATGGATGAGGATTCCCGCCCATGGTTGGCATCATCCCTAGCTCTCCCGGGTACCAACCCAGCATGGTTGACAACAAGGGTTTCTATCTTGAGGAACACCCTAAACTTTGAGGAGAAGGGTTGGGAGACTTTTGTATGCAGTAGGCTAGACCCCACTACCCATGAAAACACCTTGTCGGTCTCTCGGGCAATATTAGTGGCAGCTATTATGGCGGGGTTCCTGATCAATGTCGAGAATGTCATGTCTAGGGTGATCACCAGAGTGCTCAATGAGGGTGATAGATCATACCCCTTCCCGAACATCCTTACCATGTACTTGGAAGATCAGGAGGTGGAGAAGAGAAACTTTGATGTGAAGGTAAAACCCAAAATGCCCTTTTCATGGTACAACCTCAAGGGTCCAGACAACCCCAAATCCAAAGGCAAAGCGACTACTTCTACTAGCCAGTCTGAAGAGCTAGTAGTGGTAGTCACTACTTCTCAGCCGTCCACTGCCATACCAGATCCTGCCTCCAGACCATCTACCTCCTTGCCTCCAAATATTCCATCCTCCTCAGCATACCCATTGACTGCCCACAGATTGAGCCAAACACTCTCCAGTATCAACAATTGGATACAAGCAGCAACTTCTAAGTTGTCTGTGCTATCTAGTTCAGTGGCCCCCCAGTCAGTGCCCCCACAGCCATAGGTGTCAGCTTTGGTAGAGGAGTCTCTCAAGGAGCTTCTGGACAACTAGAATAAGCTCCTAGAGAACCAAAAGCTTATAATGGAGGCTCTAGCAACTCAAGGCAAACCACTTCAGGAGCTGAGGAAGTCAACAAAGAAGATAAAGAAGACTCGGACCTCGAAGGAGTCAGTGGAGGAATTGAGGAGGGAAGTGGAGAAGATGAAGGCAGTTGACCACTTGCCTTTGGAGCTACTATTGCATGATCAGCCTCCAGCGGCTCAGACAAAGCAAGTTCAGGAGCAGGAGATTGAGAGAGCGCCCAACAGGAGGAGAGTGATGCCCCAGGTGGATGATGTAGAGATTGAGCTTGAGGAGACTGAGGGGGTTGCTTATGGCCAGCAACAGGACCCTGAGACAGCTGCTCCAGGCACCCAGCCATAGGACCCCATGCTGCCACAGGACCCCATGCAGACAGAGGACCCATAGGGAGTTTCTTTTACTCTCTACCCTTCTTTTTGAGCTTATTTTTGATTAGTTAGAATTGAGGACAATGCTAGCTTTCATTTGAGGGGTGGCCCTACTTTGATGAATTGGTAGTTGGTTTGTAAATATGGCACTATTTTCTTTCTTTATGCTTATTTTTCACTTTTGGTATGTATATAGTTTTACCTTTTAATTCACTTTTCATTATTTTTCTATCTTAATTTGTATATAAAGTTACTCCCCTGTATATATTCATTCCTTCTTATGTATATTCATCTAAACCCCCTATTGTACATATTTAGTTTACTTTCCGCATTTTACTTCATAGCTTCTTTTGCAATTTTCCTTGATAGTATAGCTTCTTATTTCATTTAGTAGCTTATTTTTCGGTTCATAACTTCTTATTTTACAATTTTGTGTGATCAATAAGCCTTTGGTTTTCTAAATTCCATGGTTCTTTCCAAAGGTGGAGTTTGTGTGAACCGGGTGGCTCTTCCCGATGATGGATGGCATGACAACCTTCTTAAGGGTTTGAATCTGTTTTTTCTTCTTTTTTTTTGTTTTTGTTTAAATAGTATTTAGTGAGCAAGGGTGTCTCAGGCAAAGCTTCGCTTGGGCCTAACACATTTACCTTTGACCTTATGGTTAAAAACAAATTGGTGTTTATACGATGGTGATAGTTGTGACCTTGAGGCTCTTGTGTTGGCTAAACAATCATCAAGTGGTTTATTTGAACCATTTGTGTTGCTCAAATCTTAGCTAAGGTTGTTGTGGGCCCCCGACTCTATTTCTTTAGTAATCCTTTAGCTTGTGTGGTGAGGTATTGATTTGCGAGTCCAAGTCCCGTGCCAATGAGTCCAGAACTTGCCCTGAATGTTTGTCTAGACGAAATCCTAAGTAAAACTCGACTTGAGAAGTGATTATAGGCTCTCTTTGATTCTAATTGAGACTTGAGAACATCCATAGCCTATCAATGATGATATCCCTAGTCAACCCCGTTGAGCCATGGCCCTAATTCTTTCAATAACTATGATACAAGCCTTTATCCGTTCTAAAATGATCCTCTCTTGGCACCCTATCTTTCCTTAGCACAAGGCAAAAACATAAGTTTTGGGGGAGAGACGAGGAATGAAAAAGTGATAAAAGGTACAAAATGAAGAAAAAGAAAAGAAAGAAAAGCCAAAAATTCAAAAAGAAAGTGAACAGTGTAGAAGAAATGAAGGGATTCAATAAAAGCAAAAGATGAAAGGCATGGAAAGATTGGAAAGGAGAAAAAGGATTAAAATGATCAAGAAAGAGTAACAGTGTGTCTCTCTAACCCCTAAAGAAGAAGTAAATGATTCAAAGAGTTAAGAAAATGTGTGCCAAAATGAAGCAAATGAAGTGCTAAGGGACGATGAAACTTTCATAGACCAATATATCCTACCTTGAACCAAAATCCTTCATTACATTACCACAAAAGCCCTATATGATCTTGAGTTGGGTGAGCTTACATTAGTGGTGACTCACATAAGGGGCAAGCTTATGGTACTTAGAGTCGGACTTGGGACCTTCCTTTGAGAGAAATGAGTGTGTTTTCCACAATCCTCATTCCGAGTGCTACAATCTAAAAGTGAGGTTTGCTTATGGAGAGTCGAGGAGTATGAGTTTGGGTTCCACAACAACCAATGTAACAGAAAGAGTTTCCTTGATGAGTTGAGTCAACTCTTGATGCTTTTGTGTCGCTCTATAGCCATGGTGCTAAAAGGTTATGTATTGTTGATAATGTAATTGAGTTGAGGGTAATTATTAGTCCCAATTGATTCTTGATGAGGTTACTTTAGGACAGCTGAATTTTCCTTTATTTTATCTTGAGAAAGTGGGAATTACTTTATTTGCTTGAGGACAAGCAAAAGCTTAAGTTTGGGGGAGTTAATAACTAGGGATTCTAGTTTATTTTATGCTCCTTTTTGCTTGAGTTTTGGACTAAAAGTGTGTACAAGTGTTCCCAAAAGCTAACTTGTTGTGCTTGTTTGCAGTGTTTGGTCAAAAAGAGACAAGGATGTCATAACCAACTCAAAAAGGAGTGAAACCTGCACAAGTCAAAGCTGAGTCAACTGAGCTCTATAGCGGAAAATCAACCACGGACGCGAAAGACCTACCGCGACAGCAGTCCTTTTATCGCGGTACGCGGTAGCAAGATTCAGAGAGATTGAATTTTGGGCTTTGCAAGTCACCGCTGACCGCGGTGCTTTTATGCGGCAGCGGTGCCTCCACCGCGATAGCGGTCTGTTTACCGCGGTCCGCAGAGAAGAATTTCAAAAGGCATGAAGTTGAGTTGAAAGTTGAAGACCGCGGTCCGTGGTTGATTTTATGCAGCCGCGGTAAACTCATCGCTGTAGCGGTCCATTTTCCGTTGTCAGCAGTACCTTCGTCAGGGGCATTTTTGTCCGAAAAATTTATGTCACGACCCAAACTGATGGGCCGCAATGGGTACCCGGTACCTTACTCAACCGAGTACCAACGTAGTGTATCTTTATTATTACATCATTATATACACGTGACATACGGGCCTAGTAGGCCAATATAATCATTTATAAACTCAAACATAGGCCGACAAGGCCGTACAATCTTTCACGTATACGACATATGTCTACAAGCCTCTAAGAATACATAAATGTAATAGAGGTCAGGATAGAGTCCCGCCATACCAAACAATACACGTCTAAATCATAATAACCAAACAAGCAACTCCAAAGTAAATGGAGCGCACCAACATCTTCCGCTGAGCTGATAGCCTACTTGGAGGGATCTTGAACTGTCTATCGGGACCTGCGGGCATGAAACACAGCATCCCCAAGCAAAAGGGACGTCAGTACGAATAATGTACCGAGTATGTAAGGCACATAAGTAAGTACATCAGAGACATGAAAGAAATATAGAGTACATGAATCAACCTGCAAGTCTGAATAACTTTGTAAATCATAAATTACTTTTAGTGTCATGCATGTGCGTATGAATGTCATGTCGTGCATAGGTACATATTTCATAACATCATCAGCCTCTGAGGGCATTCCATTATATCATACCAGCCACTGTGGGCAAAATCATCATCGTATACCAGCTAATCAGGTGGTGGTGCGTATATAACGCCATAACCTTTCCCATATCCCATATACATATATATATATATATATATATATACATACATATATACGCGTATATAACGCCATTTGAATATATACATATATATGCATATATAACACTATTTGAATACATACATATATACGCGTATATAACGCCGTTTGAATCATATTTCAGCCATTATGGGAAACATCATCATCATATACCAGCTGATTAGGTGGTGGTGTGTATATAACGTCGTAACCTTTTCCCATATACAATATACATATATATACATATATACGCGTATATAACACCGTCTGAGTCATGGGTCAATGTACATGTATAAATGCATGAAATGCATATGAAATACGATAACAAAATCTCTCAGTACGTCATAACACCATTATACCTCTGATTAATATCATAAAATCATTTTACGAATCTTCAGAGACCCATGAACAGACGATGGAATAATAAGACATATGGAAATTCAAGAACATAGGCACTTCTAATACTTCTATGAATAGGGTCATATATGGAATTTGTGTATTTGCACGTTTCGTTCGTATCGTATGGATCATGCCAAAAGAAAGAAAGGGTAGCCTTAACATACTTGTTTCTTGAATTATTTAAACGAATCTGCTTCTGCGAAATTTACACTGGATATCCTTGAATTTTGGAACAAACTTGGCTTGGTTTTGAAATGTTTGGACGAAAGGTTTCTTGTTCTTATGTTTTTAGCTTCAACCCCACAAACAGATCGTTGGTTCAGATCTTCTTTTTACAAATAAATCATACCAAGCCTTCCTTAGCTCTTAACCTTTCAAACTAAGAAAGGTAAGGCTTTGTTTTGCTGATTTAAAATGTGCTAACGTTCTGCCCCTTCCCCACAATGAATTAGGATAACATTTCATGTAGTTGTATAAGTTAGATATCTCATAGATAGCCACCTAGGATAGTAGACTTAAAGAGTCATTGTCTAGGTTTGTGGCTTCTTGCCACGTTTGGGAGGGATTATTTTATTAAATTTTTTTTATCCACTTATTAGTTAACCAGGTAATATTTCGTTACCCGGTAATTAATCCATTACCCGCATAATTTAAAAATTACCATAAATTACTTAAAATATTACTCACTTTTAACAAACCTTACTACCATGGTCATGTAGTACCTTGTATGGCACTAGTCCATAAATACTGGATATTTTAGCTCGGACCGTATTTTACCCCGAAATTCCAAACTTTGATGAAAATTCATTTTCTTTGACTTGCTTCCCCTTTTATCTTCACGAATTTATTCATCACTTTTTTGAAATAGCATAATCATTATAATCTCCAAATAATCTTTTCCTTGGACTGATGTCAATTACCTTACGACAAATTCAACATAAAATAATGTAGGGTGCAATACTGTCGTAACTTATTATTGTGAGGCGTAACATTATTTTAATGTAATAATGCTGGACGTAACATCCTTGTAATATATTACTGCAAAGGGTAACATCATCGTAATATATTACTGCAGAGCATAATATCGACATAATACTGTGAGGCGTAACATTATTCCCCCCTTTGGAACATTCGTCCTTGAATGTTGACTGATGAACTTATCATTTTCATAACTTATATCTTTCAAATACTTTAGAACTTCCCATGCCATCTAGGCGACTGTTCTGTAAATGAGTCCAAATTCCAGGGCATTCCCCCCCTTTGTCCTCCTTCTCACACCACAACTTATAGTCGAAATCCTTCCAATCTCGTAATTGTTACTACCTTTCATCATGCAACCTGTACAATTTTGACCTTGTAAGTGTGCCCAATCTCTAGGATTCATATGTAGAGCTTGATAAGATGTCCCTTTGGGCATATATGAGTATACTAAAGTTCTTCGCTCGGTACTTTGTTGAATTTACGAATATTGCTATATCTCATCGCCTAGGTCCGTTTTGCCATCCATATCAATTTACTGCCATAACTCTTACTTTAATTTATCGTTGTTGAGGTCTGCTACCAAATCCCAGCTTACTCTCGTTGCTTATTCCATATGTACAAATATAAGTCCTTTAATGCTTCCTCATTACTGCTCATCTTTAGAATGACGGCCCAATCTTATCTCATACTTTGTGACTTTTGTCCATTTATTGTTGATTCACCTCAATATTGATCTACAATATATCACTGATAAGTTGAAACTTCTTACATAATACTTTGCTCCTAGGGCTTAATCCTAATGACTCATCCATTCTCGTCACATTTTCACTTGTCTTTCCTCATCCTTACTCATGCTTCCTTAAAACTTTATCGCTCTACCATACTTTAACTTGCGACCTATACATATCCATTTATAAACTTCCCTTCAACTTACTTGCACCATAGATTTCCTTATGTTATTCCAGAACAGTGAGATCTCACATCGTCTCCAACTTTTCTCTATTCTCTTAACTAGATCTCCCAGTACTTAGAAATCATAGGCTGGAAGACATGCCGCTATCATTCTCGATTATTGGATCCCCCTGCTTATAGCCTTCTATCCGAAGTATGGACTATTCACGATCTTCTGCCTTTGAGTATCTCGTACGTTGTTCACCTTTTCCTTACTTACCTTAAAATCTCGCATCATATCTTCTATCTCTTTCGTGTCATCCCTTCCACCCAGCTGTAATTCACGTCCGTAACTTAAAGCTCTATTATAATACTCGCACTCTGGTACATACACAATCCTGTGGGAGCTTCATACTGACTTCTTATGAGGATGATACTTCTTCTAACTAGCTTCCTTGTAGAGCCATTATAGATTATGGTTGTTGTGTTATTTCTCTTAAATATCTGATATTAAGAGTAATTCTGTCATGTTCTCTAGCACAACTCCTATAATTTTTCTAGGTCCAATAATCAGACTTCTGATTTACTTAGGTGATGTAATTCTTTAGTTTCCCCTTCCTTATGATCAGCCTTTACGTAGGCTTAAGCTATCTTCCGATCTGTGGCTCATGGTAACAGTTATTACCTTGGCCTTTCATGGGCGTTATGGACTATCCATGATACAATCTTCAAATAATTCAATCCTTTGTTTATGCCCTGGGCTTAATTCTCTCTTTTAACTTATACCGGAGTCTTCTAGGGCTGTATGATTGTCAACAAACATGCTGCCTGGATAATGTTCCAAAATCTTAAGGGTATCCATAACGTACTAACTCTGGTTTATTGATCAAATAGTTCTTTTGTTCCATCTTAGCTTTCTTTCAACGTAAGCTATTACTTTTCCTGGTCTTTCTACCCCCTCGTTGCGTCCATACTTATCTTATCTTAATGCCCACACCTGCTAGAGTTTTCATACAACTCATATGATCTCGAATATTACTTTTAGTTATTACTTCCCATTCATTAGTAACAGTGGGTGTCACTTTCCTTTGGAGTGCTTATAATATTGTTGTGAGACTGTTGGTACACGTCCATTTCCTCTTTAGGTCGTTGTGCTTAAGTTGAAGCCTTCTTCCTTATTTTCTCAACTAATCTTTCATTGTAGTACTTAGGGAGGACGCTGCGAGCTTATTACCTTGTTTATTCGACGAAATTTTTTTTTGTTGTCCTTCCTCGCCTATAATTATCTGTAGTTTCTTACCTCCACGCCCTTGTGCTTGCAGGGTTGCTTCTGAACTTGATATTTTGACTATCTTCCTAGCGGCATTCTCTTTTATTTCTGTAATACTCATACAGTACCTCTTTAACTACCCCTACTCTTGTCTGAATATATCTCAAATATTATAATGATATTCTTTGAGGCTGAACTCTCCATGTTGGGTTCTACTATGTTTATCTCACATGATCTGATAATTCATCTGTAACCTCTTGTTTAGCCATAACTGGGATCTTCCTGACCAATTACTAACTACTCGTTGGCCCATTCTATATCAATATTCCTCATAATATTTCTTGGGTTACTTCCTTTGTCTTAACTTACGTCTCGCACTAGCTCCTTATTTATTAATAACATCTCGGGCAGGAACCTTTACTTCCTCTCCTTGACGTCGTGTTTGCACAATATTCTTGAATCATAGCGTATCTGTAATATTTGGATAAGTGCCCTCTCATCCCTTTCTCATTCTTATCGAGTTCTTCCTTTATCATTCCATAGTCACTAGAACAACTTAATTCTGACTTAATATCATATCACTCCATATTCCCCCCTTTAGGGGTGTACTAAAAGCTAAAGCCACAAGGATCTACCTATAGATATTTTACCTCTTCATTTTTTGCGTCATTTCTCAACATCAATGATCCTTACTCGCCTTGCGGCAATCTTTCTGTAGCAAGGATGTCAAATTCCCTTACTCGCGAGGGTGACACTTAGCGTAATTGGCACATACAGTCTCTTAACTTTGCTCACATTGCTTGCTCTAGGGAAGCGTCTCCCTGAATGACCATTCTCTGAATTCATCATGAATCTTCTTCTGTGGTCCATTCTATTATTGCCGGAATAGAATCTGAAATTACCATGATGTCGAGTACTTTCCAATCATTCAGTCCCTAATTCATATTTAGTTTATCTTGTTTACCAGTCCATACTGATCTCTTTTACTCTAGGAATTAACTCTCCTCTCTGGTAGTCGCGTTGGAGTCACGAACTTATTTCTCTAAATGAGGATATAACCTTATCGCCTATACACTTTTGTTGTCTTAAGACCCATTGTCACACCTCATTTTTCAGCTACGCCCCCCGCTAAGGGACGTAAAAGGGAGTTTTTCCAATTAAAGGATAATCGAAACAGGATTTTATTTAAAGATTCAGAGTCGCCACTTGGGAGATTTGCGGTGTTCCAAGTCACCGGTTGAATCCCGAATCGAGAAAAAGAATGACTTTTTTTAACAGTCTGCGCCCCAGAAATCCGGATAAGGAATTCTGTTAACCCGGGAGAAGGTGTTAGGCATTCCCGAGTTCCGTGGTTCTAGCACGGTCGCTCAACTGTCATATTCGGCTTGATTATCTGATTTTATACAATTATGAACCTATGTGCAAATTTTAACTGTTTACCTCTTTTGTTATTATTTATTCAAAGAATTGCAACGTCGTGAGAATGCATCTCGAATTGCGCCACATAAATGTACCCGCAATTTTCGATACGTTCCAACTTCGTTGAGATTTGGATTTGGGTCACATAAATGTGCACCCGAGTTTAGGAAGATAACATTATTAAATACGCGCCTAAAGATACTAACGCGTTGTTATTTTGAGAAAAGTCGTAAAGTTCGTTATACGGCCTGTCTCGAAATCTAAGCATTTGAAATAACTGTCCGTTGAGGGCCCCGCAGTTTGTGTATTCTTGTTTGTCGAGGCTCATCTCATTCATTATTTTTTAAAGGAATTTGCAACGTCATGGAAATGCATCTCGAACCACGTCACAATCAATGTACCTATGATTAACAACACATTTCGACTTCGTTGAGATTTGGATTTGGGTCACATAAATGTGCACCCGAGTTTAAGAGAGTAAATTATTTAAAGCGCGCCGGAAGTGACTTGCGCATTGTCATATTTTTTGTAAGGCCGTGAAATTTTGCTAAACGGCTCGTTCCTAAGTCTAAGTATTTTAAAACAAATATTTATTGAGGGCCCCGCAATTTTGTATTTTTTATTCGGCGAGGCTCATCTCATATTTTATTCAAGGATATCCTAAAGCGACTATGATTTTCTATTTATTGGTCTCTAAGAATAAAAAAAATCCTAATCAATTAGCATTAAAAGTTCGGGCTTCAAATTCAAGTCTGGGTCCAAACAAAAGGAAACACCTTCTAGTTTGAACCCGCTACCTAACTTAAGGTCCGCCGCCTGCCGTTGTAAATATTAACAAACCAGCTACCATTTCGATCCAGTTCAACTTTAGCTTTATTATTGTGAGCACGTGATTTTTTGTTTTTGCGCGACAGTCGCTCCAAAAGAATAAAATTTGTCCTGCTGTACAATTTTTGGATTTCTGTGCGGCACTTTGTTGATTTATTTGTGACTTCGGCCCATTTTTATTTATTTACTTTATTAAAACAAAATTCAAAAATGTGTACTTGTCATGCATAATCTGAACCATAACATGGTTTAAATAGAAAAGCATAAACAGGCACCTTTGTCCGTGATTTTGTTTTGTTTAATTTTACTTGTTTTGAAATATTTTAGTGTGTGTGCAAATAATTGTATTGAGTATGCATTTAATTTTAATTTGATTTTTTGTTTAGTTTTAAAATAAATAAGAAAAAGAAATAAAAAAAGAAAAAAAAAGAAAGGACCCCTTCTTTTTCCGGATTGGGCCAATTTAATAAAATTGGCCCAAACAAACAATGCCCAAAACCCAGGCCTGCCCGGTCCAGACCACTTAGTGCCCAGGGTGTCCAAACGACGTCGTTTGGATCGTGCCTGATCTGGGCCGTTGATCTCAGAGTGATCAACGGCCAAGATCAATCCCCCGTAACCCATCAACAAACCCGACCCGTTTACACCCGGACCAAACCCAAACCCTCAACACTTGAAACGACACCGTTTCACTTAAGACCATCAGATCCAAACCGTAGATCTAGATTGATCTAACGGTTGAGATCAACCCACCCACTAACTATATAAGCCCAGATCCTTACCCTACCCCCCTATCCAATACCCCAGCCTCGTCGTCTTCACCCAAACCCACAAACCCTAGAGCCGCCCCTGTACCCTTCGCCATGAAAAACCGGCGGCATGAACGCCGGTGACCTCGCCCTGAACACCATAGAACCCCCTCACCACCCTGAACATAGACCTGTTAACCGTTTAGTTCGAATCACCCTCCAGGTCCTCGAATCTTCATTTGAAGATTCGAGTCAAAACTCGATCTACACCAACCAACCCTAGCTTCACACCAGACACTCCCCAGACCCCCCTCGTGACCAAACCATACTTGGTTTGGTCCGAATCTGACCAGGGAAGCCTGAATCCCGGATCTGAGTTTTGGAAATGTTTGTAGTTCTTCGTCACTGGTTCATACCGGTTCAACCGAAGAGATTAAGGTCTAATGGACTTTAATCAAAGTGTTTCTCATCTGAGAAACACTTCGATTAAAATCCATTCAGCCTTAAGAAAGGTCTGTCCAAATCCGAGTCAAGGTTTTGATTTTTCAAAGATTTGAGGTGAGTCTTGTTTTCTTTTCTTTATTTTTGTTTTAGTCCGTGTGATTTGTTTTTAAAAGTCTGTTCATATTTGTTTTTAATTTTACCAACTTCTGTTTGTCCACTTTGCCTGAACTTCTGTTTGTTTGAATGAGTCTTTATATTGGCCCTGATAATGTGTATGTAAGTGGTGTGCAATTAGCTGATTCTCAACATTGAACTGATCAATTGGCTTCTCGAGCACCACTTTGCTTAGCCAGTACAATTCAAATCATATGTCGATACTGTTGAATGTTTGATTTTTGGTTACGGTTGTATGTGTTATGATTAATATAGTCGAGTCGACATATGTCGTCAATTAGTTTCAACTGTCCGAACAATAACAAATTGACTTGCTTCTGTTGAACATTTGCCTGAATCAATTAAGAACCAAGTCCAGTTACTTATAGCTGTTAATATGATTTCAGAAACCTAAGGCTTGGTCTGTTAATTGAAATCTGAGTTGATGGCATGTGCACTTGTGCACAGCATGTGCATTGTGCACAGCCTGTTTTCCTGCATAAGAAGGCTTTTGATTTTAAAAATTGTTTGACAGCATATGCTGTCAGATATATTCTACTGCCCATACCTTGCTTTAAGTTTAAAAAGTATTAAACCTTTTAAAAGTTAAGTCTGCCAGGGAATGTTGATGGGGATTAATACTTAAATAACTAATTGGAATCTGAAAATGTAAAAGGCACATGGGAGGGGTATTGTTATATTCAAAAAGAGGCTGTTAAAAGGAGTAGTGTTGAGGCTTATAAGAGGGGATACATGAACAGACACAGAGGATGGACAAAATTATAAGGGAAAAAGAATATAGATAGACTGTGAGGAATTTTTGAAAGAGAGAGCTGAAATACACACTGAGAAGTATACACACACAGACATACATAGAGAGACACAGGGGAGCCTAAACTGAAATTTTGAATTGAAGTTCTGGGGAAAAACAGTAAAAAAAAAAACTGGAAAAGGTCTCTTTCTGATAACTTAAGTATAAGTTCAAAACTGCAGACTGATATTGGATTCTTGAAAAGAAAGAAGATAGGGAAAGGGATAAACAGAAAATCAGCAATTACTTCTGTCTTGTTTGTCTGATTCCCAGTCTTGTTCAACCTGTTCAATCAACTCTGTTTTCTTCCAAGTATCAGCTGAGTTCATTAGTTGATTCATATTGTTCGTTTCCCCTGGATTGGTCTGTCTTGGAGTATTATTCCTACTGCATTGTTTGCTGCTACCTGTCTACCATTTCTTGTCGGTTCTAACTGTATCTTGCACTGGGAGTTGTTCTATTGGTACCTGCTGTTACTGCTGCTGTTTGGTATCGCTTCTATTGCCCTACTGACCCCTTGCTCCTTCTGTTGTATCCAATATCCAGGTACATACTAAGACTCGCATTTGATGTAACAATGAAAGCATGAATCAAAAGATTTGAAGGATTTAGAAGCACCTGTTGTATTGCTTATGAATTGCCTTTTAATGTTGTTAAGATTTGTAGTTTCTTGGTCTGATTAGCCTAATAGAGACACATTAGTAAGGTTGTACTTAATTAAAGTTTATGCCAATCTGAAACTGTGACATTTTATTCGTTTAGTAGTACATAAGATGTAAATACAATCCATGAAAATGTGCAGCCATTTTAATACAATTGTTAACTCAAACTCGCTATTTAAGCATGTTTCGAATATGTAAGGGCAAATGATTGTTTAGATCTAGCTAAAGACAATACAGTTTCAAACTCTTGAGTTTCAGTTTGCGTGAAGCAGTTTACAGGATGAGTTTCAAATACCACTAGTCGCATTTCCTAAACAAGCAATTTTAATTAATCTTGTCTGAATAAGTTAAAGTTAGGGAGCTCTTGTAACAGTCGTAGCATTTCATCAATCCCATATACATTTCTTTTATCAAGTTCAAAGCATGTTTTCATGAGGTACGATGTTTCTTCAGTCCGTAAATAATTAATCGGACGATTAGCTAAAATCCGGATTTGGGCCAAACACATAGTTAAAAATAGCACGCATCTTTTCTTCTATTTTTAAGAGATAAACACATCAGAAATGTAACCGTTTTAGGATGTTCCTTCTAAAATAATGAGACGAGCCTCGCCAAATGAGATGTAAATCGCGGGGCCCTCAATAAATAACCTTGATAATTATCTAGAATTCAGGATGGGTCATTTAATAAATTTCATGGCCTTCTACAAAGATAATAACGCGTTAGACTCTGTTGGCGCGGTTTAATTAAATCACATTCTTAAGTTCGGGTGCACATTGATGTGACCCAAATCCAAATCTCAATGAAGTCCAAATGTGTCGACAATCACGGGTGCATTGATTGTGACGTGGTTCGAGACGCATTTTCACGACGTTGCAATTCTGTAAAATAAATGATAATAATAAAAGCGATTAAAACTTAATAAAAGCACATAAGTCACAACATGTATTTAAATCAGATATTTAGCCATTATAACAATTTAAGCGACCGTGCTAGAACCACGGGATTCGAGGGTGCCTAACACCTTCCCTCGGGTCAACAGAATTCCTTACTTAGAATTTCTGGTTCGCAGACTTCATTTGGAAAAGTCGAAAATTTCCTCGATTTGGGATTCAAGATAAACCGGTGACTTGGGACACCAAAAGCCAAACCTTTCCCAAGTGGCGACTCTGAATTAAATAAATAATCCCATTTCGAATATTGTCACTTAAATTGGAAAAACTCCACCCGCGCATCTTACCCCTCGGGGCGGGGCGCGCAAAAAGGAGGTGTGACAGCTCTGGCGACTCCGCTGGGGAATTGTACACCCAGAACCACTGGTTCAGGGTTCAAGAATTCGAGCTTAGAATAATTGTTATATTTGGCTTTATTATCTGATTTTTATTACATGTTTTTTGCGTAACGTGCTAAATGTTGTCTTTTACCGCTTTGATATTATCTGAACTGTATATAAACTGTGCCGAAACCTTTCTCTTCTTACTTCCGGGGAGAAGCTCGCTGGTCGGGACTCCCTATTCTGTTAATGTCAATACCTAAAATAAGAAAGAGGACGGACAAGTTACAAAGCCGGACGATCTCGCGGGTCCCCGGTACGTAGCCCCCTCCTCGACTCGAGTTGTCCGCTCGGGTGCACAGTCTAGAACAAATACCCAGGTTACGAACCTAGAATAACTTGACTTCATGCCGGATCCCTAGTAGGAACGCTTATCTGCATCATGTTGCATTTGACTTAGGGGACTCAACACAGGGGTTGGGTCCGTCTAGGACAGGCAGCCTGAAACGAAAAAGACCCCCTGGTGCATCCTATTTGTGTTGTGCATTTATTTGCTTCGGTTCCGCATGTCGACCGGTTCCTAAAAAGGGGAAAATAGCAGCGTAGGGGAGATAATTACTTATTTTTGGAGAATAAACCAATGTCCAAGTAGTGTCAAAACCTCGCCGGAATTTTTTTTCTAAAAAAAAAAACTCTCTTTTATTGAGAGTTATTAAAAAAAACAAAAAAAATTCTTTTATCACTTTCAAAATCAAAAAAAAAAGAAAAAGTGTTTATTTTAAAAGTAAAAAAAAAATGGAAAATCCATAATTCAAAAAGTGTGTTGTTTCTTTTGTAGTACCCCTTTTATAAATTCAGACTAATGATCCAAATATTGCATAAAACAAAAATATATTTTTCTTGAGCCTTTATCTTTTTTCAAAATAATAATACTTATTCTTGATTTCTAGGTTTTCTCTATTCATGATATGCCCGAACTACGCCGGTTTGATTCTCACCGGATGTGAGATACGTAGGCAACCCTCGTCGGGTTCAACCCCATTTTTCTAAATAGCCAAAAATCAGTAAATAAATAAATAAAAGATGTGTCAAATTTTTAATAGAGTCGTAAATAAGTCAGGTGACATTGTTTTATCATAAATAGCCAAATGTTCCCGAAAGGGACGCCGGAAGGCTGACTTTGCATAAACAGCCACCTTTGGGTCTTGTTTAGCGTTTTTTTTAGACCCGCACAGCCTTAAAATCTTTGTCTCCGAAGTGTTTAAAGGCCGTGGGCAAAGCTTGATCCTCTCTAAAAAAATATATATTTTTTGAGTCAGTCAATTTTGTTAAAATCACCTTAATAAATGTGCAGGATGAGCACGATGCAAAATGAACATTTTTCAATAATGACCAAAATCCCTGTCAAGTTACGGCTATGGTGGAATGATCTAGGTGTTGAAGGACAAAATGAGGTTAAGAAATATTTGAAAGGTCTTGTGGGTCTGTTGGAAGTCCAGCCTCGGGGAGATATCATAAGAGCTTTGGTTACCTATTGGGACCCGGCGCACAATGTTTTCCATTTCTCTGATTTTGAGCTCACCCCAACTTTGGAAGAAATGGCCGGATACATCGGGAATACTGAACTCCCGTTGAGGGAAAAATACTTGGTCGCCCCAAGAGTCGTCACGGTACATCGGTTCCTGGATTCATTGAAAATACCTAGAACGGTCCACAACCCGGATCTAGCAGCCGGATTCTGTACTCCATGCTTCATATATGATAGATACGGTCACGAGGGGGGATTCAATAATCCAATCAACAAACTGTGCAGCAAAGGAGTTCGTCAGAAGTGGGACGAGCACAGACGGGTGGCGTTCATGATAACGTTTCTGGGTCTTCTGGTATTTCCGAGAAAAGATGGAAACATTGATTTGAAGATATCTGGGGTCGCCAGCACTTTACTCACGCAAAGTGGCAGCACTCTCGCGCCAATGGTGGTATCTGACATCTTTCGAGCTCTCACAACTTGTAAAGCTGGGGGAAATTTCTTCGAAGGTTGTAACTTGCTCCTACAGATATGGATGACCGAGCACCTCTGCCATCATTCCGGGGTATTGAGCCATGGTTCCCCGGAAAAAACCCGCATAGAAGAATCTTACACGAGAACCAGAGAGATCACTTGGCCTAAAGGAGTCCTGGCATGGACCTCGTTCTTGCAAGCTCTTACTGCCAGCCAAATACAATGGGCGTTGGGATGGTTACCTGTTGATGAGATCTTATATATGTCGGCGGCTAAAACTCATTTCTTACTGATGGGGCTTAAGAGCATTCAACCTTACGCACCCTGCCGAGTTTTGAGACAGTTCGGAAGGTGCCAGACAGTACCTCATGAGGAAGATCTTAGCACTCAAACAGTTGAGATAAGTCCTAACGGACAGTTCCCAGAAGCGAAGATTCGCCAAATCTGGAATGAGGGTCAATATTTGAAATCAGATACTTGCGTGCGGGATCGAGCCAAGGGAGAAACGGCGCCAGGTTACCTTGCATGGTATAGAAGGGAACTCGAGCATGAAAGGCCAGCTAAGAGACCCCACATCCGGGATTTCACCGAGTCATCGAAAAGGCATTGGGATTGGTTAGCAAAGGAAAGAGGTTATTGTGCCGAAATCAGCAGATTAAAACAACAAGTAGAAGGCATGAAATACGAGCACAGCGTGCAAATTGCTACCGATCTGGGAGAGCGGAACAGGTTAACTCAAGAAAATGAGATGCTCAGAGCTCAGATCAAACAAATAAGGTTGGACGCAGATAGACAACCAAGGCGTCGATCGGACGAGCAGCTGATAAAAGGGCTAAAAGGTGAAATCAGGGAATGGCGAGATGGTTTGGAGAAATCTGAAAACATCATAGCAGAGTTCAAGGCACAGTGGGATACAAGAGCAGATAAGCATCGCAGACACCTGAATCAATTGGAAGGCGACCACGAGAAGACTGTTGCTAAAATAAAGAGAGAGATGGCAGCACTTGAAATCAAAGCAGCTAGTCAGGCCAAGGATTTCCAAATGGAAAGCAGATACTGGTATGACACAATAGCCCATATGAAATTGGAAGTACGGCGATTGAAGCATCAACACGTGCAAGATGTTCAAGTCTTCAAGATATGCAGCGATCAGATAAAGCACCTGCTTGTAGAGAAGAAGCAAACCAGAGATAGGATCAAAGCCGTTGCCCACGCCATCACCAGACGATGTCTACGATGTGAGAACATGTCTAGTGTTACCTTCCTCTCGGCAGTAATGGTTTATGTCAAGCAGACTATGCACGAGCTAGAGCAACTTGAGAGGGATCTCACGCCTAGGACCGCGGCGAGGCCGAACGACGCCCCGCGGAAACCAATTTTTAAAACCATAATGCATTCATAGGTCAAATCTGTATCTTAGCATCTTCTGCCTGTTTTTTTCATCAGGGTGATTTTTAGTCTATTTTTTGAGTCTAGGTTTATTTTCAAAGTTTGCTTTTTCTTTTGCAAAATGTAGTTTGTAATATACTGCTTCAATAATAAAGAATTTGCTTCTTTCACGCTCATTTGTGTTTTCGAACTACGTAATGATCTGATTCACGTGAGTATCGTGATACGTAGGCAATCCTCATCGGATCCGATCGCATTTTCTTTTGCTAAAAAAAAATATATAAAAGAAAAATAAATGTAAATAAAATAAAAATAAAAAGAAAAAAAAAGGGGGAAATAAGAGGAAAAATACCGGAATGACGCATGCTCTCGTAGCAGACATATAGAAATCCGCTTAACTGTATAGGTGCATCATGCCCAACGTGAGATTAACTATCCGTTATTTGCTGCAAATTAACCGTGCACTTGTCATTGAGCATTTTCCAGGGTTTTTGAAAAGACGGTTGGTTTGGTGAAAGTCTGGCCTCGCACTCATACTTCACGAGGTCAAGGAGAGGTGTTCAACTACCTATTGTTAGGACCAGAAACAGTACTCACACTTACTTCACCAGGTCAAAAGGAAGTGTGGAAATGTCTTCGGAAATTCCATTGCAAACAGTCCCCGTCTCTGAGGAGAGCTCAATCTCAGCCGTCCTCACGCCTGAATCCGCAACTGCGGAAGAAAATAGAATCCTACGGCTCCGCATGTTGGAAATGTTGGATGACTGGAACAATGGGAAAGAGCCGCCAAGTGTCGTCCCCGGATTCCCTGAATTATTCTCCAGGTCAGGTGGGACTTCTAATGTCCCCATAAATTACCCTGCTACCCCATTCGGGTACCCAGCCAACTCCGCTTTCTCCGCAGGATCACCTTCTGAGCCTCATCCCCGAATGTCGGCCACTGATGCAAGCATGAACATCTTTACTGCATCGCCTTGCCCAGCTACGGCACAGCCTGCCACATACAAGCCAAGCTTTGACTCATCCTCTTTTACATTCCAAGCACCATCGTTCTCAATGGAACCAACCAGGTTCGCTACCAACAATAATCCTCTACCGCCTCAGTGCGAACTCGCACCGGGACAGGATCAGAACCCCAGGATTGCAGAACAAAATGAGATTGCTAAGAGAATGAGAAGCCTTGAACAAAGTTTGAAGAATATGCAAGGGTTGAGCGGACAAAAGAGCGTCTCTTACGCCGACCTGTGCATGTTCCCTCACGTGCACCTGCCGACGGGCTTCAAGACCCCCAAGTTCGAGAAATACGATGGGCACGGTGACCCCATTGCACATCTTAAGAAATACTGCAACCAATTGCGGGGAGCCGGCGGAAAAGAAGAACTGCTAATGGCGTATTTTGGGGAAAGCTTAGTAGGGATAGCTTCGGAATGGTATATGGATCAGGAAATGTCCCGATGGCATATATGGGATGATCTCGCCAGAGATTTTGTAAAGCAATTCCAGTATAACATCGACATTGCGCCAGACCGAAACTCTCTGTCGAATTTGAAGAAGAAGCCTTCGGAAAGCTTTAGAGAGTATGCTATTAAGTGGCGTGAACAGGCGTCGAGAGTGAAGCCTCCCATGGATGAAGTGGAAATGGTCACTACCTTTCTCCAGGCTCAAGAGTCTGACTATTTCCAGAACATGATGTCGGCCATGGGTAAGCCATTCGCGGAAGCGATCAAGATTGGAGAGATGGTGGAGAACGGTTTGAAAACGGGAAGGATTTTGAGTCAAGCAGCCATAAGGGCAACCCCTCAGGCCGTCCAAAGCGGGTCGGGAGGAACAACAAGGGGGAAGAAGAAAGAAGAAACGACTATGGCAGCCTCTGAAGCAAGGGAGTATCGTCATCCCAGGCCCCATTTTCCGGGAAGAGCCCCACAACACTACTACCCCCATTCAAATTCGGCATATGCTCATCAACCTTATATGGTCATGAATGCCCAACCTTATAACCATCCACCGCAACCAGCCAACCGAGGCCCAGCTCCACCTCCCAGAAATCAGCCTCACTACCGCAACCACTATAACCCACAACCCCCGCAAAATAACTACCGCCCCCAGGAGCCACCTCGACGGCGGACTTTCACGCCCATCGGTGAACAATACTCCACATTGTTCCCTAAGCTAGTCCAGTTGGGTTTCTTGCAACCAATTCCCCAAACGAGGCAAAACCCGACATCTCCTTCTTATAAAGCCGGAGTCAGATGCGCCTATCATTCAGGGGCCGAAGGACATGATACAAACGACTGCTGGTCATTGAAAAGAGTGGTCGAAAATTTGATAGAGCAGGGAAAAATAGTGCTAAGGGACGAAGAGATCCCAAATGTGACTAACAATCCATTGCCCGCTCACAATAATGGGCCGCTGGTCGGCATGATTTGTGAAGACAAAGAGTTCGACCCTGCCTTGAAAGCCATAATTGCCATTGTCGACACGGGGAGGAGGCCTGAAATAGACCAGAAATCAGAAAGGGGGGAGGAGGTCAAGGCTGCAGAAAGCAAGCCTGAAAAGAAGGTGGAGAAGAAAGTGGTACCAGCAAAGGGTGGAGTTCTTTACATACCGCGGGGTCAAGCCAAGAAGACGCAGAACTTCGGGATCAAAAAGACAAAACCTATGTACGTGCCAAAAGGGGCCTATGTGGTCCGGGGGACGATTCAACCACCTCGGCTGAATGAGCCAGTGGTTATCGGACGCGTGCCACAAAAGCCAATGACCAACCCGTCCACAGTGCCGTGGAATTATCAAAAGACTTTGGTAATGTACAAAGGTAAAGAGGTCATGGGAGAACTTCCAGAAAATACTTTCATCAGATACTCAAATACCCAAGAACTGAACGACGCCACACAAAGGCGCTTTCCTCCAAATAAGCCTGTGAGTGTTGAAGAGGCGGAAGTGTTCTTCCAACAAATGAAGATGCCGGATTACGAAGTGATAGATCAGTTGCGCAAGCACCCTGAGCAGGTGTCCATGCTATCATTATTGACAAGGTCGGCCGAGCATCAAAAGATCTTACTGAAGACCCTGAATGAGGCATATGTGCCGGTTGAAACCTCGGTGGAGCAATTAGAGCGGATGACAGAAAGATTCTTCGCCGTCAACCAAATCTCCTTCAGCAAGAACGATCTACCCCCGGAAGGAGCAGCACACAACAAGGCATTGCATTTAACAGTCAAATGTGAGGACTACTATGTCAAGCGGGTAATGCTGGATGGGGGATCAGGTGTTGACATTTGCCCGCTCTCCACGCTGCAAAGAATGGAAATTGAGACCGGAAGAATCCGACCCAACAACGTCTGCGTAAGAGCTTTCGACGGCATCAAGAGAGACACCATGGGAGAAATAGACCTGCTGCTGGTCATAGGACCAGTCGAATTTCGAGTCACTTTCCAAGTGATCGACATGGACACATCCTACAATTTCCTCCTTGGCAGGCCTTGGATCCATGCGGCAGGAGCCGTGCCTTCCACTCTTCACCAAATGGTGAAGTTCGAGTACGAAGACCAAGAGATCGTGGTCCATGGGGAAGACGAACATGCCATTTATCGGGACCCATCCATCCCGTATCTTGAACCGAGAGAAGGGAGCGAACATACGGTCTATCAAGCTTTCGAGGTGGTACTGGCAGAGCAGCACGAAGAGGGAGTACCTTGCCCCCAGCCTTTCTTGTCTAACGCTTCGGTCATGGTGGCCAAAGAGATGATCCGGCACGGATTTAGGCCAGGGAAGGGACTTGGACGAACCCTTCAGGGAATGACGGAACCCATTACTTTACCAGTCATCAAGAAACCTTTTGGACTAGGTTTCAAACCTACTCCAACAGACGAAAAATGGGCAAAGAAAAGGAGAAATGAGGGCTGGAAGCTGCCTCAACCGCTGCCGGATTTATATGCGACTTTCGTCAGGCCAAGGTACGCTGAAGAAGAAGATGATGAGGTCTTCACAGCGGAGGAAATCGAGGAAATATGTGGGGCAATGAGGGAAATGCTCTACGAGGTCCACATGGTTCAACCAGGCGAAGGCACGAGCACTGCTGAGATGATGTACATGGGGCCAAACGCCAAACTCCAAAACTGGGAGATCACGCCATTCCCAACTAGACGGAAGTCCGGGTAGACCTGTCCTGCCACCTTTCCTGTATCACAAGTTATCTCCGGGACATGACTTGAACGTTTTCTTCTTTTCAATTGTTGTTCCGAATTCCTAGTTGTAAACGTTGTTGTCTTCCAATTTTCCAAAGAAAATAAAAAAAAAATCATCATTGCTTTCCTATTCTTTCTTTTGTTCTGATTTTATTACTTTTCCTCTTATCTTCCTTTTCAGTCCTAATAATGCGGCTTTAAATATGACATGCTTGCGGACTTCACGCCCAGATCACAATGAGCTATTTAACTGCGAATTAATGAACCCAGAACCAGAATATGATGCGGAAGAGGCTTTTAGGGAGATAAACCGAGAGTTGGAATATTTCGAGAATAAACCTAAGCCAAATCTGAATGACACTGAACCGGTAAATTTAGGAACCCCGGAAGAAATCCGGGAGACCAAGATAAGCATTCACACGGACAAGAAAACGCGAGAGGCGATAATTCAACTTCTTCTTGAATTTAAAGACGTGTTTGCTTGGTCATATGATGACATGCCGGGACTAGGTGTCGATCTAGTGGTTCACAAATTGCCGATTCATCCTGATTGTCCTCCGGTTCAACAAAAGCAACGAAAGTTCAAAACCGAGGTCAGTGACAAAATTAAAGAGGAGATCACCAAGCAACTGAAAACAGGAGTGATCCGGGTAGTCCAATATACAACATGGTTGGCGAATGTGGTTCCAGTACCGAAAAAGGACGGGAAAACTCGGGTATGTGTAGATTACCGAGATCTGAACAGAGCAAGTCCCAAAGATAATTTCCCGCTGCCCAACATCCACATCCTCGTTGATAATTGCGCCAAACACGAGATACAATCCTTCGTAGATTGTTACGCTGGATATCATCAGGTGCTGATGGATGAAGAGGACGCCGAGAAAACCGCTTTCACCACGCCTTGGGGCACCTACTGTTATCGGGTCATGCCATTTGGTCTAAAGAATGCTGGGGCTACTTACATGAGGGCCATGACCGCCATTTTCCATGACATGATGCATCAGGAAATAGAGGTGTACGTGGACGATGTAATAGTCAAGTCCAGGACACAGGATAATCACATCCAAGACTTGAGGAAATTCTTCGAGAGGCTAAGGAAGTATGACTTGAAGCTAAATCCAGCCAAATGCGCTTTCGGAGTTCCGTCAGGTAAACTTTTGGGTTTCATCGTAAGCAGGAGAGGTATCGAGCTAGATCCGACTAAGATAAAATCTATCAAAGATCTACCTCCCCCAAGAACGAAGAAAGACGTGATGAGTCTTTTGGGCAGGCTGAACTACATCAGTCGGTTTATTGCCCAGCTGACAAGCACGTGTGAGCCCATATTCAAGTTGTTAAGAAAAGATGCGGCGATTAAGTGGACAACGGAGTGTCAAGAAGCCTTTGATAAAGTCAAAGAGTACCTTTCGAATCCCCCAGTCTTGGTCCCTCCCGAACCAGGGAGGCCACTTTTCTTGTATCTGACAGTCTTGGAGAACTCTTTTGGCTGCGTCCTCGGGCAACACGATGTGACCGGGAAAAAGGAGCAGGCGATCTACTACCTGAGCAAGAAATTCACCAGCTACGAGGCCAAATACACTCTGTTGGAAAAGACATGCTGCGCTCTCACATGGGTTGCTCAAAAGCTGAGGCATTATCTCCAAGCCCACACTACATTCCTCATAAGCAGGTTGGATCCCTTGAAATATATATTTCAGAAACCAATGCCTACTGGGAGACTGGCTAAATGGCAAATCTTGCTTACGGAATTCGACATAGTTTATGTCACTCGCACGGCAATGAAAGCCCAGGCGTTAGCAGATCATTTGGCCGAAAACCCGGTCGATGAGGAATACCAGCCATTGGATACCTACTTTCCAGATGAAGAGGTAAACACCGTAGAAGTGATCTCAGAGGAAGCTCATGTTTGGAAGATGTTCTTTGATGGAGCCGTGAACGCCAAGGGTATAGGGATTGGGGCAATTTTGATCTCACCTGCCGGTCAGCATTATCCCGCCACAGCTAGACTTCGTTTCTTCTGCACAAATAATACAGCTGAATATGAAGCCTGCATTATGGGCATACATATGGCAATCGATCAGGATGTCGAAGACTTACTGATTATGGGAGATTCTGACCTGATCATCCGACAAGTTCAAGGCGAATGGGAAACTCGGGATGTCAAACTTATCCCATACCGACAACATGTGGAGGACCTCAGCAAGCGCTTTACCTCAATAGAGTTCAGGTATATTCCAAGGTGTCACAATGAACTGGCAGATGCACTTGCTACTCTGGCTTCTATGCTACCCTACCCGGGCAACGCCCACGTCGATCCTTTGGAAATCCAAATCAAGGAAAGACACGGTTACTGCAGTGTAATCGAGGCGGGATCAAATACGCAGCCTTGGTACCATGACATCAAGAAATTCTTGAAGACACAAGAATACCCCGAGCATGCAACTGGAGATCAAAAGAGGACCATTAGGCGACATGCAAGTGGTTTCTTTTTGAGCAGTGAATTGTTATATAAGAGGACTCCGGACCTCAATCTCTTAAGATGTGTCGATATCGAGGAAGCGAGAAAGATCATGCACGAAGTACACGCAGGTGTGTGTGGACCTCACATGAACGGGTATGTCTTGGCAAAGAAAATCCTTCGAGCAGGTTATTACTGGATGACCATGGAGAAGGATTGCTTTAGCTTTGTTCGGAAGTGTCATCAGTGTCAGGTGCACGGTAATTTGATTCATGCACCTCCCACGGAACTGCATCCCATGTCCGCACCTTGGCCATTTGTCGCTTGGGGCATGGACGTCATTGGACCAATTGAACCAAAGGCTTCGAATGGACACAGGTTTATACTGGTTGCCATCGATTACTTCACAAAATGGGTAGAAGCCGTCACTCTCAAGTCGGTCACCAAGAAAGCTGTGGTGGATTTTGTACACTCAAATCTTATCTGTCGCTTCGGTATTCCTGCGACTATCATTACAGATAATGCAGCAAACTTGAACAGTCACTTGATGGGAGATGTGTGCGAGCAATTCAAGATAACACACAGGAATTCCACTCCTTATCGGCCAAAAGCCAATGGTGCTGTGGAAGCTGCAAATAAAAACATCAAGAAGATTTTGAGGAAAACAATACAAAGTTCCCGACAGTGGCATGAGCAGTTACCTTTTGCATTATTGGGGTACCGCACTACGGTACGCACATCGGTGGGAGCGACTCCTTATCTTTTGGTTTATGGGACCGAGGCCGTAATACCGGCAGAGGTAGAGATTCCTTCACTTCGAATCATTGTCGAAGCAGAAATCGAGGACAGCGAGTGGGTTAAGACTCGACTGGAGCAATTGACGTTGATTGATGAAAAGCGGATGGCTGCAGTTTGTCACGGACAGTTATACCAACGAAGGATGGCCCGTGCTTACAACAAGAAAGTCCGACCTCGGAATTTCGAAGTAGGACAATTGGTACTGAGGCGTATTCTGCCGCATCATGAAGAAGCAAAAGGAAAGTTTGCCCCAAATTGGAAAGGCCCATACATCGTAAGGAAAATATTGCCAAGAGGAGCATTGTATTTAGGTGATATCGAAGGAAATGACCCTGACACAGCAGTGAATGCAGATGCAGTCAAGAGGTACTATGTCTAGATCATACTCCAAGTGGTCCTGACACGTTGAAAAGGGCGAAGGTGTTTATTCCCCACTACTCCCCAAACACTACCCAATTCTCTCTACCAACTTTTGAGCCGCTTATCAAAAAAAAAAAAAAAAAGAGAAAATAAAACAAAACAAAACGTTGATTGAGGCCTGAACTACGTTTGACTTGATTCCGAAAGGATACGTAGGCAGCCTCTCCCTGAGGTTCAGTCACACCAACAACAAAATCCCATCCACCCTGAAATTGAAAACCGGGGCATGTCGGACACTTGAGAAGTTTAGTATCAGCTACCTCTCTTTACCAAGTACAAGCCTTCAAATCAATTACCAAAGATAGTGGGAAACCAATAAGCATCACAAATGGAAACCGGCACACCCTGAGTTGAGAGAAATAAAATGAGAGAGTCTCGGCGGTGAAAACCTTCGGGCACCACGAGGCGACGGGAGTAGAGAAACCAAAATGAGAGAGCTTGTTTAGTAAAAACTCGCAAAGAGTGCTATCAAGCGATGACAGGAAGAGAAATGAGAGAGGTCAGCCAGTGAAAACCCGCAAAGGGCGCTGTTGGCCGAAAAGGAATGACGCCACCCCAAGAAGGTCTCGGCAAAGTTCCACCGGTTTTGGAATCACAGATCTGTTCTGGTTCAGGAAAACGCAAGTTCATGGAAGGTCGGACGTCCAGTCCAAAGAGCATGTCATGTCATTTAAAGCCAGCGTTATCTTCCTCAGATAAGTCTTTCTCGTCCCGAAAAGGGTATTCCTTTTCTGATTTGTTTTCCCCTGCTTTGTTTCTTTTCGAATCCCTTTTGCATTTTAACCCCGAGTTCAGGACACACCGGAAAGAGTAGGTGGCATGGTTTGTTTGCACGGAATCCCGTCTCATGAAGGAAAGCACCTCATCTCGTTGATATGATTACCCAAGCATGATGAATCATGACGTTTGATGGTGTTCCGGAGTAAAGGAAAAAGAGAGAAATCTTGAAATCTTCCCCAGCAAGTCCACCTTCGGACAAATCCCCACAGAGTCTCCCCCTGTACAAATCCCAACAGAGTCTTGTACAATCTCCCACAGAATCTCCCCAATAAAAAAAAAAAAATGGAATCTCCCCAGCACATCCCAGCGAGTCCTTTTGTAAACATTCCCCAACAAGCTTACCCCAACAAATCCTAGAAATCCCACTTTGAAATAAATCCCCAGCATGCCCATTGTACAAAAATCCACACAAAGAATCCACTTTGTAAATATTCCCCACAGAGCTTCCCTTTTGTACAAATCCCCACAAAATACCTCCAATAAAATCCCCGTTGAGAACCTCCAAGCAAAACGGGACACAAAAAAAAAAGAAAAAAAAAAAGAGCCTTACGAGGCAAATCATCACAGAATCTGGAAATACAAGCCTGAGCGGTCTAAAGGGTTTCGGCATATGAATCAAATCAATGGCGGGACTTCACAACAGGAATGAAGACGCAACAAAGCAACCGGGAACGATCAAGGTCACCAAACCGACCGTCATTTCCGAACTAACAATTGTCCTTTGTCTGAAAAGTTGAAACAGGTGTAATCCAAGACAACCGTGCAAGGAGCAGGTGTCGCCCAAAGAAGAAGGTACATGGGTACAAGAAATATTTTGGCAATAAGGAATTCACTCGAAAGGTAAGTTTCCACGAAACTCCCTTGTATCTTCTACTAAAACAAGAAAATTCAAAAAAAGAGGTCGCTTAGTATTCTCGAACTTTGCCCCCAGCCAATCAGCATTAGGGTTTTAAACCCTAAACTGAATTTTCCTTTAGTCAGCATTAGGGTTTTAAACCCTAAACTGAACTTTTTCCTTTCAGCCAGGCATTAGAGTTTTAAACTCTAAACTGAGCTTTCCCATGCAATCAGCATTAGGGTTTTAAACCCTAAACTGAATTTTCCTTTAGTCAGCATTAGGGTTTTAAACCCTAAACTGAACTTTTTCCTTTCAGCCAGCATTAGAGTTTTAAACTCTAAACTGAGCTTTTCCATGCAATCAGCATTAGGGTTTTAAACCCTAAACTGAATTTTCCTTTAGTCAGCATTAGGGTTTTAAACCCTAAACTGAACTTTTTCCTTTCAGCCAGCATTAGAGTTTTAAACTCTAAACTGAGCTTTTCCATGCAATCAGCATTAGGGTTTTAAACCCTAAACTGAATTTTCCTTTAGTCAGCATTAGGGTTTTAAACCCTAAACTGAACTTTTTCCTTTCAGCCAGCATTAGAGTTTTAAACTCTAAACTGAGCTTTTCCATGCAATCAGCATTAGGGTTTTAAACCCTAAACTGAATTTTCCTTTAGTCAGCATTAGGGTTTTAAACCCTAAACTGAACTTTTTCCTTTCAGCCAGCATTAGAGTTTTAAACTCTAAACTGAGCTTTTCCATGCAATCAGCATTAGGGTTTTAAACCCTAAACTGAATTTTCCTTTAGTCAGCATTAGGGTTTTAAACCCTAAACTAAACTTTTTCCTTTCAGCCAGCATTAGAGTTTTAAACTCTAAACTGAGCTTTTCCATGCAATCAGCATTAGGGTTTTAAACCCCAAACTGAAGCTTTTTCATGCAATCAGCATTAGGGTTTTAAACCCTAAACTGAATTTTCCTTTTAGTCAGCATTAGGGTTTTAAACCCTAAACTGAACTTTTTCCTTTCAGCCAGCATTAGAGTTTTAAACTCTAAACTGAGCTTTTCCATGCAATCAGCATTAGGGTTTTAAACCCTAAACTGAATTTTCCTTTAGTCAGCATTAGGGTTTTAAACCCTAAACTGAACTTTTTCCTTTCAGCCAGCATTAGAGTTTTAAACTCTAAACTGAGCTTTTCCATGCAATCAGCATTAGGGTTTTAAACCCCAAACTGAACTTTTTCCTCCCAGCCAGCATTAGAGTTTTAAACTCTAAACTGAGCTTTTCCATGTAGTCAGCATTAGGGTTTTAAACCCTAAACTGAACTTTTTCTTCCAGCCAGCATTAGGGTTTTAAACCCTAAACTGAGCTTTTCCATGCAATCAGCATTAGGGTTTTAAACCCTAAACTGAATTCTTCCTTTGTTCGGCGTTAGGGTTTTTAAACCCCAAATCGAACCTCTCCCCAGCTAGCCGGTGTTAGGGCTCCAGCCCTGAACTGAACATGTATATCCTCTTTCATCAATTTTATGAACTTCCTGGTGAATAATTAACGAAATTTTCCTAGTGAAACTGGGGCAGAAAATTTCGTTCGTTTGTTTGTTTTCTCCCGCAGGTCTGACCTCGAGCCACATGGATCGAAATGACCCACGAGATAAATCCCAGTTCGGAATCAAAGAAGAAAAAAGACAAAAAAAGATATCCCGAGATATCAGAGTAAAGGGAAAGCAAATCGACTCCAACATTTGACTAAGGTCCTGAACTCTGCCAGTCACATTTTATTCGGTATCCCGGAGATTAAACAAGTCGCCGCAACTCGCAAGCATCAAGATTCAGATCAGAGTCTACAAGCAGAATCAGCTAAGACCCAAGATCAAGTCGTAAAAGAATCATAGATAGGAATCTTGTAACTAGCAGTTGACATGCATATAAGTAGTTAGTTCAGTTTCCAATTTTCGTTTGGTTGTAATAAGGCGGTCAGTGACGTAGCAGTGACAACAGCAGCAACAGTAGCAGCAAGCATTGCAATCCCATGGTAGTCCCAGCTACCAAAACTTCTCGAACTACATTGACCTGATTCCTGTTTAGCCCAGGATATGTAGGAAATCTTTGAAGCAAGATTCGGTCAGATCTTTCAAAAACATGCTTCATACGGAGTGGTCCATAGGCAAAAATCGCTCATACACGCTCACTTTATCTTTGCACGAAAACTCTTCGTGTTTCCGAACAAAGAGGGGCAGCTGTGAGCACGTGATTTTTGTTTCGCACGACAATCGCTCCAAAAGAATAAAATTTGTCCTGCTGTACAATTTTTGGATTTCTGTGCGGCACTTTGTTGATTTATTTGTGACTTTGGCCCATTTTTATTTATTTACTTTATTAAAACAAAATTCAAAAATGTGTACTTGTCATGCATAATCTGAACCATAACATGGTTTAAATAGAAAAGCATAAACAGGCACCTTTGTCCGTGATTTTGTTTTGTTTAATTTTACTTGTTTTGAAATATTTTAGTGTGTGTGCAAATAATTGTATTGAGTATGCATTTAATTTTAATTTGATTTTTTGTTTAGTTTTTAAATAAATAAGAAAAAGAAATAAAAAAAAGAAAAAAAAAGAAAGGACCCCTTCTTTTTCCGGATTGGGCCAATTTAATAAAATTGGCCCAAACAAACAATGCCCAAAACCCAGGCCTACCCGGTCCAGACCACTTAGTGCCCAGGGTGTCCAAACGACGTCGTTTGGATCGTGCCTGATCTGGGCCGTTGATCTCAGAGTGATCAACGGCCAAGATCAATCCCCCGTAACCCACCAACAAACCCGACCCGTTTACACCCGGACCAAACCCAAACCCTCAACACTTGAAACGACACCGTTTCACTTAAGACCATCAGATCCAAACCGTAGATCTAGATTGATCTAACGGTTGAGATCAACCCACCCACTAACTATATAAGCCCAGATCCTTACCCTACCCCCCCTATCCAATACCCCAGCCTCGTCGTCTTCACCCAAACCCACAAACCCTAGAGCCGCCCCTGTACCCTTCGCCATGAAAAACCGGCGGCATGAACGCCGGTGACCTCGCCCTGAACACCATAGAACCCCCTCACCACCCTGAACATAGACCTGTTAACCGTTTAGTTCGAATCACCCTCCAGGTCCTCGAATCTTCATTTGAAGATTCGAGTCAAAACTCGATCTACACCAACCAACCCTAGCTTCACACCAGACACTCCCCAGACCCCCCTCGTGACCAAACCATACTTGGTTTGGTCCGAATCTGACCAGGGAAGCCTGAATCCCGGATCTGAGTTTTGGAAATGTTTGTAGTTCTTCGTCACTGGTTCATACCGGTTCAACCGAAGAGATTAAGGTCTAATGGACTTTAATCAAAGTGTTTCTCATCTGAGAAACACTTCGATTAAAATCCATTCAGCCTTAAGAAAGGTCTGTCCAAATCCGAGTCAAGGTTTTGATTTTTCAAAGATTTGAGGTGAGTCTTGTTTTCTTTTCTTTATTTTTGTTTTAGTCCGTGTGATTTGTTTTTAAAAGTCTGTTCATATTTGTTTTTAATTTTACCAACTTCTGTTTGTCCACTTTGCCTGAACTTCTGTTTGTTTGAATGAGTCTTTATATTAGCCCTGATAATGTGTATGTAAGTGGTGTGCAATTAGCTGATTCTCAACATTGAACTGATCAATTGGCTTCTCGAGCACCACTTTGCTTAGCCAGTACAATTCAAATCATATGTCGATACTGTTGAATGTTTGATTTTTGGTTACGGTTGTATGTGTTATGATTAATATAGTCGAGTCGACATATGTCGTCAATTAGTTTCAACTGTCCGAACAATAACAAATTGACTTGCTTCTGTTGAACATTTGCCTGAATCAATTAAGAACCAAGTCCAGTTACTTATAGCTGTTAATATGATTTCAGAAACCTAAGGCTTGGTCTGTTAATTGAAATCTGAGTTGATGGCATGTGCACTTGTGCACAGCATGTGCATTGTGCACAGCCTGTTTTCCTGCATAAGAAGGCTTTTGATTTTAAAAATTGTTTGACAGCATATGCTGTCAGATATATTCTACTGCCCATACCTTGCTTTAAGTTTAAAAAGTATTAAACCTTTTAAAAGTTAAGTCTGCCAGGGAATGTTGATGGGGATTAATACTTAAATAACTAATTGGAATCTGAAAATGTAAAAGGCACATGGGAGGGGTATTGTTATATTCAAAAAGAGGCTGTTAAAAGGAGTAGTGTTGAGGCTTATAAGAGGGGATACATGAACAGACACAGAGGATGGACAAAATTATAAGGGAAAAAGAATATAGATAGACTGTGAGGAATTTTTGAAAGAGAGAGCTGAAATAC
Organism: Nicotiana sylvestris; assembly: GCF_000393655.2. Taxonomy (NCBI): domain Eukaryota; kingdom Viridiplantae; phylum Streptophyta; class Magnoliopsida; order Solanales; family Solanaceae; genus Nicotiana; species Nicotiana sylvestris. The sequence continues at coordinate 19,208,874 of NC_091062.1, read as the reverse complement.
ACACTGAGAAGTATACACACACAGACATACATAGAGAGACACAGGGGAGCCTAAACTGAAATTTTGAGAATTGAAGTTCTGGGGGAAAACAGTAAAAACTGGAAAAGGTCTCTTTCTGATAACTTAAGTATAAGTTCAAAACTGCAGACTGATATTGGATTCTTGAAAAGAAAGAAGATAGGGAAAGGGATAAACAGAAAATCAGCAATTACTTCTGTCTTGTTTGTCTGATTCCCAGTCTTGTTCAACCTGTTCAATCAACTCTGTTTTCTTCCAAGTATCAGCTGAGTTCATTAGTTGATTCATATTGTTCGTTTCCCCTGGATTGGTCTGTCTTGGAGTATTATTCCTACTGCATTGTTTGCTGCTACCTGTCTACCATTTCTTGTCGGTTCTAACTGTATCTTGCACTGGGAGTTGTTCTATTGGTACCTGCTGTTACTGCTGCTGTTTGGTATCGCTTCTATTGCCCTACTGACCCCTTGCTCCTTCTGTTGTATCCAATATCCAGGTACATACTAAGACTCGCATTTGATGTAACAATGAAATCATGAATCAAAAGATTTGAAGGAGTTAGAAGCACCTGTTGTATTGCTTATGAATTGCCTTTTAATGTTGTTAAGATTTGTAGTTTCTTGGTCTGATTAGCCTAATAGAGACACATTAGTAAGGTTGTACTTAATTAAAGTTTATGCCAATCTGAAACTGTGACATTTTATTCGTTTAGTAGTACATAAGATGTAAATACAATCCATGAAAATGTGCAGCCATTTTAATACAATTGTTAACTCAAACTCGCTATTTAAGCATGTTTCGAATATGTAAGGGCAAATGATTGTTTAGATCTAGCTAAAGACAATACAGTTTCAAACTCTTGAGTTTCAGTTTGCGTGAAGCAGTTTACAGGATGAGTTTCAAATACCACTAGTCGCATTTCCTAAACAAGCAATTTTAATTAATCTTGTCTGAATAAGTTAAAGTTAGGGAGCTCTTGTAACAGTCGTAGCATTTCATCAATCCCATATACATTTCTTTTATCAAGTTCAAAGCATGTTTTCATGAGGTACGATGTTTCTTCAGTCCGTAAATAATTAATCGGACGATTAGCTAAAATCCGGATTTGGGCCAAACACATAGTTAAAAATAGCACGCATCTTTTCTTCTATTTTTAAGAGATAAACACATCAGAAATGTAACCGTTTTAGGATGTTCCTTCTAAAATAATGAGACGAGCCTCGCCAAATGAGATGTAAATCGCGGGGCCCTCAATAAATAACCTTGATAATTATCTAGAATTCAGGATGGGTCATTTAATAAATTTCATGGCCTTCTACAAAGATAATAACGCGTTAGACTCTGTTGGCGCGGTTTAATTAAATCACATTCTTAAGTTCGGGTGCACATTGATGTGACCCAAATCCAAATCTCAATGAAGTCCAAATGTGTCGACAATCACGGGTGCATTGATTGTGACGTGGTTCGAGACGCATTTTCACGACGTTGCAATTCTGTAAAATAAATGATAATAATAAAAGCGATTAAAACTTAATAAAAGCACATAAGTCACAACATGTATTTAAATCAGATATTTAGCCATTATAACAATTTAAGCGACCGTGCTAGAACCACGGGATTCGAGGGTGCCTAACACCTTCCCTCGGGTCAACAGAATTCCTTACTTAGAATTTCTGGTTCGCAGACTTCATTTGGAAAAGTCGAAAATTTCCTCGATTTGGGATTCAAGATAAACCGGTGACTTGGGACACCAAAAGCCAAACCTTTCCCAAGTGGCGACTCTGAATTAAATAAATAATCCCATTTCGAATATTTGTCACTTAAATTGGAAAAACTCCACCCGCGCATTTTAACCCTTCGGGGCGGGCGCGCAAAAAAGGAGGTGTGACAATTATATGAATTGGATTATTGGAGTTAATCTATGTGGAATACAAAGCCATTTTTTAGCTCTTTTTACGGTTTGTTGAAAAATGCATCAATGCTTAAAACTGACATCAAGCTAACATTAATCACTAACATTCGAGAACTAACATTAGTTACTAACATTATTTACATTGCTATTTAAAATGATGTTATTTACTCAAGTGAACTCGCGATTTCAGAATTAGACCTATTAAACCAACGTGCTGATTTTCATAAGCTATTTGAACCTGTTTTGTGACATAAACTATTTGAAGCTGTTTCACGACTACTGAACAAAAGAATTAAATACAGTATATTCCATAACTAGTAATCACCAACTAAGATTAATTACAATTGATATTCCATGTTTGTAGAAATAGATTCAATCAGTCCGATTTATGCATTTCAAAATCATTCCAATACATACTATGAAATATCAAATGAACTACTGCTTATACATCAAATTAAACACAAAGAAACAGTTATTTTCAGAAATCCATTCCAACAACTCTTTACTTCCTTTGCTGTAAATCTGAGAGTTGTAGAACATGTACCTGGATAACTGAAATACAAGAAGATGAAGGAGCAGTCAGCAACAGTAATAACACAGCAACGCAGTGACAGAACAACCTAGTGACAGATTAAAATGAAGGAACCAGCAGAGTTCCAGCAAACCCAATGAAAACAGTAGCCAATAACCAATAGCAAACTCAGGAAGAACCAATTAAACCCCAGAAATACCACACAGCAACAACGATGAAACCGCAACAGTACTAGTTCTGATATTCAGAAGTAAAAGAAAATACTAACTTTTTAGTTTCTTCGCTCTCAAACACTGAACCTTTTAGATTAAAAAACAGCCTGTTTTTCTTATTCTCAAATTACTGAACTTTTAAATGTTAAAAATCCAGCCTAGACTCTCTGAAAAAGACTGAAAGAGAACTGATTTTCTTTCTCCAAAAACCAACCCCTCTGTGTAAAACATGTACTGTGTAAAACCTGTACTGTGTAAAACCTATCCTCTCCAGATTTTTCAGAAAATCCTCTTATCCTCTCTCAAAACTCCCCCTTTTTACTGCCTATTAATGACTCTATTTATAACCCAAAACAGGTATGGGCAACATATTTTAATCAATCTTTTTTGAACTTTTCATATCATTATGTTTTGTTCCCCACACTTGCATGTCTTGTCCCCCACTATTTTAAACAAATGTATTAATTCCCACTACCACATGTCTTTTCTTTATATAATTCTCTTATTCCCCACTACTGCATGTTTTGTCCCTCACTATATTAAACAATGTATTAATTCCCACTACCACATGTCTTGTCCCCCGCTATGTATTAAACAATGTATTATTTTAATATTATTAGTACTTAGTGGACAGAGCACTCAAATTAATCATTTTTTTTAAAACTTAAAATCCCGAAAATGCCCCTGAAACTACTGAAATTACCATTCTACCCCATCAGCTATATCCAATCCTCCTAAGTCAATTAACCAAACTTTAGCAGCTATAACCAATTCATCTAATCAATTTTCAATTAATAATCAAATTCTGATTAAACAAACTCGCCAAACAAACCCCTAATCGCCAATGTTGATGAATTAACAACAGATTCAGATTCATATCAGAACAAACTTAACGGAAAAAGCGAGTAGATTTCAATCACTAAACTTGAGCATCAATTGAACTCAAAACTGTAGGAAAGTCATCCAAAACGCACACACACACACACACAATTTCAACGAATATGTAGTAGGAATATCATACGAAAATGTTATCAAAAATGAAACCACATAGTAAAACAAAACCAAAGAAAAAGCAACAAAAATCCGTGAACGAACTATGGCTGACCTTTATGCTAACGATTCGATGTCGAACAATGTTGAACTTCCGATGAAACACAACTTCATTCACAACATTGTTTCGACGCTTGACTAATAGACACGGACTCGAACGGAACCTCGAATGGATGGTGAAGACCTCAAACCAACCTCAGCTTAAAACTGTTTTGCGTGTGTGCACGTGGTTTCTGGTGGACTGGTAGTTCTATTGTGTTTTAGAGAGGAAGGGTCATTGGAAGGGCTGGAGATCGGTATTTGATCTAGTTGAGAGTGATTTAAGAGATGAGGGTCGTTTGGAGTGAGGTCGTGGAGAAACAGCTAGTTTTGTGGTTAGGTCTTCATGGAGAAGATGATAGAAACAAATGTCTTCTCTTAGGTCTAAGTGTATTCAGGGGTTGAAGGAGATGAACGACTATTTGTGGTGTATTGGCTGGTGTTGCGACTGACTGGAGATGGAGTTGGGGTGAGCAGCTGTGGCTTGGAAGAAGAAGCAGTGGCGTGACAGTAGAGCTGGTTGCGTCGCTGGTTTGGAGGTGAACGATTATGGTCATGATGGATGTGAGGAGGAGCTGCTGGTGAGGACGATGATGAGGCTGGTTGGTTTCGAGAGGGACATGGTCGTGAGCAGCTGGTCGTCAGCTGGATGATGACGGGCGAAGCAGCAGCAGTCATGACGGGAGGCTGGTTGTTTCGACGAAGATGAAGGAAGCAGCAGCAGTAGCAGATGTTCGTCGCTTGGTTGCTGCTGGACGTGAGGAGCAGTGACTGACGAAGGCGGAGGGTAGCCATGGACGTGGTCATTTGGACGACGCTGAAGAAGAAAGCAGCCATGGGGGTGGTCACTTGGAGCTGGAGGGGTAGGCAGCCATGGAAGGGTTGGCTCGAAGAAGAAGGAGAAAGAAGAGGGGGCGGGTGTTTAGGGTTTTTGGGGTTAGGAATGAAAAATGGAAGAAATGGGGGTGTTTGGGTTAGGGGCGTACCGGGTCGGTGGGTTTTTTGGGTTGGATAAGGGGTTATTTGGTTTGGTCCTGGTTGATTTAATTTAAAAGGTGGTCCAGTCCGATTTTCTTCTTATTTTCATTGCTTCTTTTTCTTCTTTTATTTTTCTTTAAATAAAACTAAAATTCTAAAAATCCTAAATTAGCCTATAAAACTAAATTAATTTATAAAAATGCTAATTAACTCTTAATAACAATTAACACATAATTAAATAGCAATTACGATAAAATCACACAATTTGGACATTAAATGCTAAAAATGCAACGTACATTATTTTTATGATTTTTTGTTCTTGTAAAACAAACTTAATTGGTCCTAATTATAGAATTAAATACTAAATGCAAATGCGACATATTTTGTATTTTTTATTAATTTAATAAATAAACATGTACAGACAAATACCAATAATTATCCAAAAATGCCACGAAAATTCTCAAAATTGCACACAAAGGAAAATTGTTTTATTTTGAATTTTTGGGAGTAATTCTCACATAGGGAAAAAATCACGTGCTCACACCCATCACCTTTCGTCTCTTCCTTCATTTGACTATAGGTGTTGTTACATTCTACCGTTTTCATCCATGTATCACACCTTATTCATAATGCTTTCTTATCTCTCTTTTCATTGCTCTGCTAATGTTTTTGTCTATCCCTTTTCTTGTAAAAACTTCAATACGACATTTTTTCACTTTTAGCTTTCCTTTGCTCCATCCCGTGGCTCTTCAAGTTGCTTAACGTTCTCGCTTTACTAGGGACGCGAGCCACACTAAGGTAATATGTATCCCTTCAAGGCTTATAGTGCATGTCTTTGAAGTACTCATATTTGGCTGCACTATTTTAAAGTGCACCATCTGGGTGTCTGACAAGGAGATCTATTAGAACACTTGCAATATGCTTCGGAAATGTCAACTGACACAATCAATTCATCTATCATATCTTCTTATTCTACTTTTGTTAACCCCCATAGGGCATATCTGGAATGGGTGCGACCAAATGTATATACCTCTGTTACTATTGAATATAACTCAAAAAGCTTATGTTCCTCTGCCTCAATTATAAATGTTCTTAACCTTCATTAAAGTACCTCGTACCCTTTTTCACCTTGCTCATTTTACTTGCTGAAACTTGTACTTATCTTCTTAATCTCTCATTGTCCTTGACCATAAAGATGGATAGGCATTCTTGCCTTAAGGCTTCTTATTAGGAAGCTTACACCCTTCAGTACACACAAGGTCTGCTAAAGACCTCATATTTACTTAATTGAAGGCATCACACAAAATTCCAATTCCTCTGACTCAGCTCGTCCACAATCATCTCTCTTTCCAAACTTCATTCCAGATGTAGTTATCGTCTTATTACGAATAATAAAAAAAATCGGAATTAGGATTCTTATAAGTGAGCTCTACCACACGATCTAGAGTAAGAAAAAAAGAGTGACAATCCTAAATGCCTGTAGCCTCCTTCTTATAAGTGTGGTGCATGACACACCCATAAACAAAACTCTACTAGACACGGCTTGTAGACTCCCTAGGACAGAACTGCTCTGATACCACTTTTGTCACTACCCAAACCGATGGGCCGCAACGGGCACCCGGTACCTTACTCAACCAAGTACCAACGTAGCATATCTTTCTTATTACATCATTATATACACGTGACATACGGGCCTAGTAGGCCAATATAATCATTTATAAACTCAAACATGGGTCGACAAGGCCGTATAATCTTTCACGTATACGACATATGTCTACAAGCCTCTAAGAATACATAAATATCATAGAGGTCGGGATAGAGTCCCGGTATACCAAACAATACACGTCTAAATCATACTAACCAAACAAGCAACTCCGAAGCAAATGGAGCGCACCAATATCTTCCGCTGAGATGATAACCTACTTAGAGGGCTCTCGACCTATCTATCAGGACCTGCGGGCATGAAACGCAGTGTCCCCAAGAAAAAGGGACGTCAGTACGAATAATATACCGAGTATGTAAGGCACATAAGTAAGTACATCAGAGACATAGAAGAAATATAGAGTATATGACTCAACCTGCAAGTCTGAATAACTTTGTAAATCATAAATTAATTTTAGCATCATGCATATGCGTATGAATGTCATGTCATGCATAGGTACATGTTTCATAACATCATCAGACTCTGAGGGCATTCCATTATATCATATCGGCCACTGTGGGCAAAATCATCATCGTATACCAACTGATCAAGTGGTGGTGCATATATAACGTCATAACCTTTCCCATATCCCATGTACATATATATACATACATATATACGCGTATTTAACGCCGTTTGAATACATACATATATATGCGTATATAACGCCATTTGAATACATACATATATACACGTATATAACGCCGTTTGAATCATATTTCAGCCACTGTGGGCAACATCATCATCATATACCAGCTGATCAGGTGGTGGTGCGCATATAACGTCGTAACCTTTTCCCATATCCCATATACATATATATACATATATACGCGTATATAACGTCGTCTGAGTCATGGGTCAATGTACATGTATAAATGCATGAAATGCATATGAAATACGATAACAAAATCTCTCGGTACGTCATAAGACCATTATACCTCTGATTAATATCATAAAATCATTTTACGTATCTTCCGAGACCCATGAACAAACGATGGAATAATAAGACATATGGAAATTCAAGAACATAGGCACTTCTAATACTTTTATGAATAAGGTCATATATGGAATTTGTGCAATTACACGTTTCGTTCGTATCGTATGGATCATGCCAAAAGGAAGAAGGGATAGCCTTAACATACTTGTTTCTTGAATTATTTAAACGAATCTGCCTCTGCGAAATTTACACTGGATATCCTTGAATTTTGGAACGAACTTGGCTTGGTTTTAAAATGTTTGGACGAAAGGTTTCTTGTTCTTACGTTTTTAGCTTCAACCCCACAAACAGATTGTTGGTTCAGATCTTCTTTTTACAAATAAATCATACCAAGCCTTCCTTAGCTCATAACCTTTCAAACTAAGAAAGTTAAGGCTTTGTTTTGCTGATTTGAAATGTGCTAACGTTTTGCCCCTTCCCCACAATGAATTAGGATAACATTTCATGTAGTTGTATAAGTTAGATATCTCATAGATAGCCACCTAGGATAGTAGACTTAAAGAGTCATTGTCTAGGTTTGTGGCTTCTTGCCACGTTTGGAAAGGGATTATTTTATTAAATTTTTTTTATCCACTTATTAGTTAATAAGGGATTATTTTATAAGGGATTATTTTTTTTTATTACCGGGTAATATTTTGTTACCCGGTAATTAATCCATTACCCATATAATTTAAAAATTACTACAAATTACTTAAAATACTACTCACTTTTAACACACCTTACTACCATGATCATGTAGTACCTTGTATGGCACTACTCCATAAATACTGGATATTTTAGCTCGGGCCGTATTTTACCCAAAAATGCCAAACTTTGATGAAAATTCATTTTCTTTGACTTGCTTCCCCTTTCATCTTCACGAATTTATTCATCACTTGTTTGAAATAGCATAATCCTTATAATCTCCAAATAATCTTTTCCTTGGACTGATGTCAATTACCTTACGACAAATTCAACGTAAAATACTATAGGGTGCAATACTGTCGTAACTTATTACTGCAAGGCCTAACATCATCGTAATGTAATGCTGCTGGACGTAACATCCTCGTAATATATTACTGCAGAGGGTAACATCATCGTAATATATTACTGCAGAGCATAACATCGACGTAATACTGCGAGGCGTAACAATTTAGCTGTGTTTAAATATTTCTTTTTCAGATTTTTAGGTCATCTTGTCTCAATTGTGCACGTGAACGCCATGTTTTACCTATTTTGAGTAATTTTGTAGCTTGTTTAGCAATTAATCTTAAAATCTTATCTTGTAATTATATTTTATGGGTTATTCTCCATTTCAATCTATGATTTCCTCTTCAATTATGAGTAGCTAAACCAATTAGCTACGGTTGTGGATCAACCCTAGTATGGGTATTTAATGGTCTCTTATTTTAGGGATTAGATATTTATAGGTGATTGATATTTGGCCTGATTTATGCTTTCTATATTGAATTAGTGGTTGCAAACACTAATTTATGTCTTTTTGACTTAGGCTCTTCTTGAGAAAGAGAGACTAAGTCTAGGAATTTCAGGCCAATAAGGAATTGGGGTGTATTCAAGAGATTGATAGCCTCAATTAAAGGGTTAAACCTAGACATAGTAATACCCGACTTGAGCCAACATTGCTTACACAAATTGAACACCCAATTGGGATTGAGAAAGCTAATTAGGGCAAAGTCACTCAAACTACCGAGAGGTATAGAGTGAGTAGCTTCGTGCATTGGCTATATCATGATCCCAACCATAATATTATTGCCCTAAGTTTTAGATCACGTTAGATACTCACATAGGAGTAAGTCACTTCCCTAGTGCCTCTTTACCCATTTAGAAAATCCTACAAAAATATCACTTTGCTTAGTTTCGTGCATCTTTACTATTAAATTAGAAGTAACAAACAAACAAGAATGATTGGAAGTGCAATCAAGAACACTACACATTGATAGATTAGATAGGAATCCAACTCCAAACATTATCTTAGCTCCATGTGGGTTAGATCCCGACCTTCTCGGGTAAAAGATGCATCGACCGCTCTTGCCACTCTGTAGTGGTGCAGGGTTGGACCCGATCAGTCACCGATCCGAAAGCTCAACTCACTAGTGCCTAACTTGGTATGAGGTACCTGGATCTGCACAAAAGGATATGTAAAAGTGTAGTATGAGTACACCTCAACAATACCCAACAAGTATCAAAACTATCCTCGGTAGAGTAGTGACGAGGTCAGGTGGAGACACATACTAGGATAATAAAAGAAGATGAATATGTAATGGTATAGTATAATAATGGGAACAAAAAAATGATACAATAAAGAAATACAGCAAGATAAGCTACACTGAATTTAAGGCAATAAAGGCATCAAGGGAGGAACCGCCTCGTATCTCATTTCACAATCACAATCACAATCACAATCTTTCCTTATATCACCACGGGAGACTTACAAGTAGTTGAAAACCATTTTTTCGAAATAGCTATCCACATTTTAGCCCACCTTATTATACCGCGTGACTTCAAGTAGTTCCCGTACTTAACACGTGTATCAAGCCCACCTTACCTCACCGCATGTGTATCAACCCTTATCCTTATACCATCATATGTGTATCAATATCACAACATATTATAACTCGCACCTCAAGTGCCCAAATACCACAACTTGCCTAAAGAATCAATAATATCAATGTTTCCACAACAAACAGCTCATGGCTCAATCACAATGTGTACAAGAGTCTCAATAATAGCACACTGAAATTTTAATAGCTCAACAAGAATGTTATTTCAACAATTAACAATTTTGCCTCAATATGATAATGGATTTTACAAATTCAGCGCCAACGCTCAACATGAAGATATTCCAAGAAATAACAACTTCGAGTAAGGTTAACAAGGCAATAAGGAAACAAAAACTTCAACTAAGCATGTAAGGACAATTGACAAGTAAAATATGGGACAAGCATTTAACCATGTCCAATAAAGCATGTAAAGATAACTTAATGATGAAAGATATAACATGTTATGACAATACGATTAAAGGCATGAATAGAATTGAAAGAGCCTAAATTAGTCAATTACCACACATAACCCATGTACCTCACTCGTCACCCTGCGTACATGGCTTTCACGTACCACAATTAACACAAACAACTCCAATCCTATGGAGTAATTACCACACACAAAGTTAGATAAGATACTTACTTCAAACAAGCTACCTCAATCCACTAGTAAGTCTTTTTTGTGAATATCCAACTCCGAACGGCTCTAATCTAGCCAAAATAACTTTATACCATAAATACAAACCATGAAAAACTATTATAATAAAGTTGCAATCTTTAAAGAAAATTAAATAGTCAACTCAAAGAGTCAACCTCTGGATCGCATCTCAGAACCCGACCAAACTTATAAAATCTGAATACTCATTCAATAACGAGTCCAACCATACTAAAATTATTCAATTCCGAACTCAAATCGACCTTCAAATCCTCAAAATATAGCTTAGAAAGTTTTCACAATTTTTCCAACTCAAAATACTAATTAAATGGTAAAAATAATGATGGATTCATGTATAATAATCAAATCCGAGTCAAAATCATTTATCCCAATTAACTCCTTGAAAATCTCTCTCAAAATTGCCCAAAACCGAGGTCTCTAACTCAAAAGATGAAAAATGAAGAAAAAAAAAACCTCGATCTGCCCCTTTCCTGCCTAATGGTTCCGCTTTTGTGGACCAATAGCAGCATCTGCTGCTCTGTACCTGCGAAAATTCCATCACATGTGTGATTTCACTTAAACTAGGACCTTCCGCTTCTGCGGTCACAAACCGCTTATGTAGACTATGGCCACTCCTGCGAGCCCGCTTTTGCGGAGGAAGGATCGCAATTGCGGTCACAACCCACATTGCCCGAAATTGCTTCTGCGGCTCATAGATCGCATCTACGGTGCTGCACCTATGGCCCAAAATTCGCAGGTGTGATTGCTCCAGTTCTTCAGCTTGATAGATTTCCTACCAAGTCTCAAATGGTTCGAGATTCAATCTGAATCACATCATGGGCCCTTGGGACCCCATCCAAGCATACCATCAAGTTCCAAAACACATAAAAACCTACTCGAGGCCTAAAATCTCATAAAAACATCAATTCTATGAATCGCAACCTAATTCAAACCTATGAAATCATGAACATCAAACTTCCAAAATTAATGTCGATTCGTACCAAACCAATTTCAATTGACTTCAAACTTTGCACCACAAATTATAAATGACACAACGAACATATTCCAAATAACCATTATAAAGATAAAAAAGAATCATGCACAAATGCAGTGATAAGATGTTCAAATTTCTCATAAGAAAAAATTAGTTGTCTTCAGAAAAAAAAAAGTAAAGATTAGGTGTAACTAATTAAGGAGCCAAATATTGAGTCAAATAAAACTCCCATAATTATTACCAATTTGAACAATCTACACAAGGAAACAAAGTTATAATTATAATAACACATGTATCAAATGTTAATTAATGGAAATCATAGCATAGTACAGGGTTGTAGCATCGCTGAAATAAAATAAAAAATAAGAACTTAAAAAATTGAATTTGAATTTTCTAATTTTCTCACCAATGTTTAAGAGAAGTTGAATTTATTATTAGGAGACCTACTAGCTAATGCACATATAAGGTAACGCGTTTAAAAATTGTATTAGATATTATTAATGAAAATTATAGCATAGTACATGCTTGTAGCATTGTTGAAATAGATTAAAAGAACAAAAAATTAACATCGGGACAATATGAATTTGAACTTTCTAGTTTTGTTCACCAATGCTGCCATTAGTTATTAACTTAGGATGGTTCATTTTCCAATTACTAGATGTATATCTGAATCTTTAGAAGAAACTTGATGATGAGGATGAAGCTCCAATTTCCAATTAATTCAAACGATTTTTCATATTAAAAGTAAGAATACTTAACCACACTTCATATTTTGTCACTTCATCTGCATTGAGTTGCTCAATTGATTCCCACCAGCCACTCTGTTTATTTTGTTTGATGCTTTTTATTTCAAAAAATTTTCTAAAATGTAGCGATAATTATTATTCTTTTTTCTTTGGAGAAAAGCAAGGGTCTTTGTACAATTATTTCAGCAAAATCTGTTAAATATTAGAGCAAAGGTACTCATTTCTAAGCAAAGGAATTTTTTTCCCACATGTTTTCCTTAAAATTTTACAATAAAAAATTATATAAATATCAGAATCATAGAAAATGACGCTTTCAGACTTTATTGGTAGGCCAATCCAATCATTGTAAAAATTGAATAGAATCATGCATAAATGCAGTAACAAGAAATTCAAAGTTCTCATAAGAAAAAAATAGGCACTTTCAATAATAAATTAAAAAAAAAAAGTAAAAATTAGGTGAAACGGTCCAAAGGGAACCAAACATTGTATCAAAGTTAAAACATTATCACAATTGTATCAAATGTTAATTAATGGAAATCAGAGCAGAGTAGAGGGTTGTAACATTGTTGAAATAAAATAAAGAACAAAAGTTCAACAAACACTGAATTTGAACGTTGTAATTTTTTCATCAATGCTTCAAAGATGTTAAATTTATTATTTAGAGACCTTCTAGCTAATACACATATAAGATAAAGCATTTAAAAACTATATCGGATATTATTAATGAAAATCGTAGCACAATACATGCTTGTAGCATTGTTGAAATAAAATAAAAAGAACAAAAATTCTCATCTGTATAACATGAATTTGAATTTTCTAGTTATGCTCACAAATGTGGCCATATAAGTCATTAACTTAGGGTGATTAATTTGTGAAGTACTAGGTGCATTATCGGTATCTTTAGAAGTAATTTGGTGTTGAGGATGAAGCTCCAATTTCCAATTGATTCAAACGATTGTTCATATTAAAAATAACAGACTTTAACCATGCTTCAAATTTTGTCACTTCATCTGCATTGAGTTGCTCAATTGACTCCCACCAACCACTCTGTCTAGTTTTTATCATTTTGTCATAGAAACGTGCTTGAGCAATTGCAGCGTCTTCTCTGGTATCCAATTCTTCAAGCCTACTATTGAGAGAGTTCACTTTGTTTCGAGCATGAGCCGCAACTAGGCCAGTAGTTTGACTTAACTGCATATCAGGATTCTGAAAACGAGCAATAACGGCATCATCTGTAGGGTGAAAAAATGAGAAAGGCTTACCGGTAGGAGAAGACGCCACTATTCCAACGTCAACACCGCATTCTGCAATAAGCTCGCTGGACTTTTTGTATAAGCCTGCACGACGCTTTGAGAATGTGGCAAAGAGGTCATCTCTTTTTACTATTTTTTTCATTTGAATCTTTTGACGCCCTTTAGTCTTCTTACTCACCATGACTAAATTTATTAGAAGAATTGACCAAAAAAAAAACTACTAATGAAAGCCTTTATGAGAATGCACTTAGAAGAAGCACAATATCGCGTTATATACATCAAGGATTTTATCATTATGGTAATTGAATCTCTACCCAAATATGCAATTTTGTTAATTTTTTTATTATTATGAAAATTATAGTAGAAAATGCAACCAATTTGATGTCACATCAATGAAATCCAAAAATTTTAGTACAAATAGGTAAATACTCTAATATACTTTTGAAATTTACCAAATTGGTATCAGCAAATATGGATATAATTTGACGGAACACCCCAACTACATACCAAGATCTTTCAAATTTTCTATATAAAAAGCAAAGTCAAATTCTTGACTTGCCTTAACAAAATAAATCTAAAACTCAACTCAAATATGAAAATTTCTTAATGTGCTTACTCAAATTTATCAAGTCCACTTAAGCAATCTAAAAATAAAACTTGCATAGGTAAATATTTTAATGTATAATGAATTTATCATGCACTATTTTATTAATGTTAGTATGTTGATGGTGCCATTTCAATAAATTATTTTTTCTTGGGTCATTGCTTGAGCAACACAAATTTTATGCTCTACGTAGAGAGAATCAAAAACCATCTAATACAAGTTTGAAATAAAAATATATGAAAGTGAAATTCATCCTCTCTAGCTTTGCTCTCGGCGTAGGTTATGCTAACCTGCACCGACCTTGGTAGCCATGGCTAAGAAGAGAGGTCGACCGTTCAAAAATCCACCGCTCGTTAAGGTTGGAAGTTCCGTCAGTGCAACTGTCATCGCTGATACCATTGAATGTGATAATACACAATAAATGGCAACCCCAACTGGGCCACCATTCACCACTAGATCTCTAGAAGTGAGGAATGCTAGTGCTCACACAGGTGCGTCGAAAAAGTTGGTTCTAAGTCCAAGTCCCTCAATTAATCAAGGAAATTCAATTAACAATGTGGAGAAGATGATTAATAAAAAGACCAGAACATGATCAGGCCCAATTGAGATTAATCAGATTCGAATTGAGCCAATTGCAGAGGAGAAAGTAAGTTTGACTGGAACGCCTTGGGTGAAACTCTTTGCTGGAAATAGATCTGCAGAAAATGGTATGGCCTTATCCTATATTGCTCCAGAAGTAGTAGATGGTCAATATGTGGTGAATTTAGACAAATTGGAGGTAGAAAATGAGATAGGAAAATGGAAGAAAGCTCTGATTGTTTATGTAATTGGGGAAACGCCAGGCTACAACCAGATGCATCGCTATATTTCCCAACACTGGAATAATGTAGCTGAACCAGATCTATTTTTGCATGAAGATGGTTATTACATAGTCAAATTCCTCAGTCTAAGTGATTTACGAGAAATCCTGTATGGGGGGTCTTATACCATTAATAGCAAGCTTGTTATTCTTAAGCAATGGTCGCTGGAATTTGATTTCAATACAGAATTCTTAATAGAGATTCCACTATGGGTAAAATTCCCTAAACTTCCGATGAATTGTTGGGGAATAAATTCTTTGAGCAGGATAGCTAGTACTCTAGGTAATCCTCTGTTTGCTGATCAATGCATCACCAAGCAAACTAGAGTGTCTTATACTAGAATACTGATAGAGGTAAATGTAACAAAGAAGCTTCCTACTGAAATAACTGTTAATTATCTGCTTGGTAGACAGTTTCAACAGCCCATTGAGTTTGAATGGAAACCAGAATTTTTCTCAGAATATTTGAAGATTGGACATGACTGTATGAAGCAAAAATAAATAGGGAAACCAGTGCAAAACCAAAAGAACAAAAGATCTAGACTAGTTACAACATGGGTACCTAAGAACAAAGAGCAACAAAAAAAGGAACCAGTATAAATGGAACAAAATGAATATACAGATAACCAAGCTAAAGGGGAGTGAGTTGTGCAATCAGCAGATATGAATACTGAAGGAGGTTGGACACAGGTTAGAGCAAAAGGATCAAACTTAGGTGTAAAAGCAACAACAACACAAAATTACCTAGCTCCTGGGGATATTGCAACAGAAAATGGAATTCAAGCTTTGCCTGATGAGGAACATAGAATTGTGAAAGCTAAACCTCCTGATTTAGGGGGTAACACAAGGCTATCATAATGACTTGGCTCTTTTGAAATATTAGGGGAATAAATAAGAGGTACAAGCAGAAGGAATTAAAGCAGTACCTTAAAAACAATCATATAAAGTTAGCTGCTATCATAGAAACTAGAGTTAAACAAAATAAGGCATTGCATGTTGCTGGTAGAGTTACTCCTAATGGGAAAGATTATCAAACTACAAGGAAGCAAGAAATGGCAGAATATGGATCACTTGGGGTCCTAAATGGTATGACATCCAACTAGTTCAAGAAGCTGCTCAATTCATACATTGCTAGGTCACTGGTTTACATAATGGAATCAAGTGCTTACTTACAGTCATCTATGGATATAATACAGTTGAACAGAGGAAAGCTCTATGGGATGGGTTGCAGAGTATAGCTCCTAGAAGTAATGAACCTTGGTTATTATGTGGTGATTTCAATGCAGTCCTATACCCACATGATAGGCAAGGTTCACCAATAACTATGGAAGAATTACATGACTTCTCAAATTGTTGTAATAGTCTTCTTTTAAATGAAATTCCTTGGAGAGATAAATACTATACTTGGATAACAAGAAACAAGGAGCAGACAGTGTTTGTAGTAGAATTGACAGAGCGATAGCAAATGATGAATGGATGGTGCAATATGGACATCTGACAACAGATTTTGGAGAACTTTTTATTTCTGATCATGTACCCATAATGATACCATTCAGATCCTCTAAGAATAACATGAAAATACCCTTCATATTCTTCAATGTTTGGTCTGAACATAGAAGTTTCAAACAGATAGTTGATGATGGTTGAAAAAGAAGGGAGACAGGAGGGAAAATGAGAAATGTATGGCTCAATCTGAAACAACTGAAACCAGATTTCAAGCAACTTAACAATGAAGAGTTTAAAGGGATCACTGAGAAAATCACAAAGACTAGAATTGCATTGAAGGAGCTTCAAAAAGAAATGCAACATCGGTACTCTGACTCCCTAGCTGAGCAAGAGAAGCAGTGTTTACAACAATTGGAGAAATGGTCCACGATTGAAGAAAGTGTGGTGCAGCAAAAATCCAGAGCTATATGGATCAAACTAGGTGATTCAAACACAAGGTATTTTACAGCAGTAATGAAGGAAAAGCAGCACCAAAAATAGATTTTGGAGATCACTTCCCTGTCAGGCATGAAGCTGAAAGATCCTAAAGCTATCAAAGAGGAGTTTACAGTATTTTATAAATCCTTGATGGGATCAGTCGTAGTCTCTCTTCCTGGAGTTAATATGATGGTGATGAGAAATGGACCTCGACTGTCCCACTGCCAACAAATTGAGTTATGTGTCAAAGTTATAGATGCTGAAATTTGTGAAGCATTTGGTTCAATTGGTGATCACAAGGCTCCTAGGATTGATAGATTCAATGCTATCTTCTTTAAGCAAGCTTGGCCAATCATCAAAACTGAGGTATGTGATGATGTTAGAGAGTTATTTAACACTGGAATCATGTTTAAAGCTATTAATTGCACCACACTAACCCTGCTTCCAAAGATAGCAAATTCTAATACTGTGAATGATTATCGACATATTGCTTGTTGCACAATGATGTACAAGTTGATTGCAAAAGTTCTTGCTGGGAGACTACAAAAGGTTATGAATTGCATCATCTTAGAAGCTCAGGCAGGTTTCATTCCAGGGAGAAGGATTGTGGACAACATTATACTTGCACATGAATTGGTTAAGTCATATGACAGAAAACACATCTCTCCTAGATGTATGATCAAAGTTGACTTGCAAAAGGCCTACGATTCTGTAGAATGGTTTTACTTGGAACAGGTTCTAGAAGGATTGATTTTTCCAGAGAAGTTTATCAAATGGTTAATGGCTTGTGTGAAAATAATTAACTACACCATTCTACTGAATGAGGAATCTCTAGAGCCATTTAATGCTGCTAAAGGCCTAAGGCAAGGAGATCCAATCTCTCCTTTCTTGTTTTCCATTGCTATGGAATACTTGAGCAGACTTCTCAATGAATTACACTAGGATAAGAGGTTCAAATATCATCTCAGATGCAGCAAACTACATATAGCTCATCTAAGTTATGTTGATGACTTGTTGTTGTTTGCTAGAGGGGATACATACTCAACTCAAAGGCTACAGGAATGCTTCACGACCTTTTCAAGAGATTCTGGATTGCAATCAAATTTAAATAAGAGTGTCATATACTGTGGAGGAATGGAAAGAGGGACTATAGAAACAATCTGCCAGAATATGGGATATACTCAAGGTCAACTACCTTTCAAATATCTAGGAGTACCATTGGACACAAAGAAGCTGAATATGTTACAATGGCAACCTCTCATCACTAAAATAGTAGCAAAGATTACTTCATGGACTGCAAAAAAGTTGTCGTATGCTGAAAGGGCCCAATTACTACAGACTGTGCTGTTTGGAATCCAATTATATTGGGCTCAAATATTTTCATTACCAGTCAAAGTGATTAAATTAATAGAAGTTTATTGTAGAAGTTACATGTGGTCACAAAAAGGCCCTCATTGCCTGGGATAAAGTGTGTCTACCTAAGACAGTTGGTGGACTCAACTTAAGCAACCTTCACATCTGGAATACTGCTGCCATTGCCAAAAATTTCTGGGATTTGTCTCACAAGCAAGACAAATTATAGATTAAGTGGATTCATACTGTGTACATCAAGGAGCAGTGTATAAATTCTATGCTTATCCCTATGAGTGCAAGATGGATGGTGAGGAAGATATTAGAAGCAAGGGAGATCATAAATCAGTTGTACAGGCCATTAGAGGATAAGAAAAGCATCATTAAGCAGATATATTTTCAATTGAGTCCAATGTTACCTAAAACTACCTGGAGAAGTCTAATGTGTAGCAATGCTGCCAAACCTAAGGCTATAATCACAATGTGGCTTCAATGCCAAGGGAGGTTACTTACTGTGGACAGACTTAAGAAATTGGGACTCAGTGTAAATGACTCATGTGTGTTATGTCAAACTAACTTGGAGACAAGGAATTATCTATTTATTGAATGTGACTATGCTAAAAGGTTGTGGCGTAGACTGAGTCAATGGGCAAAGGTACATAACATTAGTAGTTCAACTTGGGAGCAACAACTACAGATCATTTGTCAGCACACAAAAGGAAAATTAACAATAGCAAAACTTTTCAAGATGATGTATGCTGAATATACACATGCTCTATGGAAAGAAAGGAATCAGAGAATATTTCAAGAAACATTCAGAGATCACACAAGCTTGGCAAGGGAGATAGTTTGCATATGTAATTTTAGAACTATTGGAAATGTAAAGGAACTAGTGCAAAGGTTGTATTTTTAGTATAGTTCACTGATAAGCAATATGGTCTAGTATGCTAAAATAATATAGTCTTTTCCCTGTAAATCTCATGAGAATTAGCTAGCTGGGAGTAGCTAAGCTATGCTTTGTAATGCCTTCACTTTTGGTGATTAATAAAAAAAATTAATTACCAAAAAAAATATGTGGCTTTATTTGTAAGCTCAACATATTGTTGGAATAATAAAATAAGATCATCATAACTCACAGTAATCGTCTTTTGAATTTGGAAATTTTAGGTTAGAGGGTATTTTTGTCCAAAACTATTTTATTAATTTTAATATGTCAGTTTCGCACAAATTAATATCTAAATTGGGGATAAAATTTAAATAACTGCGAGAAAGTATCCCTTTATCTGTAAATCTCCCGACCAGCCAATATCTCATGTGCAGGGGTAAAGAACACAAATAGCTCTCAAAGTGGATGATCTTGAATTTTGTCCTCACTTGCCCTATAGACAGAACTTCGAGTTTAAGAAGTGTTGCCTCTTACTTGGCCCATGGACAATATTTTTAACTTTTGACCTTGAAGTTCTACCTATGAGGCAAACAAAAGTCAAAAGTTAAAGACCACCCCTAAAAAGGTCATATTTCTGCAAAAAAAAAAATGCATAGGGAGAAAATCGGCAACTTTTGCATTTTGGACCAATTATATATTGTGTGCACAAACCCAACCCTTTTATTAGCCCACTAAGAGAAATCTCTTTGTAAAATGTAAAAGAATAGTAGTATTCTTTTTTGGGATTTTTTCATTCCTATACACTATTTGAAACCTTATTACGAAAAATCCATATTTTGGTATTTACCCGACCTAAACACATTTTAGTTACAAAATATTTACAATCCACCTTAAAAGACCCCCCAATTCATTATTTGAGCCTTCAATCAAAGGATTTTGTTAGGGATTTGTTCCTAACTATACCATATATGAAACCTTATTACCAAATATGTGCATACTATGTAAATTACCCGCCCAGTCCACAGTTTTCCTACAATTTCTATATCATTTGTTTAATACACAATTAATTGGGCAGAATCTTCCATAGTTAACGCGCTAAAAATCAGGAAAAAATCTTGCGATTGATTGAGTCTACATTAAATTCAAGTTTTGAAACGGAAAGGAGATTTCTGTTCTTCATCTTCATCTTCATCTGTTCTTCCAGATATTTTCCACCATTGATAGCCATTAAAAAGCTTGAAAGCTTTGAATTCAAATTTGAGTTTTCAAAAATCATTATTTGTTTGGATTGGGTGTTGTTGAAAATAATCAGGGATATGGTTTGGAATTTATATCTCAATTTTGAGGGGTTTTGGTGAAGATTAGACTTGGTTTTGATTGAATTTCAGATTGAAACTCGAAGAAGAAGAAGAAGAAGAAGAAGAAGAAGAAGAAGAAGAAGAAGAAGAAGAAGACATATTGCAGAAATTGTAGATAAATTATAGTTAAATTGTAGATTATTTATATTCTGATTGTAGATGCTTTATTTTCTGTTTTCTTAAATAAAAAACTGCTAAAACTTCTACAAATCTTCTGAAAAAATGCAATTATGTCAAAAATCACAATTATGCTACAATTGAATGGGAAATGGGATATAAAAATTTAATGTACCCAGTTTGTAGATTATTTGTATTCTAATTATAGGTGCTTTATTTTCTGTTTTCACACATCAAAAACGACTAAAACTTCTACAAATCTTCTGTAAAAAACACAATTATGTCGAAAATCCCAATTAAACTACAATCGAATGGGAATTGGGATATTAAAATTCAATATATCCAGTTTGTAGATATTTTGTAGATGAATTGTAGATTATTTGTATTCTGATTATAGATCCATTGTTTCTGTAGATGAATTGTAGATTAATGTGGTCAGCGGGTATAATCACAGTAGCAACAGCAGAATCCTTGGAAACTTACAACCATGACCAATGTAGAAGAATTGAAGCTAGTTATCAACACGATTCCCATTTGGCTAACCACTATACCATTTGGTATATGTGTAGCACAAGCTGCAACATTTTTCATCAAACAAGGCGTGACACTGAACCGAAATATTGTTCACAATTTTGAGATTTCCCCTGCCTCAATTTTTGCCTTAGCAGCTGTTGGAAAGGAGATTTCTGTTCTTCATCTTCATCTTCATCTGTTCTTCCAGATATTTTCCACCATTGATAGCCATTAAAAAGCTTGAAAGCTTTGAATTCAAATTTGAGTTTTCAAAAATCATTATTTGTTTGGATTGGGTGTTGTTGGCTAAAAATCTGATTATACTCAATGGGTCTCATCTCTGTATTTTTTGAGAAGAAGAAGGAATGGAGAAGAGAAAGAAATGGGAGGGGAAAACGACGCTGGTCAGATCTTAGGAATTAAGGGGAGAGAGAAACGTGGGATATATGGATACCTTTAATTAAGGAGTAAAAACTGCCTATTAATTAGACCTTTAATTAAGTATGGTATAGGATTGGTAATTTGGTATACGGGTTTGTAATTAAATCAAACCTTAAACATTGAGGGTAATAATGTTTCCTATGTGGTATAGGAAGGTAAAAATCCATTATTACACTCTTTTCCTTTTTCTCTCCTATCCTCTTTTCCTTTTTCTCTCCTATCCTCTTTTCCTTTTATTGCCGCCTACTCAGTTGCATCTTCTCGGCTCTAAATTTTGCAGCATAATTTGCTTTCTTTGGGTTGGCCTAGAATTAATAAGTAAATAGTTAAATGCCCCCAAGGAAGTAACAACAGTCCTGGAAATTGACATGAACAGAATAAGGATCGTTTCAAGTCTTCTGACGACAAGGAACTTTGCATTTGAGGAGATTATCCAAAGGCTCTCTTTTCCAGCTTTGCCTTTTCAATCAATCTATTTTCTGTATTTGTTAGTTCTCCTTATCACTAACAACTCTGAACGTTGTCCGTAACTGAGATTTATAGCGAGTAATTCATGCAAAACTAAATTTTTCCTTTGACCCAATTTTATTAGGAGAAGTAGAACTGGTTGCCCATCTTGCAAAATTCCCAATAGACCTAGAAATTTCAATAACATACATTGATATGTACTCTAAACTGTAGTATCATGATTATTACATGAAGACTTCGATTAGATCAATGATGGTGAATATATAACGGCATGGTACAACACATATATTAAAAATAAATTTTGTATATATTTAATACATTTGCAACAAAATGCAAATTAAAAATAAATTACATAATTTACAACTTATCTACAACTTTCATACATTATTTCTACCCAGTGATATATAACTACAATATCATACTACTTAAATACAAGTTTTATATATTTTTTATACAATATGTCTTTTGTATATTTTGTGTCTGATTTATACATAGTAAAAATAAATTTCATACAACTAATTATATATTATACAACTTATCTACAAATTATTTACAACTTTCATACATTATTTCTACCCAATTATATACAACTAAAATATCATATAGCTTAAATATAATTTTTGTGCAATATTATTCAACTTTCATACAATATTTAAATAAATAAAAGATATAAATAACATAATATAATTTTTCTACAAATTTACTACAACTTTACTATAATTTCTGCAGTATAATGTATGTCATGTCTTCTTCTTCTTCTTCTTCTAGTTTCAATCTGAAATTCAGCCAAAATCAGGTCTAATCTTCACCAGAACACCCTCAAAGTTGAGATATAAACTTTAAACCATATTCCCAATTGTCTGCAACAATACTCAATCCAAACAAATAATGAATTTTGAAAACCCAATTCGAATTCAAAGCTTCAAAGCTTTTTAATGGTTGTTAATGGTGGAATTGTTGCTCTCTTTTCCTTTGCTTTACATTACTGGAATTAGGGATTGAGAGATAGAGAGAGACGTAGGGAGAATTCCCAATTGTTTGCAACAACACCCAATTCAATCAAATAATATTTTTTGAAAACTCAAATTCGAATTCAAAGCTTCAAAGCTTTTTAATGGCTATCAATGGTGGAATTGCTGCTCTCTTGTGCAAGATACGTGGGGGAGGGGGAAGTGGGATACAGAGAGAAACGTGGGGGGAGTGGGAGTGATTGTAGGAATTGATTAATTATCCTTAAATCCTAAAAATGTACATAATTGGTAATTTTGTATATAGGAGGTAACTAAAGTGAAACTTGAGTAGGGAAGATAATAAAACTTCCAATAGTGTATATGTAGGTAAAAATCTCCTTTTTTATTAATGAGGACTCTTCCCTTTTGAGACATCATTTAGTAATTTTTTCGATAGAAGGTAATTAGTACTTGCTAATTACTACTGGAGGATTTCTATACTTCTATTACTAAGCCAAAACTACTAACTCATTGGAATTACGGTTCAACTATAATTTAACATTTGAGGTCAAAATTACTACTGCCTTTTATGATTGCAATGGGAAATTTTACCTTCATTTTTCTACAAACTCAAATTTCAAGCATAATGAGGGCAAAACCAATGAGAAAAAGAAGTAACACAGGTAATTTTTGGTACATTAAAATCTGTATAAGGTAACATAATCAGTTTATTATAACATACAAACTTTAAGCCTCTTGACTCCATATGTAGTAGGGACACACTCTTTTGTAAATATATTAATTCCACTATACTAAACAAGCAAATAATGTATGTCACTTGTCTTGTACTACTTCAACAAATCATTTTTTTTTCATATTCATCTTTAGTACTTTTGAATTTGGATTTATGCAGTTGCAATTGGATCCATCTTGACATCAGATTCAATAGATTTCATAGCTTCAAATCTTGGCTCCTTTGCCTGAAACTTTAGTCCGGCGTATAACTTCATGTAATCATCAAACACAAATTTGGGATAAACTTGTTTGCTCTCCGCTGCCTCTTTCTCAACGAGAGCTGGTGCGGGATAAATCACTGCATCACTTCCTGGATTATAGAATGAAGCCAATGACATTCGAGTCCCGTCTTTTTGCGCTATCACTCTGTGCATCACACTCTTGTACTTCCCATTTGTGATCACCTGTATTCACATTTTTCATTAGAACACTTGGTATATACTCCAATCTATAGTGAGAAAACTGTACACCTAGCTCGATCCAACATATAAGCAGTTGGTGCACGTGGACCTGTTGCACGTGCACCGATTGCATCAGACTCAAACTCCGTATATTTATATAGAAAACTTAAGGAGAAAAACACTAGACGCCTCACTAATAAGACATTATAGACACCTAAGATCTAGCATATAAGCAGTTGATACACGTGCACCTACTACATTAGACTCATCAAACTCTTCATTCAAACTCCGACTAAGACATTTTTAGATTATCACCTCAAGTTGATCACCAAGGTTAACGACGATGGAGTGGCGCATAGGAGGAACATCGATCCATTGGCCGTCTTTGAGGAGTTGCAGGCCGCTTACTTTGTCATCTTGGAAGAGAAGGATTATGCCACCGGCGTCCGTATGGGCGCGCAGTCCCTTAATCAAATCTGGTTTTGGGCATGGTGGATAGTTGCTAACTTTAGTCCCAAAGTTTGGACCTTTAGATCCATAGAATACATTTTTCAAGTAACCCTTTTCTAGACCAAGATTTTCACATAGCAAATCCAAGAGCTCCTCTGCTAAATTCTCTAATCTTTTAGCAAAATCTTTCATAACCTCCCTGCATTATTATATGAACAACTTTGGGTTAACTATATGCTATTTTTTGAAAGAGAAACTATCTTTGAAGTTCATAGTAGATGATGAGAGTTGGAGTTAGAATTTTGAGTTCGGAATTCTAATCATTTTAAGTTATTGGGTTCTAAATCAATAATTAATACATATTCAATAAACTTTTTAAAACAAATACAAGGTTCAATCCAAAGCTACTGGGTTTGGTCTCACCCAAACCTCTAACTCCGCTGTGATCATGATGGTCCTATTAGTGGTCAAATTTCAATCCAAAAGTACATGTGCAACCCCACCCACCCCAACCCCCCACACACACAAAGAAAACAAAATAGAATTATAAAATAAGGGGTAGCAGGTGGAGCATGTTCAGTTATAGTAAATCCTTGTCCACCTCCTGTATCCAATTTGGAATCTTGGAACAATTTAGGCTGGCAAAGTTGGACACTGACTTATATCATGTTACTTTATAATAATAATAATAATAATAATAATAATAATAACCAATAACCAAAATTTGTTTATAATAATAATAGTACTTCCTTATCCTTGAGGCTTAGAAGTAAATACCCTTTCTAGTATATATATATATATATATATATATATATATATATATATATATATATATATCCGAATCTGCATACACCTCGACTAGTCCATATGATATTGTTATCCACCAGTACAGGTAGCGGGTAACTTATTTTTTTTAGAAAATTCACAGAGAAATTCGCAGTCGCTACCCTTCGCAAATCACACAGGAGATGTAAACCGTACTAGACAAGCCCGGTGCGACGAGCTCTGACTGAGGAGGTTGCTGGTGAGGGAAATCGATCTCAGGTCTCACATGTGAGAAACCACTCATCCGACTAGGTCAGCCTAACTCTTGCGCTAATATTTAGATAAGATAAAAAGAAATCACCTAAAACGAAG
The DNA here is from genome assembly GCF_000393655.2 of Nicotiana sylvestris. Taxonomy (NCBI): domain Eukaryota; kingdom Viridiplantae; phylum Streptophyta; class Magnoliopsida; order Solanales; family Solanaceae; genus Nicotiana; species Nicotiana sylvestris. The sequence goes on along the minus strand of NC_091062.1, from coordinate 19,182,997 downwards.
TATAGCGGTATGGTTTACCTGTATTGATCATCAAGATCAGGGACTTCAGATATGTTAGAAACAGGAAGATGGCGCAAGAAGAAAGTGCTTTCCCAATCCATATCAGTAACCTCAGCTTGTACACCTTCAAGACCTTTGCTGGCCACCAATTCCTTAAACCTCTGTTCCATGCATTTCTTGTAATGTCCCTTTGTTAATTTCTCAACTGTGTCCATTACTTCATGTGGAATTCCATGGTTCACCAACTACAAATTTACATAACATTTCCAAGATTTAATAACAAGTTTATATTGATACCCTAGGATATAGGGATGGAGCTACAATATTAACTACGAGTTTAGACGAACTCAATAGTTTTTGAGTAGAACCTATATTGAATTAGGAAATTCATTGAGTATGTATAATATTTAATTGTGAATCCAGAACTAAAAACGAGTTATGGGTTTTATGGCAAGCTCAGAACCCATAATTAAGGAAACATTTTTATGAAGAGATTTACCTCAAAGAAGCCCCAGTTTTCACAAGCATCCTTAATCATTTCCATGGTGGCAGCTTTTTCAGAACCATTTAATTTTTCCAAGTTGATAATTGGGAAATTCTCCATCTTTCTTGTAGAATAAAGAAATGTGTTTTTGAGTGTATGGTGTGTGAATAACAAGATATTGAAGATGAATGTGAGTTTTTTATGTCAAAACATTGAGGCTTTCTTTGGGTATTTATAGGGAGAGAAATCACGTAATGCTGTGAAGATAGTAAATGATTGTATAGTGGTATCTTATTTTGGTCTGGCCGACATTTCAAGTCGAAGTCCCACATAACTCCCTTAGTCTACCCCATGAGAGGTTTTATTTTTTTATTTTTTTAATATTGCATCCGAAATTCGAAATTATTGATTTGACTAATTTAGATTCGGCCCGCAAAAAAATACTTTCCATTAAGGGCTACTCAGTTATGTGGTCGAGTTGATGCTGGTTAAAGGTAAAAAAAAAGATTTCAACATCCCACTATACTAATCATAAGTCTACTACAGCAAAAAACACGGTCTATTAAGAATTTCTTTATTATATACTCGAATCGACGTTAGTTAAAGGTAAAAAGATTTCATTAATCCCATTACACTTTTTGTCGATCTCGCAAGCGTTAATGTCTTTGCTTTGTTTGGTTCACACCTGGTGTCCGATATTCTCATTGAATCCTCACTAATTCGAATTCGCATCGCGTAAGATCCATTAAAGGAAGGAAGCGTTCCCAAAGCTCAAACCCAATATCTCTGATTCTTATTCATACATTGCGACCTTTTGTGATCGCATTATTGGTTAATGTCACTGTTCCTTGTTAAACCATCTTACTCACTAGTGGGAATTTAGAGCTAGGAAAATTCGAATTGGACCCATTTCTGGTGGCTAAAAATTGGTCTTTCTTTGCATCTTGACCACTACTTTATTTTATTGTTGTTCATGTGTATTTTAATATTCTTGGTTCAGTTTGACAAGGATACTACTATTCAGAAATTGCCATGCAATTCACATTCTACGGCTGCACATTAAACTGCTCTCCTCACTTTTCATATGGAAATTTCTTGTATAGCCAGGGCCTTGACGGCACAGTTGCCCAGCCACACCTTAAAGAAAATAGTTTAATTTGCATTGATAGACTCTGTATATATATTAAAAAATTATTAACTTAACTTCTCTGCAATAACTCATAAACTTTAAATCTTAAATTTGTCGATAACTAAAACCCCACTTTTTTATGAGGCAATACATGAATATAAGACGGCCATGTGATTATTCCATTAATTAGGGGTGTACAAATGGAACCGATAAACTGCAATAACCCGATAATTCAAGTGAAACCGAGAAAAAAAATCTGACTATTATTTGGTTTGATTGGTTTGGTGTTAGGAAAAAAAACCCGATGATATTTGGTTTGGTTTGGTTTTAACTAAAAAAAGTCAAACCGAAACCAAACCAACCCAGCATTATATGTATAAAAGTTTTAAATATATTTAATACATAAAAATATTTATTGTAGCGTAGTTTATAAATATTTGTTAAGCTTTTTCATAATTTTATCTTTTAACGTATTATTTCAAGCTTTGACTTATAATTTTTGGATACTCCAATAAGTTTTATAGTCCATAAATGTTAATAACTCAAATAAATCCTAAACCAAAATCAAATCAATATTAATGATAACAAAAGACATTCAATTCAATTGTACTATGAATGAAAATAGTGTTGGATATCTATTTTTTAGTTTTTCCATGGTCTAGATAAAATGCATAACTTATTTTTCTTTTAGTGTTTAGTCATATAAATAATAGTACTTATTAGTCGTACTTATTTCAGCAACTTATTAGTAATTTTAAATTTTGTTTATTTTTATTATGACTTATTAATAATATTTATTTTATGTGATTTTCTCATTTTTATTGTTAAATATTTTAATACAATGCCATGAATCATCTCATATTTATGCTATTTTATTAAAAAAAATACCTTATATAGTTCTGCCTTACTAGGATTAAAGAAATATTTGGAGCACAAATTTTATGTTTTGTGCTATGAAGACTTTATGGAGAAAAAAACTGAAACAACTCAAAAATCCGAAAAATTGGAGAAAACCCGATATTTAAAAACCCGATTTTTATTGGTTTGGCTTGGTCATTAGATTTAATAACCGATGTAACTAGTTTGGTTTGGTTTGGTAATTAAAAAGGCAGAACCAACCCGACCTATGTACACCCCTACCATTAATTTTGATGTGGAAAAAAAAGAATTAATTTGAGCTTACCAAAAAAAAGGAAAGGAATAAAAGAAGAAGAGTAGTTGATGATCGAATTAGTTAGACATCGGAAACACGAGTTCTTTAATTATTTCGTTTAATCCAGCTAAAATTGTAGTAATTGACTAGATGTTTGAACTTTTGAACAGATTATAGTTGCTGTATTTTTGCTTTGTCATGCATTTCATCATCGCCAAACTTTACATAATAAATTCTGGAAAATTCATCTAACTAATTTCCTTTTTGAAAAAATATAAGCAGCCCGAACGTACAATCTTTGACCAAATATATTTTTTCTTTGATGTCGATTGAAGAAAGCCTTATATGACTTTCAAACAAATGAGAAAAACCATTTATGTTTTATTAGTGAAGTATGTTAGCTGCCATAAAAAGACAACGTTAATAAGCAAGAAAATAAATGCTAAGATAAATTATTTATATAGTAATGAATGTATTAATCTTTTTAGTAATTTCATCGTCAGAATTTCTGCTCATTTGAGTAGAACATTGTCCGGAAAAGAAAAAAAAAGTGGGTTGTCTGTTTCTCAATTTCATAGCACATGAAATTATGAAAAGGGCCACATAGGACCACATGCCTCTTGATGGGAAAAAATGTAGAGTTTCGAAAAATGCCATCTAAAAAGAAATATTAATGCAAAAAGGTCTAGCACATTATTGCCCTATCAACATTTAGATATTTTTTAAAAACTTTGTTTCCTTTTCCTTTCCGTTTCTTTCCTTTGCTAGACAAATTGTCGCCCTTTCCCCCTCTACTTTAAATCCATTTAAGTAAAAAAGAAAGAAGAAAGAAAGAGAGATATGTTAAACAATTATTCACTGACATTCATTAGGTTTAAAATATGGTCGAACTTCAATATACTAAGTACAAGAGGTGATTAATTATCAAAGAATGTAATGCAATGGCAAAATTCTTCCATAGCGAATGGAAAAAATGGGATCCTTTGATGTTAATATTAATTTTTTTACCCCAATAAGAAAAGTTTTGAGAAAATAGTCTTCGCTAGAATTTTAGGAAGCGCTCTTGGTAATCGCTAGAATCTTGATACGGTGATTATCAGGATTTGCCATAAAACATGATAATTGCCACACTTTTTCATATAGAGATTACTAGGATTTGCCACAAAATATGGCAATCACCAAAAAGTTTCATATATTGATCACCAAAATTTGTAAATATATGACAATCTCCATAAATTTTCATATAGTGATCACATAATATTCGCGAAAAACATAGTAATCGTTATAATTTTTCATATGGTGATTACCATTCACCAAGATTTGCCACAAAATATGACAATCACCAAATCTTTTTCATATGGGAAAATTCTGGTAGCGTGCTTGCTTCACAATTCTGGCAGCAACTTTAAAATTTTAATACTGAAATTATTTTATCAAATTTTCTTAACGAGGTCAAAATATAAATAGTGATTCTAAAAAGGTTCATCCAACGTAATTTCTTGTTCCTTCACCCTTAACCATAACCTTAAGTTAGCATGAGAATAGAGAACATTTGGAGAGGAAGTGTTTTACCCCATTGTGAGATTATCGGGCATAATAGACTTGTCGAGCTAAACAATAAAGATTATGGTGGAATAGCAACTACTCTTTTATCTTTAGCCAGAAGGTTCGAATTCGTGTCGTGTATTTGAGGCCGACTTTGTTGAGAGAACTTTATCCTTCAAGTGGGACTTTCCGACACAAATTCTAATCGACCCTTGTCAAAACTGAGAATTAGCGGAAAGAGATCTGGGCTGAAGCTCAACTGCCATGGCTGAAAGCCATCGATCTCAGAGACAGTGAGGAAGCATCGAGAGAATTTAGATTGAGAGAATCATTTTCATTAATTGGAAGGAAAGAAGTAGTGCGCCTATATATAAGACGTTGTACCTATACAGTTGTCATCTCTACTAACTGCCTAAACTACCACTAACTAATAAGCTGACACTAACTAACTAATTACAATAATAGACATAGCCAGTCCTAACAAATGTGGCTACTAGTTAATTAAATACAATACAACTCTAATCTTAACACCTCCCCTCCCCAAGTTGGAAGGGAGGTACTCACTGCCTACTTATGAAGCAATGAGGAATTTTTTATGCCCGTTAATGATTTAGTAAGTATGTCTGCTAATTGTTCGTCTGTGTGGACATAATGCAAAGAAATCAACCCTCCAATTAGTTTATCCCTAACAAAATGGCAATTCACTTCTATGTGCTTTGTTCGTTCATGAAACACTGAATTCCTCGCAATGTGCAAAGCTGTTTGGTTATCATAGTAGACTGGAATAGGAAGAGTTAAAGGCATGGTGAGCTCCTCCAGAAGTTTGGACAGCCAAATAAGTTCTGCAACCACCTTTCTGGCAGATCTATACTCTGCCTCTACAGAGCATAAGGATACAGTAGACTGTTTCTTCAATTTCCAACTGATTGGACCGTCCCCAAGCAATAATATATAACCATTAACTGACTTCTTAGTCTCAGGGCAAGCTGCACAATCTGAATCACAGAAAGCATTCAAACTGTAATCTACATTGTTTAATAAGAAGATCCCCAAATCAGGATCACCTTTTACGTATCTGAGCACATGCATAGCAGCTTTGATATGAGAGTCTCTAGGACTCTACATGTATTAACTGAGATGTTGAACACTATAAGCAATATCAAGTCATGTGTTGGTGAGAAAGTTTAGTTCGACCACTAGTTTTCTATATTGAGTGGGATCTGTGAGTAACTTGCCATCAGTTGCCTTTAACTTTGTTGAAGGATCAAAATGAGAAGACACTGAACTGCAGTGTGAACATTCAGACTCCTTTATCAGATAAGTTGTAAACTTCCTTTGTGTAATTATTACTCCATCATGCTTGTATAGTATTTCTAATCCTAGAAAGTAGTGTAATCTCCCTAGGTCTTTTATCTTAAAGGCCTCATATAGGAAGGTCTTCAATGCTTTAATTTCTCCCAAGTTTGTCCTTGTTAGGAGAACATCATCTACATAAACTGCTACAAAAATAATTGAACTTCCTTCTCTTTTGTAAAACAAAGAATAATCCAGCATGGAGTGCACATATCCTTTGGAACATAAGGCCTCAGTTAGCTTGGCATACCACTGCCTACTTGTCTGTTTTATCCCATACAAGAATTTGTTCAGTTTGCACACCAAACCTTATTTTTCTATTGATAGCCCTGGTGGTACTTACATGTATGCTTCCTCATTTAGGTCTCCATGTAAAAAGACATTATTTACATCAAGCTGAAAAATTTTCCAGCCTTTCTTTACTACTGTGCTGACCAATGCTTTGACAATAGTTATCTTTACAACTAGTGAGAAAGTCTCAGTGTAGTCTATCCCTGCCTGCTTGAGTGTATCCCTTAACAACTAGCCTATCTTTAAATCTTTCAATACTTCCATCTGCTTTATGCTTAATCTTGTACACCCACTTACAACCTATTGCTTTCTTTCCTGCAGGAAGTGGCACAAGATCCTAGGTGTGATTAGAATAAAGTGCATCAAATTCTTGGTTCATAGCTTTTTTTCAAGTAGGTATGGTAGTTGCCTCCTCATATGACTCAGGTTCACAGTCAAGAGAAAGTTGTTCAATTAAATGTTGACTATCATCACTTAGGGCATTAAGGGATACCGGTTGTAAATGAGGAACATATGTGTGAAAAAATAAAGAGGGTGAGCTATGATCATCATTTGCAATCTACTCCCCACCATCAGTATTAAATGTAGGTACATTGCAAATGTAGTCCTTCAAATTGCTAGGAGGTTTAAGTGATCTCTGAGGTCTGTTATGGATTAAAGTTGTAGTTTGCTCATAATGTGTAGGGTTTGGTGAATCATTCATAGGAGATTGTTGTTGTTCTGGGAATGAAAACAGAGTTCAGGTGATGTGTTGGAGGTTCTATTTGAGTTTGAGGAGCTTTGGTAGTCTTGGTGAGATGGTGAAGCAGATTCATGAATGTGGTCATTAGTGTCATTGCCAAATAAGAATTCAGGTGACATTAATTGTTGATGATCATGATGTGGATTATCACTATTGTTATTGCCATTAGGATTGGCAATTTCAATATGAGTCATGCTGGGCCCTATATGAGGAAAAGGAAGAGATAGATGCTCACATTTAGACACCAGATCAGTATGTTGCCCTGCTAATGCAAAAGAAACTATTTCATGAAAAGTTACATCTCTTGAAATATGTATTTTTCTTGTGGCTAGGCTGAGAACCTTGTACCCTTTTGATCCAAAAGGATATCCTACAAATACAAGATGTGTTGACCTTGGTTCTGTCACACCTCCTTTTTGCGCGCCCGCCCCGAAGGGTAAAATGCGCGAGGGAGTTTTTCCAATTTAAGTGACAATATTCGAAATGGGATTATTTATTTAATTCAGAGTCGCCACTTGGGAAAGGTTTGGATTTTGGTGTCCCAAGTCACCGGTTTATCTTGAATCCCAAATCGAGGAAATTTTCGACTTTCTAAATGAAGTCTGCGAACCAGAAATTCTAAGTAAGGAATTCTGTTGACCCGAGGGAAGGTGTTAGGCACCTCGAATCCCGTGGTTCTAGCACGGTCGCTTAAATTGTTATAATGGCTAAATATCTGATTTAAATACATGTTATGACTTATGTGCTTTTATTAAGTTTAAACCGCTTTTATTATTATCATTTATTTTTTATAGAATTGCAACGTCGTGAAAATGCATCTCGAACCACGTCACAATCAATGCACCCGTAGTTGTTAACACATTTCGACTCCGTTGAGATTTGAATTTGGGTCACATAAATGCGCACCCGAATTTAAGAATGTAATTTAATTAAGTCGCGCCTAAAAAGTCTAACGCGTTATTATCTTTGGGGAAGGCAGTGGAATTCACTAAACAGTCCATCCCAAATTCTAAGTATTTATTATGACCAATTATTGAGGGCCCCGCAATTTGCCTTTTTATTCGGCGAGGCTCGTCTCATTATTTTAGAAGGGTACCCTACAATGACTACGTCTTTACTACATTTATCTTTAAAGAAAAGGATGATGCCGAATTTTGCTGGTTTGGACAAATACGGACTGAATCCTTATTATGTTTGCCGAACCTAAACTTGTTTGATTACCTGATTGATTGTTCATGAGGTGAGGGTTACCGCATGCTTTGTCTTCAACAAGTGAATATGCTTATTAATTCGCTAAGTGAGATTGCAAACAAACTAACAACATATATTGAGTTATGTTTAACGACCTCCAAGTTCTATTCTTAACACTCTAAACTATTTGAAATTGATAAAAGAAATCGGCTGTTTTATTATGAAAATTACTACTAATTGAACTCAAAAAGGATTATTAGTTTTTCTCAACAATCATCAAAAGAATCTATACCGAAACCCAGTATCGAACCTGCATTGGAACGAATAAACTGACAGGAGAACTGGCATTCATAGCCAGACTCTTAATGTGACTATACTTAAACAAACTAAGTTTCAATTTAAGTACAAGCTAACTAATGTACTTTTGCTATCGAGCTACAAACTAAGAATTACACAAATCTAAAAAACACTTATAAAGCTGTAAGTGCAGCAGCTAATGATTAAAACTCCTTCGCATCTTTCGTTTCATGCTTTTACTGTTACATCAGTGTGGAATTCAAAAATGTGTACCTGGAAATTGGACAACAAGCAGGAAAAGAGGAGTGAGCAGTGCAGCAGCAGTGATAAATAACAAATAGCACCAGTAACACAACAGTTTCAGCAACCAAATGCACTAGGAACAACTCAAACGAAGCCCGAAATGATTTGTGAAACCCAAACAGCAACAAACAGCATGCAAAAGACTCAAAATGGACTTGAACTCAAACCAAAGTTGGACCAGTAGATTGCATAGGAAGTTCCAACAAGTTGGAGTCAAAACCCGAAGATCAATATCAGCTACCGGGGCTTTGAACTGAACCAAAGCCCAATAGAATGATGCTTTCCAACAAACTGAATTAGTTCTTTTTTAGGACTGTTTTTTGATGGCCCAAAAACCAACCCCTGAACTAATGGAGACCCTTCTGTTTTCATAGCTTCCTCTCAGCCCATTCGAACAGCCTATTTAACAAAATGAACCCCCTCTCATGTTCTCCTACTGTTTTTTCCACTCAACATATTAAAATAAAGCCCCCTCCCATGAGATTCCCCCTGACAGCCCTATCTTTAAATATTCAAAGTGGTTTCCATTTTATTAAACTAAAACAAGAGTATGGGCAGCCTGAATATGCCCTGACAGCACATGCTGTCAAGTTAATTTTAATCCCTTAAAGGCTTCAATGCACATGTTGTCCACGCAGGGACAAAATTCCATGTCAATTTGAACTTTGAAATCTATGTTAAACTGTAGCTATAAACCAAACTTTAAGTGTTTTCTGATTCAAACTGAACAAAATAACAAGCAGCTATACTCAATTCTTAATTGGATTCAAACAAAGCTTCAGCAGAAAACAAATAACATGAATCAAATTATTACCATTCAATACTGAAACTAATTGACGACATATATTGAATCGATTACGCGAATTACAACACATACAATCAATAGCTAATGATCGGAATCGAACAGTATTGAACAGGGTGTTCAGATTGCACTGTCAAAACAAGAAATGACCCTGGGAACTAATTAATCGATCGAAATTTATTTCAATCGATTACTCTGTTAAACACATACACTCATCAACAAATAGCAAAAGAGATTCGACCAAATGAGAGGTCCGGACAAGGACAAAACAGTCGACACAAAAATTCAAAACAAATCAACTAAACATTTGGACATATGAACAGACGTTTAACTATAACAAAACAACAAAATGAACTGACAAGGAAAAGGAAAACAGAAATACCTTAAAGGCTTGAAAGATCAAAAGGCCCTGTCTCGGATTTGAATCGACCTTTCTTGGGGTTGAACGGACTTTAATCGAAGTGTTCTCAACTGAGAACGCTTCGATTAAGGTCCATTAGACCCTAATCTTCTGGTTCAAACGGACAAAAATCGGACTCAGGACTTCTAGGGCTCCTAAGGCAGATTTGGGATTCAGGTTTTCCTGGTTGGATTCGGACCAAACCAAGCCTGGTTTGGTCACGAGGGAGGTCAAGGGAGTGTCTACTGTGAATCTGGGGTAGGTTGGTGTAGATCGAGGTTTTGCTCGAATCTTCAAAAGAAGATTCGAGAACCTAGGGATTGATTCGAACTAAACGGTTGGTGGATTTGGATTCAGGGTGGTTGAGTGGTCTTAGGGTGTTAAAATGGTGGCCGGCGGCGTTAATGCCGCCGGGTTTCAAACGGGAGGGGACTAAGGCGGCTAGGGTTTCGTGGGGTTTGGGTCTGGTGAGGGAGACGAAGATGAGGGAGGGGTCTAGCTTAGGGGTGCGGGGTGAGAGATGAGGGGTTATATACGGGGGGTGTTTTGATCCTGGCCATTGGATCAGTCAAGATCAACGGCCAAGATCCAAGAGCTAATCAAACGGTGTCGTTTGGTTTAGTATTGGGGTCGGGGTTGGTCCGGGTAACGGGTCGGGTATGGGGTTATGGGTGAGTGATCTGGACCGTCAATCTAGTAAGATTAACGGTCCAAATTGAGGGTGACACAACGACGTCGTTTGGACGGTCGTATGGCCAGCTTAATTGGACCGAGTAAAAGGGTATTCGGACTGGGTTATTTTGGTTTCGGCCTGTTCTTATTTAGTTCAAACTGGCCCAATCCGAAAACCCCTTTCTTTTTTCTTCTTTAATTTCTAAAAATCCCACCTAAATTATAAAACAAAACTATACAAATATTAAACAACTATCACACACATTAATATTTAATTAAAATAAAATCACTCAAGGACGACAAATAGAATAACAGATGCATATTTTGTGATTTTCCTTTTAATAACCGAATTATAGTTTGATTAATTCCTAATAGTAGAACGATATCCTAAGCTTACACACGACCTATATTTTTTGTATTTTTGTTTGATAAGACTAAATAAACACGGACAAAACCACAAATAACTAACAAAAATGCCACGTAAACTCCAAAAAATTGTACAGCAAGACCATTTGTTATTATTTTTAATTTCTTTTGGAGTAATTGTCGTGTAAACAAAAATCACGTGCTCACAGCTGCCCCTCTTTGTCCGAAAACATGCGAGGTTTTCATGCAAAGATAAAGTGAGCGGGTATGAACGATTTTTGTCTGTTTGACTACTCCGTGTGAAGCACACATTTTTTGAAAAATTTGACCGAATCTTTGCTTCAAAGATTTTCTACATATCCTGGGCTGAACAGGAATCAGGTCAATGTAGTTCGGGAAACTTTGGTAGCTGGGACTACCATGGGATTGCAATGCTTGCTGTTACTGCTGTTGCTGTTGCCGCTACTGCTTACCGACCGCCTTATTACAACCAAAGGAAATTGAAACTGAACTAACTATTTATGCCTGTCAACCGCTAGTTACAAGATTCCTATCTGTAATTCTTTTGCAACTTGATCTTGGGTCTTAGCTGATTCTGCTTGTAGACTTCGATCCGAATCTTGATGCTTGCAAGTTGTAGGCGCCTGTTTATTTCTGCGATATTGAGTGAGACGGGATTGGCGGAGCTCGGGACCTTGATCAAATTTTGGAGCGATCCGCCCTTTGTTTGTTCCAATATCTCAGAACATCTTCTTTTTGTCCTTTTCTTCTTTTCTTTATTCTGGATTGAGACTCATCCCGTAGGTCATCTCGATCCATGCGCCTCGAGGTAAGACCTGCTGAGACAAACAAAATAAACGAACGAAATTTTTCTGCCCCAGTTTTACTAGGAAAATTTCGTGAATTAATTGTCATGAAAATTTACAGCACTGATGAGGGGAAAATTTATTGAGTTATGCCAGAAAAGGTCCACGGGTTATGCCGGGAAGATTCATCGGGTTATGCCGGGGAGATTCATCGGGTTATGCCGGAAGATTCATCGGGTTATGCCGGAAGATTCATCGGGTTATGCCGGGGAAGTCATCGGGTTATGCCGGAAAGATTCATCGGGTTATGCCGGAAAAGGTCCACGGGTTATGCCGGGAAGATTCATCGGGTTATGCCGGGGATTCATCGGGTTACGCCGGGGAAGTCATCGGGTTATGCCGGGAAGAGTCATCGGGTTATGCCGAAAAAGGTCCACGGGTTATGCCGGGAAGATTTATCGGGTTATGCCGGGGAAGCCATCGGGTTATGCCGGGAAGATTTATCGGGTTATGCCGGAAAGATTTATCAGGTTATGCCGAAAAAGGTCCACGGGTTATGCCGGGAAGATTCATCGGGTTATGCCGGGGAGATTCATCGGGTTATGCCGGAAGATTCATCGGGTTATGCCGGGAAAGTCATCGGGTTATGCCGGGAAGATTCATCGGGTTATGCCGGGAAAATTCATCGGGTTATGCCGGAAAAGGTCCACGGGTTATGCCGGGAAGATTCATCGGGTTATGCCGGTAAAAGGTAAGAGTCCTCGGGTTATGCCGGGGATTTGGATAAAAAAAATCTCCCTGGGTGATGCCAGGGAGATCCGTGGTTTATACCGGGATAGTTGAGGAATTAGGTCCTATGCTACCATGATTTTTCTTTTGGGATTTTCATTTTTATTTCTTGTTTTCTTTCTTTTCTTTGGTTTTCCTTTTTTATTTCCTTTTATTTATCAAAATGCATGAAAGAATTCTGGGGAAACTTCCTTTTGGTCGTTTTCCTGCTGCAAAGCTGTTTCAACACTCGCGCATTTCATTTCTTTTTGGGTTACACCTGCTTCTTGCATGGTTGCTTTGGATCGCACCTGTCTCAATTTTCCTAAACAAAGAAAAATTGTCAGTTTGAAAACGGTGGTTGGTTCGGTGGCCTTGATCGTTCCAATTGCTTGGTCTCGGCCTAATTCCTGTTGAGAAACTCTACCATTGATTGGATTCACAGGCGAACCCTTTTTAAACTGATCAGACTCGCATTTCCGGATTTTGTGATGATTTGCCCGTGTAAGGCTTTGGTTCTTTCATCCCATTCTGCTTGGGGATTCTTTACGAGGACAACTCAGTGGGGATTTTTATTGGGGAGACTCTGTGGGGATTTGTACAAGGCAGACTCGTTGGGGATTTGCTGGGGCAGACTCTTTGGGGGATTGTACAAGGGGAGACTCTGTGGGAATTTTTACAAAGGGAATTTTTTTATCCTCAAACCTAACTGTAATGGCTAGTCGCGTGGGACTTAACCTTTCCAACTTTATTTTGCCTTCGTAGGCCCTTCTTTTCTTTCGAACGTCTTTTCTTTGGAAGCAAATAAACTACCATGGTCAGTCGGGATGGGACTGACGCACCACTGAGGCCGTGTATTTTCTTTGACTCTTGCCAGGCGGGGCCCTGTGAAACCGGTCCTGCCACCTTTTCTTTGTAATTGTTACGGAATCAGAGTTAGACCGAAAGGGATTCAAAGAAAACTATGCAAAAGGAAAGCATATGAGTTTAAAGAGAAGTGTCCCTTTCGGGGGAAAAAGAAGGACTTATCTGGAGTGCATGCTGGCTTCAAACTGACATGACATGCTTTTTGGACTGGATGTCCGATCCGTATCAAACTCCAGCTTCTCATGAACCTATTGATCCGTGTTTCCAAACCGGAGAACCTTTCCAGGACTTTTAATGATGAAGTATCCTTTTTCCGGTCAACCACGCCCTTTGCGGGTTTTCGCTAATCGACCTCTCTCATTTTTGATTTCTCTACTCTCATCGCCTCATGGTGTCCGAAGGTTTTCACCGATAAGACTCTCTCACTTTATTCTTCTCAATTTGACTTCTATCAGATTCCAACAATGATGTTTTCCACTTTCCTGTCTTTGCTGATTGATCAGAAGGACTTGGACAAGGTTCGGGGTGAAAAGAATTTGGATTGAACTACAACTTGGAACCTTTTGGGCGGGCTCATTGCCGAACCATTATAACTTCTGCCCCAGTTTCAACTTTCGGGGGACTTCTTGGATTTTATTTTAGTGTGACTGAACCCCAAGGAGAGGTTGCCTACGTATCCTTTCGGAATCAAGTCAGACGTAGTTCAGGCCACTTTTGTTTTTGGATTTTCTTTTTGTTTTTCTGTTTTGCTTTGTTTTTCACTTCCTTTCCCTTTTTCTTATTTTCGTTGTCTTTTTTTTTTGTATATATATTTTATTTCTTCTTTTTCATTTTTTTTCATTTTATTTTCAATAATACTTTCAGGTTCCAAAGAGGGTAATCAAAGAAAAGTAACCAGCTCAAATGGGTTTGCAAAGGCTTGATAGTGTTTGAGTAGCGAGAATGAAAGCCTTCGTCATCTCAAACTGTGCAAAGACATCGTCAGAGCGATTTAGACATAGTACTGTATCTGCATTCATAGCTGTGTCTGGGTCATTTCTTTCGATGTCACCCAGATACAATGCTCCTCTTGGCAATATTTTCCAATGATGTATGGACCCTTCCGATTATGAGCAAACTTTCCTCGTGCTTCCTGGTGATGAGGAAGAAATACACCTTAACGCCAGTTGCCCTGCTTCAAATTTAGAAGCTGGAGCCATTCTTTGTTGGTACAATTGCCTGCGACAAACTGCAGTCATTAAGGTCGACATTCTATACGGGTCTAAACCCACTCACTGTCCTCAAACTCTGCTTCAGTGACGGACATTTTCCAAACCATGAACCAATTTTCTTTAGTTGTTCCTATTTAATTTTCTCAAACTTTCTATATTTCAAATTTTGACTCATTATTTGAAGTCTGACGGAGTTCTTGGGATCTGGGCATGAAGTCCGCAAGCATGTCATGTTATTTAAAGCTGCATCATCAAAATTGAAGAGAACTAAAAAAAAGAAAATATAGCAAAACTCTGAAAAAGGAGGTGAATGATGAAACATGATTTCATTTCTTGAAATTGGGAAGATAAACAGGGTTGACATTCAGGAAATTAAAAACATGAAACTAAAGAAAACATCTGAGCTACACCCTGGGGTAGCTCATGATGCAGAGAAAGTGGCAGGACAGGTCTACTAGGACTCCCTCTTGATCGGGAATGGCGTAGCCTTCCAGTTTTGAAGCTTGGCGCTTGGTCCCATGTATGATACCTCAGCGGTGCTAGTGCCCTCTCCTGGCTGGACCATGTGTTTTTCGCATAGCATTTTCCTCCTCGCCTCACATATTCCCTCACTCTCTTCAACCGTGAACACCTCATCGTCTTCTTCTTTATTGCACTTTGGCTTTTGTGGTATGCGTCCAATAACCACCGGCTCATTCAACCGAGGTGGTTTAATTGTCCCCCATACCACATAGGCCTGCTTGGATATATCAACTTTTCCTTTTTCTTGCTTCGGGGTTGCCTTGGGCTTCCTTTCTGTATTAGCGATAGCAATTATGGCCTTAAGCGCCGGATCAAATTCCTTGTCTTCACAAACCATCCCAATTATCGGCCCGTTATTGTGGGCGGGCAGCGGATTATTGGTCACATTCGGGACATCCTCGTCTTTCAACACAATTTTCCCTTGCTCTAACAAATTCTCTACCGCTTGTTTCAATGTCCAACAGTTGTTGGTATCGTGCCCTTCTACCCCTGAATGGTATGCACACCTGACACCCCGCTGGTATGATGGTGATTCCGGGTTTTGCCCGTTTGGTGGTATGGGCTGCAACAAATTCATCTGGACAAGCTTAGGGAATAGGGTGGAGTAGGGTTCACCGATTGGTATATAGTTGGGTCTCCTGGGTGGTTCCCGAGGACGGAAATTATTCTGGGAAGGTCGAGGATTGTAGTGGTTTCGGTGAGGAGGCTGATTTCTGGGATGTGGAGCTTGGCCCCGATTGGCTTGCTGCGGCCGCTGGACATAAGGCTGGGTACTCATGACCATGTAGGGTTGAGGAGAATAGGTCACATTTTGGTGGGGGAAATAATGTTGCGGGGTTCTTTCTGAAAAACAAGGCCTGGGATTATGATATTCTCCTGCCTCTGATGCCGCCATGGATGTCTCTTCCTTTTTTTTCCCTCTTGCCATTCCTCCTGACCCGCTTTGGACGGCTTGGGAGGTTGCCCTTATGGCTGCCTGACTCAAAATTCTACCCGTTTTCAAACCATTCTCCACCATCTCCCCGATCTTAATCGCTTCCGCGAAAGGCTTTCCCATGGCTGACATCATGTTTTGGAAGTAGTCGGACTCTTGAGCCTGGAGGAAAGTAGTGACCATTTCTATCTCGTTCATGGGAGGTTTTACCCTTGACGTTTGCTCGCGCCATTTGATGGCATATTCTCCGAAACTTTCCGAGGGTTTCTTCTTCAAGTTTGACAAAGCATTTCTGTCTGGTGCGATGTCAATATTATATTGAAATTGTCCCACGAAATCTCTGGTGAGATCATCCCATATATGCCATCGAGATATGTCCTGGTCCATATACCATTCTGAGGCGATTCCTACCAGACTTTCCCCGAAGTATGCCATCAACAATTCTTCTTTGCCTCCGGCTCCCCGCAGTTGGTTGCAATACTTCTTGAGATGAGCAATGGGGTCGTCGTGCCCGTCATACTTCTCAAAATTTGGGGTTTTGAAACCCACGGGTAAGTGCACGTGAGGGAACATGCATAGATCGGTATAGGAGACACTCTTTTGCCCGCTTAAACCTTGCATGTTTTCAAACTCTGCTCGAAGCTCCTCATTCTTTTTGCCATCTCATCTTGTTCAGCAGCTTTAGGGTTCTGATCTTGCCCAGGTACAAACTCGTATTGAGGTTGTTGAGGATGAGTGCTGGTAGTGAACCGAGTTGGTTCCAATGAGAAGGATGGGGCTTGGAATGTGAACAAGGAAGAGTCAACATTGGGCCTGTGTGTAGTGGGTTGTGCCACGATTGGACAGGGCGGTGCGGTGAATATGCTTGTAGTTACATCCGTCGTTGACATCCAAGGGCAAGACTCGGAGGGTGATCCCGCAGAGTGGGCTGAAATGGCCGAGTACCCGAATGGGGTAGTTGGATAGCTTATGGGGATGTTGGAAGTCCCACTTGTTCTGTAGAACAACTTAGGGAAACCAGGGATTACACTCGGTGGCTCCTTTCCATTATTCCAGTCATCCAACATCTCCATCATACGGAGCCTCAGGATTCTGTTTTCCTCAGCAGTTGCTGACTCGGAAATTGGGACGGCCGAGATTGAACTCTCCTCAGAGACGGGAATTGTCGGCAAAGGAATTTCCGAAGACATCTCTATACTCCCCTTCGATCTTGTGAAGAAAGTGTGAATACTTCCTCTTGTCTTAACAACGGGTGACTGAACACTCCCTTTCGACCTCGTGAAGTATGAATGTGAGGCCAGACCTCCACCAAACCAACCACCTATTCTAAAAACCTAGAAAGACTCAACGGCAAACAAACGGTTAGTTCGAAACAAATAACAGATAGGTAATCTCACGTTGGGGCATGATGCACCTATACCATTAAGTGAATTTCTACATGTTTGCAACAAAGGCATGCGTCATTCCGGCTTCTCTTTAGGCTTCCCTTTATTTATCATGTTTTTATTATTATTTTTCTTTTTATAATTTTTTTTATTTCCTATTATTATTGATTTCATTATTTGCAGTTAAAAATGTGACCGGATCCGATGAGGATTGCCTACGTATCACGATGCCGCGTGAATCAGATCATTACGTAGTTCGAAATAAAGAAATGTAAAAGAAAAACACATTTTATTACTGAAGCAATCCATTACAACCAACATTTGAAAAAGGGAAAATAACAAACCTTGAAAATAAGTACAGACTCAAACGGACTACTGCACCCTGATGTGAATGGACGGACAGAAGATGCTAAGATACAGACTCGACCTATGAATACATTAAGGTTTCGAGAATTGGCACCCGCGGGGCATCGTTCGGCCTCGCCGCGGTCTTAGGTGTGAGATCCCTTTCAAGTTGTTCCAGCTCATGCATGGTCTGCTTGACATAAACCATTACTGTTGAGAGAACGGTAATGCTGGTCATGTTTTCACATCGTAGACACCTTCTGATGATGGCATGGGCAATGATCCTAATCTTATCTCTGGTTTGCCTCTTCTCTATAAGCAGGCATTTTATCTGATTACTACATATTTTTAAAGCCTGAGAATCCTGCATATGCTGATTCTTCAGTTGCCACACTTCTACCTCCATTTGGGCCAACAAGTCGTAACAGTGTCTGCTCTCAATTTGGAAATCCTCGGCCTGCTTAACTGTGTTAACCTCAAGTGTAGCCACCTTTCTCTTCATGTTGGCAACAGTTTTCTCGTAGTCGTGTTTCAATTGATTCAAGTATCGGCGGTGCTTATCTGCTCTTGTACCCCACTGTACCTTGAGCTCTGCCATGACGTTTTCAGATTCTTCTAAACCATCTCGCCATTCCCTGACTTCATTTTTCAGCCCTTTTATCAACTGCTCGTCTGATCGACTCCTTGGTTGTTTATCAGGAGCCATTCTCAATTTCTGGATTTGGGCCCTAAGTTCTTCATTTTCTTGGGCCAATCTATTCTTTTCGCCTCGATCCACAACGATTTTCATACTGTTATTGAATTTCAGACTTTCAACCTGTTGCTTCAACTCACCGATCTCCGCCCGATACCCCCTTTCCTTTGCTAACCAGTTCCATTGCTCTTGGGATGACTCAATGAAATCTTTGAGATGAGGTCTTTTAGCTGGTCTCTCGCAGGACATGTCACCTCTAAACCAAGTGTGATACCCCGGGGAAACTTCTCCTTTAGCCGTATCCAACACACAAGTGTTTGCCGTCAGATGTTGACACTCACAACAGATCTGGCGCACTTCTTCTTCGGGGAACCGACCGTCCGGACTGATTTCAACCACTTGGGTACTCAAGTCTTCATCTTTCGGCACTACTTGATACCTCGCAAGTTGCCTCAAAACCCGATATGGTGCATAGGGTTGGATGCTTTCAAGTCCCATCAACAAAAAGTGGGGCCTGGTTGCCGGCATGTATATGATTTCCTCAACAGGCAACCATCCGAGCGTCCACTGGATTTGGTTGGCAGTGAGAGTTCGGAAAAATGACGTCCAAGCTGTGACTCTCTGGGGTAGACTAAACCCTTTGATTCTTGTGTAGAATTCTCCAATACAAGTCTTCTCGGGCGAACCGTAACCCAAGAGCGGGGAGCGGTGGCATAAATGATCGGTCATCCACATTTGCAACAATAGGTTACATCCTTCGAAAAAGTCGCCCCCGGCTCGGCAAACAGTGAGAGCCTGGAAGATGTCAGCCATAATCATAGGCGCCAAAGTACTTTTATCCTGGGTGAGCAAGGTACTGACGACCCCAACTACTTTTAGATCAATGTTTCCGTCTTTCCTTGGGAACACTATAAGACCCAAAAAAGCTACTATAAAAGCTACCAGCCTGTGTTCATCCCACTTTTGTCAGTTATCTCTATTGCATAGTTTGAAGTCTGGCTTATTGAACCCGCCCACGTGGCCGTATCTAGCGTATATGAGGCGGAGACTGCAGAAACCTTTTGCCAAATCTGGATGGTGAAACGTTCGGGGTATTTTTAGGAAATCCAAAAACCGGTGTACAGTGACGGCCCTAGGGGCAATCAAGTACTTGAACCTTAACGGAGCTTCATTACTTCCGATGTATCCCGCTATTTCTTCCAATGTCGGGGTGAGCTCAAAGTCTGAGAAATGAAATACATTGTGTGCCGAATCCCAGCAAGTGACCAATGATCTGATAACATCACCCCGAGGCTGGATGTCTAGTAAATCCAGGAGATCTTTCAGATACTTCTTTACTTTGTCTTGCCCTTCTTTGCCAAGGTCATTCCACCATAACCGCAACTCAAAAGGGATCTTGGTCATTATGGAAAAGGGTTCGTTTTGTATTGTGCTCATCCTGCACATTTATTAAGGTGATTATGCCAACGAAAAACTTTTATTAGACTCAAAAAATAAAACTATGTTTTTTTTTCAAGATTTTGTTTTCGAAATGACGGACTCGGTTTTCAAATGCGGCCTTTTAGCACTTCGGGAACGAAGATTTTAAGGCTGCGAGGATCAACCAGTCAAAAATCAAAAAAGATGACCAAAGATGACCGTTAATGCAATGTCAGCCTTCCGTCGTCCCTTTCGGGAACATTCGGCTGTTTTTGACAACAAAAGCATCACTTGATTTATTTATTTATTTAGTTATTTATTTTTAGAATGGTGACCCGATATTGGGAACATGGCCTCGCAGATCCTCGGGGACGAGGATCCTCAGGCCATTGGGCAACTTGGTCAAAATTTTTAAAAAAATGACCAAAAATGGCTGTTTATGTAAAGTCAGCCTTCCGGCGTCCCTTTTGGAAACATTTGGCTATTCTTGATAAAACGGCATCACCCGACTCATAAATTAAAATTCTGATTTTTTGGCTATTTTTGAAAAAGGGGAGGTTGGACCCGATGAGGGTTGCCTACGTATCTCAGACCCTGTGAGAATCAAACCGGCGTAGTTCGGGCTTGATCAAGCGTAGAGTAAATAAACTAAACCTCTTCTGAAAACAATCTTTTAAAGAAAAGAAAAAATATTTTTCTGAATTTTTATATATTTTTTTTATTTTGAAAAGAGATAAAGACTAAAGAAAATCTTTTTAAGGCAGTATTTGGACTATTAGTCGGAATTTATAAAAGAGACACTATAAAAGAAACAACATTTTTTAAAATTTTGAAATTTTCCCCCTTTTTTTTTACTTCGAAATAAATATATTTTTTTGGATTTTGAAAGTGATTAAAGAAATTTTTTTTTTATATGTTTTTTTTTTAAATAATAAATCAAGCTAAAAGACAAATTTTGTTTTCATTTTTTTTAAGAAAATTTCGGCGAGGTTTCGACACTACTTGGACATCGGTTTTATTTTTCCAAAATAAGTAATTATCTCCCTACGCTGCTATTTTTTCTTTTTTTTTTAGAAACCAGTCAGCATGCAGATCTGAAGCAAATAAATGCGCAAAACAAACGGGATGCAGCGGGATGGTTTTTTCATTTCAGGTTGCCTGTCCTAGACGGACCCAACCCCTGTATTGAGTCCCCTATGTCAAATGCAACATGATGCAAATAAACATTCCTACTAGGGATCCGACATGAGGTTTCGTTATACTAGGTTTATAACCTGGGTATATGTTCTAGACTGTGTACCCGAGCGGACAACTCGAGTCGAGGAGGGGGCAACTTACCGGGAACCAAAAGGCCATCCGGCTTCGTAACTTGTCCGAGCCTCTTTTTATTTCAGGGTATTAACACTAATAGAATAGGGAGTGTCAACCAGTAAGCACATCCCCGGAGGTGAAGAGAGAAGAATTTCGGCACAGTTTATATACAGTTCAGATAATATCAACGCGGTAAACATTTAGCACATTAAGCATGAAACATATAGGAAAATCAGATATAACTAAATACAACAATTTATCTAAGCTCGAATTCTGAACCCTGAACAAAATGTTCTGGGTTAAGTCCCCAGCAGAGTCGCCAGAGCTGTCACACCTCCTTTTTGCGCGCCCGCCCCGAAGGGTAAAATGCGCGAGGGAATTTTTTCAATTTAAGTGACATTATTCGAAATGGGATTATTTATTTAATTCAGAGTCGCCACTTGGGAAAGGTTTGGCTTTTGGTGTCCCAAGTCACCGGTTTATCTTGAATCCCAAATCGAGGAAATTTTCGACTTTCTAAATGAAGTCTGCGAACCAGAAATTCTAAGTAAGGAATTTTGTTGACCCGAGGGAAGGTGTTAGGCACCCTCGAATCTCGTGGTTCTAGCACGGTCGCTTAAATTGTTATAATGGCTAAATATCTGATTTAAATACATGTTATGACTTCTGTGCTTTTATTAAGTTTAACCGCTTTTATTATTATCATTTATTTTTTATAGAATTGCAACGTCGTGAAAATGCATCTCGAACCACGTCACAATCAATGCACCCGTAGTTGTTAACACATTTCGACTCCGTTGAGATTTGAATTTGGGTCACAAAAATGCGCACCCGAATTTAAAAATGTAATTTAATTAAGTCGCGCCTAAAGAGTCTAACGCGTTATTATCTTTGGGGAAGGCCGTGAAATTCACTTGAACGGCCCATCCCAAATTCTAAGTATTTTTAATATGTACATTTATGAGGGCCCCGCAGTTTATGCATGTTATTTGGCGAGGCTCGTTTCATTTTGAAAGGATAAACCTACAGCGACTACATTTTTTCTATTATGTTTGTCTCTAAAAAAATGGAAGAAAAGAAAATACATGCTAATTAAATTACATGCTTGGCCAACTCTGGTCCCTTATTAATTATCAGATCAATTACTTACGGGAATTATCTCATGCCTTATATCATGAACGGGCTTTTGATTTAATAAAGAGAATCGCATGCCAAATAAAATGCTAAAACACGCGCTAAACATTCTTCAAGTTTGAATTTAAACTACATTATTTGAACTAGATTAATGGAATTATCTACTAGATGATGCTACCAATGGGATTCGACCCTTGTCCTAATAAACTGCCTAATGGAACCTAATTTGGACAGAGTTAACTCAGATGGTTAAAAGCTATATTGCGTTTGGCGAGATTAGTAGTAGTCTACCCTATACGTACAAAATATAACTAAATGAAGTCTAGTTATCGATTACGCTTAATTACTCATGCATTCCACCAATTGCATAATTATATCATTTATACAACCAAACAACTGTAAATCACAATACTTAAACAAACTAAGTTTCAATTTAAGTACAAGCTAACTAATGTACTTTTGCTATCGAGCTACAAACTAAGAATTACACAAATCTAAAAAAACACTTATAAAGCTGTAAGTGCAGCAGCTAATGATTAAAACTCTTTCGCATCTTTCGTTTCATGCTTTTACTGTTACATCAGTGTGGAATTCAAAAATGTGTACCTGGAAATTGGACAACAAGCAGGAAAAGAGGAGTGAGCAGTGCAACAGCAGTGATAAATAACAAACAGCACCAGCAACACAACAGTTTCAGCAACAAAATGCACCAGGAACAACTCAAACGAAACCCGAAATGATTTGTGAAACCCAAACAGCAACAAACAGCATGCAAAAGACTCAAAATGGACTTGAACTCAAACCAAAGTTGGACCAGTAGATTGCATAGGAAGTTCCAACAAGTTGGAGTCAAAACCCGAAGATCAATATTTGCTACCGGGGCTTTGAACTGAACCAAAGCCCAATAGAATGATGCTTTCCAACAAACTGAATTAGTTTTTTTTTAGGACTGTTTTTTGATGGCCCAAAAACCAACCCCTGAACTAATGGAGACCCTTCTGTTTTTATAGCTTCCTCTCAGCCCATTCGAACAGCCTGTTTAACAAAATGAACCCCCTCCCATGTTCTCCTACTGTTTTTTCCACTCAACATATTAAAATAAAGCCCCCTCCCATGAGATTCCCCCTGACAGCCCTATCTTTAAATATTCAAAGTGGTTTCCATTTTATTAAACTAAAACAAGAGTATGGGAAGCCTGAATATGCCCTGACAGCACATGCTGTCAAGTTAATTTTAATCCCTTAAAGGCTTCAATGCACATGCTGTCCACGCAGGGACAAAATTTCATGTCAATTTGAACTTTGAAATCTATGTTAAACTGTAGCTATAAACCAAACCTTAAGTGTTTTCTGATTCAAACTGAACAAACTAACAAGCAGCTATACTCAATTCTTAATTGGATTCAAACAAAGCTTCAGCAGAAAACAAATTACATGAATCAAATTATTACCATTCAATGCTAAAACTAATTGATGACATATATTGAATCGACTACGCGAATTACAACACATACAATTAATAGCTAATGATCGGAATTGAACAGTATTGAATAGGGGGTTCAGATTGCACTGTCAAAACAAGAAATGACCCTGGGAACTAATTAATCGATCGAAATTTATTTCAATCGATTACTCTGTTAAACACATACACTCATCAACGAATAGCAAAAGAGATTCGACCAAATGAGAGGTCCGGGCAAGGACAAAACAGTCGACACAAAAATTCAAAACAAATCAACTAAACATTTGGACATATGAATAGACATTTAACTATAACAGAACAACAAAATGAACTGACAAGGAAAAGGAAAACAGAAATACCTTAAAGGCTTGAAAGATCAGAAGGCCCTGTCTCGGATTTGAATCGACCTTTCTTGGGGTTGAACGGACTTTAATCGAAGTGTTCTCAACTGAGAACGCTTCGATTAAGGTCCATTAGACCCTAATTTTCTGGTTCAAACGGACAAAAATCGGACTCAGGACTTCTAGGGTTCCTAAGGCAGATTTGGGATTCAGGTTTTCCTGGTTGGATTCGGACCAAACCAAGCTTGGTTTGGTCACGAGGGAGGTCAGGGGAGTGTCTAGTGTGAATCTGGGGTAGGTTGGTGTAGATCGAGGTTTTGCTCGAATCTTCAAATGAAGATTCGAGAACCTAGGGATTGATTCGAACTAAACTGTTGGTGGATTTGGATTCAGGGTGGTTGAGTGGTCTTAGGGTGTTAAAATGGTGGCCGGCGGCGTTGATGCCGCCGGGTTTCAAACGGGAGGGGACTAAGGCGGCTAGGGTTTCGTGGGGTTTGGGTCTGGTGAGGGAGACGAAGATGAGGGAGTGGTCTAGCTTGGAGGTGCGGGGTGAGAGATGAGGGGTTATATACGGGGGGTGTGTTTTGATCCTGGCCATTGGATCAGTCAAGATCAACAGCCAAGATCCAAGAGCTAATCAAACGGTGTCGTTTGGTTTAGTATTGGGGTCGGGGTTGGTCCGGGTAACGGGTCGGGTATGGGGTTATGGGTGAGTGATCTGGACCGTCAATCTAGTGAGATTAACGGTCCAAATTGAGGGTGACACAACGATGTCGTTTGGACGGTCGTGTGGCCAGCTTAATTGGATCGGGTAAAAGGGTATTCAGACTGGGTTATTTTGGTTTGGGCGTGTTCTTATTTAGTTCAAACTGGCCCAATCCGAAAACCCCTTTCTTTTTTATTCTTTAATTTCTAAAAATCCCACATAAATTATAAAACAAAACTATACAAATATTAAACAACTATCACACACATTAATATTTAATTAAAATAAAATCACTCAAGGACGACAAATAGAATAACAGCTGCATATTTTGTGATTTTCCTTTTAATAACCGAATTATGGTTTGATTAATTCCTAATAGTAGAACGATATCCTAAGCTTACACACGACCTATATTTTTTGTATTTTTGTTTGATAAGACTAAATAAACACGGACAAAACCACAAATAACTAACAAAAATGCCACGTAAACTCCAAAAAATTGTACAGCAAGACCATTTGTTATTATTTTTAATTTCTTTTGGAGTAATTGTCGTGTAAACAAAAATCACGTGCTCACAGGTTCAAATTTATTTGTGTGAGGTTTCGGATTTGTAGGAAACCATAGACAACCAAAACTTCTAAGGTGTGAGTAGTTTGGTTTCTTCACATATAGAATCTCAAAGGGGCATTTTTCACTAAGAGTTGAAGATGGTAATCTATTAATCATATAGGTAGAAGTTATAATGCATTCTCCCCAATACCTTATAGGCAACTTGGACTAATATAGTAGTGCTATTGTAGTTTCAAGAAGGTACTTATGTTTTCTTTCGAATATAACATTCTGTTGTGGAGTGTATGGGCAGGTTTTCTGGTGTGTGATCCCTTTGGTTTGGAAAAACATGGATGTTTTAGTACTCACAAACTCTAAGCCATTATCATCTCTGATGGTCGTTATGGAGGTATTGAATTGATTTTGTACCATTGCAAAGAAAGCTTTTATAACACGTAAGGCATTGTTTTTGTTGGGTAGAAGATGTGTCCAAGTACATCGACTATAATCATCAACTAGGGTAATAAAGTATTTGTGATTATCATGAGTTGGTGCATGGTAAGGACCCTACATGTCTACATATAGGAGTTCAAATATCTTGATCGTGGATGTGGTTCTTTCTGGGAAAGAAGATCTATTTTGTCTAGCCATAGGGCATATAGAACATAGAAAAGGTTGTTTATTTGCAAAGGTTATTGGTATAGAATTGATGTCCTTCATCTAGTGTCACACCTCCTTTTTGCGCGCCCGCCCCGAAGGATAAATGCGCGAGGGAGTTTTTCCAATTTAATTGACAATATTCGAAATGGGATTATTTATTTAATTCAGAGTCGCCACTTGGGAAAGGTTTGGTTTTTGGTGTCCCAACTCACCGGTTTATCTTGAATCCCAAATCGAGGAAAATATTCGACTTTTCCAAATGAAGTCTGCGAACCAGAAATTCTAAGTAAGGAATTCTGTTGACCCGAGGGAAGGTGTTAGGCACCCTCGAATCCCGTGGTTCTAGCACGGTCGCTTAAATTGTTATAATGGCTAAATATCTGATTTAAATACATGTTGTGACTTATGTGCTTTTATTAAGTTTAAACCGCTTTTATTATTATCATTTATTTTATAGAATTGCAACGTCGTGAAAATGCATCTCGAACCACGCCGCAATCAATGCACCTGTAGTTGTTGACCATTTTGACTCCGTTGATATTTGGATTCGGGTCACATCAATGTGCACCCGAGTTTAAGAATGTAATTTAATTAAGTCGCGCCTAAAGAGTCTAGCGCATTATTATTTTGTAGGAAGCCATGAAATTCACTAAACGGCCTATCCTGAATTCTAAATATTTATTATGATTATTTATTGAGGGCCCCGCAATTTTGCATTTTTATTTGGCGAGGCTCGTCTCTATTTAGAAAGGATATCCTAAAGTGGCTACATTTCTAATACATTTATCTCTAAAACTAGAAGAAAAAGGTACATGTTGCTTTGGTCTAATCCGGGTTTTTATGATTAATTATTTACAAAGTTAAGAAAACATTATATTTTAATGGAAAAATGCTTTAATTTGACAAGGAAATCACATACGAGTTAACGAAATACAACACTTAATCCGAACAAACATCTTTAAGTCGAATTTAGATTAACTTGCTTAAACAGGGTTAGTAGAATTCCTTATTAAAGAATGTTACCGATGATATTCAAAGCTAGTCCTATAAACCGCCTAAAGAAGTCGAAACTGGGTGATTTAAAACTGTATTGTATTTGGCTAGATTTAACAGCCATTGGCCCCTACTTATTCAAAGCATGCTGAAAGAGTGAGTTCAATTCTAACAATCATATTGAATAGTTTCACATTCCATGAACTGTGTTTACATCCTGTATGCTTCTAAATGAATCAAATACCACGGTTTCAGATCAACATAAACATTAATTAAGTACAAACTTACGAATGTATTCTCTATTAGGCTACAAATTAAAGGATTTATACAACTTTAACAATATTCGCAAAGCTGTAAGTAAAGCCACAGATGATTAAAGATTCTTCAGATCTTTCATTTCAATTTTCATTTCGACATCAGTTACATCAGACAGATTCGAAGTGTGTACCTGAGAAGATGCTTACAATGAAGAAAGCAAGAGAGTCAGTTGAGCAAACAATGCAAGCGAAATAGCAGCAGTAACAGATAACAGCAGCAGGACAAGTTCCGATGCAAGATACAATTATAGACGAGGAAAAAGTGGAAAATGACAGCAGTAGGCAGTGAAGCATAAACAAAACTCCAGGCAGACCAACTCAAAAGAAACTAAGCACGAAAATACCACCAGAAATCTCAATTGAGACTTGGAAGAATCAGTACAGCCCAACAGGTTGACAGCAAATGAAGCCCAAACAGAAAACAGTTTTTCCTGAAATTTCTGTATATTCCCCGTTTCTTGTTCACTCTCTATCTGTGTATATAGCTTCTCTTAATGTGTCTGTATGTGCCTTTTTATGATATCCCTCTCACTATCTCTTTTCTTCTTAAACAAAAGAGTGCCAATTTTCAATCTTGGAATCTATTTGAGTTATCAAAAGAACTCCTCTCAGTTTTTCTTTCTTTTTTTTTTGAACTTCAAGCCCTCAATGATTCAGTCTCTCTCTCTCTATCTCCCTGTTCTCTTATGTCTGTCCCCTTTCTCTTATCAAAATCCCCCCTTTTATAAGCCTCCCATCACCCCTTTAACAGCCTGTTTTACACAAATCAGAACATCCTCCCATGTGCTCTTTTATTTTCAGATTCCACTTACTATTTAAATAAGAACACAAACCCATGATATTCCCTGGCAGACTTACTTTTAGGTAAGGTTTAATATTTTTGAACTAAAGCAGGGTAATGGGCAGCAGAATATTTCTGACAGTATGTGCTGTCAACTATTTTATTCAAAAGCCCTTATGCAGGGCACAGGCTGTGCACAAATGCACCTGTGGTGCACAAATGCACATGTTGTGCACAAGTGCACATGCCCTCCAATTCAGAACTTAAACAAACATTCCTTTTACATTTCCGATTCAAATTAACAACTATAAGTAAACAAACTCAGTTCCTAATTGATTCAAACAAATGTGTCCAGAAGCAAATCGATTTGTTATTGTTCAGGCAGTTGAAACTAATTGACGACACATGTCGACTCGACTATATTAATCATAACATGCACAATCGTAGCCAAAAATCAGACATTTAACAGTATCGACACATGATTTGAA
Source organism: Nicotiana sylvestris (assembly GCF_000393655.2). Taxonomy (NCBI): domain Eukaryota; kingdom Viridiplantae; phylum Streptophyta; class Magnoliopsida; order Solanales; family Solanaceae; genus Nicotiana; species Nicotiana sylvestris. The sequence goes on along the minus strand of NC_091062.1, from coordinate 19,154,576 downwards.
TTGTACTGACCAAACAGAATTGTACTCGAGGAATCAGTTAATCGGTTCAAATTTGAGATTCAGTTAATTGCACAACACATACATACATACGCATTATCAGAACAGGAGAGGGACCTAATCAAACATGTAGGTTCAAACAAAGTGGACAAGACACAGTTGATAAAACTCAAAACACAAATTTCACAAAACATGAACAGCCTTTAAAACAATCACATGGACTAAAACAAATAAAGAAAAGAAAGCAAAACTCACCTTAAACCCCGAAAAATCAAAAGACCCTAGCTTGGACTCGAACAGACCTTTCTTAAGGCTGAACAGACTTTAATCGAAGTGTTTCTCAGATGATAAACACTTCGATTAAGGTCCATTAGACCTTAATCTCTTCGGCTTGGACAAGATACGGACCAGCGACGAGGAACCTTAAGGTTCCAAGAATTAGATCCGGAATTCGTGCTTCCCTGGTCAGATTCGGACCAAACCAAGCATGGTTTGGTCACGAGGGGGGTCTGGGGAGTGTCTGGTGTGAAACTGGGGTTAAACGGTGTAAGTCAAGTTCCGACTCGAATCTTCAAACGAAGATTCGAGAAGGTGGGAAGGGATTCGAGTTAAGTGGTTAACAGATCCATGTTCAGGATGGCAAGGGGTTCTATGGTGTTAAGGGTGGGGTCACCGGCGTCCATGCCGCCGACTTTCATGGTGAAGGATACAGGGGCGGCTAGGGTTTTGGAGGGGAAGGGGATGAGGACGAAGGTGACCTAAGGCTGGGGTTCGGATAGGGGGCAGGGTAAGGTTATGGGTTTATATAGTTAGTGAGGGGTTGATTCCTAACCGTTGGATGGGGTGCGATGAAGGGTCAGGATCTCTTGGCTGATAGGGGACAGTGTCGTTTTAGACTAAAAGGTGTTGGGTCGGTGAGACGGGTCGGGTCTATTAGTGGGTACGGGGTGTGGGATCTTGGCCGTTGGATCAGTTTGGTTTGAATGGTTGAGAAGGATCGGCATTGAAACGACGTAGTTTTGGTGTTAAACTACATCGTTTTGGGGCCTGGGGGGTGGGCTGTGTGGACTGGTGGATTGGGCTGTTCATTTGGGCTTCAGATTTTATAATGTTTGTAGCCCAAATTCGTTTTAAAACAAATTTTTCCCTCTTTTTCTTTATTTCTAATTTCCAAAATACACAACCTAATTAAATAAAACTAGACACCATTAATTAACACTTAACATATTTATTTAACGCGTATAAAATGTTAAAAGTAGGTAAACTTAAACAAAGCAACAAATCAGGACAAAAGAAATGCGTATTTTTGTGATTTCCTATTTAACAATCGGATTACGGTTCACATTACGCACGACACATACATTTTGTATTTTGTTTTAATAAAAATGGGCAAAAATCATAAATAATTAACAAAGTGCCATGTAAAAATCCAATTTGTACAGCAGGACCATTTGTTATTATTTTTTTAATTCTTTTGGAGCGATTGTCGTGTAAAACAAAAATCACGTGCTCACAGCTGCCCCTCTTTGTTCGGAAACACGAAGAGTTTTCGTGCAAAGATAAAGTGAGCGGATATAAGCGATTTTTGCCTATGGACTACTCCGTGTGAAGCATGTTTTGAAAGTTTTGACCGAATCTTGCTTCAAAGATTTCCTACATATCCCGGGCTAAACGGGAATCAGGTCAATGTAGTTCGGGAAACTTTGGGTAGTTGGGACTACCATGGGATTGCAATGCTTGCTGTTACTGCTGTGGCTGTTGTCACTACTGCGTCACTGACCGCCTTATTACAACCAAAGGAAAATTGGAACTGAACTAACTACTTATATGCATGTCAACTGCGAGTTACAAGATTCTTATCTATGATTCTTTTGCGACTTGATCTTGGGTCTTAGCTGATTGTGCTTGGAGACTTTGATCCGAATCTTGATGCTTGCGAGTTGCGGCGACTTGTTCCATCTTTGGGATACTGAGTGAAACGCGACTGGCAGAGTTCAGGACCTTAATCAAATGTTGGAGTCGATCCTCCTTCCATTCACTCTGATATCTCGGGATATCTTCTTTTTGTCTTTTTCTTCTTTGATTCTGAGTTGAGACTCATCTCGTGGGTCATTTCAATCCGTGTGGCTCGAGGTTAGACCTGTGGGAGAAAAAACAAACAAACAAACGAAATTTTCTGCCCCAGTTTTACTAGGAAAATTTCGTGAATTATTCTCCAGGAAGTTCATAAAATTGATGAAGGAAGATAAAAAATGCTCAGTTCAGGGTTGGAGCCCTAATACCAACTAGCTGGGGAGAAGTTCAGTTTAGGGTTTAAAACCCTAATGCTGACTAAAGGAAAAATTCAGTTTGGGGTTTAAAACCCTAATGCTGATAGCATGAAAAAGCTCAGTTTAGGGTTTAAAACCCTAATGCTGGCTGAATGGAAAAGCTCAGTTTAGGGTTTAAAACCCTAATGCTGGCTGAAAGGAAAAGCTCAGTTTAGGGTTTAAAACCCTAATGCTGGCTGAATGGAAAAAATTCAGTTTAGGGTTTAAAACCCTAATGCTGGCTGAATGGAAAGAGTTCAGTTTAGGGTTTAAAACCCTAATGCTGACTAAATGGAAAAGTTCAGTTCAGGTTTTAAAACCCTGATGCTGACTGAAAGGAAAAATTCAGTTTAGGGTTTAAAACCCTAATGCTGACTGGAAGGAAAAGCTCAGTTTAGGGTTTAAAACTCTAATGCTGGCTGAACGGAAAAAGTTCAGTTTAGGGTTTAAAACCCTAATGCTGACTGCATGGAAAAGCTCAGTTTAGGGTTTAAAACCCTAATGCTGGCTGAATGGAAAAAAATTCAGTTTAGGGTTTAAAACCCTAATGCTGACTAAAGGAAAAATTCAGTTTAGGGTTTAAAACCCTAATGCTGATTGCATGGAAAAGCTCAGTTTAGGGTTTAAAACCCTAATGCTGGCTGAATGGAAAAAAATTCAGTTTAGGGTTTAAAACCCTAATGCTGACTAAAGGAAAAATTCAGTTTAGGGTTTAAAACCCTAATGCTGACTACATGGAAAAGCTCAGTTTAGGGTTTAAAACCCTAATGCTGGCTGAATGGAAAAAAATTCAGTTTAGGGTTTAAAACCCTAATGCTGACTAAAGGAAAAATTCAGTTTAGGGTTTAAAACCCTAATGCTGACTGCATGGAAAAGCTCAGTTTAGGGTTTAAAACCCTAATGCTGGCTGAATGAAAAAAATTCAGTTTAGGGTTTAAAACCCTAATGTTGACTAAAGGAAAAATTCAGTTTAGGGTTTAAAACCCTAATGCTGACTGCATGGAAAAGCTCAATTTAGGGTTTAAAACCCTAATGCTGGCTGAATGGAAAAAAAATTCAATTTAGGGTTTAAAACCCTAATGCTGACTAAAGGAAAAATTCAGTTTAGGGTTTAAAACCCTAATGCTGACTGCATGGAAAAGCTCAGTTTAGGGTTTAAAACCCTAATGCTGGCTGAATGGAAAACAATTCAGTTTAGGGTTTAAAACCCTAATGCTGACTAAAGGAAAATTCAGTTTAGGGTTTAAAACCCTAATGCTGACTGCATGGAAAAGCTCAGTTTAGGGTTTAAACCCCTAATGCTGGCTGAATGGAAAAGCTCAGTTTAGGGTTTAAAACCCTAATGCTGGCTGAATGGGAAAAAATTCAGTTTAGGGTTTAAAACCCTAATGCTGACTAAAGGAAAAATTCAGTTTAGGGTTTAAAACCCTAATGCTGACTGCATGGAAAAGCTCAGTTTAGGGTTTAAAACCCTAATGCTTGCTGAATGGAAAAAGTTCAGTTTACGGTTTAAAACCCTAAGTGAATTCCTTATTGCCAAAATACTTCTTGTACCCGTGTACCTTCTTCTTTGGGCGACACCTGCTTCTTGCACGGTTGTCTTGGATTAGACCTGTTTCAACTTTTCAGACAAAGAACATTTGTTAGTTCGGAAATGACGGTCGGTTTGGTGACCTTGATCGTTCCCGGTTGCTTTGTTGCGTCTTCATTTCTGTTGCGAAGTCCCGCCATTGATTTGATTCATATGTCGGAACCTTTTAGACTGCTCAGGCTTGTATTTCCAGATTCCGTAATGATTTGCCTCGCAAGGCTCTTTTTTTCTTTTCTCTCTTTTTTTTTGTCTCGTTTTGCTTGGAGGTTCCCAACGGGGATTTTATTGGAGGTATTCTGTGGGGATTTGTACAAAAGGAAGCTCTGTGGGGGGGAATATTTACAAAGGGGATTCTTTGTGTGAAGTTTTGTACAACGGGGCATGCCGGATATTTGTTTCAAAGCGGGCTTTCTAGGATTTGTTGGGGTAAGCTTGCTGGGGAACTTTTTACAAAAGGACTCGCTGGGGATGTGCTGAGGAAATTCCAACGGGGATTTTTTTTTTTTTTTATATATTGGGGAGACTCTGTGGGAGATTGTACAAGGAGAGACTCTGTGGAGATTTGTACAGAGGGAGACTCTGTGGGGATTCGTCCGAAGGCGGACTTGCTGGGGGAGATTTCTCTCTTTCCTCTTTACTTTAAACACCATCAAACATCATGATTCATCAGGCTTGGGCAATCGTACCAACGAAACGAGGCGTTTTCCTTCATGAAACGGAATTCCGTGCAACCAAACCTGCCACCTGTCCTTTCCGGTACATCTAGAACTTGGGCTTAAACATAAAATAGATTTGAAGAAAAACAAAGAAAAGATAAAACGAATTTCAGAAAAGGAGTGCCCCCTTCGGGACGAGAAAGACTTATTTGAGGAAGATAATGCTAGCTTTAATGACATGACATGCTCTTTGGACTGGACACCTGACCTTCCATAGACTTGCGTTTCCCTGAACCAGAACGGATCTGTGATTCCAAACCGGTGGAGCTTTGCCGAGACCTCCTTGGGGTGGAGTCATTCTTTTCGGCCAACAGCGCCCTTTGCGGGTTTTCGCTGGCTGACCTCTCTCATTTCTCTTCCTGTCATCGCTTAATAGCACTCTTTGCGAGTTTTTACTAAACAAGCTCTCTCATTTTGGTTTCTCTACTCCCGTCGCCTCGTGGTGCCCGAAGGTTTTCACCGACGAGACTATCTCATTTTATCTTTCTCGATTCAGAGTGTGCCGGTCTCCATTTGTGACGCTTATTGGTTTCCCACTATCTTTGGTAATTGATCTGAAAGCTTGTTCTTGGTAAAGAGAGGCAGATGATACTAACTTCCAAACTGCTCGACGTGCCCCGGTTTCAATTTCAGGGTGAATGGGATTTTATTGTTGGTGTGACTGAACCTCAGGGAGAGGCTGCCTACGTATCCTTTCGGAATCAAGTCAAACGTAGTTCAGGCCTCAATCAATGTTTTTTTTTTTTTTTTTTTTTTTTCAAAGGTTTGTAGAGAGAATTGGCCAGTGTTTGGGGAGTAGTGGGGAATAAAACCTTCATCATTTCAAATGTGTCAAGACTACTGGAGTATAATTCAGACGTAGTATCTCTTGACTGCATCCGCATTTACTGCTGTGTCGGGGTCATTTCCTTCGATATCACCTAAATACAATGCTCCTCTCGGCAATATCTTCCTTATGATGTATGGGCCTTTCCAATTTGGAGCAAACTTCCCTTTTGCTTCCTCATGATGCGGCAGAATACGCCTCAGTACCAGCTGACCTACTTCGAAATTCCTGGGTCGGACTTTCTTGTTGTAAGCACGGGCCATTCTTCGTTGGTACAACTGTCCGTGACAAACCGCGGCCATTCGCTTTTCATCAATCAAAGTCAATTGCTCTAACCGAGTCTTGACCCACTCGCTGTCTTCGATTTCTGCTTCGACAATGGTTCGAAGCGAAGGAATTTCTACCTCTGCCGGTATTACAGCCTCGGTCCCATAAACCAGAAGATAAGGAGTCGCTCCTACTGATGTGCGTACCGTAGTGCGATACCCCAACAGTGCAAATGGTAACTGCTCATGCCACTGTCGGGAACTTTGGATGGTTTTCCTCAAAATCTTCTTGATGTTTTTGTTTGCTGCTTCCACAGCACCATTGGCCTTTGGCCGATAAGGAGTAGAATTCCTATGCGTTATTTTGAATTGCTCGCATACATCTCCCATCAAGTGACTGTTCAAGTTTGCTGCGTTATCTGTAATGATAGTCGCAGGAATACCGAAACGACAGATAAGATTTGAGTGTACAAAATCCACTACAGCTTTTTTAGTGACCGACTTGAGAGTGACAGCTTCTACCCATTTTGTGAAGTAATCGATGGCAACCAGTATAAACCTGTGTCCATTCGAAGCCTTTGGTTCGATTGGTCCAATGACGTCCATGCCCCAGGCGACAAATGGCCAAGGTGCAGACATGGGATGCAGCTCCGTGGGAGGTGCATGAATCAAATCACCGTGCACCTGACACTGATGACACTTCCGAACGAAGCTAAAGCAATCCTTTTCCATGGTCATCCAGTAATAACCTGCTCGAAGGATTTTCTTTGCTAAGACATAACCGTTCATGTGAGGTCCGCACACACCTGCGTGTACTTCGTGCATGATCTTTCTTGCCTCCTCGATATCGACACATCTTAGAAGATTGAGGTCTGGGGTCCTCTTATACAACAATTCACCGCTCAGAAAGAAACCACTTGCATGTCGCCTAATGGTCCTCTTTTGATCTCCAGTAGCGTGCTCGGGGTATTCTTGTGTCTTCAGGAACCTCTTGATGTCATGGTACCAAGGCTGCGTATTTGATCCCGCCTCGATTACATTGCAGTAACCGTGTCTTTCCTTGATTTGGATTTCCAAAGGATCGACGTGGGCGTTGCCCGGGTAGGGTAGCATTGAAGCCAAAGTAGCAAGTGCATCTGCCAGTTCATTGTGACACCTCGGGATATACCTGAACTCTATTGATGTAAAGCGCTTGCTGAGGTCCTCCACATGCTGTCGGTAAGGGATAAGTTTGACATCCCGAGTTTCCCATTCGCCTTGGGCTTGCCGGATAATCAGGTCAGAATCTCCCATAATCAGTAAGTCTTTGACATCCTGATCGATTGCCATATGCATGCCCATGATGCAGGCTTCATACTCAGCTGTATTATTCGTGCAAAAGAAACGAAGTCTAGCTGTGGCGGGATAATGCTGACCAGAAGGCGAGATTAAAATTTCCCCAATCCCTACACCCTTGGCGTTCACGGCTCCATCAAAGAACATCTTCCAAACATGAACGTCCTCTGAGACTACTTCTACAGTATTTACCTCTTCATCTGGAAAGTAGGTATCCAATGGCTGGTATTCCTCATCGACCGTATTTTCGGCCAAATGATCTGCTAGCGCCTGGGCTTTCATTGCTGTGCGAGTGACATAGACTATGTCGAATTCCGTAAGCAAGATTTGCCATTTAGCCAGTCTCCCAGTAGGCATTGGTTTCTGAAATATATACTTCAAAGGATCCAACCTGCTTATGAGGAACGTAGTGTGGGCTTGGAGATAATGTCTCAGCTTTTGAGCAACCCACGTGAGAGCGCAGCATGTCCTTTCCAGCAGAGTGTATTTGGCCTCGTAGCCGGTGAATTTCTTGCTCAAGTAGTAGATTGCTTGCTCCTTCTTTCCGGTTATGTCGTGTTGCCCGAGGACGCAACCGAAAGAGTTCTCCAAGACTGTCAGATACAAGAAAAGTGGCCTCCCTGGTTCTGGAGGGACCAAGACTGGGGGATTCGAAAGGTATTCTTTGACTTTATCAAAGGCTTCTTGACACTCAGTTGTCCATTTAATCGCCGCATCTTTCCTTAACAGCTTGAATATGGGCTCACACGTGCTTGTCAGCTGGGCAATAAACCGACTGATGTAGTTCAACCTGCCCAACAGACTCATCACGTCTTTCTTTGTTCTCGGGGGAGGCAGATCTCTGATGGATTTTATCTTAGTTGGATCTAGCTCGATACCTCTCCTGCTTACGATGAAACCCAAAAGTTTGCCCGACGGAACTCCGAAAGCGCATTTGGCTGGGTTCAGCTTCAAGTCATACTTCCTTAATCTCTCGAAGAATTTCCTCAAGTCTTGGATGTGATTATCCTGCGTCCTGGACTTGACTATCACGTCGTCCACGTACACCTCTATTTCCTGATGCATCATGTCATGGAAAATGGCAGTCATGGCCCTCATGTAAGTAGCCCCAGCATTCTTCAAACCAAATGGCATGACCCGGTAACAGTAGGTGCCCCAAGGCGTGGTGAAAGCAGTTTTCTCGGCATCTTCTTCATCCATCAGTACCTGATGATACCCGGCGTAACAATCCACGAAAGACTGTATCTCGTGTTTGGCGCAGTTATCAACGAGGATGTGGATGTTGGGAAGTGGGAAATTATCTTTGGGACTTGCTCTGTTCAGATCTCGGTAATCTACACATACCCGAGTTTTTCCGTCCTTTTTTGGTACAAGAACCACATTCGCCAACCATGTTGTATATTGGACTACCCGAATCACTCCCGTTTTCAGTTGTTTGGTGATCTCCTCTTTAATCTTGTCACTGACCTCAGTTTTGAACTTTCATTGCTTTTGTTGAACTGGAGGACAATCAGGATGAATCGACAATTTATGAACCACTAGATCAACACCTAGTCCCGGCATGTCATCATATGACCAAGCAAACACGTCTTTAAATTCAAAAAGAAGTTGAATTATCGCCTCTCGCGATTTCTTGTCCGTGTGAATGCTTATCTTGGTCTCCCGGATTTCTTCAGGAGTTCCTAAATTAACCGGTTCGGTGTCATTCAGATTTGGCTTAGGTTTATTCTCAAAATATTCCAACTCTCGGTTTATCTCCCTAAAAGCTTCTTCCGCATCATATTCTGGTTCTGGGTTCATTGATTCGCAGTTAAATAACTCATTGTGATCTGGGCGTGAAGTCCACAAGCATGTCATATTTAAAGCCGCATTATTATGACTGAAAAGAAAGATAAAAGGAAAAATAACAAAAATCAGAACAAAAGAAAGAATGGGAAAGCAATGATGATTTTTTTTATTTTCTTTGGAAAGTTGGAAGACAACACTGTTTACAACTTAGGAATTCAAAACAACAATTGAAAGGAAGAAAACGTTCAAGTTATGTCCTGGAGATAACTTGTGACACAGGAAAGGTGGCAGGACAGGTCTACCCGGACTTCCGTCTAGTCGGGAATGGCGTGGCCTCCCAGTTTTGAAGTTGGGCGTTCGGCCCCATGTACAGCATCTCAGCAGTGCTTGTGCCTTCACCTGGTTGAACCATGTGGACCTCGTAGAGCATCTCTCTCATCGCCCCACATATCTCCTCGATTTCCTCAGCTGTGAAGACCTCATCATCTTCTTCTTCAACGTACCTTGGCCTGATGAAAGTTGCATATAAATCCGGCAGTGGTCGAGGTAACTTCCAACCCTCATTTTTCCTTTTCTTTGCCCACTCTTCGTCTGCTGGAGTAGGTTTGAAGCCTAGTCCAAAAGGTTTCTTGGTGACTGGTAGGGTAATGGGTTCTGTTATTCCCTGAAGGGTTCGTCCAAGCCCTTTACCTGGCCTAAATCCGTGCCGGATCATCTCTTTGGCCACCATAACCGAGGCGTTAGACAAGAAAGGCTGGGGGCAGGGTATTCCCTCTTCGTGCTGCTCTGCCAGTACAATCTCAAAAGCTTGATAGACCGTATGTTCGCTCCCTTCTCTCGGTTCCAGATATGGGATGGATGGGTCCCGATAAATAGCATGCTCATCTTCCCCATGGACCACGATTTCTCGGTCTTCGTACTCGAACTTCACCATCTGGTGAAGAGTGGAAGGCACGGCTCCTGCCGCATGGATCCAAGGTCTGCCAAGGAGAAAATTGTAGGATGTATCCATGTCGAGCACCTGGAAGGTTACTTGAAATTCGACTGGTCCTATGACCAATAACAGGTCTATTTCTCCCATGGTATCTCTCTTGATGCCGTCGAAAGCCCTTACGCAGACATTGTTGGGTCGGATTCTTCCGGTCCCAATTTCCATTCTTTGTAGCGTGGAGAGCGGGCAAATGTCAACGCCTGAGCCCCCATCCAACATTACCCGCTTGACATAATAGTCTTCGCATTTAACTGTTAGATGCAAAGCCTTGTTGTGTGCCGCTCCTTCCGGGGGTAGATCGTTCTTGCTGAAAGAGATTTGGTTGACGGCGAAGAATCTTTCTGTCATCCGCTCTAATTGCTCTACCGAGGTTTCAACTGGCACATATGCTTCATTCAGGGTCTTTAGTAAGATCTTTTGATGCTCGGTCGACCTCATTAACAATGACAGCATGGACACTTGCTCGGGGTACTTGCGCAGTTGATCTATCACTTCGTAATCCGGCATTTTCATTTGTTGGAAGAACACTTCCGCTTCTTCAACACTTACGGGCTTCTTTGGCGGGAAGCGCCTTTGTGTGGCGTTGTTCAGTTCTTGGGTATTTGAATACCTTCCAATGAAAGTATTTTCTGGAAGTTCTCCCATGACCTCTTTACCTTTGTACATTACCAAAGTCTTTTGATAATTCCACGGCACTGTGGACGGGTTGGTCATTGGCTTTTGTGGCACGCGTCCGATAACCACTGGCTCATTCGGCCGAGGTGGTTGAATCGTCCCCCGGACCACATAGGCCCCTTTTGGCACGTACATAGGTTTTGTCTTTTTGATTCCGAAGTTCTGCGTCTTCTCAGCTTGACCTCGTGGTATGTAAAGAACTCCATCCTTTACCGGTACCACTTTCTTCTCCACCTTCTTTTTAGGCTCTTCCTTTATAGCCTTGGCCTCCTCCCCCTTTTCTGGTTTCTGGTCTATTTCGGGCCTCTTCCTCGTGTCGACAATGGCAATTATGTCTTTCAGAGCAGGGTCGAACTTTTTGTCTTCACAAATTATTCCGATCAGCGGCCTATTATTGTGATCAGGTAATGGATTGTTAGTTACATTCGGGATCTCCTCGTCCCTTAGCACTATTTTCCCTTGCTCTATCAAATTTTCGACCACTCTTTTCAACGACCAGCAGTCATTTGTATCATGTCCCTCGGCCCCTGAATGATAGGCGCATCTGACTCTAGCTTTGTAAGAAGGTGACGTCGGGTTTTGCCTTGTTTGAGGGATTGGTTGCAAGAAACTCAACTGGACTAGCTTCGGGAACAAAGTTGAGTATAGTTCACCGATGGGCGTGAAAGTCCGCCTTCGGGGTGGCTCTTGAGGGCGGAAGTTATTCTGCGGGGGTTGTGGGTTATAGTGGTTGCGGTAAGGAGGCTGATTTCTGGGAGGTGGAGCTGGGCCTCGGTTGGCTTATTGTGGTGGATGGGCATAAGGTTGGGCATTCATGACCATATAAGGTTGATGAGCATATGCCAAATTGGAGTGGGGGTAGTAGTGTTGTGGGGTTCTTTCCGGGAAACGGGGCCTGGGATGACGATACTCCCTTGCTTCCGAGGCTGCCATAGTCATTTCTTCTTTCTTCTTCCCTCTGGTCATTCCTCCGGACCCGCTTTGGACGGCCTGGGAGGTTGCCCTTATGGCTGCTTGACTCAGAATCCTACCTGTTTTCAGACCATTTTCTACCATCTCTCCAATCTTGATCGCTTCCGCGAATGGCTTACCCATGGCTGACATCATGTTTTGGAAATAGTCAGATTCTTGAGCCTGGAGAAAGGTAGTGACCATTTCCACTTCATCTATGGGAGGCTTCACTCTTGACGCCTGTTCACGCCACTTAATAGCATATTCTCTGAAGCTTTCTGACGGTTTCTTCTTCAAATTCGACAGAGAATTTCGGTCTGGCGCAATGTCAATGTTATACTGGAATTGTTTCACAAAATCTCTGGCGAGATCATCCCATATGTGCCATCGGGACATTTCCTGGTCCATATACCATTCCGAGGCTATCCCTACTAGACTTTCCCCAAAATACGCCATTAGCAGTTCTTCTTTTCCGCCGGCTCCCCGCAATTGGTTGCAGTATTTCTTGAGATGTGCAATGGGGTCACCGTGCCCATCGTATTTCTCGAACTTTGGGGTCTTGAAACCCGCTGGCAGGTGCACGTGAGGGAACATGCATAGGTCGGCGTAAGAGACGCTCTTCTGTCCGCTCAATCCTTGCATATTCTTCAAACTTTGTTCAAGGCTTCTCATTCTCTTGGCAATCTCATTTTGTTCTGCAATTCTGGGGTTCTGATCCTGCCCGGGTGCAAGCTCGCACTGAAGTGGTAGAGGATTAGTGCTGGTAGCGAACCTAGTTGGTTCCATTGAGAACGATGGTGCTTGAAATGTAAAAGAGGATGAGTCAAAGCTTGGCTTGTACGTGGCAGGCTGTGCCGTAATCGGGCAAGGCAATGTAGTAAAGATGTTCATGCTTGCATCTGTGGATGACATTCGGGGATGAGGCTCAGAAGGCGATCCAGCAGAGAAGGCTGAGGTGGCTGGGTACCCGAATGGGGTAGCAGGATAATTTATGGGGACATTAGAAATCCCACTCGACCTGGAGAATAATTCAGGGAATCCGGGGACGACACTTGGCGGTTCTTTCCCATTATTCCAGTCGTCCAGCATTTCCAACATGCGGAGCCGTAGGATTCTATTTTCCTCTGCAGTTGTGGATTCAGGTGTGAGGACGGCTGAGATTGAGCTCTCCTCAGAAACAGGGATTGTTTGCAATGGAATTTCTGAAGACATTTCCACACTTCCTTTTGACCTGGTGAAGTAAGTGTGAGTACTGCTTCTGGTCCTAACAACAGGTAGTTGAACACTTCTCCTTGACCTCGTGAAGTATGAGTGCGAGGCCAGACTTTCACCAAACCAACCGTCTTTTCAAAAAACCCTGAAGAATGCTCAACGACAAACGCACGGTTAATTTGCAGCAAATAACAGATAGTCAATCTCACGTTGGGCATGATGCACCTATACAGTTAAGTGGATTACTACATGTTTGCTACGGGAGCATGCGTCATTCCGGCATTTTTCCTCTTATTAGTTTCCCCCCCCCTTTTTTTTCTTTATTTTGTTTTTTATTATTATTATTTTTTTTCTTTATTTTGCAGTAAAAGAAATGCGACCGGATCCGATGAGGATTGCCTACGTATCACGATGCCTACGTGAATCAGATCATTACGTAGTTCGAAAAACACAAATGAGCGTAAAAGAAGCAACCTCTTTATTGTTGAAATGGTCTATTACAAACTACATTTTGCAAAAGAAAGAGCAAACTTTGAAAATAAACCTAGACTCAAAATAGACTAAAAATCACCCTGATGGAAAAACAGGCAGAAGATGCTAAGATACAGGCTTGACTTATGAGTGCATTATGGTTTTGAAAATTGGTGTCCGCGGGGCATCGTTCGGCCTCGCCGCGGTCCTAGGCGTGATATCCCTCTCAAGTTGCTCCAGCTCATGCATAGTCTGCTTGACATAACCCATCACTGCCGAGAGGACGGTAACGCTGGACATGTTCTCACATCGTAGACATCGTCTGGTGATGGCATGGGCAATGGCCTTGATCCTATCTCTGGTTTGCTTCTTCTCTACGAGTAGGCGTTTTATCTGATCGCTACATATCTTGAATACTTGAGTATCCTGTATATGCTGATGCTTCAGTCGCCGTACTTCCGACTTCATCTGGGCTATTGAGTCGTACCAGTATCTGCTCTCAATTTGGGAATCCTTGGCCTGATTAACTGCTTTGATCTCAAGTGTAGCCATCTCTCTCTTCATTTTAGCAAGAGTTTTCTCGTGGTCGCCTTCCAATTGATTCAGGTATCGGCGACGCTTATCTACTCTTGTATCCCACTGTGCCCTGAGCTCGGCTATGACGTTTTCAGATTTCTCCAAACCATCTTGCCATTCCCTGATTTCACTTTTTAACCTTTTTATCAGCTGCTCGTCTATCGACGCCTTGGCTGTTTATCCGCATCCACCCTTATCTGTTTGATCTAGGCTCTGAGTATTTCGTTTTCCTGAATTAACCTGTTCTGCTCTCCCAGATCGGTAGCAACTTGCACGTTGTGCTCATATTTCAAGCTTTCCACTTGTTGCTTTAACCTGCTGATTTCGGCGCAATAGCCTCTTTCCTTCGCTAACCAATCCCACTGCCTTTGCGATGATTCGGTGAAATTCCGGATGTGGGGTCTCTTAGCCGGCCTTTCATGCTCAAATTCCCTTCTATACCATGCAAGGTAACCTGGCGCCGTCTCTCCTTTGGCTCGATCCCGCATGCAAGTATCTGATTTCAAATATTGACACTCGCTCCAGATTTGGTGAATCTTTGCTTCTGGGAATTGTCCGTTGGGACTTATCTCAACTGCTTGAGTGCTAAGATCTTCCTCCTGAGGTACTGTCTGGCATCTTCCGAACTGTCTCAAAACTCGGCAGGGTGCGTAAGGTTGAATGCTCCTAAGCCCCATCAGTAAGAAATGAGTTTTAGTTGCCGACATATATAGGATCTCATCAACAGGCAACCATCCCAGCGTCCATTGTATCTGGCCGGCAGTAAGAGCTTGAAAGAACGAGGTCCATGCCAGGACTCCTTTGGGCAAACTGATCTTTTTGGTTCTCGTGTAAAATTCTTCTATGCAAGTATTTTCCGGGGAACCATGGCTCGAAATCTCGGAATGATGGCAGAGGTGCTCGGTCATCCATATTTGTAGGAGCAAGTTACAACCTTCGAAGAAATTTCCCCCAGCTTTACAAGTTGTAAGAGCTCGAAAGATGTCAGACACCACCATAGGTGCGAGAGTACTGTCATTTTGTGTGAGTAAAGTGCTGACGACCCCGGATATCTTCAAATCAATGTTTCCGTCTTTCCTTGGAAATACCAGAAGGCCCAGGAACATCATCATAAAAGCTACCCGTCTGTGTTTGTCCCACTTCTGACGAACACCTTTGCTGCACAGTTTGTTGATTGGATTATTGAATACCCCCTCATGACCGTACCTATCATATATGAAGCATGGAGTACAAAATCCTGCTGCCAGATCTGGGTTGTGGACCGTTCTAGGTATCTTCAATGAATCTAGGAATCGATGTACCGTGACAACTCTTGGGGCGACCAAGTATTTTTGCCTCAACGGAAGTTCCGCATTCCTGATGTACCCGGCCATTTCTTCCAAAGTTGGGGTGAGTTCAAAATCAGAGAAATGGAAAACATTGTGCGCCGGGTCCCAGTAGGTAACCAAAGCTCTTATGATATCTCCCCGAGGCTGGATTTCCAACAAACCCACAAGACCTTTCAGATATTTCTTGACCTCATTTTGTCCTTCAACACCTAGATCATTCCACCATAGCCGTAACTTGACAGGGATTTTGGTCATTATTGAAAAATGTTCATTTTGCATCGTGCTCATCCTGCACATTTATTAAGGTGATTTTAACAAAAATGACTTGACTCCAAAATATTTTACAAAGGGGATCAAGTTTTGAACACGGCCTTTAAACACTTTGGGGACGAAGATTTTAAGGCTGTGTGGGTCAACTGGACAAAAATGCTAAACAAGACCCAAAGGTGGCTGTTCATGCAAAGTCAGCCTTCCGGCGTCCCTTTTCGGGAACATTCGGCTATTTATGACAAAACAACATCACCTGACTTATTTATGACTCTTTTAAAAATTGACACAACTTCTTTTATTTTTATTTATTTATTGATTTTGGCTATTTTAGCAAAATGGGGTTGAACCCGACGAGGGTTGCCTACGTATCTCACATCCGGTGAGAATCAAATCGGCGTAGTTCGGGCTATCGTGAATAGAGAAAATCAAATAAACCTAGAAAACAAGAATGTATATTTTTATACTATTTTTGAAAAGAGATAAAGACTAAAGAAAATATTTATTATTTTTTTTTTTAGGAAATATTTGGACTATTAGTCTGAATTTATAAAAGGGGCACTACAAAAGAAATAACATTTTTTTTTGAATTATGAATTTTCCGTTTTTTTTTTACTTTTAAATCAATACCTTCTCTTTTTTTTTGATTTTGAAAATGATAAAAAGAAAATTTTTATATTTTTTTTTAAAATCAAACTAGAAGACAATCTCTTTTTTTTATATATATTTTAGAAGAAATTCCGGCGAGGTTTCGACACTACTCGGACATTGGTTTTTCCAAAAGAAGTAATTATCTCCCTACGCTGCTATTTTTTCCTTTTATTTTTTTAAAAACCGGTCAGCATGCGGAACTGAAGCAAATAAATGCGCAAAACAAATAGGATGCAGCAGGATGGTCTTTTCATTTCAGGTTGACTGTCCTAGACGGACCCAACCCCTGTGTTGAGTCCCCTAAGCCAAATGCAACATGATGCAAATAAGCGTTCCTACTAGGGATCCGGCATGAAGTCAAGTTATTCTAGGTTCGTAACCTGGGTATTTGTTCTAGACTGTGTACCCGAGCGGACAACTTGAGTCGAGGAGGGGGCTACTTACCGGGGACCCGCGAGATCGTCCGGCTTTGTAACTTGTCCGACCTCTTTCTTATTTCAGGTATTGACACTAACAGAATAGGGAGTCTCGATCAGCGAGCTTCTCCCCGGAGGTAAGAAGAGAAGGGTTTTGACACAGTTTATATACAGTTCAGATAATATCAAAGCGGTAAAAGACAACATTTAGCACGTTATGCAAAAACATGTAATAAAGATAAGATAATAAAGCCAAATATAACAATTATTCTAAGCTCGAATTCTTGAACCCTGAACCAGTGGTTCTGGGTTAATATTCCCCAGCAGAGTCGCCAGAGCTGTCACACCTCCTTTTTGCGCGCCCGCCCCGAAGGATAAATGCGCGAGGGAGTTTTTCCAATTTAAGTGACAATATTCGAAATGGGATTATTTATTTAATTCAGAGTCGCCACTTGGGAAAGGTTTGGCTTTTGGTGTCCCAAGTCACCGGTTTATCTTGAATCCCAAATCGAGGAAAATATTCGACTTTTCCAAATGAAGTCTGCGAACCAGAAATTCTAAGTAAGGAATTCTGTTGACCCGAGGGAAGGTGTTAGGCACCCTCGAATCCCGTGGTTCTAGCACGGTCGCTTAAATTGTTATAATGGCTAAATATCTGATTTAAATACATGTTATGACTTATGTGCTTTTATTAAGTTTAAACCGCTTTTATTATTATCATTTATTTTTATAGAATTGCAACGTCGTGAAAATGCATCTCGAACCACGCCGCAATCAATGCACCCGTAGTTGTTGACCATTTTGACTCCGTTGAGATTTGGATTCGGTTCACATCAATGTGCACCCGAGTTTAAGAATGTAATTTAATTAAGTCGCGCCTAAAGAGTCTAGCGCATTATTATTTTGTAGGAAGCCATGAAATTCACTAAACGGCCTATCCTGAATTCTAAATATTTATTATGATTATTTATTGAGGGCCCCGCAATTTTGCATTTTTATTTGGCGAGGCTCGTCTCTATTTAGAAAGGATATCCTAAAGTGGCTACATTTCTAATACATTTGTCTCTAAAACTAGAAGAAAAAGGTACATGCTGCTTTGGCCTAATCCGGGTTTTTATGATTAATTATTTACAAAGTTAAGAAAACATTATATTTTAATGGAAAAATGCTTTAATTTGACAAGGAAATCACATACGAGTTAACGAAATACAACACTTAATCCGAACAAACATCTTTAAGTCGAATTTAGATTAACTTGCTTAAACAGGGTTAGTAGAATTCCTTATTAAAGAATGTTACCGATGATATTCAAAGCTAGTCCTATAAACCGCCTAAAGAAGTCGAAACTGGGTGATTTAAAACTGTATTGTATTTGGCTAGATTTAACAGCCATTGGCCCCTACTTATTCAAAGCATGCTGAAAGAGTGAGTTCAATTCTAACAATCATATTGAATAGTTTCACATTCCATGAACTGTGTTTACATCCTGTATGCTTCTAAATGAATCAAATACCACGGTTTCAGATCAACATAAACATTAATTAAGTACAAACTTACGAATGTATTCTCTATTAGGCTACAAATTAAAGGATTTATACAACTTTAACAATATTCGCAAAGCTGTAAGTAAAGCCACAGATGATTAAAGATTCTTCAGATCTTTCATTTCAATTTTCATTTCGACATCAGTTACATCAGACAGATTCGAAGTGTGTACATGAGAAGATGCTTACAATGAAGAAAGCAAGAGAGTCAGTTGAGCAAACAGTGCAAGCGAAACAGCAGCAGTAACAGATAACAGCAGCAGGACAAGTTCCGGTGCAAGATACAATTATAGACGAGGAAAAAGTGGAAAATGACAGCAGTAGGCAGTGAAGCATAAACAAAACTCCAGGCAGACCAACTCAAAAGAAACTAAGCACGAGAATACCCCCAGAAATCTCAATTGAGACTTGGAAGAATCAGTACAGCCCAACAGGTTGACAGCAAATGAAGCCCAAACAGAAAACAGTTTTTCCTGAAATTTCTGTATATTCCCTATTTCTTGTTCACTCTCTATCTGTGTATATAGCTTCTCTCAATGTGTCTGTATGTGCCTTTTTATGATATCCCTCTCACTATCTCTTTTCTTCATAAACAAAAGAGTGCCAATTTTCAATTTTGGAATCTATTTGAGTTATCAAAAGAACTCCTCTCAGTTTTTCTTTTTTCTTTTTTTTGAACTTCAAGCCCTCAATGATTCAGTATCTCTCTCTCTATCTCCCTGTTCTCTTATGTCTGTCCCCTTTCTCTTATCAAAATCCCCCCTTTTATAAGCCTCCAATCACCCCTTTAACAGCCTGTTTTACACAAATCAGAACATCCTCCCATGTGCTCTCTTATTTTCAGATTCCACTTACTATTTAAATAAGAACACAAACCCATGATATTCCCTGGTAGACTTACTTTTAGGTAAGGTTTAATATTTTTGAACTAAAGCAGGGTAATGGACAGCAGAATATTTCTGACAGCATGTGCTGTCAACTATTTTATTCAAAAGCCCTTATGCAGGGCACAGGCTGTGCACAAATGCACTTGTGGTGCACAAATGCACATGTTGTGCACAAGTGCACATGCCCTCCAATTCAGAACTTAAACAAACATTCCTTTTACATTTCTGATTCAAATTAACAACTATAAGTAAACAAACTCAGTTCCTAATTGATTCAAACAAATGTGTCCAGAAGCAAATCGATTTGTTATTGTTCAGGCAGTTGAAACTAATTGACGACACATGTCGACTCGACTATATTAATCATAACATGCACAATCGTAGCCAAAAATCAGACATTTAACAGTATCGACACATGATTTGAATTGTACTGACCAAACAGAATTGTACTCGAGGAGTCAGTTAATCAGTTCAAATTTGAGATTCAGTTAATTGCACAACACATACATACATACGCATTATCAGAACAGGAGAGGGACCTAATCAAACACGTAGGTTCAAACAAAGTGGACAGGACACAGTTGATAAAACTCAAAACACAAATTTCACAAAACATGAACAGCCTTTAAAACAATCACATGGACTAAAACAAATAAAGAAAAGAAAGCAAAACTCACCTTAAACCCCGAAAAATCAAAAGACCCTAGCTTGGACTCGAACAGACCTTTCTTAAGGCTGAACGGACTTTAATCGAAGTGTTTCTTAGATGAGAAACACTTCGATTAAGGTCCATTAGACCTTAATCTCTTCGGCTTGGACAAGATACGGACCAGTGACGAGGAACCTTAAGGTTCCAAGAATTAGATCCGAAATTCGTGCTTCCCTGGTCAGATTCGGACCAAACCAAGCATGGTTTGGTCACGAGGGGGGCTGGGGAGTGTCTGGTGTGAAACTGGGGTTAAACGGTGTAAGTCAAGTTCCAACTCGAATCTTCAAACGAAGATTCGAGAAGGTGGGAAGGGATTCGAGTTAAGTGGTTAACAGATCCATGTTTAGGATGGCAAGGGGGTTCTATGGTGTTAAGGGTGGGGTCACCGGCGTCCATGCCGCCGGCTTTCATGGTGAAGGATACAGGGGCGGCTAGGGTTTTGGAGGGGAAGGGGATGAGGACGAAGGTGACCTAAGGCTGGCGTTCGGATAGGGGGGGCAGGGTAAGGTTATGGGTTTATATAGTTAGTGAGGGGTTGATTCCTAACCGTTGGATGGGGTGCGATGAAGGGTCAGGATCTCTTGGCTGATGGGGGACGGTGTCGTTTTAGACTAAAAGGTGTTGGGTCGGTGAGACGGGTCGGGTCTATTAGTGGGTACGGGGTGTGGGATCTTGGCTGTTGGATCAGTTTGGTTTGAATGATTGAGATGGATAGGCATTGAAACGACGTAGTTTTGGTGTTAAACTACGTCGTTTTGCGGCCTGGGGGGTGGGCTGTGTGGACTGGTGGATTGGGCCGTTCATTTGGGCTTCAGATTTTATAATGTTTGTAGCCCAAATTCGTTTTAAAACAAATTTTTCCCTCTTTTTCTTTATTTCTAATTTCCTAAATACACAACCTAATTAAATAAAACTAGATACCATTAATTAACACTTAACATATTTATTTAACACGTATAAAATGTTAAAAGTAGGTAAACTTAAACAAAGCAACAAATCAGGACAAAAGAAATGCGTATTTTTGTGATTTCCTATTTAACAATCAGATTACGGTTCACATTACGCACGACACATACATTTTGTATTTTGTTTTAATAAAAATGGGCAAAAATCATAAATAATTAACAAAGTGCCATGTAAAAATCCAATTTGTACAGCAGGACCATTTGTTATTATTTTTTTAATTCTTTTGGAGCGATTGTCATGTAAAACAAAAATCACGTGCTCACATCTAGATAAAAGGTACATGACCCAGCCTATTATGCCATAAGTGATCCACAAGATTTTCATTAGAAGTACATGCACTGCACACTGAGCTTATCTCATTAGAAGAGTTATTCTTGGAATTGAAAACAACTTGTATACCTTTATTATCTCAAACATGGGAAGAAATGGATGCACTAGGTGCAGAATCACAAGTGTGGTGTAAGTAGTGTATATTATTGATATTGTGACTACCTGAGATGGGTGCACTAGGTGCAGAACTGTAGGTGGGTGATGTTGTGGAAATTTTAGTGACAGCAGAAGAATTGTTCTTTCCAGAACTTGAACAATGAAAGTAGAGACCGCCCTTAGCTTTACCAATCTTCAGAGGCTTACTTATTGAAAGGCCCTATAGAAGAATGCATGAGAATTTAGTGAATATGATGATGCAATCAAGTTGGACTATCAATAAATGTACAAAAATCACATTAAATCTGAAACTGGGCACATATAGGACTCTTTTTAGAGTGAATTGAGGAATGAGAATGACATCTCCAATTATTGTCAACTTTACTTTATATCCATTTGGTAAAGAGACATAAAAGGGGTAAACTAGAGTCTTAATGTTGCTTAGTGAGGCTTTGCTATAGGTCATATGGTTAGTGGCTCCTGAGTCAAGAATCCAGGAATCAACATTCTCTTTGAAACTTTCATAAGACTGTTTATTGGGCTCAACAGAGGTGGTACAAGCAGTCATACCTGCAAAGTTAACGGCTCCACCAGACATGTTGATATTTCCTGAGTTGTATGCATTGTTTCTATTTTTAAAACTCTCCAATATGCTCAGCAGTTGGCCATACTGTTCCTTGCTTAATTGTTGCATGGCTCGACCTTACTCCTGAAAGTTTCCTCCTTCATCTGCCACATTCATCTCATCACTTTATTGTATCAAATACATTTACTGTTATCTTCTTTCCCTTGTTACCATTGTTGTACTTCAAATTCTGAGGGTATATATGAAGTTTATAACACTTATCCTTGGTGTGCCCTAGCCTCTTGCAGAAGTCATAAAATGGTTTAGGTTTGTTTCCTATATAGCCTCTTCCATAGCTATTGTTCCCAGAAGTATTCATGTGTTGGTTGTAGTTTGTTCTAAAATTATTGTTCCCTAGACCATTAACATTCAGTGATGTAGATTCAATCATGAGTTGTTGATTGTGTGGTTTAACTTTCCTTTGCTTCTCTTCTTGTATGAGAATAGAAAAGGCTTGTGCAATGCTCGGAAGAGGATTCATCATCAATGTGCTCCCTCTTACAGCAGTATATACCTCATTCAGCCCCATCAAAAATGGTATCAGTCTTCTATCTTGCTCAGCCTTATGCACATTGGCTTTAGCTCCGCAAGTGCAGTGACAGTTGTATTGTGCGTGTGCATTTAGTGCATTCAGCTCTTCCCATAGCTTCTTTATTTTTGTATAATAGCCCGTTATGTCAAGAGTTCCTTGACTTAGGTCATTAATTTCCTTTTGAAGTTGATAAAGTTTCGCACAGTTGGTTTGATCATACCTATCTTCTAACTCCTGCCATAATTCCTTTGCATTATTCACATTTTGTAAACTATCTGTTAGGTCCTTCGAAAGAGAATTTAACATCCATGAAGTCACCATATCATCACATCATTTTCATTGATCAAAGGTCGCATGTCCAATCACTGGTTTTGACATTTCCCTGTTATGAAGTCAACCTTATTTTTCACTGAGAGAGCTCTAAGTACACCTCTCCTCCAAGATCTGTATCATGTGCCATCAAAAGCTACAGGTACCAATACTGATCTGGCACTCTCCGATGGATGTATGTACAAGGGACTCGAGGTATCTAAAGTATCCTTGTCTACAACACTTTTCTTATCTCCAGCCATCGCTCAAATCGTAAATCACAATTGATTGAATCGTGAATTGAAGACAAAATGAAACCAACAGAGGCAACACAGAAAAACCACACAATTTTGAGAAAATCACAGACTGAAATTGCTATAAGTCGTCGCTATCACACGAAGTCACAATGAATTACAGCTTCGAGCAAAACTTCAAAATTGATTAACGATTTCGAAGAAAACCTAAATCTTCAATTTGAAATTGAAGAGAGAACGAAGTAAGGAACCATGAATTACCTCAATAGATGAAGCCTACGCTCTGATACCATGTCAAAACTGAGAATTAGCGGAAAGAGATTTGAGTTGAAGCTCAACTGCCATGGCTGAAAGCCATAGATCTCAGAGACGGTGAGAAAGCTTCGAGAGAATTTAGATTGAGAGAATCATTTTTCATTAATTGGAAAGAAAGAAGTAGTGCGCCTATATACAAGACACTGTACATGTACAGCTGCCATCTCTACTAACCGCCTAAACTACCACTAACTAATAAGCTGACACTAACTAACAACCTAACTAACTAATTGCAATAATAGTCATAGCCCGTCCTAATAAATGTGGCTACTAGTTAAATAAATACAATACAACTCTAATCATAACAACCCTAATATGAATACTAGATATCGAGAAACCAAAAAAGAAAACAAATTGTCGAGCTAGTATATATGTCGATATATACCAGATGATAATAGTAAAAGGACAAAAAAAAGTAAAAGTTTCGCTATTTTGGCTTCCCTAGTGGGGAACTAAAATGGCAATATAATGGAAATCTTTATAAATATGATCCAAACCAAACAGACAAAAAGACATTAGAAGACAAATAGCCGAGTCACTACCAAATTACCAACTCATATTTTAGTAAAATATTATGCCGTAACATTATTTTAATTACTTCCTTTAATTTTTCCTGCACTTTTAGATTTGATTCGACCGACTCTTCCAACTAGATTAACTTTTTAATAAAAAATCTGGTCGATGAACACTTAAAAAGCAGTCCTTTAAAGTCCAAAAAGGCAGAAAAGCAGTGCTCCCATAAGAGAAGAAATGAATCCAACATTTGTGTTTAGTAAAGTTGTCATTATATCCTTCAATAATGTTTAAAAATCTAGAGGTTTCCCAAGGGTGTCACTAGCTAGATTGATTGTCACGTGCCTTGATTTCTCCATCACGTGACTTTGTAACAAAGTTTTTATTTTATCAACATTCGTTATTCGCAGTTTACTTGTTCGACTAATTGGATGATTGCCATTAATTTGGTTAGATTAAGCTCGTATTTGATAAGCCTAATATATATATGTTCCCTATCAAAAAGTTCTTAAAATTCGAACTGACCCCTAATTAACGATAAATTTTAATTATTTTATTACTTCTGCAAGACGGAAGGCGGCGGGGAAAGGAAAGAAACGACATTGGGTGAGATCTATCAGCAGCAAATTCTTCGTAAGACACCTATCACAAAATACTTGACTTGATGGTCAAAAAACAAAGTTGATCACATTGAGAAATATCAATAGAATAGAGAGAAATTTAGTAGGCGTTTGGACATAAAAATTGTAATTTTTTTGGAAAAAAGTAGTATTGGAGTTAAGTTGAAAAATGGTATTAGGAATTTGAAATTATGTTTGGACATGCATTTTACTTGAAAAAATGTTACAGTTTTGTGAGTGGGGGAAAAATATTCTAAAAATTTTTAAAAACTAGTCAAAACCACTTTTTGATTTTTGAAAAACTCGTTTTCGATTTTTTTCAAAATTTCATAGACAACTACATTTTTTTAAAAAAAAAAATGGAAAAAATGAAAACTTTTTTTATGAGCAAACGTGGCCTTAATATTCTTTCCAAGATTTTCAAATTTTACATGAGAAAGAAGTACTTTCAAGGACGAGATA
This sequence comes from Nicotiana sylvestris, assembly GCF_000393655.2. Taxonomy (NCBI): domain Eukaryota; kingdom Viridiplantae; phylum Streptophyta; class Magnoliopsida; order Solanales; family Solanaceae; genus Nicotiana; species Nicotiana sylvestris. Next base: position 19,130,048 of record NC_091062.1, on the reverse strand, counting down.
TACAGCATTCGAGCTAACGAAATTAAAGCAGATCATCGACTGTTGATGAAGACGTGGAGCTCATTAAGAAAGCAATCAAATAAAGATCTTAAAATTAACAAATTATATACAATTCAAAGAGTTGGAGTAGTGTCAATAGGAAAAGTTAAATAATAAGTAGGTCAAACAAAACGGAATATAAATTTCATATGGACAGAGAATACCCATCAAACATTCTTTTAATAAATTTTAAGAAGAATTTAATTTTGTAATCACTTTTACATTATCACATTATCCTACTAAAGAAGATTACTTGCCTTATTTCACAGTCACTTTTATATATAAAGTGCGGCCCGGTGCACTAAGCTCTCGCTATCCGCGGGATCCGGGGAAGGACCGGACTACAAGAGTCTATCGTACACAACCTTACCCTATATTTCTGCAAGAGACTGTTACTACTATTTCTAAGAGCAGCTAAAAATAAAGTCAAACATCTCTATAAGAGCCTAGTTTGTTCTAATACTTTTTGGTTACTACAGTGAAGTGTTGTTATAGAAAACATACATTATAACATAACATGAAAAATAGTTCCAAATAAAATTTGACCATTGCAGTGAAGTGCTCTTACAGAGTTGTTATAAAGAGGTCACACTATATATATTCCTCTAAAAATTTTACACTTACACAATATATAAAAGTAACTTTCTAAAGAAATTTAAGGTCATCAATTTTTTTATAATGGACCAAATTACTATTATTTCTTTTTCTGCTTTTGTGTTAAGCTTATCAATTTTAAATTTTTAATTTATTATAAATGATTAGCTACAAAGGAATTTTTTTTAGTGAACGAGTCACAAGCTTGCTCCTTTTTTTTTCTATTTGTAAATTTTTTGTAAAAAAAAAAAAAAGAATTTAATTAGATTTTCTTTCCTATTTACTATGGCAACGAAGAATCAAATTATCACTATATTTATTCCTTTTTCTACTTCTTCTTCCAAGTGCAGGATAACCCCCAAGAGGTTGTGAGTTTTTCTGTACCAAATGGGGCTCTCCCTTCGCCATCCCCATGGGAATGGTCTACAGGGTTTATAACTACTCATCTTACTACAGGACGATTACCTAGCCAACGCTTAGATCCGGCTCTACCTAAACTTTTCTAGTTCACCCCAACATTCCCAACTTGTCTGATTGTTGCTAAGATGTTTTTGGATATCAAACGAAACCTCCCCAGAAGTTAATTTTAATGTGGCCGATTTCCCCTCTTTTGCAATCAGTTTCGCTACAGCACCCTCTGCTCTAGCTAATTGTCCACCCTACCCAAGTGTAATTTATATGTGATGTATGGTCGTGCCTAAAGTCATATCGGTTGAAGTAGATTCTTCTTTTGATCAATCAAACCCTCTTCCAAAATTGTATAAGTTTCTTCCAAAGCATACGACTTTCTAGATGTAGATGATCATAATAAAAATTTCTTTTTCTCGAGAAGGAAGGCAGGAAACAAAGAGCACAAGATAAATGGGCGTAGAGGAAGATGGATCTGGCTCCGAAAGCTTGAAGTAATCACTAAAGTGCGAGTGCTATTGGGGTATTTATAGAAGTCGTATGGGCAGCAGAACAACCAATAGCGGTTTGCAGGTTCTTCGATAGTCGTGCTGACAACGACCCTTGTGTGGTCGTTGAATTACGGCATTTAATGCCCTGACTGGCTGACGTCATGGCGAGTGCAAATATTCAAAACTGTTTCCTATCATCTTATTCTAGGAAACGCGGGGACTATCTGTATAAGGTAAAATCCGAGGAACCGATTTTTTGATCATTTCAGGGCTCGAAAGATGCGACTCTTAAAGCCCGAGGAAGGGCCCGAAGTGCGATCTTGTAGAGTCTCTAAAATGCTTGGCTCAGAGACAATATGGGTCGACAACGGCCGTAGAAAAGTGGGGAGTTTCCTAGGCACTTGATGGGAGTTGACATGTTGACATGCGCCCGTACCAAGGTATTAAATAGTTGTATCAATCTCATATCTTTATAATAAATGCACTTGAACCATACTAGGATTTCCCTCATATATAAAGGGGATCCTTGTCATTTTGTAAGGTTTTATTGCTCAACACTAAATACACAAGAATAATCTCTCTGCTCTCCAACATATTCTCTTGATCTGGTTACTTCCATTTATTGCTTACATTCAATGTGTTCTATTTATTGTTTATCATTTATTACTTATCATTGATCATAAAGAGTCATCATTGTATATCTCATAATTGGTAGTCCTCCGTCGATCGCTCTAAGCCGACCGCCCAACTCGACTCTGAGGCCTCATATACGATAGCTCGAGGCCCTGATCTCCAGCCATTTGGTTCGATTGTCATATCGTCTCTAAGCTATAATCTTGCTTTCTAATCTTTTACTTATCATCCATTGCCTAACAACTAGCATAAAAATAGATCACGTATTTTAGAACCACAAAATCAAATAAAATTGTTGTTACCATTTTCACGGTAAACAGTTTGGCACCCACCATGGGGCTAAAAATAATAGCGATTATTTTCTTGCTGGTTTAACTACATAACGCAAGTTACCTTTCACACTTTTTCTTATCCAAGATCTTTGATTTCAGGCCAAAATGCCTAACTCAATAAACGCACGTGAAAACAACAATCTTGAAGACCACGGAGAGAACGGCGTGGATGTTCCAGGTATTGGTGTACCACCACGAAACCTTGAGAATGAACCAGAACCAATTCCCGTGGATGCAGTCTCACGCTATGCCTAACACGTTGATATAAGCTCCCATACTAACATGAGCGTACGTCAACTAGGGAAGAACGGGAAGTTAGCCTTCACGTTATTTTTGAAATGTTACAGGCACAATAGCTGGCAATTGCTAAGCTGCAAAGTCACCAGAAAACTCCCAGCATGGTAGCACCATAAAGGGATTCCCCAGCCAGCAGGTACCGAAAAGATCAAGTAACAATGGGTCGGTAGCCGACCCCGCCCTCATAAAGATGCTCGAGGACCTCACAAAGAGTATCGAGTCAGGCGAGAAAAAGATAAAAGCCAACAATAAGAAGGTAGAGACCTACAATTCTAGGGTTGACCAAATTCTGGGCACCCCCGGTCCTGAAAGGTGTAGATTCGAAGAAGTGTGTACAAAAGCCATTCCCGCAGGAAGCTACCCCGGAACCCATTTCGAAGAAGTTCAGAATGCCTGACCTTCTAAAGTATAATGGAACCTCGGACCCCAATGAGCACGTCACTGCTTACACTTGTGCGGTGAAGGGAAATGACATGAGGGACGATGAAATTGAATCCGTCCTGTTGAAGAAGTTCAGGGGAACACTCTCGAAAGGGGCCATGATGTGGTATCACAACCTAGCTCTAAATCCATAGACTCATTTGCCATACTGGCAGATTCTTTCATAAAGGCACATGTCGGTTCCATCAAGGTAGCTACAAGGAAATCCGACGTCTTCAAGATCAAGCAAAGGGAGAACTAGATGCTGCGAGAGTTCGTATCTCGCTTTCAAATGGAATGCATGGAACTACCACCGGTCTCTGACGACTAGGCGGTGTAGGCCTTCACTCAAGGTTTGAATGAACGAAGCTCGGTGGCTTCGAAACAGCTGAAACAAAATCTGGTTGAATACCCCACCATGACTTGGTCGGATGTTCACAACCAATATCAATCAAAGATCAGGGTCGAAGATGACCAACTAGGAACCCCCTTGGGCTCGGTATATCCTAATTCTGTCAAATGAGTCAAAGCCGAACAAAGAGAGATGCCAACCATACACCGAAGATAGAAGAAATGCCCAAGGCAAAACATATCCTGCAATGACCAAAGAATAGATCGAGGTCAGAACCCTCGTGGACTTGTCAGCAGAGCTAGGTACGATAGGCACACAGGGCTGATGGAGGCACCTCGCTTGTCAGAATACAGCTTCAACGTCGACGTATCAGACATCGTGTTCGCCATCAGTAAAATTAGAGACACCAAATGGCCAAGGCCTGTACAATCAAATACTTCACAAAGGAATTATAACTTAGTGTCTGAATTCCACAACATGCATGGTCACAAGACCGAGGATTGCCGGCAACTCTAGGAAGAAGTAGCCCGACTACTCAGCAAAGGTCACCTTCGAGAGTTCCTCAGTGACCGAGCCAAAAATTAGTTCCGGGAACAAGAGACGACCAAGAAGAACGAAACAAATGAGCCACAACATGTCATCCACATGATCTTGGGAGGCATCGATGCTCCACAATAACCCATGATCAGAAGAACAAAAATATCCATCACTAGAGAAAAGCAAACTCGAGGTTACATACCCGAGTACGCTCTCACATTCAGCGGCGAGGACATCGAGACCTTGTCTCAGGCTTACAATGACGCACTGGTAATCTCTTTCCTTGTCAATACGTTTCAAATTAAATGGGTACTTGTGGGTCTTCAAACTCGTAAGCCCTCAATGAGGCAACATCAAGATCACAAAACGGCCCCAAAACCAAAAACATCCCGAACACTCGGGGACTAGCGTCGAAAACTCAAGGCCACATGACCTCCAGGTCGGAAACTCCGAAATCGTAAGCCCTCAATGAGGCAATACCAAGTTTACAAAAAATGGGTCCCGAGCCAAGAAACTCTAGATGACTCGGGGGACTGCCGCCAATCGACACCCCCATCGACTTGTCAAAACCCGAGGTCATAAGACCACATGCAGGCAACCTCGGTCTCGTAAGACTTCAAGCAAGGCATAAATCACACTTGTACCAAGTGACCAAAACTGTAAGACCTCAAGCAAGGTATGACTCACACTTGTACCAAAACTGTAAGACCTCAAGCAAGGCATGAATCACACTTGTACCAAGTGACCAAAACTATAAGACCTCAAGCAAGGCATGAATCACACTTGTACCAAGTGACCAAAACTGTAAGACCTCAAACAAGGCATGAACCATACTTGTACCAAGTAATCAAAACTGTAAGACCTCAAAGGCATGTAAAATTTGTAAGACCTTACAAAAGGCATAATCCCGATCTTAAAGTTAAGGCTATATATCGAACTTGTAATACCCCTAAAAAGGCATACCCTCGATATAGATGTCGAAACTACTTCACTCGGAGACTGAAAGGCTCTGGCCAAACACAATGACTATGGTCACAAGGCTATACCAACCAAATTAATGCGGCTTAGGGACACTCGACCATCGCTATAAAATCGCAAGCCTTCAATTACTTTGAAAATACTTCAAAAAGAACCAGTTAAACATGCTACCTTTGACACAGGCAAAAGAGCTTCGACCATGTCAATTCCAAACTATAGGCTTCGAGATACTCAGCCACCAAGACAAACCTCCTGAGGTGCTCAATTATCACCATATAACGACTCACAATCGAGGTTTTTATCAAACCGTCAAAGAGTTAGGAAAACACAAACTTCAAAAGTCCTTAACGAAGGAAAAATAAAGCCTACTAGAGGTCGTATCGACCCAATGCGTAAGAGCCATTATCGCCAGCCCATATAAAAGGTCGTACCGACTAAATGCGTAAGAGCCACTGTCGCCAGCCCATATAAAGGTCGTACCGACCCAATGCGTAAGAGCCATTATCGTTAGCCCATACTAAAGGTTATACCGACCGAACACGTAAGAGCTTAAAGGCCGGCTTTAAATTCAAAAACTTGAGGGTCAAATGAGCTCGAGTCGAAACCTGACTCAGAGACTGAACCCAAAACAGTTAACTAAATATTCCTAAGGGCAAAAGCATAAGAGCTCAAATGCCGGCTTATACTAAAAGGTCGTACCAACCAAAGCGCCTAAGAGCCTACGGGCCAGCCTAATAAGCCCCAGGGCCATACTATGAATCTTATGATTCCTTTTAAGCCAAAGACCAATTCATCCGGCTAACGACTGACAAATATCAAGGCTAAAGGAAAAGTGTACGAAAAACAAAACCATAAGATTTCCTTTTATACATGTATGTGAAAAAATACAAGCTCCATTTACAATGTACTTTGAAAGTACTATATACAAAATCAGAAAAGGAAAGGCCTAATCTACGTCCCTCTCAAGGACTACGACCCATCGGTCTCTTTCTCGTTATCTTCAGCATCAGACAGAAAGAGCTTAGCATCATATTCGTCTGACTTTTCGTGCTTTATCTCTTCCGAGAGATCAAAGCCCCTAGCATGGATATCCTCGAGAGTTTCCCTTTGAGATTTGCACCGTGCATACTCCTTGCATCTGCTCTCACGATCGAGAGCCCTTATAAGCTCAGCTCGATCATCAGCAACGTCCTTCAAGTAGACCGCCACTTTCTTGTCAGCCTTAGTTTGGCTCATTACGGCTTCGGCCAGGGCATCTATGATCTCTGTCTTCATCTTTAAAATTTTCGATTTGAGCCTTGCATTCATGCTCGTTCGGACCAGGTTGTTCGCACGAATGTTTTGGAATTGCACCTCAAGGGCGGAGGCCTTGGCCAAGGCATCTTTCTGGTCTCGACCTAGGCGTTTAGCTCGTCACGCTCACACTTAAACTGGACAAATTCACCCCTGAGTCATTCCAGGTCCTCCATTTTTCTCTACAACTGAAAGAGGAAAATATTAGCCTGCAAAAGCAGAAGGAGGAGCATGCGTTGGCTCGAAGCAAAGGTTACCTGTCTTTTAAGATAGTCTTCGAAGTTCCGACTTCGATCCGCCTTATACCGCAGGCATGCCAGCTCATCTTCCTTTTTCGTGCAAAGGAACCTAAGGGATTTCTCCCCATCCAAAGCCTTTCGCAGCCTGTCCTCACGGCGAAGTAGCTCGGACTTAAGCTTGTCAAAGGCCTACATAAGAAAGTTTAATAATAAAGGGAATAAGCGAAACCGAAAAAAGCCTACACCGGCTATCAAAGCCTAAAATGAAGTTAAGCCGTTAAGCCTCACTAAAGGCCAAGCATACATCCGGTGGCTTAGTTTCCCCCGAAGTGACTTCGGTAGGAGAAGAGGGAGGTGATAGATAACTCGTGTCCCTCGAAATACCTTCGATGGGAACGGTCGACTCACCTCTTCTGAACCTCAGAAAAGGACTTGCCTCGCTGCGAGCATCCTCATACCTCAAAGGCTCTTTCCGTTTATTATCGATACTCGACCCCGAGGTCGGTAATCTCTCCTCCTCCCCTAGGGGACACGGCCTTATCTCGGAAAATTCTCCAACACCTGCGTTGGCAGAATCAGCACGCTGTAAAGAAAGTACCTTTCTGAGAAAACAAGCCACTAAGCACCTACCATGATGTTTTGCCTCCCATTTCCCCTTGGACAGGTCATACCATTTGCACTTGTCATAAGTCGAGCAAGCTGCCAGCTTACGAGACCATTCTGTCAGACCAGGAATCTCGTTCGGCAGCCAAGGGACCGCTACAGAAAGCAAAAAGAAGAACATCTTCACGGAGCTCGCCTCCACTATGTACAAAAATAGTAAAAGCACAAGTGTACCACTTACGTGTGAAATTCCATTTCTCAGGAAATGGCAGAAACTCTCCAGGGATAATATCGACTGTCCGTACTCTAACAAATCGAATCATCCATCCCCGATCCTCGTCCTCTTCGTCGTTAACAGTGAGGGGCCGGGTAGATTGACGTTACAGAGTAATCAATCCCTGGTAGTTCAAAGGCCGATATAACCTGACGAGATGAATAAGGGTGAATTCGAGCCCGGCCTTGTCCGCAAAGTACCTTATCATCAACACTATCTTCCAAAGGTATGGGTGAACCTGCACCAAGGTAACCTGATACCTCCTACAAAAGTCGAGCACGACCCTGTCGACAGGACCTAATGTGAAGGGGTACGTATACACGCTCAAGAACCCCTCGACATGAGCCATGATGCTCTCTTCCATGGAAGGTGCCTGCAACACCACCTCTCTCCCCCATCCGCAGTCTTCTCTGACTGCCTCAAGATGCCCCTCCCTTATCGATAAGATAAACCTCGACGCATGCTCCTGGTTTCCCAGGACATTGGGAGGTTTCACTAATGAAAAGTCCCTCTTCGAGACAAAGCACCTCGATGTCAGCTTGTCGTACATCGGCGGTGTACCACTATCCGGACACGAAGCAGAGGTAGAACTCTCCTCTCCTTGATGGATGAATTTCGACGTAGCAGCCATGACTACGGTAAGATAGAAAGAGGAAGATGAAAATTTGGGCGAAGGCTTTGAGTTGAAATGACGAGAGAACTAGCACAAAGAATACAGGCTCTTAGAGAGGGATAGCTATTCAGAGTAGCGGAATCCTCAGTTAAGAGATGAGCAAATGCATATATAGGGGCGAGCGACGACTGTCCGCCTATTTTGAAGACTAATTAATTCTAACCACGTCAGCACCACCTTTTTGGGAGATGTACCAGTGGGACCACTCCGGTCGCTCCACAAACGTGCCGCATAAATAATGCTATCGTACAATACCTTGGCGATGTTGAGACCCCGCGGATTTCTACTATTATAAACATCGACCCCAAAGAAGCTATCGACCTAATCTCGAAATGGCGCCCGATCTCGAGGGTCCTAATGGTCCCAAATATGGATTCCGAAGAGCCTACATCAAAACTCAACAAGCTAACTCTACGTAAGCAACAAAAATAAACTTGAGGAATTGAAGCAGAAGAATTCTCTTGCATCACCAAAAATATATTTACAAGGGGCGCCTTTATAAGACTCTTCCCCCTAAAAGTTCATACACAAAAAGAAAAAAGAGAAGGAAAGGCGACGTAGGTCTACTCTTCATCACCGCTGCTCTCTAAACCATTTCCGGCATCCTCGTCCAAAGTGACCAAGAGTGCCAATTCTTCCTCCAAATCTCGGGCCTCCTCTATCTCAGTTGAGAGATCAACACCTTTAGCATTGGTTTCCTCTAGGGCTTGCCTCCTTGCCTTGGCACGTGCGCAAGCGACAGTCCAAGCCATTTTTTGCTCGTCCTTCTCTAATATTTCTCGAGCTAGTTTATTCACAGTGGCGGCATCTTTCAGGTACGTAGCGGCATTCTCTTCGACCTCGTATTTAGCCACAGACAATGCAGTAGCCTCTTCTCGGGCATTTCGAAGAATATCCTGGTCTAATGTCAACTACGAGGCCATGACCTTGTTTCGCCTCCTCATCTCGAGGATCTCCGCGTTCATAGCAGCAACTTCATCCCGAAATCGGTAAGCATTGAATTGTGAGGATGACGAATGAGTTTCTGAACACCAAGTTACCTGCTCGGCAAGGCCAGCCTTTTCTCAGAGCACTCCCTCCAAATTCGCCTGAAGCTCGTTTAATTCTTCCCCCTTTCGGGCAGAGGAAGCCTCCGACTCCTTCAGCCCCAAGGTGAGGCCTTCGACCTCCTTCCTATGCTCATATCACAGCTTAGAGATAGTGTGGTCGTACATTTTCTTGGCCTACAACAAAGCAAAGGAGTCAGAAAAATAGGGAGAAATACTTAAAGCAATAAAAGCATGCAAGTAAAGGTTATCACGTGCTGATAGAGCCTCTCCGCCTCCTCGAATGCATCGGGAGCGTCGAGATCAATGCCTTCACCAACACCATCGAGAAAGTTGTCAAGCTCATCTCCCCCTTCGAGAGGGCCCCCCATGTTGGTAACCTTTGGGTCCTGTGCATCCCTGAATTCCTCAGGCGAGAATCGAGGACCCAAATTAAGGCCACCAAGGGCATCGATATCACCAAGGGGCAAATTCTGCCCTCGAAAAGCTCCTGGCTCGGACCTTGTGGAACCAGCAGCAGCGGTCTCCTCGATAGGAACTGCACCATGACTGACCAGGGGCTCAGGAACCGTGTCCACACCCTCCTCGAGGGTCTCCGCAGCAAGGGATCGACCTGAATCAACCGTTCCCAATTCAGCAGCCTTTGGCCCAGACGCCTACAGGACATCCGCGCTCGACCTAGTCCTCTGTACCAAACAGTAATCATCATTATCGTCATCTTCATCCCCAGTACTGGGACTTGCTCTAGAAGCTGAGGCTGAGGTCCCGGCAGCGGATTGGGGTTTGCGCAACTTAGGTTTCTTTGCCACAAGGGACTCAGCGGCCGCCCCTTTTTTCCTCTTCTTGCCCTTATCAGGATTCGAAGCCTCTTCCTCGCCATCGGGAGGCGGTCTCATCAGCAATCCTTCGCCAAGACCTACGCAAGCATAGTAATCAAAATTCATCAGCACGGGGGATATGAGGAAGAAAATATCATAACACGATAGAGGCAGCAAGAAGGAGCTTACCATGATTCTTGGCCACCCACTGCGTTTTAGCCAACTCAGGCCAAGAACGCTCGGGATAGGGGAACAAGGCATCTAATCCACTAATCCATCCCAACAGGCCCGGAACAGATTCGGGATACTAAAGGGCGATTGTGTGAGCAAAGGGAAAGTTAGTTTTTTGTGAAGAAGGTAAGAAGAAAATAAAGCATGCTCAAAGAAAAAGCACTTACGCTTCATGTTCTTCTCCTCCGGGAACAGCATCTATTTAGCTATAATAATGTTCGAGGTCTTCACTCGGACAAATCGACTCATCCACCCACGATTCTTATGCTCATCGATACTCGAGAAAAAGGGTTTCAAAGATCGAGTGTGAAGCTTGATCAAGCCTCGAAAAAGACAGGGGCTGTAAAGCCTGATCAAATGATCTAGGATAAAAGCCGTATCCTTGACTTTGCTGGAAAAGTAGGCGAAACATGTAAACTATCCTCTAGAAACAGGGGTAAATTTGGCAAATGTCACCCGGTATTTACAACAGAAGTCGAGAATGACCAAGTCTATAGCCAGAGAAGAAGGGTTCGAGGAGTCGACAGGGCCCAAGGTGAACGGGTATGTATATACATAAAGAAAATTGGCCTTATGGTCTATTATGCTCTCGTTAGGTCTAGGGATCTCAACCAGCACTTTCTTTACCCATTGACAGTCAGCCCGCTCTCTGTCTATATCGTTCATAATGTTAATGAACCGGGACACATGTTCGCATCGGCCCGACGTAGATGAAGGTCTCTCGATGGAAAATCCTTTATACTATCAAACTCGGTGGTTGTACATTGTTTGACGGTAGGAGCCACTTTGGGATTACCCTTGGATTTATTCTTGGATACTCGGGATGAAGAGGTAGCTTTGTCTTTCCGAGGCACCGTCTTAAAGGTTCTGGCCATCGTAACTAAAAAATTTCTTTTTCTCTAGAAGGAAGGCAGGAAACAAATAGCACAGGATAAAAGGGGCATAGAGGAAGATGGATCTGGCTCCGAAAGCTTGAAGGAATCACTAAAGTGAGAGTCACTAAGCAATTGGGGTATTTATAGAAGCCGCATGGGCAGCAGAATAGCCAATAGCGGTTCATAGTTCTTCAATAGTCATGCTGACAATGACCTTTATGTGGCCGTTGAATAACGACATTTAATGCCCTGACTGGCTGACGTCATGGCGAGTGCAAAAATTCAAAATTGTTTCCCATCATCTTATTCTAGAAAACGCGGGTGACTATCTGTATACAGCAAAATCTGAGGGACCGATTTTTTGATCATTTTAGGGCTCGAAAGATGTGCCTCTTAAAGCCCGAGGAAGGGCTCGAAGTGTGATCTCGTAGAGTCTCTAAAATGCTTGACTTAGAGACAATACGGTTCGACGACGGCCATAGAAAAGTGGGGAGTTCCCTAGGCACTAAATGGGAGTTGGCAGGTTGACATGCACCCTACCAAGGAATTAAATAGTTGTATCAACCTCATATCTTTGTAATAAATGTACGTGTACCATACTAGGATTCCCCTCATATATAAAGGGGATCCTTGTCATTTTGTAAGGTTCTGCTGCTCAACACTAAATACACAAGAATACTCTCTCTGCTCTCTAACATATTCTCTTGATCTCGTTACTTTCATTTATTGCTTACATTCATTGTGTTCTATTTATTGTTCATCATTTATTACTTATCATTGATCATAAAGAGTCATCATCGTAGCTCTCATAGCTGTTAGTCCTCCCTCGATCGCTCTAAGTCGGCCGCCCAACTCGACCCCGAGGCCTCATATACGACATCTCGAGGCCCCGATCTCCAGCTGTTTGGTTCAATTGTCATATCGTCTCTAAGCTATAATCTTGCTTTCTAATCTTTTACTTATCATTCATTGCCTAACAGCTAGCATAAAAATAGATCACGTATTTTTAGAACTACAAAATCAAATTTAATTGTTATTACCATTTTTGCGGTAATATATATATATATATATATATATATATATATATATATATATATATATATATATATATATATATATATATATGTATATGTATATGTATATATATATGGATCTTATATATATCGTAGAATGAAGTACCACATGGGTGGATATATATATGAGTCCAAATCTGCCGAATCACTCATGTTATGATCTTCTACATCCTGGGTCTTCTCGTTTTGTCATCTGGCTTATGTTCTTCATATATATATGCCGAATCACTCATGTTATGATCTTCTACATCCTGGGTCTTCCCGTTTTGTCATCTGGCTTATGTTCTTTATGTAGTATTCAGACCGAATGACTCTATGAAATTACGTCGATACTTCCATATATTATGGGTGACATAGAAAACATCTCTATTTTTTCCTTGAGGAATCTTTAGAATTCTCACTGCTTAACTTTCAATTCGCCTCTGACCATCAAATGAAATGTGAATAACCTGTCCTCCTCTCTTTGAAAGAAGGGGATTTTCCGGTTTTGTCGATGCTTGAAATAATTTTATCTTCTCCATATTACTATATCTCTAGAGTCAATAATTTTATATGAGGAACTACTGAACTCAATCACTTGTTGCCTTTACTCTTCCATTTTCTGTTGAGGTCTATCCTGCAGAGATACTCAAATTGGATCAGTGATCGATTTCTAGGTTTCGTCGTAAACCTAATTGGTTATTTCCAATTACGTAAATCAATAGTTCAAACCACACTCAAAGGTAGAGCATTTCTCATTTTTATAGGAACCTCTGTACCAGAAACAATGGTATCTCCAATTATAGCCCCTCTAGAATGTAAAATATGTCTCTTCTCACCATCCCTATAGTGTATGAGACAAATGTATGCATTTCGATTAGGGTCGTATTCTATGGTTACGATTCTACCATATATTTTTTTTCATTTCGTCGAAAATTAATTTTACGATATAGATGTTTATGACCTCCCCCTCTATGACCATATATATATATATATATATATATATATATAATTAGTACAGGCAATACAATCTAGTTTCCATCAAGGATATTAAAAACTAATGCGCCTCCACTATTCTCATCATCGGTGGGTTTTTTGGGTGTGGGGGGAGGGGGGGTGAGGGTGTGAGAGGGGAGGGGGCATTGTATGATGTAACCTCATCCACCGAACCCTTTTCATAATTGCATATTCCTCATGCAATTAATTATAATCATGTTAAATGTAATTCTCCTACTTTATTTGGAGTATGTGGTGTACAAGTAAGCATAGGATTGAACCAAATCACATGTAATGCACAAAAGACATAGTGAAGGTATCATGTGTTTTTTATTAAAAACATTTTCAATCTTATCTCTTTTCATTCATTCTCTAAACTCTCAGAACATAACATGGTGCCCCCATGTGTGTTTTTTTGTGTATTCCCTTTATCAACTTTGGTTTTAGTTTCCATTTGTTGTTTTTTAATGTTCAATGCATGTGCATTACCCACCAAGCAAATTCTGTTGTTTTTGGAAAGTTTTTAAGTAAATAAAATATCATATTGTATGCATTCTATTAAAGTAAAATCTATTTGTTTCTTCTTCCTTCTTTTTATTTTCTTACCAGCCATTTCATCTACATAAAAATTTGGATTAAAGTGATACTTAAATAAATTATCCAAAATTATTAGAGTGTCCCATATTAGTGTAGGGAATGAGCTAATGACTTGATACATGGTCTTGGTTAATTCGATCTCGCTTCATGAGCTGACTTTTGGAAATGAATGAAAAGGCATACCATCCATATTTTCTGTTTATCCAATGTTGGGTCCTAATCCTATATTTTTCATCTAACCAAATAATTATTTGCCCATGATGGATTTCGTACCATGGAATAAACCGAAGAAATAAGGACGTTTTCAATACCGATAGCAGCTCTCGCTAAAGCAATTATATTAGCTTTGGCACTTATTGCTTTTGCATCTTCTAACATCTCGAGTTTAGAATTCTCCTAACGCTTTTTCAATCTCAGTTTTCTCTTCGAGAACACTCGTCTCGTCGATTCTTCCTCTCGTTTTTTTTTTTCCAATTTTGTACCCTATGCAGGCTTTCAAAGCATAGGCTAGACAAGCGATTTAGTGAACATCAAGATGATGTTCTTCCCTCCGCGGCATGTCAAGATTGTTAGAATATCCTACATTGGTTTAAAAAAAGAGTTGTTATCTTCTTATATTATCTCAAACAATATTTATCTCATGAGCTAGTTTTTAGTGTTATCACAAAGTCCATTTTCTTTACCATTAGTGTAAATAAAATTATTAAAAGACTAGTTGTCTGTGAAATAGTTGATAAGTTTGTAAAAAGGTCACCTCACATCTGAAATAATATAAAAGAATATAATTATATATCATTTTAAATTATTCGAGAAAACTATCATTTTTGGAAATATTTAAACTTTTAGACAGATTAATGTAGAATTAGGTCATAGGATAATGAAGCTTGTATTATAATAAAACATAGAATTTAGCTAGCATAGGATTTTCTCTGTATAACAATTCCTCTAATAATTCTTTCGATCATAAATATTTTCTGCTCAAACATAAAATTCACAATTTCTCTTTCGATCATAAGTACTTTCTACTCAAATGCAAATTTCATTATTTCATCAATTCTTTAACTAACAGCTATTTAAACCTAAGAATTTTAATTTCCGTATTTTTGAATTCATACCAATTTATTAGGTACTTGATTAGAACACAGAAGTTTATAAGAAAACAAAGCTTTTCATTTATGTGATTAGATATTTCCAATACGGTGTTTACGACACAAAAACATTGAATGTAGTGCAATTTTATGCTTTCTGCTACTACAATTTCCCTTATTTTGGCAAAAAATAACCAAGAATTTGGCAGGATATTAAACAAGGAAATCAATTCCATTAATCAGAATTTCATTTTCTTTACGCAATCCAAAGAGAAAGAATTTTCTTAATCAAGTGTAGTTTCTCGATTACTTAAACCTTCACTTGTTTTGGCTGAAACGGTTAGTGAAAGATTAATGGAACTTGCATAGTTTCCATTATTGCAACGAGATATTGAGATTTCTCTTGTTCTTTTATTTTCCTCCACTTAAAAGTTAAAAACATTGAAACTCAACTGAGCGTTTTTTCCTAAGATTATAAAATTTTCTTAAATATATATTTATTGAGTGTGATATCCACCGTTCATAAAGTGCTTTTTGAGTGACATGTTCCTTTGCAAATTATAAAGTAGGCTCGCGCTAGCATGGGCCCAAGCTTAACTGACATCCAATCCCCTTCTCCTTTCTATCATTTATTAATTACGCATCTTTTTCTCAAGAGAAAAAAGTATTCTTAAGATTTTCGTTTATTTAATGTATAAATTGGTCAGGCTGAAAGTTTTGTAAAGTTATTTTCTCTTAAAGCTTTCTTTTTCTTTATTGAAAGTTAAAAGATAGGATGTAAGAAGGGCATTTTAGACAATACACACTCACACATGTGATTCACACGTGAGTGATTAGTTAAGTTGTTAGAAGATAGTTAAATACTGTGCATTGGAATGTACAGTGATAACAAAATTAGAAATCAATTTCTTCTCTTCTTCCTTCTTTCTTCATTCTCTGAATTTTCTAGAAATTAGGGTTTAATTGTTCATGCAAGCCTAGATTCAATCATGGTATCAGAGCGGGTTGATGTGACTCTGTAAGATCTGAACATTGAACACCGTTAGAAGCTTCAATTTGATCGGCCATGGGAGAAACAGCGAGTCTTCAGATTGATCAAAATCATCCTCTATTTTTAGCATCTACAGACACACCTGGAGTTGCATTGCACGATATGAAGTTCACTAGACCTGAAAATTATGGTTTGTGGAGCAGATCGATGCGGATGGCACTTTTGGTGAAGAACAAGCTAGGGTTCATTGAAGGAACCTGCTTGAAAAGCTCTTACAAAGGAGAATTGGCGAATCAATGGGAAAGATGCAACACAGTAGTTCTTTCATGGATAGGACGCACAATGTCTGCAGAATTACAGCCGAGTATCATCTATGCATCAAATGCAAAGACAGTATGGAATGAGTTTAAAGAGAGGTTTGATAAATCTAACCTTACTCGTTTTTACCTTCTGTGGATACAAATTGGATCGCTAAAGCAAGGTACTGATTCTATAGCATCGAACTATACAAAAATGAAAGACCTTTGGGATGAAATAGATCTGTTAGTTCCAGCACCAGGTTATGATTGTGAAGAGACGAGACCTTTCATTGAACAGTTTAAGAATTTACGTTTACTGCAATTCTTAGTTGGACTTAATGAAATCTATAGCCAAGTAAGAAGCCAGATATTACTGAAAACACCAGTGCTAACTGTAAACCAGGCTTATGCTTTGGTTATTCAAGAGGAAAGCCAACGTGAGTTAGGTGTGCTTGAAGTGAACAGGGAACCCTTGACTATGCTGGCAGGACAGAATCAAGGCTATAAAGCTAAGAAGATTGGGATTGTTTGTGAGCATTATGGATACAAAGGACATCTCAAGGAAAATTGTTACAAAATCATAGGGTATCCTCCTGATTTTAAAAGCAAGAAGAAACAACAGGGCCAAGAAAACAAAGTTTATGCTAACATGATTTCAGAAGAGACTGCAGGTTCCTCTCAAGGACAACTTGGACAATTTTTTACTGAAAGCCAGTACAAGCAAATATTAGATCTTTTGAACAAAACACCTGCAGGTGATTGTCAGGCACTTATGGCAGGTATAACCACATTATTGTCCAATATATCTCTATGTGAGTGGATAATAAATATAGAAGCATCTCATCATATTACATGTAATAAGGAGATCTTATCTAATTTAGAGAATATTAGTCAACAAAGCAACCACAAAGTGCAGGTTCCAACAGGTAGCAAATGTTCAGTAACACACAAATGAAATGCATCTATCCTAGGAGGATGTGAATTGAAGGATGTCTTATATGTTCCTGATTTTAAGTTTAAGTTGTTGTCAGTCTCCAAATTGACCAAGGAATTGAGGTGTTGTGCCCTATTCTTCCCTAATTTTTGTGTGTTGCAGGGTCTTTACAATGGGAAGGTGATGGGGATTGGTAGAGAGAATTGTGGACTTTATATGGAGAGAGAAGCCTATAGCAGCAATGGTTACCAAAGGGAATGATAAAAGCAGACTTTGGCATATGAGATTAGGACATCCATCAATAATGGTAATGAAGCATATTTCTGCCTTGAAGAATATAGCAGTAGATAGTCTACAGCAAAACTGTGAATTGTGTCCTTTAGCTAAGCAAAGCAGATTGAAGTTTCCTCTTAGCAGTAGTAAAACTAATTGTATTTTCCAGCTTATTCATCTTGATGTTTGGGGTCCTCACAAATTGCCTACATATGATAGAAACCATTATTTCCTTACAATTGTGGATGATTTTAGTAGGTATACTTAGGTGTGCTTATTGCAATCAAAGTCTGAAGTTGTAACAGTGCTGAAAGATTTTCTTATAATGGTAAAAACCCAATTTGACATGAATGTGAAAGTATTAAGATCTGATAATGGGAAAGAGTTTTTTAATTCTAGCTGTAATGAGTTATTAGAATCTTTAGGTATTATGCATCAAAGCAGTTGTCCCTACATACCCAAACAGAATGGGGTGGTGGAAAGGAAACACGGGCATATACTTGAAGTAGCTAGAGCATTAAGCTTTCAGAGTTCTATTCCTAGCAGGTTCTGGGGAGACTGTATTAAAATTGTTGTATACTTGATCAATAAATGGCCTACATCTTTATTACATGAAAATTCTGCTTATGAGATTCTATATAACAAACTACCTACTATTGATCACTTGAAAGTGTTTGGGTGTTTATGTTTTGCTAGTAATTTGCCAAAGGGAGACAAGTTTGCAAATAGGGCAAGGAAATCAGTCCTCATAGGGTACTCAGAAGTTCAGAAAGGATATAGATTGTTTGACTTGGAAACTAACTCCATTTTTGTAAGCAGAGATGTTAGTTTTAGAGAACATATCTTTCCTTTCAGAGAAAATACAACTACTATAGAAGACTGTTTTCCTACCCAAACAATTGTGCCATTACAACCTGATTACTCATCATCAGTTTCAACTACTGATTCACAAGAATCATACCCCACTATAGCCACAGATATCCCTATTCCACCCACAGACAATAATCTAGTCACAGGAGATGTCAATATGCCAGTTGCAAAAATACTGGATACTAATTCTACAACTCCAAATATAGCAGCAGTTGTAGGTGAACATGAAGTGCAAGATATTTCATCTGAATTGCTCCCAAGCAATGTACCATAGATTGTTGCTGATCTTCACACAAACAGGCTGGAACCTGTTAATGATCAAGGTTCTAGGAAGACAACAAGAATATCAAAGCCTCCAGTTTGACTAAAGGATTATCAGACCACCAAGAAGTTCACTGGTTGCTGTCTATACCCCTTATCTAATACTTTGACTTATGTTAATCTATCAACAGGTTATCGAGCATATTTGTAGGCCTTTTCAGTTGAAGTTGAACCCAGCATTTTCCAACAGGCTTCCAATGATAGCAGATGGGTTGCAGCTATGAAGGAGGAGATCAAAGCACTTGAGGACAATCACACTTGGGAGATAGTGGACTTACCAATTGGGAAGCAGGCCATTGGGTCAAAATGGGTATACAAAATCAAATACAAAGCTAATGGACAGGTAGAAAGATACAAGGCAAGGCTGGTTGTAAAAGGATATAATTAAAAAGAAGGGCTGGACTACCATGACACTTTTTCCCTTGTAGCCAAGATGGTCACAGTCAGGACCATTATTAGTATACCTGCTACAAAAGGATGGAGTCTGTATCAAATGGATGTGAGCAATGCCTTTCTGCAAGGAGATCTCTATGAGGAGGTTTATATGCAGTTACCTCAGGGATTTCAATAGCAGGGGGAGTTGAAGGTATGCAGGCTTATGAAATCTCTCTATGGTCTCAAACAAGCATCCAGACAATGGAACATAAAACTCACTGAGGCACTTATTCGAAATGGCTATAAACAGAGTGCATTTGATCACTCCTTATTCACAAAGCACCAAGGAGAAGAGGTGGTCATTATACTGATATATGTGGATAATTTACTAATTATTGGGAGTTGTGCCAGTCTAATTAATGATGCCAAGATAATTTTACATAGTAAGTTCAAAGTTAAGGACTTAGGCACATTAAGATACTTCTTGGGAATTGAAGTCTCAATATCAAAGAAGGGGATCCTACTCAATCAGAGAAAATATGCTTTGGAATTAATCTCGGAGACAGGTTTGAGAGGTACAAGGCCAATTGCAACTCCTATAGAGCTGAATCAAAAATTGACAATAGTGGAATATGACATATGCATTAGGAAGACAGGAGATTCAGAGTTAGAAGACAAATCAGCTTATCAAAGATTGATAGGAAGGTTATTATACTTAACTATCACTAGGCCTGACATAAGCTTTACAGTACAAACCTTGAGTTAATTTATGCAAAAGCCCAAACAATCACACATAGAGGCAACATTGGGAGTGGTGAGATACATCAAGGGAGCACCAGGAATGGGGTTATTGATGGAAGCAGGAGCCATTAATCAACTTAGTGCATACAGTGATTCAGATTGGGCATCATGCCTCAACACAAGGAGGTCTGTGACAGGTTATGTCGTGAAACTAGGCAATTCCTTGATTTCATAGAAATCAAAGAAACAGCCTCAGTGAGCAGGAGTTCAGCAGAAGCTGAATATAGAAGCATGGCAGCTGCAACTGCAGAAATCACATGGCTGACAGGAATGTTGGAAGACTTGGGGATCAAAGTGTCTAAACCTGTTTCTATGTTTTGTGACAACAAGGCAGCCATTCAAATTGCTGGAAATCCAATATTTCATGAGAGAACAAAGCATATCGAGATAGATTGTCACTTTGTAAGAGAGAAGATCAAAGCAGGGCTTATACATCCATGCTATATTTCTTCTTCTTTACAGTTAGCTGATCTCCTAACAAAGGGATTGACTACTTCACAACATTGTTTCTTAGTATCCAAGCTTGGTGTGTTAGATATATTCCACCCTCCAGCTTGAGGGGGAGTATTGAGAGTTAAAAGATAGGATGTAAGAAGGGCATTTTAGACAATACACACTCACACATGTGATTCACACGTGAGTGATTAGTTAAGCTGTTAGAAGATAGTTAAATATTGTGCATTGGAATGTACAGTGATAACAAAATTAGAAATCAATTTCTTCTCTTCTTCCTCCTTTCTTCATTCTCCGAATTCTCTAGAAACTAGGGTTTAATTGTTTATGCAAGCCTAGATTCTATCACAAACAAACTCCTTTTTCCTTATTTTCGTTGAAATTGTTTTTACAAATTTACTTTATGATAACTCTTTTTTAGAAGTTGAAATGCAAATTTGATGTAGGAGTATTTCTTTTATCAATATTATGATATAAAAAAATTTAGAACTTAAAATATTCCATGTCCATTCACATTTTTTAGTGCATATTATAATGAGGTGTGTTAGCACTTACTTGGAAATATTTGCTAAATTTGGCTTATTCCAAAACGTTAAAAGATTTTCTGCAATCGTACACATTAATTATTTATTACACACTATAACTTAAGACTTCAATGAAATATTAAGTCAACAACGATATCTAATTTTTAAGAAATCAGCTTAATTAAAGTTAATTGTTAGTAGCTTTATAAAGGTTCATATAAAATGTACTTTATAATTAATTATTCATGCAATCTTAAAATCAGCACTAAATAAGACCATCAGTTATCAGCTTATATTTGCAAGTAGGGGTGCTGATTTTATGTTAGCCATAAATGTGAGGGTGCTTTTACTAGGGGTGTACATAGGTCGGGTTGGTTCGGATTTTACAATTACCAAACCAAACCAATTGTGTCGGGTTATTAAATTTAAAGACCAAACCAAACCAATAAAACTCGGGTTTTTCGCTCTCGGGTTTTCTCGGATTTTCAGGTTATTCGGATTTTTTTCCGGTAAAATCTTCGTAGAACAAAACGTATAAATTGTGCTCAAAATATTTCTTTAGTCCTAGTAAGATACAACTATATAAATGTTTTTTAAGAAAATAATACAAAATATGAAATATGTCATGGCATTATCCTAAAATATTCAACAATAAAATTATGTAATATAAATTTTGCTAATTAAAAAGCCATAATAAAAATAAATATAATCTAAAGTACTAAGTCATGCTAAAATAAGTAGACTAATAAGAGTATTAATTACATGACTAAACGCTAAAGAAAAAATAAAAATAGGTTATGCATTTTTATCTAAATTATTACAAAACAAAAAATAGATATTCAATACATTCCAGTTCGTAGTATTGAATTGAATGTCTTTTATTAGCATTAATATTGATTTGATTTTGGTTTGGGCTTTTGTTAGCACTATTTAATTTACTAATGTTAATGGCTATAAAACTTATTGAAACATTCAAAAGTTCTAAGTCCAACCTTGAAATAATACCTCAAAAGATAAAATTATGAATTCTTTTAAGAAATGTTTATAAATTACATCACAATAAGTATATTTATATATTAAATATATCTAAATTTCTATATATATAATGTCGGGTTGGTTTGGTTTCGATTTGACTTTCTTTAGTTAAAACCAAACCAAACCAATTATGGTCGGTTTTTTTTCCAACACCAAACCAAATCAAACCAAACCATAATCGGGTATTTTTTTCTCGTTTTATTTCGGATTATCGGGTTGGTGTGGTTTGTCGGTTTCCTTTGTACACCCCTGACTTTTACTATGAATGAACTTCCTCTCTTTTTCTTTGATAACAAAATGAAGGTTCTTCTATTACTTATTAAAGCAACATGACAAATGTGTATTTTAAAATCAAACCTGGTCAACTCAAGATTTTAGAAAATATTGTATTTTGCAAATTAAAAATCACCTTTCTTCCTTCCATTTCAACAAATTTCCCAAAACGTATTAATTTTTACAAAATATAATCCAACACAAAGGCACGAAATTTTTTCCAAAACTTTCTTCATAAAGTTTTATGAAAAATTAAACTATGTGAATTTTTAGAAAAAATCTACTCTTCTATAAAAAGATAGTTGTTGTTAATATAATTTATAAATGGTGTTGGTGATAATTTGTCTAACCTTTTCATATAACCTCATATTTTTTCGGAGAGTACAATGCCCCATTTTATTTCTGATTAAGGGGACCAATAATACTTTTAATGAGTTAAGAAGTGGAGGAATACTAAAAGAAACAACAAATAATCCTTCGAGTTTACTAGGGAAAAAGAGAATAAAATAAGTTTATAGGCCAAATTAGTTAAAATAGCACGGTCTAGCCAGTTTTCGGACTGGTCATTCAAAAATAGCCAGCGTTTACCAAGTCAATGGAAAATAGCCACTATTTTGTTGCAACAGAGTCCGGTCCAGCATAATATACTGGAGTTCGGTGCACCTGTGTATGAATTTCCAACATATTATGCTGGATCGGTATACTTTGCTGGCTCCAGTATAATATACTGGAGACTGGAGTACCGGTGCTCCAAACTCCAGTATATTATGCTGGACCGGTATATTATACTGGAACTCAAGTATAATATACTGGAACTCCAGTATATTATGCTGGAGTATTTTTCCGGATTTTGAACAGTGTTTTCGTTCAGATTTATCTTTACATAAAAAGTGGCTAAATTTCGATTACCATAAATATTATGACTATTTTTGAATGATCACTTATAAATCTGACTATTTTTGAATTTCTCCCGCCAAATTAATACAAAGAAAATGGTCATCTACGCGCGAAGAAACAAAGAACGGCAAGTGAACCTAACAATTTTGTTACGACAAAAAAAAAAAATACTTAACAAATGGCTTTTTATCATTTTGGTTTGGCTTACCCAAAAAAGGGAGAAATTCAAAAATAGCAAGATTTACAACTGGTCGTTCAAAAATAGTCCAATTTCAAAAGTAATCGAAATTTAGCTACTTTTTATGTAAAGATAAATCTGAACGAAAATATTGTTCAAAATCCGAAAAATACGCCAGTATATTATACTGGAGTTCCAGCATAAGTACGCTTGAACTCTAGCATATTATGCTGGAGTTTCATCATATTATGCTGGAGTTTCAGCATAATATGATGGAGTTCTAGCATAAGTACACTAAACTCCAGCATAATATACTGGAGTTCCAGCAAGTATAATTGTTCAGTATAATATACTGGAGTTTGGAGCACCAGTGCTCCAGTCTTCAGTATATTATACTAGAGTCAGCAAAGTATACCGGTCCATCATAATATGCTCGAGTTCATACACAGGTGCACCGAACTCCAGTATATTATGTTGGACCGGTCTCTGTTGCAACAAAATAGTGGCTATTTTTTATTGACTTCGTAAATGTTGGCAATTTTTGAATGACCCATCCGAAAACTGGCTATACCGTACTATTTTTACAAAAAAAATAATGGTTTCTGAAAATATGATTTGAGCTAGATTTTGTTTTGTGTTATAAAATAAAGACTGTAAAGTAAAGACAAGTATAGAGAGAAACTGATATATTATTCGAATTCAAACTGATGTACATAATGAACTGAAATCTCTTCTATTTATAGAAGAAAGGAAGCTGCTGTGTAAGCTGCTACTATACCAGATATGGATAATCTTCTACTGAGAGCAATGTTTATCCATAACGGAGTACTGAAAGGATAAGCTTATTATACCCGATATGGATAATCTTCTACCGGGGGTAATGTTTATCCATAACTGGGTACTGAAAGGATAAGCTTATTATACCCGGTATGGATAATCTTCTACCGGGGGTAATGTTTATCCATAACCGGGTATCGAAGTGATAAGCTTCTTCAGGAAGCTTATTTCCAATAGAGTACTTAAATAGATAAACATATTTACGGTGGAGTCCCATATGGATAAGCTTCTTCAGGAAGCTTATTTACAACGGAGTACTAAATGAACATCCATAATATAATATATTTATAACACTCCCCCTTGGATGTTCATTAAAAGATAATATGTCTTATTAAACCTCACTAGGAAAAACCACGTGGGAAAAAATCCTAGTGAAGGAAAAGAGTACACATATTTAGTAATACGCATTGCTAGGTGCCTCATTAAAAACCTTATAAGGAAAACCCCATGGGGAAAAACCTTAGTAAGGGAAAAAAAGTGCATCGCATATTTTACTCCCCCTGATGAAAACCTTGTTTCAAATATTTGAGTCTCTGCATTCCAATCTTGTATACCATCTTCTCAAAAGTTGAAGTTGGCAAAGATTTAGTGAATAAATCTGCTGGATTATCACTTGAACGGATTTGTTGCACATCAATGTCACCACTTTTCTGAAGATCGTGTGTGTAGAATAATTTTGGTGAAATGTGCTTCGTTCTATCTCCTTTTATAAATCCTCCCTTCAATTGGGCTATGCATGCAGCATTGTCTTCGTATAAAATTGTGGGTCTTTTCTCACATTCCAAACCACATTTTTCTCGAATAAAATGAATTATTGATCTCAACCATACGCATTCCCTACTTGCTTCATGAATAGCTATTATCTCAGCGTGATTTGAAGAAGTAGCAACAATAGATTGCTTTGTGGAGCGCCATGATATGATAGTACCTCCATATGTAAATACGTAGCCGGTTTGAGATCGAGCTTTATGGGGATCAGATAAATAACCTGCATCTGCATAACCAACAAGGTCTGCACTATCTTTGTTAGCATAAAACAAACCCATATCAAGAGTTCCCTTTAAATATCGCAATATATGCTTAATCCCGTTCCAATGTCTCCGTGTAGGAGAAGAACTATATCTTGCTAGTAAATTAACAGAAAATGCTATGTCAGGCCTTGTAGCATTAGCAAGATACATTAGTGCACCAATTGCACTGAGATAGGGTACTTCGGGACCAAGGAGTTCCTCGTCCTCTTCTGGAGGTCGGAACAAATCCTTATTCACTTCAAGTGATCGAACAACCATTGGTGTACTCAATGGGTGCGCTTTGTCCATGTAAAAGCGTTTTAAGACCCTTTCTGTATAGGCAGATTGATGGATAAAGATCTCGTCTGCTAAATGTTCAATTTGCAGACCAAGACAAAGTTTTGTCTTTCCAAGATCTTTCATCTCAAATTCTTTCTTAAGATATTCAATTGCCTTTTGGAGCTCTTCTGGAGTTCCAACAAGATTTATGTCATCAACATAAACAGCAAGTATAACAAATTCTGATGTCATTTTCTTTATAAAAATACATGGACAAATAACATCATTTATGTAACCTTCTTTCAGCAAATATTCACTAAGGCGATTATAACACATGCGCCCAGATTACTTTAAACCGTACAAAGATCTTTGTAATCTGATTGAATATATTTCCTCAGATTTTGCTTCAGGCATTTTAAATCCTTCAGGGATTTTCATATAAATTTCATTATCAAGTGAACCGTACAGATAAGCTGTAACTACATCCATTAGATGTATTTCAAGCTTTTCATGTAGTGCTAAACTGATGAGATATCGAAATGTTATGGCATCCATAACAGGTGAATATGTTTCATCAAAATCGACTCCAGGTCGTTGTGAGAATCCTTGTGCAACAAGGCGAGCTTTGTATCTTTCAACTTCATTTTTATCATTCCTTTTTCGCACAAAAACCCATTTATGACCAACTGGTTTTATACCAGCAGGTGTTTGGACTACTGGTCCAAAGACCTCTCTTTTAGCAAGTGACTTCAATTCCGATTGAATTGCCTCTTGCCATTTTGGCCAATCAGATCTTTGTCGACATTCTTCGACAGATCGAGGTTCAAGATCCTCACTATCTTGCATAATATTAAGTGCAACATTATATGCAAAAATATTATCCACCACTATTTCAGATCGATTTAAATTAATCCCATCACCGATCGAACGTATTAAAAGTTCCTCACTCACATGAGCTTCGGGTTCATTAGTTTCTTCAGGAATCTCAGAACTAATCAGATTTTGGGTCTCTTCAGGAGATCCCTTCATAGTATCATTTGTCGATTTTCTTTTTCGAGGATTTCGATCCTTAGAACCCAAATGTCTACCATGCTTTAGGCGTGCTTTAGGTTCACTATCTCTCATGCTAGTAGATGGTCCTACTGGGACATCAATTCGGATAGGTACATTCTCTGCTGGGATATATGACTTAGTTATCCTTTTCAAATCAGTAAATGTGTCTGGCATTTGATTTGCTATATTCTGTAAATGGATGATTTTCGGACCTCCTGATTACATATAGGGGTACGGGGATCAAAGTGAGATAATGATGAAATTTTTCACACAATTTCTCTTTTGATTTCCTTTTTCTCTCCCCCTAATTGTGGAAAATTTGTTTCATCAAACCGATAATCTGCAAATCGAGCAGTAAATAAATCTCCTGTTAATGGTTCAAGATAGCGAATAATAGAGGGTGATTCAAACCCAACATATATTCATATCCTTCTTTGTGGTCCCATCTTACTACGTTGTGGTGGTGCTACTGGCACATATACAGCACATCCGAAAATTTGTAGATGGGCAATATTTGGTTCATGACCAAAAACTAATTGTGACGGAGAATATTTATTATAATGTGTCGGTCTGAGACGGATAAGTGATGCTGCATGCAAGATAGCATGGCCCCAAGCAGTAGTGGGCAATTTTGTTTTCATAAGTGGTGGTCTTGCTATCAATTGCAAGCGTTTAATAAATGACTCTGCAATGCCATTTTGAGTATGAACATAAGCTACAGGATGTTCAACTTTTATCCCAACGGATAGACAATAATCATCAAAAGTTTGAGATGAGAATTCTCCAACATTATCAAGGCGAATAGCCTTTTATAGGATAATCTGGGAATTGTGCCCTTAATCGAATTATTTGGGCTAATAGCTTTGCAAACGCCAGGTTGCGAGATGATAGTAGGCACACATGAGACCATCTTGAAGATGCATCTATTAGGACCATAAAATATCTAAACAACCCACTTGGTGGGTGAATAGGTCCACATATATCCCCATGTATACGCTCTAAAAAGGCAGGGGATTCAATACCAACCTTCATTGGTGATGGTCTAGTGATCATTTTTCCTTGATAACAAGCATCACAAGAAAATTCGTCATTTGTAAGAATCTTCAAGTTCTTTAATGGATGCCCACTCGAATTTTCAGTAATTCGTCTCATCATTATTGATCCGGGATGGCCCAAACGGCCATGCCAAAGCACAAAAGTATTTGAATCCGTAAACTTCTGGTTTACGATAGAGTGTGCTTCAATTGTACTAATTTTTGAATAGTATAAGCCAGAAGATAAAGTTGGTAACTTTTCTACAATGCATTTCTGGCCAGAAATATTCTTTGTAATACAAAGATATTCCCTGTTCATTTCATCTATTGTCTCAACATGATACCCATTTCGGCGGATATCTATAAAACTCAACAAGTTTCTTCGGGACTTGGAGGAGAACAATGCATTGTCTATAATAAGTTTTGTTCCCTTAGACAGAAATATTATGGCTCTTCCGGAGCCTTCAATCAAACTTATATTACCAGAAATTGTTGAAACATTTGCTTTTTCCTTATGCAAATAAGAAAAGTATTTCTGATCGTTGAATATGGCATGAGTTGTTCCACTATCAATAACACAAATATCTTCATGATTTGTCTTTGATCCAAACATAATTTGAGGGTTATCCATATTCTTCAAAATAACATAAATAAAATATATTATAGTAAACATCATTATCAAAGCATAACTTTTATTTATGTACAACAATTACATAACCATACTATTTATTACAAACAACAAAAATTAAAATATTTACATTTCTACAGATTCACTACCGATTACATGACTTATTTCTCCTTCTGGGAGTGCAAAGTAATCAGCTACATCCAAATGCATGAAGTCTAAATTATCTTCAGAAATAAAATTTGCTTCAGCATTTTTCTCTGTCTTCTTCAGGGAGGCTTGATAAAGCTCAACCAGGTGCTTTGGCGTACGACAAGTACGTGACCAGTGCCCTTTTCCTCCACATCTATAGCATGCATTTTCTGCATTTGGCGCTTGCACCGCTTCATGCTTTTGTTCCTTCCTTTTCCACTGCTGGTGGTGAGGAGGCTTCTTTGGTGCATTATTATTACCATGATTGGGGTTTCTTCCCCGACCACGGCCATGACCACGACTGGGGCCACGACCTCTTCCACGTTTAGCTTGGTGGAAGTTCGTCTCATTCACTTCAGGGAATGGACAAGAACCAATAGGTCGGCTTTCATGATTTTTCATTAATAGCCCATTATGTTGCTCTGCTATAAGAAGATGTGAGATAAGTTCAGAATACTTTTTAAATCCCATCTCTCGATATTGCTGCTGCAGGAGCATATTCGAGGCATGAAAAGTGGTGAAAGTTTTCTCCAACATATCATGATCAGTAATATTATCACCACATAATTTTAATTGGGAAATAATTCTGAACATAGCAGAATTATACTCACTGATAGATTTAAAATCTTGTAGCCTTAGATGAGTCCAATCATAACGTGCCTGTGGAAGAACGACCATCTTCAGGTGGTCATATCTATCTTTCAAATTATTCCACAGTATGACTGGATCTTTAATAGTGAGATATTCCATTTTCAGGCCCTCATCAAGGTGATGGCGTAGGAATATCATTGCTTTGGCACGGTCTTGGTTTGATGCCTGATTTTTATCCTTGATGGTGTCTGCCAGACCCATCGCATCAAGATGAATTTCAGCATCAAGCACCCAAGACATGTAGCTTTTGCCCGATATATCCAGGGCTACAAATTCAAGTTTAGAAAGATTTGACATTATTTAGGAAAAGAAAGTTCTTACCTCTAATACTTTCAAAGTATTTGCTCGAAAGGTCAGAGTCTCATGCTGATAACGTGTTATAAAATAAAGACTGTAAAGTAAAGACAAGTATAGAGAGAAACTGATATATTATTCGAATTCAAACTGATGTACATAATGAACTGAAATCTCTTCTATTTATAGAAGAAAGGAAGTTGTTGTGTAAGCTGCTATTACAAGTTGTTGTGTAAGCTGCTACGCAAGCTGCTGTGTAAGCTGCTACTGCAAGTTGCTGTGTAAGCTGCTACTGCAAGTTGCTGTGTAAGCTGCTACTGCAAGCTGCTGTGTAAGCTGCTACTATACCAGATATGAATAATCTTCTACTGAGAGCAATGTTTATCCATAACGGAGTACTGAATGGATAAGCTTATTATACCCGGTATGGATAATCTTCTACCTAGGATAATATTTATCCATAACCGGGTATCAAAGTGATAAGCTTCTTCAGGAAGATTATTTACAATAGAGTACTAAATGGATAAATATATTTACGGTGGAGTCCCATATAAATAAGCTTTTTCAGGAAGATTATTTACAATGAAGTACTAAATAAACATCCATAATATAATATATTTATAACATTTTGGAAATTTACCAGAGTCGATAAGTTTTTAGTTGCTATAGTATTTAAAAATAAAAATCACGTGGCATTGAGAAATTCAAAGCGCTACAAATTGACAGCAAGTTAGCAACGTGTGCAGTGAATAGTTTTGTGGGACCAAAGTTAGAAAAGTTAGGCGATCATCACATATTCAAAGGGTAGAATCGTCAAGTATGATATCAGTTTTCAAGGGTAGAATCACTG
Source organism: Nicotiana sylvestris (assembly GCF_000393655.2). Classification (NCBI taxonomy): domain Eukaryota; kingdom Viridiplantae; phylum Streptophyta; class Magnoliopsida; order Solanales; family Solanaceae; genus Nicotiana; species Nicotiana sylvestris. The sequence goes on along the minus strand of NC_091062.1, from coordinate 19,100,133 downwards.
TACGTATCTTTTTTTATCAGCCAATAGAATCATTTTGTTTGCTGTAATTACAAGTGTGCCCTCATGACCCGATTTGTAATCGGATGTAGCTCAATTGTTAACCGGAGGCTGCTCTCGTTGTGGCTTATTAATAGTAGTAATTTTTCAATTAAGAACGAGTGATGTATGGGTTGGCTAGGGACACAAGAGTGTCATTTGAACCTCCTTAATCGAAAGATTATACAAATTCTAGATTAAAATTACCTTATATATATATATATATATATATAGTAGATGTTGACTTTCCTTGACTTATTAATTATCTGTTTACTTCTATATATTTTAAATTTTCTTTGTAAGAGTCCTAGCTCCAAGTCTCCAACACTGATTAGATAATTGATTGCTTCCTGTACCCACCACCCTAGTCTGTTTAGGTGATAAAAATGCTTTACGATACCCTATCTTTTTGCAATGTTGGCCTATCTTTTTGCCATTACGATAGCCTATCTTTAAGTTTGAGCTTGCTTGAATTATAGAGGTGGAGTTAAGATTTAAAGTTTATGGGTTCAGGATTCCATTTTTTAAAAAAAAATTATTGAATTCTAAATTAATAATTTTACATATTCAATGAATTTTTTAAGACAAATATGAAGTTTAGACGAAAACTAATGAATTTGGCTGAACTCAAGGCGTGAAATGTGCTAAGTTTAATACCACTCAAGGAACACATTCCCTTTTTTTCAAACACTCATGACAAACATGCAACACGAAAACAAAAAACAAGGAAAATGAGAAGAGAAAGGACCCATAAAGCATTCTAAGCCCCAACCCCACAAGAACAATATCTACCAATTTTTTTTTTATAAAATAGAGTAAAATTCAGTTTACCCCTTATCTTTTAAGATTTGAAAAATTATATTCCTTTCACATTTTGAATGGGAACGACAACCCCCTTATGCAATCCAATATGCCCCTTAACCTTTAAAGGTTTGAGAAACTATATATACCCATTTACCTTTTGAATGGGAACGATTCCCCCCTTGTACTCAAAAGATGAAGTGAATTTCAAGAACATCTCAGCTCTCCCTTAGAGCTTTTGTCCCTGTAGCAAGAGTACTCGGCTTTGTTCCCATATGTCCCAGAATGAACAAAATGGCACCTCGCAGGAAATTTCACAATACTTTAATCATATATCGTCGTTAGTAGAATGTGTCTGCCCCTACATGGTTTTAGACCATTCTAGAAGTGAAGATTTCAGATGGAATTCCTTGCTGTTGGATTGAAGGGATATGGATTCATCGATGAAAATTGACGAAGATGGACTCCATTCATATTGTAGTATTTTAGTATTTGTAGATTGTCCTTTTGAAACATAAATCTGACAAATAATATTATATATAAGAATATATTATAAATATATACAGACTTTGGCACTTGTGCACAAGCGCAAAACCACTGATATGGCATTATATTGCCATAGTGAAAAAGGTTACGCATCTTGAAAAGTTCGTCTAGTTTTCAGATGATTCTAGGCTTTTCCCAAATTTATGTCAAGCTTTTGACTTAAACTTTAAAAGCAAACACTGTGATTTATGCTAATTACCAGAATATAGCGCCAAAAATATTCCCTCCAAAAAAAGGGTTCATTTTGAATTTTTATTTTTATTGATGGTAATAGCTTTTTTACCAACTGATTTTTGAGTACAAAGGTGTTGTCGTGCCCATTCAAAATGTGAAAAGGGTATAGTTTCTCAAGCCTTAAATGTTAAGGGGGTAAACTGGATTTTACTTTATAAAATATAAGTTTAAAGTAGGACATTAAACTATCTTCACAGAATAAGATAGCGGATATAATCCTCCTTGCATAAAATGCAAAATAAAAGTCGTATCTAGAATTTCTTTTTTAAATATTTCGTTTAAATCTAGATCTGAAAGTCAATGGATAATTAGACCAAAATTTCAAATAAGTTGGTTACGAAATTCATCAACTCTATTGAATTAATTCACAGAGAAATTTAAAAATAGCCAGATTTACAAGTGATCAATTAAAATTAGTTATAGTTTCAAAAGTAATCGAAATTTAGCCACTTTTCATGTAAAGATAAATTTGAACAAAAACACTGTTCAAAATCCGAAAAATACTCCAGTATAATATACTGGAATTTCAGTATAATATATTAGAGTTCCAGCATAAGTATACTGGAACTCCAGTATATTATACTGGATTTCCAATATAATATACTGGACTTCCAGGATATTATACTGGAGTTCCAGCATAAGTATACTAGACTTCCAGCATATTATACTGGAGTTCCGGTATAATATACCAGTCTAGCATAATGTGCTGGAATTTCATACACAAGTACTCCAATCTCGAGTATATTATGCTGGAACTTTCCGCGTGTTGGAGTTCTAGCATAATATGCTGGAAGTTCATACACAGGTGCACTGATCTCCGGTATATTATGCTGGAACTTTTCGTGTTGCAGCAAAATAATGGCTATTTTTAATGATTTTGCAAATACTGGCTATTTTTGGATGACCAGTCCAAAAACTGGCTAGCCCATACTATTTTTACTTTTTCGTATGAGGATAAAACTTGGGGGAAGTGCACGGTTAGCCACTAATAAAACATGTATTTACTTTTAAGCCACTGTTTAAAATGTCTTTAGTCTTTAACCACTGCTTTTAATAAACTTTAACTGCCCGGACGAAAATGCCCTTCTTCTCATGTCCTTAACTTCAGGACTTCAGGACTACATGTCCTTAACTTTTGAACTTGTAACTGTAAGTTGAGGACCAAGTGTCCTTAACTTTTGAGCTTGTTAATCTAAGTTCAGGACCTATTGTCCTTAACTTTTGGGCTTCTTAGCCTAAGTTCAAGACCTATTGTCCTTAACTTTTGAGCTTGTTAGTCTAAGTTCAAGACTTCAGGACCTATTGTCTTTAACTTTTGAACTTGTAACTGTAAGCTCAGGACCTATTGTCCTTAACTTTTTGAGTTTGTTAGTCTAAATTCAAGACCTATTGTCCTTAACGTTTGGGCTTCTTAGCCTAAGTTCAGGACCTAGGAATTAGGCTCAATGTGAAAAAACAGAGGGCCCAATAAACTAATCATTTACTAAATATTATCTACACTTAACTAGGTCATGGATTGATAGACAAAATTAATTGTAACTTTTTAATGTACCAAGGATAATAATGTTCTAATTTGTTCCTATTCAATAGCCAAACAAGACCTATTCCTCTCTCATAGTCTCTTCTGTTCCATAGCACCAAGACTCAGAAATTGGGTGTCACGTGAAAACTTCCATTTTCAAGGACTATCTCCTGGTTTCTGGTATTCCGACCGACGAATTAGCCATTTTCCGGCAAACCCATTATGGAGAAAGAGTCTCACAGACGCACAGTTCTTCTCTCTAATAAAAGAAAGGGTAACACAATCTTTTCATATTAATTTTAATAGACTAGTGGCTACTATTGTTAAGCATTGAAAATGCTGGATAAAAAATAAATACCACTATAAAAAGTGGGTACCCCATACAGTTTTTCCTAAAAACTTGGTGTTATTTATTCCGAGTGGCCACTTTTATGGCCATGTATTTAGAATTTGGTCGTTCTTTTAACAGTAGATCGGTGGTCTGATATTAGTTTTGAATTATAAACTTCAGATCAGGTGGTCACTTTTGAACTATAGACCATCGCTCTAATTTTAACAATGTGGCCAACTCTTAAATACAAGACCACAAAAGTGGTTAATTGTGTAAATCAGTCAAAAACAATTTAAAACGGGTAGCAGCCAGAGGCTCCATGTATATGCTTAACTGGGCCTGTGATTTTCAGTAGGCCTGTATGCCTGTTCTTAAAGGGGGCATTTGCATTTATACCCGCTTTTTGGGTCACGTTTTAATGAATCTAATAGATCATGATTAGCAGCGATTGATAATGTTCATTTCAAAGATTAAAGCATGAAAAATATTTTCGATATGAAAACAAGTTACTACAGACAAATTAGAATCAAAAACCGATGTGCTTGTAAAGCTAAAATATCTAAGAGGTTAAATTATTGTGAATAAGACCAAACTGAACATAATAGGACAAACAGATATATATGAATTATCGGGCTAAAATTGTGATGATCCAAAAGGTCATCTTCTATTTTAGAACCTCATTTCGTATTTCGAGGCCTTAGAAACCTCATTTTATCTCTCTTCGATTTTCGTGCGCAGTTCGGGCGTGTTTCCGAAAAGCCTTTATGTGAAAAATTGATAAAATAATAATTTTTTGCCTAAAAAGTTAATTTTTATTGACTTTGGTCAACAATTTGGGTAAACAGACCCGGACTCGTATTTTGATGGTCCTGGTAGGTCCGTAGTAAGATGTGGGACCTGGGTGTATGCCCGGAATCGAATTCTGAGGTCCCAAGCCCGAGAAATGAATTTTTGATGAAAATTGTAAGACTGAAAATCTAAGGGATTAAAGAAATTGATTAATGTTTGATCTCGTTGGTATCGAGCCCGTATTTTAGTTCCGGAGCCTGGTACAGGTTTAATATAAGATTTAAGTCATGTCTGTGAGATTTGGTGAAAAACGAAGTTTATTTGACGTGATTCGAACCTTGGGTTGAGAAAATAGAAGTTTTGAAACTATCTTGAAAATATCATATAATTTGGGGCTAAATTCGTAGTTCTAGGTATTATTTTGGTGATTTGATTGCGAGAGCAAGTTCGTATGATGTTTTATGACTTGTGTGCATATTTGGTTTGGAGCCCCGAGGGCTCGGGTGAGTTTTGAATAGGCTACGGGGTGTTTTGGAACTTAGAAAATTTTGCCGGTATAGCTAAACCTGTTGTAGGCCTCTGATCTCGCATTTGTGAAAGAAGGTGGGAAGGGGCAGTGATCGCAAATGCGATCATTATGTCGCATTTATAGAGGTTTATGTTCACAATTACGAAGGCAACAAAGGTGTGAGGGTTCTCGCATTTGCGATGGGACCTTCGCATTTGCGAGCTTCACAATTGCGAAACGCAGGTTGCAAATGCGACATCTGCAACTGATATGTTTGGACTTAGACGGGATTTTTCATTCATTCTCCCATTTTTCAAAACCTAAACTTCAAGAGGCGATTTTCCAAGGGCAAGTTCTTCCCCAAATCAAAGGTAAATGATTCTTAACTCACTTCTTTCAATCTTTTACTTCTTTTTACAAGATTTCATCCTAGAATATAGGATTTTCATGGTGTTTGGGGATTTTTGGGTAGAACTTAGGAATTTCGAAATTTGAGAATTTAGACCTCAATTTGAAGTGGGATTCCAAAACCAATTGTATATCCGGGCTCGGAAGTGAATGGGTAATCGGGTTTTGGTTCGAATTTCGGGTTTTGACTAAGTGCGCCTAAGGTTGGTTTTTGACTTTTTAGAAAAAATATTGGAAAACTTATAATTATGCGTTGGAATTGATTTCTTTAGCGATAATTGATGTTATTAATGTAATTATGACTAGATACGAGTGGATTAGAAGTGGAATCGAGAGGTAAAGCGGTAATTGAACTTTGAATTAGCCGTTGGGTTGAGGTAAGTGTTTGGTTTAACTTTGACTCGAGGGATTAGGGATCCCCAACATGCTTGCTATGTGAAATTCCATGTTTGTGGCGTATAGGTGTGGTGAGTACCTATGCACAACTAAATTATCTGTTTAACCTGTTCTTTTCCTCGTTCCTAATATATTATTTCCTGTCATAACTGCTACATGCTTATTGGTGCTTCCATGTTTAATTGCTTCTTATTAGATGTTGTTTCCTTTATTGAATTTATTAATTGTTCCGTAGTTAATTATGTCACATTATTGGTTTAAGTTGGTTTATCGGTGTTTCATGGTTCATGTTTGTTGGTTTCGCTGTGTAGTATTAATTGATGAAGTCTCATAATTGTATGGTTTTCCGTTTATTTTGGGTTCGAGGCATAAATTTTGTGGAGGGTTTTGAGCCAAATTGTGAAATATTTGTTCTTATTGTGTGATTTGTACTGATATGGTGGGATCGGGTTTCACGCTGCAATAGGAGGAATAAGGGTGGTACATTGGGGATGAATAAGGGTGAAATGTAATTGTCTAGTGGGATCGGGTTGCGCACCGCTACAGGAGTAATAAAGGTGGACAGGTGGGATCGGGTTGCACGCCGCAACAGGAGGAATAAGGGTGATATATTGAGGAGTAATAAGGGTGGACAGGTGGGATCGTATTGCACGCTGCAACAGGAGTATTAAGGGTGAATGTTCATATTGTTACGGATTTTATGGTGGGATCGGGATGCGCACCGCATCATTTTGCTGTTTATGTATTCTTCTTCTGTTGTAATTTTATTATGTAGCATTGTAACTCTCTTAAAGATTAGTTATAGCTGAGTACTGACAGGATAACTGGGTTCCGTATTTATTTACTGCAAGTTACTGTTCCATTTCGTTTCGTAGTTCCTTTTTGCTTTATTATAAACTAAATGCAGGTTATATTATAAACGCCCCGCCGTAGCCTCATCACTACCTCATCGAAGTTAGGCTCGGCACTTACCAGTACATGGGGTCGGTTGTACTGATACTGCACTTTGCACTTTCTTTGCAGATTTTGGAGTTGGTTATGACGATCGAGAGTTCGGTTGCAGGCATTCATCTAGGAGACCCAAGGTAGTCTTGTAGGCGTCCGCAGGCTCTGGCGTCCCCTCCTATGTTCTACATTTCTGTTTTATTTTCTTTCGAGACAGATGTACTTTTCTTTCACACCAATACTTGTAGATATTCATAGAATGGTCGTGGGTTGTGACACCAATTTCTGGGTGGTAACATTTCAGTATCTTAATAGTATATAGATCACCGGTTTATTATGTACTTCTGCTTTTATTTCCGTTTATTTAGTTTTGTTAAATTTTAATTATAAAATATAAAGAAAAAAGGTGAATAGAACTCTAATGTTGGCTTGCCTAGCGAGTGCGATGTTAGGCGCCATCACGGTCCCGACGGTAGAAAATTTGGGTTGTGACAAGTTGGTATCAAAGCACTAGGTTTCCTAGGTCTCACAATTCATGAACAAGCTTAGTAGAGTCGGACGGATTGATACGGAGACGTCTGTGCTTATCCCCAGAGGCTACAGAGTTAGGAACAATTTTACTTCTATTCTTCTCTGTCGTGCGATTTGATCTTTCAATGCTAATTGAACTCTCTACTTTGTTCCTTCGCAGATGGCGAGAACGTTTACCGCTTCATCAGTTGATCAACAACCCGAGCCCCAATGGCAGCTCTTACGAGGGGCAAAGGACAAGGCCAAGGCCATGCTAGAGGCCGAGGCAGGGATAGGGCTCAGACTAGAGCTCGAGAAGCAGCACCAGCGGCGGAGCCTCAGGTAGAGTTTGATGAGGAGGCTCTGTCCCAGACCGTTCTAGAAGGGCCAGCTCAGGTTCTAAAAGGGTTCATAGCTACCCCGATACTTCAGAATGCTTTGGTCCGCCTAGTGGGCCTTAGAGTGTTACTCAGGCTAGTACATTCCCTGTAGCACCAGCCGTCTCTCGGGTTGGGGAGGAGCACAGAATCCCGCTACTCATACTCAGGAGCAGATGGATCCCCAGTTTCAGACTCCAACAGCTCAGCCAGTTGGGGTAGTTCCGCCAGGTGTTGTAGCACAAACCGCGATGGATCAGCTATGTCTTCTGAGGCCTTATGGAGATTGGATAGGTGTACCAAGCTTTCCACCACTACCTATGGCGGTACATCTCCATAGGATCCCCAGGACTATCTGGACAGTTGTCACAAAGTGTTACGGAACATGGGGATAGTGGAGACCAATAGGGTTGACTTTGCTGCCTTTCGTCAGACAGGTTCCGCCAAGAAATGGTGGAGGGATTATTGTTTGGCCAGACCAACTGGGTCACCAGCTCTCACTTGGGACTAGTTCTCTCAGCTTTTTTTGGAGAAGTATCTTCCTATCACTCAGAGAGAGGACTATCATAGGCAGTTCGAGCGCCTCCAGCGGGGTTCTATGACCGTCAGTCAGTACGAGACTAGATTTGTTGATCTAGCCCGTCACGCTCTTGTTATACTTCCTACCGAGAGCGAGAGAGAGTGGGGAGATTTATTGAGGGACTTTCTCGGCCTATCAGATTGTAGATGGATAAGGAGTTAGGGAGTGAGATTTCTTTCCAGGATGCAGCCAATATGACCAGACGAGTTGAGATGGTTTTAGCTTAAGGGAGTGGTCAGGGGTCTGACAAGAGGCCTCGTTACTCCAGTGGATTCAGTAGGGCCTCATCTGGTGGCCGGGGTACTTTTGGTAGGGGCCATTCTCCCAGGTCATTTCATTTAGCATTTCAGACATCCCATGGAGCTTCAGGGGGTCGTGGTCCTTATGTACCTCCTTCACGGCAGCCAACTTATAGTGCACCGCCAGCTCCTATTATAGCACCTCCTCTTCAGAGTTATTATCGCGGTCAGCCGGCTCTTCAAGGTCAGTCTCATCTTTCTCAATTGCAGTATCAGGATGGATGTTTCGAGTGTGGTGAGTATGGGCATATTCGGAGGGTTCTCGTTCCATGATCCCGGCACCGCCCGCTCAGCCAGCTAGAGGTAAGGGTCAGAGAGCTAGAGGTAGGGGTCATGTCGCTAGAGGTGGAGGTCATGCCGTTAGAGGTGGAGGCCAGGACGCTAGAGGTGGAGGCCAACTAGCAGGAGGCCATCCCAGAGATATGGTTTAGAGTGATAGGGCCCAGCCCCGATGTTATGCTTTCCCAACCAGGCCTGAGGCTGAGTCCTCCGATGTTGTTATCACAAGTAATGTTTCGGTTTGCAGTAGAGATGTTTCAGTTCTATTTGATCATGGGACTACATAATCATATGTGTCTTCTTATTTTGCTTCATATTTGGTTATGCCTCGTGATTCTTTGAGTGCTCCCGTATATGTGTCTGTCACACCTCCTTTTTCCGACCCCGCGAGGGTACAAAGAGTTTTTTCCAATTAAAGGACAATCGAAATGGGATTTGTTTATTTATTTCAGAGTCGCCACTTGGGAGATTTAGGGTGTCCCAAGTCACCAATTTAATCCCGAATCGAGGAAAGAATGACTCTGTATTACAGTCCGCGAACCAGAAATCTGGATAAGGAATTCTGTTAACCCGGGAGAAGGTGTTAGACATTTTCGAGTTCTGTGGTTCTAGCACGGTCGCTTAATTGTCATATTCGGCTTATTTATCTGATTTTATACAATTATGAGCTCATGTGCAAGTTTTAACTCTTTACCGCTTTTATTATTATATTTCAAAAGAATGTGAACATCGTTTAAAAACATGTCTTTGGATTGCGTCACATGAAATGCACCCGCAATCCGGAACACATTTTTATTCAATGTTTTGGGATTTGGATTTGGGTCGCATGAAATGCACACCCGAATTTAAGAAGGTAAGATTATTAAAATGCGCCTAAAGAGTCTAACGCGTTATTATCTTTGGGGAAGGCAGTGAAATTCACTAAACAGTCCATCCCGAATTCGAAATATTCAATTAAACATTTATTGAGGGCCCCACAATTAGTGCGTTTTATTGGCGAGGCTCATCTCATTTATTTTTAAAAGACAATCCTAAAATGCCTACATTTTTCTCTATTAAATTTGCCTCTACAAAATAAAAAAAATGTCTTAACTTATTTACATGCTGAAATTAACCAATAATATTTAACTAAACAACATTCCTCCAAGTTCCAAAATGGTCTATTCGCTTGATGAACTAACGTGCTTTTTGAGACATGGTAATCATCCAACAATAGCGAATTAACTAGACGAAGTTACTACACCATTTATTTATTTTTAGGCAATATATAGATAGTTCGTCCGTTAAGCTATCGTCCGATGTTTCACTATATATATTAAACAGCTACATGATTCTGATTAGAGTAAGCTAAATAATTTATATATACAAATAAAATTTAGAATATAATTAAAATAAATCTGGAACTTCAACTCTTTATTTTCGTATTCATGCTACATGTTTCAGTTTACAATAATCAACGTGTCAGTTGTGTACCTGATATTGGAAGCAAAAGAAAAGTGAGAACAGCAGAAATTCAGTAGCATACAACAACAACAACCCCAGCAACCAGTAACAACCAGCAACGAGAAACCAGTGACAGATTTTAAAATCAAGATGAAAATCCCAAAAACCACCGACAACAATCAACGGACAGAAGCCAAAGGAGTTTTTTCAGATTTGAAGGACTAATTAATGTTCAACCCTTAATTTCTGAATCCGTATATCAGAATACTTAAATTGTATATCGGGTGTATACTATTCTTCTTTTGAATTTCCAGAATGTTTTTCTTTTTATTTTCTGAATCTTAGTATTTTTGGAATTTTCTCTCTCTTTAATATACAGCTCTCTTTTCTCTCTCTCTCTCTCTCTCTCTCTCTCTCTCTCTCTCTCTCTCTCTCTCTCTCTTCTCTATTCTCAAAAATCTGATCAAAATCTCTTATTTATTTCTCATCCCAAACCCTTTAATCAATTAATAAAACCATCACTTTCTCCTACCAAACCCACTATCTTCTCACTCATCCCCCTTTTAATCCCACTACCTAATATATTGTCCCCCACTACTTTAAACAAATATATCAACCCCACCCCATTACATCTTGTCCCCCATGCTTAACATAAAAAATTACATTATTCCCCCACTAATTTATGTCTTGTCCCCCATTATATTAAACAATTGTTCAAATGTTTAATTCCAAAAATACCCCTCCGACCCCCAAAAATACCCCTCCGACCTTACTGAAATTACCAATTTACCCCTGAACGTACTGCAAATTACCAAACTACCCCCATCAGCTATAACCAATTCACCTAATCAATTTCAACCAAAATACAGCAAATATGACCAATTTCTAAACAATTTTCAACAACAAATTCAAACTAAATGATGAACAACAAAGAACAACTAAAATTATTTTGATTGAACAATATTTTTTTTTAACAACAAACAAACCTACTTTCAGATTCAATAACAACAACAACAAACAAGTATATTCAGATTTCTAAATTCAGTAATCATTTGAACTTAAAATTAAATCTAACAACATTACAACCAACAATTTCTATATTAAAACTAAACAAGATCATGAAATAACTGAAGAAATAATCAAAAATGATAATCAACAAACAAGAAGATCAAACTTATACTAATTTCGGATTCAAGAACAATCAAACAAAGTATGGACATAAATGAAAAAATTCAACAACAATAACAAGCAAGTTTTATTCAAATTCAAATTAAACTTGAATTAAGCTTAAACAAAACAAACAAACATATTCAAATCACTAAACTTCAAATAATCAATTGATTTTTTAAAATTAATTCCAACAAAATTATAACAAAGATACATTGAATTAAAAAAAATTAAAAACCAAAACAATAAACTTCACATTAAATCACTGAATTAAAAACGAACTTTAAACAAAATGAACACGAATTAAATCTATATTAAACAACAAACAACGGATTCAAGCGATTTAAACTAAATCTGACAATATTAAACAATTAAACTAACAATTCTTACAAAAATAAACAAGAAAAATAAAACAACTGAATAAAAATCAAGAACAAGAATCAAACATTTAATGATTTCAGATCCGAAAAATATCAAACAAATTACGGACAGAAACAAAACTTAAACCAACTAACCGGATCGTAACGACGATGAACTCGAACGGAAACGGAAAACTCGAATCAAGACTCCCAACCTCCCAACGGATCCCGAATTCAAAGAAAACCCACCTTCTCTTTTAGACTTGACGAACTTCAACTGGACCTCACCAAACGACGAACAACAACGGACTCAAACAAACCAATCGAAACCTTGACAGAACTTCGCCGGACTTTAACCGGACTGCCTTGCTTTTCCTCCGTGTGCGTGCGATGGTGAGCAACAGCTATGGTGAGAAGCAGCAGCACATAGCTGCGACTGAAGCTGCACCAAACTTTAACCGAAGCAGCAACAACTATGGTGAGCTGCATGAAGCTGCACCAAACTTTAACCGAAGCAGCAGCAGCTATGGTGAGCTGCATGAAGCTACGACTGGAGAGGAAGAAGCAACAACGATGGTGGACGCAGTGGTTATTGTTGAGCTGGATCTTGACGAATTGAGCTCGAGCTGAGGTTGTCACTGCTTGCTCGTTTATGGCTGCTCGGAGACGACGAGAGAAACTAGACGAAGTAGCAGCGGCGATGGTGGCTGGGTGTGGCTGCCTCGCGGATGGAGTTTGACAGGCTGCTTCGAGTGGTCGACGGAGCTGTTCGTCGTCGATGGATGGAGCTCGACGGACGGTGGTATAATGAAGACGACACAGCATGGGTGGTTGGGCAGCCATGGCAGCTGGGAATATATTGGTCGATGAGGGTTGTGAAGGGGTAGTCGTGGTGGTCGTCGATGGTCCCTGTTCACGTCGTTATTGGGGGAGATGAGGAGGTGGGTGGCGGGCAGACATGGGAGGTCATCCATTGGAGGGGAGTTCGGAGGTTGTTGGGGTGAGTCGAGGAAGAAGAAGAAAAGAAGGGGGGCGGGTAGTTTTCAACAGTTAGTTTTAGGGTTTTTGTTTTGAAATGAAAGATAGGGAAGTAGGGGTATTGGGTCTTTGGAGTTATGGACTGGGTCGGGTTGACCCGGTGAGGTTTTGGGTTGGGTAGAGGTGTTTTGAGCCTAAATTTAGAATTGAAGAGGAAGCCCAATTCCGATTTTCTTCCATTTTTTTTTGCCCTCTTTTCTTCTTTTATTTTTCTTACACTAAATTCTAAAAATCCCTAAATTATCATATAGAACTAATTTAATTTATAAAAATAAATTAAACTCTCAATAACAATTAACACACAATTAAATAGCAATAAACGATTGAATCACACAATTTGGACGTTAAACGCTAAAAATGCAAAAATACATATTTTTATGATTTTCATTTTTTTGTAAAACAAACTTAATTACTAACAATTGTAGAATTAAATCCTAAATGCAAATGTGACATATTTTTTGTATTTTTATTAGTTTTAAGAAATAAACACGCACAGACAGAAATACAAATAATTATCAAAAATGCCACAAAAATTCTAAAATTGCACACAAAGGAATATTGTTTTATTTTAGATTTTTTGGGAGTAATGCTCATATAGGGCAAAAATCACGTGCTTACAGCTGCCCCTCTTTGCCCGAAGACACGAAGGGTTTTCGTGCAAAGATAAAGTGAGCGATTTTTGCCCATCCGAGTACTACGTGTGAAGCATTTTTTGAAAAATATTTGACCGAACCTTTGCTTCAGAGGTTTCCTACATATCCTGGGCTAAACAGGAATCAGGTCAATGTAGTTCGGGAAGTTTTGGTAGCTGGGACTACCATGGTACTGCAATGTTACTGCTGTTGCATGCTACTTTTACTTGTTTGCTGACCTCCTTATTACACCATGCTTAAAAGAAAAATCAAGAAGTTAGGCTAGACTACGGATTACAAGATCCCATCTATCTTCCATTTGTTCTTGATGCCTTGCTTTCTTGTCGGCTCGCGTCGATTCCGGTGCTTCTGTCTTCCGAGAACTGACGGGGGTGACACCGACCTTTTGCTACTCTAAATACCAATTCTCACTGTCTGATTCGGTCCGCTGGGGATATGGCTTTCTTCCTTAAGCTTTGTTATGCTGGGCATAATTCAATATTCACAGGCCGCTTCTTTCAAGATGCGTCTTTTCTCTCTTTTGACTCATGCGCTTGATTTTGCACTGGGATCTCTTGTTGCAACATTCCGCTTTCCGGTGCTGGGGATTTTAATTGTTTCCCGCTGGGGATTCCTGTTGGATTCTTCTGCTTTACTGACTTGCAATGTATTCCTCTATTATATGGGTGGGCTCCCAACCTCAACCAACAACTTTGAAAATAAATTCGTCATTCCTCTCTTCAGGCGAGCTCCTGACTTCATCAACAACTTTGAAAAAATAAAGCGCCTTTCCTTTCTTCAGGCGGGCTCCTGACTTCAACAACAACTTTGAAAATTAAATGCCATTCCTTTCTTTAGGCTGGCGTGATTTCAACAACAACTTTGAAAATAAAATGCCATTCCTTTCTTTAGGCTGGCGTGATTTCAACAACTTTTAAAAATAAAACACATTTCTTTTCTTCAGGCGGGCACCTGACTTCAACAACTTTGAAAATAAAATCCTATTTGAGGGTGGATGAACCTAAAATATCCTATTTTGAGGGCGGATGAACCGAACATATCCTATTTGAAGGCGGATGAACCTAACATATCCTATTTGAGGGCGGATGAACCCAACTAGGAAGTGCGTCTTCTACGAGTAAAACTTGTGTGAACCAAAATCAGGAAGTGTGTCTTCTAGTGGTAAACTCTCATTTTTAGGAAGTGCGTCTCCTAAAGCAAAATATAACCTGAACGACCCAGACTACGAAATGCATTTTCTAGGGGTGAAACTTCAATGATTCAAACTAGGAAGTGCGTCTCCTAAAAATGAACTTAAATGAACCAGACTAGGAAGTGCGTCTCCTATAAATAAACTTAAATGAACCAGACTAGGAAGTGTGTCTCCTAGGGGTGAAACTTAATTTAGGAAGTGCGTCTCCTATGGGAAAAATTAAACTTAGGAAGTGCGTCTCCTAGGGGAAAAATTAAACTTAGGAAGTGCGTCTCCTATGGGTGAAACTTTAATGATTTTGAACTAAGAAGTGCGTCTCCTATGAATAAAAATAATTTAGGAAGTGCGTCTCCTGGGGGTAAAATAAACTTAGGAAGTGCGTCTCCTATGGGTGAAACTTTGATGATTTTGAACTAGGAAGTGCGTCTCCTATGAATGAAAATAACTTAGGAAGTGCATCTCCTATGCATGAAATACACTTAGGAAGTGCGTCTCCTAGCATGAAATTAAACTTAGGAAGTGCGTCTCCTTGGGGTAAAAATAAACTTAGGAAGTGCGTCTCCTATGGGGTAAAAATAAACTTAGGAAGTGCATCTCCTATGGGGTAAGAGTAAACTTAGGAAGTGCGTCTCCTATTGGCAAAACTAAACTTAGGAAGTGCGTCTCCTATTGGTTAAACTAAACTTAGGAAGTGCGTCTCCTATTGGTTAAACTTAAGAAGTGCGTCTCCTATTGGTAAAACTAAACTTAGGAAGTGCGTCTCCTAGGGGTAAAACTAAACTTAGGAAGTGCGTCTCCTAGAGGTAAAACAGACTTAGGAAGTGTGTCTTCTATGGGTAAAATAAACTTAGGAAGCACGTCTCCTATGGGTAAAATAAACTTAGGAAGTGCGCCTCCTAGGGGTAAAACTTTAATGATTTTAAACTAGGAAGTGCGTCTCCTATGGGTAACTAAACTTAGGAAGTGCGTCTCCTATGGGTAAAACTTTAATGATTTTAAACTAGGAAGTGTGTCTCCTATGGGTAACTAAACTTAGGAAGTGCGTCTCCTATGGGTAAAACTTTAATGATTTTAAACTAGGATTTGTGTCTCCTATGGGTAACTAAACTTAGGAAGTGCGTGTCCTATGGGTAAAACTTTAATGATTTTAAACTAGGAAGTGCGTCTCCTATGGGTAACTAAACTTAGGAAGTGCGTGTCCTATGGGTAAAATTTTAATGATTTTAAACTAGGAAGTGCGTCTCCTATGCGTGAACCATTTCCTTCTTCCTGAATTATTTACTTACCTGTGTTGTCTTCCCTCGAAACTGCTGGGGACAACACTGCTGGGGAATTATTTACTTACCTGTTGGGGGATAAAATGTTATCAGCTGGGGATAATGCTGTCGAGGATAACACTGCCGGGGATTTTGATTCCTTCAAAATTAGTGCTTCGCTCTTCGGAAGGCTGCTGGGAATGACATTGGCCTTTTGCTTTTTCCGAGCACAAGTTTCATCCTTTTGTTCTGTCCGCTGGGGAACAACTTCCTTCATTAAAACTTATTATGCTGGGGGTAACACCGATTCAAAGACCACTTCCCTTGAGACTGGTGCTATCTTTATTCTTCCCCATATGGGTATTTGACTTTCAGAAAATTTTCTAAATGAAAGGAAACTTTTCTGCCCCAGTTTGATAATCTCCCTTGTGGCATGCATTCCCGTCATCAATGCTATTTCTTTTACCTGTTTCAAATTAAACAAAATTTGTTAGTTTAAAACGCGGTGGTTGGTTGTGATCCTCCTACTGAGATGGTTTTCCCTTTCTCCTTCCTTGCTCTGCGTTCCAAAAACTTGTTGGGGGTGATATTATTTGCTGGGGATAATCCCTTTCTGCTGGGGATATCCCTCTTCTTTTGTGGCATAGCTCGGAAACTGGCATTTCCCCGACCTTTTAGTCTAGTGTGAATTTTCCAAATCATGCTCACTACCTTCCTTGCTTTGTCCACGGGCCTCGGCCTTGAGGTTTTAATAACCTTTGATTTTGGCTGGGATATCCCTCTTGACACTCGTCAATCCTTTTGTCAATTCCCTTTTGCTAGGGATATCTTTCTTGACACTGGCCTCGCGCTTGTTCCTTGCTGACTACACCACTTGGATGTACTAGCCAGATCTCATCTTGCATAATTGTAAAGCTGATGGCATATTTTGAAGTCAATTCTCACTTGTTCTGACCAAACAGACTCTACTGGGGAATTTTTCTATGAAAGGAAGAGATAAAAGGGAACAGAATAAAAGACAAAGGAAAAAGATGACTCTTTAACAAAAGAAACTATAATTAAAAACCTATCAAACGCAGGTACCGACTCTAATGGTCATGACATGCATATGTGGGCTATCTTCCGCCGTCAATCGTCTTTCAAGATCTTCCCTTGACGATTCCCCATCTGATTCCCAATCTTATTCGACTTGTAGTGCCCGAAGGGTTTTCACTATCAAGCCTCTCTCATTTTGGTTTTTCTCTCAGCTTTCATTGCCTTATGGTGTCCGTAAAGATTTTCACCCATAAGACTCTCTCATTTGTATCACTTTCCAGCTGGGGATTTGGAGTGTTGCCGGTATGATTCTCTCTGCTGGGGATTAGAGTCCTTTCTGCTGTGGAACAGAGTGTTATGTTCACCGGTAAGACTCTCATTTGTCTGACTTGGCATCCTTTGAAGACTGATCAGAAGGTCTTTCTTTGGACCGTAATGTGGGTTTTTGGATAGGCTAGAAAGAAAAGGGTATTTAAAGGCTCAAAAACAAATCAATTTGAGGTTCAAAATTACAACCTTCGGAACCGTATTTGTTTACAATAAGCGCAACCCTTGCCCCAATTTCTTGCTTGGGGATTATTTTTTTTTTTTAATTTTTTAACACCATGACCGAGCCGTGAGGCGCCTACGTATCCTCTTTGAGGAATCAGGTCGAACGTAGTTCCCAACTCCTCTGTTTTCTTCTGACTTTTTTTTTGTTATCATTTTTCTTTTCTTTTCTCTTTTCTTCTTTTCTCTTTTTTTTCGTTTTGTTGTTTTCTTTTCTTTCTTTTTTTTTTCTTTTGTTTACCTGCCATGCTTGCGTTTTCTAGTCGTCGCTACTGATTCCGAACGAGGGGTATGAAAGAAAATAAATAAGGCTCAAAAGGGGTAACGAAGGATAAAGTGTTTAGGTAGCAGAACAAAATGCCTTCGTCATTCCAGTCTTCAAAACATGCCAAGTGCAAACAACACAATTAAACGAAGATTTGTAGCCTCTTCTGATGGTGCTGGACTTGACAATTATATTCACACATTTGCTTTTTCATTTGTCATTTCTAAAGCATCATTGGGCGACACTCTCACTTCTCATTATCATGAAGACCCTTATGTCAATTTGGCGAATCTTGCTTTTAACGGTTTTCTTTATGTTTTACTTGCCCTAGTTCCATATGACTCGAGCTCCGAATAATTTCAAACCGTTCTTATTTCCTTTAAACGTTCTGATCACCTTTCCGGGGTTTTATGATTAACTTTTAAGATTAGGCCCAAACTGTGTGCACATGTCATGTCACAAGAATTGGCGCTGAACAAAAATGATAAAAGGGCTAAACAAAAAGATGACTGGAAATAATGAAAGACCGGATTTTGCATTAGACTACCGGTGAAATGGTTTGAATAACAAAACAAACAAAAACAAACCAGAATAAAATCCTAAAATAACCTGGACAAAACTTAAACAAACCAATGTGGCAAAATGGAAGGATAAGAGGGTTTGACACAAGACAATATTCGGATTACAACCCTAAGAATAATCCACACAACAGAAATGACAACAAAATAAGCCATCAAAGATCCTCTCCAGCTGACCCAAAAATGAAGTGTCTTTCCAACTACCAAGCATAGCATTTTAGCCATTGAGCTCTATATTGCCAAGACCATCACCAACTTCAGCATCATCAACATCAGTCAACAAGTTCTCAAGAGGATTCGCGTGCTCCTTGTCACTGTCATTGATCACAATTGCCCGTTCTCAAGAGGATTCGCGTGCTCCCTGTTACTGTCATTGATCACAATTGCCCCTTCCTGAATCATTCTTTCTATTTCCTTTTTCAAAGAACGACAGTCTTCAATGCTATGTCCTTGGACATTAGAGTGGTACATGCACCGTATAGCAGGATCAAATCCTTTTGCATATGGATCTGGAGTATAGCCAAGGAGTGGCTCAATCAGGCCAGAAATCTTTAACTTTTTAAACAAACTTGTGTAGGACTCCCCAATCGGCGTGAAATTATTTCTTTGCCTTTGTACCCCTCCCTGCCCCTGTTTTCTAGGGTCATTGGGTGCTCGAAAACGTTGTGAAGGCAAGAATGCATTATGTGGTGTTGGCGCTCGCCATAGGGGGTGACCTGATGGTTGGACATGTGACCGGACATTGTTCGGAGGATAATACTGAGGTGGATTATGTGGAGCTCGGGGATATGTTTGGGCATGATGGACAGAAAATTTTGGCCCTGGTGGGTAGTAAGGTTGTGGGGGTCTGGATTGGTAGTAGGGTGAAGGACCTGTAGATCTGGACCAAGTACCCGCTTTGACTGTTGCGACTTCTTCCCCCTTCTTCTTCCCAAGCACACCTCCCGTGCCGCTCTGAATGGCCTGAGTTGTTGCCTTAATTGCCTAATAGCTCAGGATTTTGTTGGACTTAAGTCCCTCTTCGATCATACCGCCCATTTTCACCACCTCGTTGAAGGATTTGCCAACTGACGTCACCAAGTGACCAAAGTAAGTTGGCTCTAGAGTTTGCAGAAAGTAGTCTACCATTTCCCCTTTCCTCATCGGAGGATCAACTCTGGCTGCCTGTTCTCTCCACCGGAACCCAAATTCCCGGAAGCTTTCCCCGGGTTTCTTCTTAAGCTTTAGCAATGTGAGACGGTCTGGGACTATCTCGAGGTTATATTGGAAGTGTCCTGCGAAAGCCTGTGCCAGATCATCCCAGGTGTACCACCTGCTCGGATCTTGTCTTGTATACCACTCTAATGCCGACCCGCTCAAACTCTGGCCAAAGTAAGCTATCAGTAGCTCATCTTTGCCCCCCGCTCCCCTCATTTTGCTACAAAAGCCCCGTAGATGTGCCATAGGATCGTTGTGCCCTTCGTATAAATCGAATTTTGGCATCTTGAACCCTGCTGGTAATTGAACGTCACGGAAAGGGCATAGATCCTTGTAAGCCACGCTGACTTGGTTGCCTAAACCGTGCATGTTCCTGAAGGACTGCTCCAGGCTTTTAAATTTCCGCATCACCTCGTCCTGCTCTAGGCTCTTAGCCGGCTTTTCAATCTCCGTCGGGACCTCAAAGTGGGGATTATAGGTATGTGGCTCGGGTGCTTTGAATGTGAGTTCAGGGGGTAATATTGTGTGTCGTGAGCCTGAAACTGCGGCTCACTGGATGATCTGTGCAATGGGGCTGGGGGAGGTGCCACAAAGATGGGAACATTTGGTGGAGGAGGGTTTTGACTGGGTGGTGGAGCTTGGGGATCATAAGCCTCTCTTCCCTGATAGTAGTGATGGCTTGGGAAACTCGTTGAAGGACTAGGAGAGGGGTATTCTGACGTGTGTCCTGATTGGAGAGTAGGAGTAATAGGTAGTTCCTGCCCCTTTTGGGCTCTAGCTAAGGCTATCTACATTTCATTCATTTCCAGCCTCATCTTTTCCATTTTTCCCATGGCTTCCTTCAGCATCTGATTTGCCGTCTTTTCCGACTCAACACTGTTGTCTGAACCAGTCATGCTTTCTGGTATGGGCCCTTTTGATCTTGTTTGATAATGGTACGGTGCCAGTACGCTTTAACAAACTAACTAATATTGGATTGGAAAAACAACAAACTTGTCAGTGTTAGAGTCTTAACAGATATTGCAATTGCACCTCGGGGAATGTAATGTTCTTAGGCAAGTAACCATTTTTAATATGCTTTTGCTCTGACCGTGGGCATAATCCCGGCTTATTTATGACTCTTTTTATCGTTTTTTAAAATGGAAAACTCGATATTGCAAACACGGCCTTTTAACGCCTCGGGGACGAAGATTTTTAAGGTTGTGTGGGTCAACTAGACCTAATATTAAACATGACCCAAAAGGTGGCTGTTTATGCAAAGTCAGCCTTCCGGCGTCCCTTTCGGGAACATTCGGCTAGTTTTTGACAAAACAGCGTCACCCGACTTCTTTATGACAAAATTAAAATTTTGACATATTTTTTTTATTTATTTGTTTTTGGCTATTTTAGCAAAGGGGGAGGTTGGACATCACCTGACTTATTTATGACAAAATTAAAAATCTTGACATGTTTTTTTTTGTTTGTTTATTTTTGGTTATTTTAGCAAAAGGGGAGGTTGGACCCGATGAGGGTTGCCTACGTATCTCACATCCGGTGACAATCAAACCCGCGTAGTTCGGGATGGATAAACGAACTTTTTTTTTTTATATACTTATTTTTGAAGGAAAGACTTATAAAGAAGAAAAGAGCATTTTTGCAAATAAGGATTTCTAAAGAAAAAGATTTAATTTTTTTTTTTTGAATTTTGAAAGAAAAACTTTTAAAGAAGAAAGAAAATATTTTTGGAATTTTACTTTCAATGAAAGAAATGCTAAAAAAAATATTTTTGAATTTTGAATTTTCTTTTCAATTTTGAAAGAAAAATGAAAATATTTTCGGAATTTTTTTATTTATATTTTTTTTTTTAAAAAAAACAATTAAAAAGTCTTTCTAAAGAAATCAAAAATGGAAAATATTTTTGGATTTTTTTTCTTTTGAAAATTGGGGGTCTAAAAAACTTTTCTAGACTTTTTGGCAAGACAAATACTTTTTGCAATAAATAAAGATATATATATATATATATATATCTATCTATATATATATATATATATATATATTTGCAACAAATAATAAAACTACGTTCAGCGCATGACTCTTTTTATTTTTATTTTTGGCATTTTCATAAACGAATAAATAAAAAAAAAATTTAAAAACAAGACTCTTTTTTCATTTTCATTTTTCATGGCAAGACAAACTTTTTTTCTTTTTCTTCTTTTTTCTTTATTTTGAAAACAAGTCAAAGTGAAGATTTTTTTCTTTTCGTTTCAACAAAATGACCAACCTATTCTTCAACCTAAAAATAAGAGACTCTTTTTTTTTTTTTTTGCTTTTTTTTTGAGTGAAACAAACTATATAAACAACAATATTTTTTTTTCTTTTTTCCAAAAATTTCGACAGAATTTCGCCAGTATTTGGGGCATTGTTTTTTTTTCTTTTTCTTTTTTTTTGCTAAAATAGGCAATTAACTCTCTACACAGTTACTTCCCTCTTTTTCGCAATTTTCCAATATTCCCGATTTTTCGAAGCCGGTCAGCATGCAAGTCTGAAACAAGTAAATGCATAAAGCACACAGTATGCAGCAGGATGGTCTTTTCACTTCAGGTTGCTAGTCCTAGACGGACCCAACCCCTGTGTTGAGTCCCCTAAGTCAAATGCGCATGATGCAAATAAGCGTTCCTACTAGGGATCCGGCATGTGGCTTTGTTATACTAGGTTCAGAACCTGGGTGTTTGTTCTAGACCTGGCTTACCCGAGCGGACAGCTCGAGCCGAGGGAAGGCAGCGTACCGGGAATACAGAAGCTTCACCGGCTTAGCAACTTGTCCGAACCTCGTTCTAAATTGGGATTTGACACTATACAGAAAAGAAGTCGTACGGAGTACACCCTTCTTCATGATTCAGAAGACTCAGAGAGAAGATGAGTTTCGGCACAGTTTATATACAGTTCACGTAATATCAAAGCGGTAAAAGGCAACCAATTAGCACATTGAGCCAAAACATGTGACAAAATCAGATAAAACCAAATATAACAATTTATATAAGCTCAAATTTCTAACCCTGAACCAGTGGTTCTGGGTCAAGTCCCCAGCAGAGTCACCAGAGCTGTCACACCTCCTTTTTCCGACCCCGCGAGGGTACAAGGAGTTTTTTCCAATTAAAGGACAATCGAAATGGGATTTGTTTATTTATTTCAGAGTCGCCACTTGGGAGATTTAGGGTGTCCCAAGTCACCAATTTAATCCCGAATCGAGGAAAAGAATGACTCTGTATTACAGTCCGCGAACCAGAAATCCGGATAAGGAATTCTGTTAACCCGGGAGAAGGTGTTAGGCATTCCCGAGTTCCGTGGTTCTAGCACGGTCGCTCAATTGTCATATTCGGCTTATTTATCTGATTTTATACAATTATGAGCTCATGTGCAAGTTTTAACTCTTTACCGCTTTTATTATTATATTTCAAAAGAATGTGAACATCGTTTAAAAACATGTCTTTGGATTGCGTCACATGAAATGCACCCGCAATCCAGAACACATTTTTATTCAATGTTTTGGGATTTGGATTTGGGTCGCATGAAATGCACACCCGAATTTAAGAAGGTAAGATTATTAAAATGCGCCTAAAGAGTCTAACGCGTTATTATCTTTGGGGAAGGCAGTGAAATTCACTAAACAGTCCATCCCGAATTCGAAATATTCAATTAAACGTTTATTGAGGGCCCCACAATTAGTGCGTTTTATTGGGCGAGGCTCATCTCATTTATTTTTAAAAGACAATCCTAAAATACCTACATTTTTCTCTATTAAATTTGTCTCTACAAAATAAAAAAAAATGTCTTAATTTATTTACATGCTGAAATTAACCAATAATATTTAACTAAACAACATTCCTCCAAGTTCCAAAATGGTCTATTCGCTTGATGAACTAACGTGCTTTTTGAGACATGGTAATCATCCAACAATAGCGAATTAACTAGACGAAGTTACTACACCATTTATTTATTTTTAGGCAATATATAGATAGTTCGTCCGTTAAGCTATCATCCGATGTTTCACTATATATATTAAACAGCTACATGATTCTGATTAGAGTAAGCTAAACAATTTATATATACAAATAAAATTTAGAATATAATTAAAATAAATCTGGAACTTCAACTCTTCATTTTCGTATTCATGCTACATGTTTCAGTTTACAATAATCAACGTGTCAGTTGTGTACCTGATATTGGAAGCAAAAGAAAAGTGAGATCAGCAGAAATTCAGTAGCATACAACAACAGCAACCCCAGCAACCAGTAACAACCAGCAACGAGAAACCAGTGACAGATTTTAAAATCAAGATGAAAATCCCAAAAAACACCGACAACAATCAACGGACAGAAGCCAAAGGAATTTTTTCAGATTTGAAGGACTAATTAATGTTCAACCCTTAATTTCTGAATCCGTATATCAGAATACTTAAATTGTATATCGGGTGTATACTATTCTTCTTTTGAATTTCCAGAATGTTTTTCTTTTTATTTTCTGAATCTTAGTATTTTCGGAATTTTCTCTCTCTTTAATATACTGCTCTCTTTTTTCTCTATCTCTCTCTCTCTTCTCTATTCTCAAAACTCTGATCAAAATCTCTTATTTATTTCTCATCCCAAACCATTTAATCAATTAATAAAACCATCACTTTCTCCTACCAAACCCACTATCTTCCCACTCATCCCCCTTTTAATCCCACTACCTAATGTTTTGTCCCCCACTACTTTAAACAAATATATCAACCCCACCCCATTACATCTTGTCCCCCATGCTTAACATAAAAAATTACATTATTCCCCCACTAATTTATGTCTTGTCCCCCATTATATTAAATAATTGTTCAAATGTTTAATTCCAAAAATACTCCTCCGACCTTACTGAAATTACCAATTTACCCCTGAACGTACTGCAAATTATCAAACTACCCCCATCGGCTATAACCAATTCACCTAATCAATTTCAACCAAAATACAGCAAATATGACCAATTTCTAAATAATTTTCAACAACAAATTCAAACTAAATGATGAACAACAAAGAACAATTAAAATTATTTTGATTGAACAATATTTTTTTTTAACAACAAACAAACCTACTTTCAGATTCAACAACAACAACAACAAACAAGTATATTCAGATTTCTAAATTCAGTAATCATTTGAACTTAAAATTAAATCTAATAACATTACAACCAACAATTTCTATATTAAAACTAAACAAGATCATGAAATAACTGAAGAAATAATCAAAATGATAATCAACAAACAAGAAGATCAAACTTATACTAATTTCGGATTCAAGAACAATCAAACAAAGTATGGACATAAATGAAAAGATTCAACAACAATAACAAGCAAGTTTTATTCAAATTCGAATTAAACTTGAATTAAGCTTAAACAAAACAAATAAACATATTCAAATCACTAAACTTCAAATAATCAATTGATTTTTTAAAATTAATTCCAACAAAATTATAACAAAGATACATTGAATTAAAAAAAAAATTAAAAACCAAAACATAACTTCACATTAAATCACTGAATTAAAAACGAACTTCAAACAAAATGAACACGAATTAAATCTATATTAAACAACAAACAACGGATTCAAGCGATTTAAACTAAATCTGACAATATTAAACAATTAAACTAACAATTCTTACAAAAATAAACAAGTAAAATAAAACAACTGAATAAAAATCAAGAACAAGAATCAAACATTTAATGATTTCAGATCCGAAAAATATCAAACAAATTACGGACAGAAACAAAACTTAAACCAACTAAACGGATCGTAACGACGATGAACTCGAACGGAAACGGAAAACTCGAATCAAGACTCCCAACCTCCCAACGGATCCCGAATTCAAAGAAAACCCACCTTCTCTTTTAGACTTGACGAACTTCAACTGGACCTCACCAAACGACGAACAACAACGGACTCAAACAAACCAATCGAAACCTTGACAGAACTTCGCCGGACTTTAACCGGACTGCCTTGCTTTTCCTCCGTGTGCGTGCGATGGTGAGCAGCAACTATGGTGAGCAGCAGCAGCACATAGCTGCGACTGAAGCTGCACCAAACTTTAACCGAAGCAGCAACAGCTATGGTGAGCTGCATGAAGCTGCACCAAACTTTAACCGAAGCAGCAGCAGCTATGGTGAGCTGCATGAAGCTACGACTGGAGAGGAAGAAGCAGCAACGATGGTGGACGCAGTGGTTATTGTTGAGCTGGATCTTGACGAATTGAGCTCGAGCTGGGGTTGTCACTGTTTGCTCGTTTATGGCTGCTCGGAGACGACGAGAGAAACTAGACGAAGCAGCAGCGGCGATGGTGGCTGGGTGTGGCTGCCTCGCGGATGGAGTTTGACAGGCTGCTTCGAGTGGTCGACGGAGCTGTTCGTCGTCGATGGATGGAGCTCGACGGACGGTGGTATAATGAAGACGACGCAGCATGGGTGGTGGGGCAGCCATGGCAGCTGGGAATATATTGGTCGATGAGGGTTGTGAAGGGGTAGTCGTGGTGGTCGTCGATGGTCCCTATTCACTTTATCTTTGCACGAAAACCCTTCGTGTTTCCGAACAAAGAGGGGCAGCTGTGAGCACGTGATTTTTGTTTCGCACGACAATCGCTCCAAAAAGAAATAAAAAATAATAATTGGCCCTGCTGTACAATTTTTGGATTTCTGTGCGGCACTTTGTTGATTTATTTGTGACTTTGGCCCATTTTATTTATTTACTTTATTAAAAAAAAATTGAAAAATGTGTACGTGTCATGCATAATTTGAACCGTAACATGGTTTAAATAGAAAGGCATAAACAGGCACCTTTGTCCGTGATTTTGTTTTGTTTGATTTTACTTGTTTTGAAATATTTTAGTGTGTGTGCGAATAATTGTATTGAGTGTGTATTTAATTTTTGATTTTTTTGTTTAGTTTTGTTTTTAAATAAACAAGGAAAAGAAATAAAAAAATAAAAAAAAAGAAAAAGAAAAGGGTCCCTTTATTCTTCCGGACTTGGGCCAATTTTAACAAAATTGGCCCAAACGAACAGCCCAAAACCCAGGCCTGCCCGGTCCAGACCACCTGATGCCCAGAGAATCCAAACGACGTTGTTTTGGTACAGGTTGATCTGGGCCGTTGATCTCAAATTGATCAACGGCCAAGATCAATTCCCCAAAACCCACCAATAAACCCGACCCGTCTCACCCGGACCGGCCCCAACCCTCAACCCTCAAAACGACACCGTCCCATTTAAGCCTTCAGATCCAGACCGTAGATCTAGATTGATCTAACGGTCGAGGTTCACCCACCCACTAACTATATAAACCCTTCACCATACCCTGCCCCCTAGCCAACACCCCCGCCTTCGTCTTCACCAAACCCATCCCCTTCAAACCCTAGCCGCCCCTGCACACCTTCACCAGAAACCCGGCGGCCTGAACGCCGGTGACCTCCACCTGAACACCATAGAACCCCCATGCCATCCTGAACCTAAATCTACCAACCACACACTTCGAATCCTACCCCACCTTCTCGAATCTTCATTTGAAGATTCGAGTCGGAAACTCGATCTAACCCAACCAACCCCAGTTTCATACCAGACACTCCCCAGACCCTCCTCGTGACCAAACCATACTTGGTTTGGTCCGAATCTAACCAGGGAAACACGAATCCCAGATCTAAGTTTTTGAACTCTAGTTTTCCCTGTGCATGTTCCGTGCTTTGTTCAAACTGAAGAGATTAAGGTCTAATGGACCTTAATCGAGGTGTTTCTCATCCGAGAAACACTTCGTTTAAAAGTCCATTCAACCTTAAAGAAGGTCCGTTCAAACACCAGTGGATTTTTCTGATTTGTTCCTTAAAAAGCTTTAAGGTGAGTTAATTTTCTTTTCTTTATTTCAGTTCGTATGTTTGTGTGTTGTTAAAGGCCTGTCCGCATGGCCAAACTTTTTGTTTTGTGTTTTTGAACTGCTATTGTCCACCTTGGCCGGACCTCTGTATTCAGTCAGTTTCTTTCTTCATAATGCGTGTGTATAAATGTATGTTCAATTGAATCCGTAACTGGTCATTCATTTAGTTCTTAGGGCCTTTCTGTTTGACATTGCAAAATGAACCCCTTATGTGATACTGTTAAATGTCTGATTTTTGGCTACGATTGTATGTGTTAATGCTAATATAGTCGAGTCGACATGTGTCGTCAATTAGTTTCAACTGTCCGAACAATAACAAATCAACTTACTTCTGCTAAGCATGTGTTGAGTCAATTAAGAACCAGTTTTTGTTTACTTATAGCTTGTTTGAATTGATCAGTAATGTAAAAAGGATTGTTTTGTTTAAAGTTCTGAAATGGAGGGCATGTGCACTTGGCACAGCATGTGCATTGGTGCACCTCATGTGCCTTGTGCACAGCCTGTTTTTCCTGCATAAAAGGGCTTTCAATTTTAAAATGGTTTGACAGCATATGCTGTCAGATATATTCTACTGCCCATACTTGTTTTAGTTAATAAAATGGAAAAGTTAAATCTGCCAGGGAACGCGAATGGGGTTTAATACTTAATTAGCTAAAGTGGGACTGAAAATGGAAGGCACATGGGAGGGGCATGGTAATATTCTAAAACAGGCTGTTAAAAAGGGTTAGTGTTTAGGCTTATAAAGAGGAGGACCTGGGATATACCGAAGGGACTGAACCCGGAAGGAAAAAGAAAAAAAGAAGGAGACTGTGAGGAATTCTTTGAAAGAGAAAGGAAGATATACAGACACTGGACCTTGAAAGCTGAAATACATACAAATAGATATACACAGAGAAAGGATAGGGCTGATTTTAGGAAAACATAGATAGAGAGAGGTGAAGAGATAGAAGGTATACAACCAACAATCAGAAACTTTTTCCTCCTATTATTATTGGGTTTCAGTGGTTCAAATTGTTCAAATCAGTTCTGATTCTTGGAAAGTCCAGTTTGTGTCTATTAATCGAGTGTTTTTCATTGGTTTACTACTGAGTTTGGTCTGTCTGGAGTTCTGATTCTACTCCACTGGGTGTGGCTGTTATTTGGCTTTTGCTTTCTATTGGCCATAGTCGCAATTCTGCACTCGAGCCTGTTTCTTGCTGTATTGCTTTGCCTGCTGCTATTCTGCCCTGTTGCTACTGATAGTGCTGTGATTGCTGCTGCATTCTGTTATCATTGTACTCTACTGATTGCCCTCTTCTTCAATTGCAAATATTCCCAGGTACACAACCTTTGAACCATGTATTGTTGAAAGTTTGAAGTTGAAGCAGATAATAGAGAAATGAATATCAGTTTATATTATAGCATTGGTGTAAAAGATAGTTCGAATGTTAGTTGGGCCTGTATTTTTACTGCAAACTGCAAATATTCTGTATAAACTAGCATACATTCTGTTCAAAGTGAACTGTTAGATAGCATGGCTCAACAGTAATGACAGTATGACTTAGACAGCATGTTTGATTTAGTATACATTCAGTTCAGTATAACACTTGTTTGGTTTAGTTATGACTGTATAACATAGAGCCATGGTAAGCACTTGTATGTATTTTACACAGACCTCTGAATTGACAAATCTATGGTATTAAGTCCGGGATAAATGTATCCCAAACAAACCCTCATGCAGTCACATTAAGAGTTGGCCATGAAGGCCAGCTTTTCCTGTCAGATTATGTGCTCCAATATAAGTTCGATATCGGGTTTCGGTATAGATTCTTTGTTTCGAAATAATGTGATGATTGTTGGGAGAAACTAATAGTCATTTCGAGTTCATTTAGTAGTAATTTTCCTAATAAACAGCCGATTTCGTTTATCAATTTCAAATAGGTTAGAGTGCTAAAATGGAACTTGGAGGTCGTTAAACATAACTCAATATATGTTGTTAGTTTGTTGCAATCTCACTTAGCAAATTAATAAGCGTATTCACTCGATGAAGACAAAGCATGAGGCAACTCTCACCTCATGAACAATCAATCAGGTAATCAAACAAGTTTAGGTTCGGCAAACATAATAAGGATTCAGTCTGTATTTGTTCAAACAAGTAAAGTTTGGCATCGCCTTTCTCTTTAAAGATAAACGCAGTAGAAATGTAGCCACTGTAGGGTGCCCTTCTAAAATAATGAGACGAGCCTCGCCGAATAAAAATGCAAATTGCGGGGCCCTCAATAATTGATCATGGTAAATACTTAGAATTTGGGACGGACTGTTTAGTGAATTCCACTGCCTTCCCCAAAGACAATAATGCGTTCAGATTTCTTTAGGCGCGACTTTTAAGTAAATTATATTCTTAAAAATCGGGTGCACATTGATGTGACCCAAATCCAAGTCTCAACGGAGTCAAAAATGTGTTAACAACTACGGGTGCATTGATTGTGACGTGGTTCGAGATGCATTTTCACGACGTTGCAATTCTATAAAATAAATGATAATAATAAAAGCGGTTTAAACTCAATAAAAGCACATAGGTCACAACATGTATTTAAATCAGATATTTAACCATTATAACAATTTAAGCGACCGTGCTAGAACCACGGGATTCGAGGATGCCTAACACCTTCCCTCGGGTCAACAGAATTCCTTACTTAGAATTTCTGGTTCGCAGACTTCATTTGGAAAAGTCGAAAATTTCCTCGATTTGGGATTCAAGATAAACCGGTGACTTGGGACACCAAAAGCCAAACCTTTCCCAAGTGGCGACTCTGAATTAAATAAATAATCCCATTTCGAATATTGTCACTTAAATTGGAAAAACTCCACCCGCGCATTTAACCCTTCGGGGAGGGCGCGCAAAAAGGAGGTGTGACAGCTCTGGCGACTCTGCTGGGGATTGTGACCCAGAACCACTGGTTCAGGGTCCAAGAATTCGAGCTTAGAATAATTGTTATATCTGGCTTATTATCTGATCTTTATTACATGTTTTGCATAAAAGTGCTAAATGTTGTCTTTTACCGCTTTTGATATTATCTGAACTGTATATAAACTGTGCCGAAACCCTTCTTTTCTTACCTCCGGGGAGAAGCTCGCTGGTCGAGACTCCCTATTCTGTTAGTGTCAATACCTGAAATAAGAAAGAGGTCGGACAAGTTACAAAGCCGGACGATCTCGCGGGTCCCCGGTACGTAGCCCCCTCCTCGACTCGAGTTGTCCGCTCGGGTACACAGTCTAGAGCAAATACCAAGGTTTAAACCTAGTATAACGAAACTTCATGCCGGATCCCTAGTAGGAACGCTTATTTGCATCATATTGCATTTGACTTAGGGGACTCAACACAGGGGTTGGGTCCGTCTAGGACAGGCAACCTGAAATGGAAAAGACCATCATGCTGCATTCCTATCTGTGTTGTGCATTTATTTGCTTCGGTTCCGCATGTCGACCGGTTCTTAAAAAAAAGAAGGGAAAATAGCAGCGTAGGGGAGATAATTACTTATTTTTGGAAAATAAAACCAATGTCCAAGTAGTGTCAAAACCTCGCCGGAATTTTTCTAAAAAAAAAACTGTTTTGTTTATTGAGAGTTGTTAAAAAAAAATATATACAAAAAAATATTTCTTTTATCACTTTCAAAAATCAAAAAAAAAGAAAAGGTATTTATTTTAAAAGTAAAAAAAAACAAAAAAAAATCGAAAATTCATAATTTAAAAATGTGTTGTTTCTTTTGTAGTACCCCTTTTACGAATTCAGACTAATAGTCCAAATTTTTTCTAAAAAAAATAAAAAATAAAAAATATATAAAAAAAAATAGTTCCTTTAATCTTTATCTCTTTTCAAAAACAAAAATAAATATAAAAAAAACGTATTCCTGATTTCTAGGTTTGTTCGATTTTTCCTATTTTTACGATATTCCCGAACTACGCCGGTTTGATTCTCACCGGATGTGAGATACGTAGGCAACCCTCGTCGGGTTCAACCCCCATTTGGCTAAAATAGCCAAAATCAAAAAAATATGTTTCAAATTTTTAAAGAGTCATAAATAAGTCAGGTGATGCTGTTTTGTCATAAATAGCCGAATGTTCCCGAAAGGGACGCCGGAAGGCTAACTTTGCATAAACAGCCACCTTTGGGTCATTTTTAAGGTTTAGTCCAGTTGGCCCACACAACCTTAAAATCTTCGTCTCCTAGGCGTTGAAAGGTCGTGTTAGCAATATTGAGTTTCCTAATTTAAAAAAAACGATAAAAAAAAAGTCGTAAATGAAAAGGGTGACGCTGTTTTGACATGAATAGCCGAATGTTCCCGAAAGGGACGCCGGAAGGCTGACTTTGCATAAATAGCCACTTTTGGGTTTTGCTTAGCATTTTTAGACCCACACAGCCTTAAAATCTTCGTCCCCGAAGTGCTTAAAGGCCGTGTTCAAAGCTTGGTCCCCTCTGTAAAATATTTTGAGTCAGTCATTTTTGTTAAAATCACCTTAATAAATGTGCAGGATGAGCACGATGCAAAATGAACATTTTTCAATAATGACCAAAATCCCTGTCAAGTTACGGCTATGGTGGAATGATCTAGGTGTTGAAGGGCAAAATGAGGTTAAGAAATATCTGAAAGGTCTTGTGGGTCTGTTGGAAATCCAGCCTCGGGGAGATATCATAAGAGCTTTGGTTACCTATTGGGACCCGGCGCACAATGTTTTCCATTTCTCTGACTTTGAGCTCACCCCAACTTTGGAAGAAATGGCCGGATACATCGGGAATACTGAACTTCCTTTGAGGGAAAAATACTTGGTCGCCCCGAGAGTCGTCACGGTACATCGGTTCCTGGATTCATTGAAAATACCTAGAACAGTCCACAACCCGGATCTAGCAGCCGGATTCTGTACCCCATGCTTCATATATGATAGGTACGGTCACGAGGGGGGATTCAATAATCCAATCAACAAACTGTGCAGCAAAGGAGTTCGGCAGAAGTGGGACGAGCACAGATGGGTAGCATTCATGATGATGTTCCTGGGCCTTCTGGTATTTCCCAAGAAAGATGGAAACATTGATTTGAAGATATCTGGGGTCGTCAGCACTTTACTCACGCAAAGCGACAGTACTCTCGCGCCGATGGTGGTATCTGACATCTTTCGAGCTCTTACAGTTTGTAAAGCCGGGGGAAATTTCTTCGAAGGTTGTAACTTGCTCCTACAGCTATGGATAACCGAGCACCTCTGCCATCATTCCGAGATTTTGAGCCATGGTTCCCCGGAAAAGACCCGCATAGAAGAATCTTACACGAGAACCAAAGGGATCATTTTGCCCAAAGGAGTCCTGGCATGGACCTCGTTCTTTCAAGCTCTTACTGCCAGCCAAATACAATGGACGTTGGGATGGTTGCCTGTTGATGAGATCTTATATATGTCGGCGGCTAAAACTCATTTCTTGCTGATGGGGCTTAAGAGCATTCAACCTTACGCACCCGGCCGAGTTTTGAGACAGTTCGGAAGATGCCAGACAGTACCTCATGAGGAAGATTTTAGCACTCAAGCAGTTGAGATAAGTCCTAACGGACAGTTCCCAGAAGCAAAGATTCGCCAAATCTGGAATGAGGGCCAATATCTGAAATCAGATACTTGCGTGCGGGATCGAGCCAAAGGAGAAACGGCGCCTGGTTACCTTGCATGGTATAGGAGGGAACTCGAGCATGAAAGGCCAGCTAAAAGACCCCACATCCGGAATTTCACCGAGTCATCGCAAAGGCATTGGGATTGGTTAGCAAAGGAAAGAGGCTATTGTGCCGAAATCAGCAGGTTAAAACAACAAGTAGAAGGCATGAAATACGAGCACAACGTGCAAATTGCTACCGATCTGGGAGAGCGGAACAGGTTAATTCAAGAAAATGAAATGCTCAGAACCCAGATCAAACAAATAAGATTGGATGCAGATAGACAACCAAGGCGTCGATCGGACGAGCAGCTGATAAAATGGCTAAAAGGTGAAATCAGGGAATGGCGAGATGGTTTGGAGAAATCTGAAAACATCATAGCAGAGCTCAGGACACAGTGGGATACAAGAGCAGATAAGCATCGCAGGTACCTGATTCAATTGGAAAGCGACCATGAGAAGACTGTTGCTAAGATAAAGAGAGAGATGGCTGCACTTGGGTTGGGGAGGGCGCGCAAAAAGGAGGTGTGACAGCAGCCATTGGAGGGGAGTTCGGAGGTTGTTGGGGTGAGTCGAGGAAGAAGAAGAAAAGAAGGGGGGCGGGTAGTTTTCAACAGTTAGTTTTAGGGTTTTTGTTTTGAAATGAAAGATAGGGAAGTAGGGGTGTTGGGTCTTTGGAGTTATGGACTGGGTCGGGTTGACCCGGTGAGGTTTTGGGTTGGGTAGAGGTGTTTTGTGCCTAAATTTAGAATTGAAGAGGAGGCCCAATTTCGATTTTCTTCCATTTTATTTTGGCCCTCTTTTCTTCTTTTATTTTTCTTACACTAAATTCTAAAAATCCCTAAATTATCATATAGAACTAATTTAATTTATAAAAACAAATTAAACTCCCAATAACAATTAACACACAATTAAATAGCAATTAACGATTGAATCACACAATTTGGACGTTAAACGCTAAAAATACAAAAATACATATTTTTATGATTTTCATTTTTTTGTAAAACAAATTTAATTACTAACAATTGTAGAATTAAATCCTAAATGCAAATGTGACATATTTTTTGTATTTTTATTAGTTTTAACAAATAAACACGCACAGACAGAAATACAAATAATTATCAAAAATGCCACAAAAATTCTAAAATTGCACACAAAGGAAAATTGTTTTATTTTTGATTTTTTGGGAGTAATGCTCATATAGGGAAAAAATCACGTGCTTACAGTGTCCACACCGATGGGGGATTCTATTATTATAGATCGTGTTTATCGCTCGAGTGTGGTTATTATTGGGGGTCTTGAGACTAGCGTAGATCTCCTACTTCTCGATATGGTTGATTTTGATATCATTTTTGGGATGGATTGGTTGTCACCTTATCATGTTATATTGGATTGTTACGCCAAGACCGTGATCTTAAAATTGTTGGGGTTGCCTCGATTGGAGTAGAGAGGGACTCCTAGTCAGTCTACTAACAGGGTTATCTCTTATATAAAGGCTCGGCATATGGTCGAGAAGGGGTGTTTGGCTTATTTAGCTTATGTTCGTGATTATAGTGTGAAGGTTCCTTCTATGGATTCTGTACCAGTTGTTCGGGAGTTCCCATAGGTTTTTCCTGCAGACATGTCGGGGATGCCACCCGACAAGGATATCAACTTTTGCATTAATTTGGCTCCGGTCCCTCAGCCCATTTATATTCCGTCGTACCGTATGGCCCGACCAAAGTTGAAAGAATTGAAGGAGCAATTGCAAGACTTGCTTGATAAGGGCTTTATTAGACCTAGTGTCTCGCCCTGGGGTGCGTCAGTGTTATTTGTAAAGAAGAAGGATGGGTCGATGAGGATGTGCATAGACTATCGGCAGTTGAATAAAGTCACCATCAAGAACAAGTATCTATTGCCGAGGATTAATGACTTATTTGAATAGCTTGAGGGTGCCAAGGTGTTTTCAAAGATTGATTTGAGGTCTGGCTACTATCAGTTGAGGATTAGGGCATCCGATGTCCCTAAGAAAGCTAGTTTCTAGTAATGTCATTTGGCTTGACAAATGCCCTAGCAGCATTTATGGATTTGATGAATTGGGTGTTGCTTTCTTGGGTCAGGTTGTATCAGTAGAGGGTATTCAAGTGGATCTGGAGTTTCTTGGGTTTGGCGGGTTATTACCGTCGGTTTGTGGAGAGGTTTTCATCTATAGCAACCCCGATGACCAGGTTGACCTAGAAGGGTGCCCTGTTCAGATGGTCGGACGAGTGTGAGGTGAGCTTTCAGAAGCTCAAGACAGCTTTGACTATGACGCCGGTGTTGGTGTTTCCCACAGGTTCAGGGCCCTATACAATATATTGTGACGCATCTCGTATTGGATTTGGTGCGGTATTGATGCAGGGTGGCAAGGTTATTGTATATGCTTCACGGTAGTTGAATATTCATGAGAAGAATTATCCAGTTCATGACTTGGAGATAGCAGCCATTGTTCACGTGTTGAAGATTTGGAGGCACTATCTATATGGTATGTCGTGTGAGGTGTTCACGGATCATAAGTGTTTGCAGTATTTGTTCAAGCAGAAGGAGCTCAATTTGAGGCAGAGAAGGTGGTTGGAGCTATTGAAAGATTATGATATCACCATCTTGTATCATCTTGGGAAGGCCAATATGGTGACTGATGCTTTGAGTAGGAAGTGAGCTAGTATGGGTAGCCTTGCATATATTCCAGTCGGTGATAGACCGCTTTCATTAGATGTTCAGGCTTTAGCCAATCAGTTCGTAAGGTTGGATGTTTCTGAGCCCAGTCGTGTTTTAGCTTTCACAATCGTTCGGTCTTCCTTGTTTGAGTGTATCAGGGAGCGGCAATGTAATGATCCTCATTTGCTTTTTCTTAGGGACACAGTACGATACGGAGATGCCAAGCAGGTTACAGTTGGAGATGATGGAGTTTTGAGGATGCAGGGTCGTGTTTGTGTGCCTAATGTGGATGGTCTTCATGAGTCGATTCTAGAAGAGGCCCATAGTTCCCGATATTCCATTCATCCGGGTGTCGCTAAGATGTATCAGGGCTTGCGGCAACATTATTAGTGGAGGAGTATGAAGAAGGATATTGTTGCATATGTAGCTCGGTGTTTGAATTGTCAGCAAATAAAGTACGAGCATCAGAGACCTGGTGGCTTGCTTCAAAAGATTGAGATTCCTGAGTGGAAGTGGGAGCGTATCACTATGGACTTCGTTGTTGGACTCCCACGGACTCAGAGGAAGTTCGATGCAGTTTGGGTTATTGTGGATAGATTGACGAAGTCAACACATTTTATTCCTGTGGTAGTTTCCTAATCTTTTGAGCGGTTAACAGAAATTTACATCTGTGAGATCGTTCGTCTTCATGGTGTGCCCGTGTCTATAATTTCGGATCGAGGTATGGAGTTTACCTCGCAGTTTTGGAGGGCAGTACAGTGTAAGTTGGGTATGCGGTTCGAGTTGAGCACAACATTTCATCCTTAGACGGATGGATAGTTCGAGTGTACTATTCAGTTCTTGGAGGATATGCCCCGCGCCTGCATTATTGACTTTGGAGGTTCTTGGGATCAATTTTTGTCGTTATGGGAGTTTTCCTACAACAACAGTTATCAATTAAGCATCCAGCTGGCTCCCTATGAGGCATTGTATGGTAACAGTGTTGATCGCCGGTCGGATGGTTTGAGCCGGGAGAGGCTCGGTTGTTGGGTACAGATTTAGTGCAGGATGCCTTGGATAAGGTTAAGATCATTCAAAAGAGACTTCGTACAGCTCAGTCCAAGTAAAAGAGTTATGCCGACCGTAAAGTTCATGATATGGTATTCATGGTCGGAGAGAGAGTGTTGCTTCGGGTGTCACCCATGAAGGGTGTGATGCGGTTTGGGAAGAAGGGCAAGTTAAGCCCTAGGTTCATCGGGTCTTTTGAGATCCTTGATCGAGTGGGAGAGGTGGCCTACAGACTTGTGTTGCCACCAGGTTTATTAGTAGTGCATCCAGTGTTTCATGTGTCCATGGTTCGGAAGTATCATGGTGATCCATCCCGCGTGTTAGACTTCAACATTGTCTAGTTAGAAAATGATTTGACCTACGAGGAAGAGCCGGTAGTTATTCAAGACCGGCAGGTTCGTCAGTTGAGATCAAAAAGTTATTCTTCGATTCGTATGCAGTAGAGAGGTCAGCTTGTTGAGGCAGCTACCTGGGATTCCGAGTCTGATATGCGGAGCAGATATCCCCATCTTTTCACTAGCTTAGGTACTTTTCTATGTCCGTTCGAGGACGAACAGTTATTTTAAAAGTGGAGAATGTGATGACCCAAAAGGTCATCTTCTGTTTTAGAACCTGATTCCGTGTTCCGAGGCCTTAAAACCTCATTTTATCTCTCCTCGATTTGTGTGCGCAATCTGAGCGTATTTCTGAAAATCCTTTATATGAACAATTGATGAAATAATGATTTTTGGCCTAAAAAGTTGATTTTTGTTGACTTCGGTCAACGTTTTAGATAAATGGATTCGGACCCGTGTTTTGACGGTCCCAGTAGGTACGTAGTAAGATATGGGACCTGGGCTTATGCCCGGAATCGAATTCCAAGGTCCCAAGCCCGAGAAATAAATTTTTGATGAAAATTGTAAGACTGAAAATCTAAGGAATTAAAAAAATTAATTAATGTTTGATCTCGTTAGTCTCAGGCCCGTATTTTGGTTCCGGAGCCCGGTACAAGTTTAATATAATATTTAAGTTGTCTATGAAATTTGGTGAAAATGGTGTTTATTTGACGTGTTCGAACCTTGGGTTGAGAAAATAGAAGTTTTGAAACTATCTTAAAAATTTCATGCAATTTGGTGCTAAATTCATAGTTCTAGGTGTTATTTTGGCGATTTGATCGCGCGAGCAAGTTCGTATGATATTTTAAGACTTGTGTGCATGTTTAGTTTGGAGCCCAGAGGGCTCGTGTGAGTTTTGAATAGGCTACGGGGTGTTTTGGAACTTACAAAATTTTGCTGGTATAGCTGAACCTGTTGCAGGCCTCTAATCTCGCATTTGCGAGGTCAGGCATCGCAATTGCGAGCACCACAGGTTCCGCATTTGCGAAGGAAGGCTGGGCTAGAAGTTCTCGCATTTGCGAAGGAAGGTGGGAAGGGGCAGTGATCGCAAATGCAATCATTATGTCGCATTTGCGGAGGTTCATGTTCGCAATTGCGAATATTCCTTCGCAATTGCGAAGGCAGCATAGGTGTAAGGGTTCTCGCATTTGCGATGGGACCTTTGCATTTGCGAGCTTCGTAATTGCTAAGCTCAGGTCGCAAATGCGACATCTGCAACTGATATGTTGAACTTAGACGGGATTTTTCATTCATTCTCCCATTTTTCAAAACCTAAACTTCAAGAGGCGATTTTCCAAGGGCTAGTTATTCCCAAATCAAAGCTAAATGATTCCTAACTCATTTCTTTCAATCTTTTACTTCTTTTCACCAGATTTCATCCTTCTAGAGTTTTCATGGTGGAATTGGGGATTTTTGGGTAGAACTTAGAAATTTCAAAATTTGGGGATTTAGACCTCAATTTGAAGTCGGATTCCCAAAGCAATTGTATATCCGGGCTCGAAGGTGAATGGGGAATCAGATTTTGATCCGAATTTTGGGTTTTGACCAAGCGGGTCCGAGGTCGATTTTTGACTTTTTGGGAAAAATGTTAGGAAACCTATAATTATGCATTGGAATTGATTTCTTTAGCGATAGTTGATGTTATTAAGTTAATTATGACTAGATACGAGTGGATTGGAGGTGGCCTCGAGAGGTAAAGCGGTAATTGAGCTTTGAATTAGCTGTTGGATTTAGGTTAGTATTTGGTCTAACTTTGACTCAAGGGATTAGGGATCCTCGACTTGCTTGCTATGTGAAATTTCATGTGCGTGGCGTATAGGTGTGGTGACGAGTAACTATGCGCCGCCAAATTATCAGTTTAGCATGTTCCCTTCCCCGTTCCTAATATATTGTTTCATGTCTTAACTGCTACATGCTTATTGGTGCTTCCATGTTTAATTGCTTCTTATTAGATGTTGTTTTCTTTATTGAAGTTATTAATTATTCTGTAGTTCATTGTGTCACATTATTGGTTTAAGTTGGTTTATCGGTGTTTCATGGTACATGTTGGTTGGTCTCGGTGTGTAGTATTAATTGATGAAGTTTCATAATTGTATAGTTTTCCGTTTGTTTTGGGTTTGAGGCATAAATGTTGTGGAGGGTTTTGAGCCAAATTGTCAAATACTTGTTCTTATTGTGTGATTGGTACTGATATGGTGGGATCACATTGCACGCCGCAACAGGAGGAATAAGGGTGGTACATTGAGGATGAATAAGGGTGAAATGTGATTGTCTGGTGGGATCGGATTCGGATTGCGCGCCGCAACTGGAGTAATATGGGTGGACAGGTGGGATCAGGTTGCATGCCGCAACAGGAGGAATAAGGGTGATATATTGAGGAGCAATAAGGGTGGACTGGTGGGATTGGGTTGCACGCTGCAACAGGAGTAATAAGGGCGAATGTTCATATTATTACAGATTTTATGGTGGGATCGGAATGCGCGCCACATCACTTTGCTGTTATGTATTCTTCTTCTGCTGTGATTTTATTTTGTATCATTATAACTCTCTTAAGGATTGGTTATAGCTGAGTACTAGCAGAATAACTGGGTTCCGTATTTATTTACTGCAAGTTACTGTTCCATTTCGTTCTGTACTTCCTTTTTGCTTTATTATAAACTGTACGCAGGTTATATTATAAACGTCCTGCCGTAGCCTCGTCACTACCTCGTCGAGGTTAGGCTCGGCACTTACCAGTACATGGGGTCGGTTGTACTGATACTGCACTCTGCACTTTTTTGTGTAGATTTTGGAGTTGGTTGTGGCTGATCGAGAGGTCGGTTGCAGGCATTCATTTAGGAGACCCAAGGTAGTCCTGCTGACATCTGCAGGCCCTGGCGTCCCCTCCTATGTTCTACAGTTCTGTTTTATTTTCTTTCGAGACAGATGTACTTTTCTTAGATATTCATAGAGTATTCGTGGGTTGTGACATCAGTTTCTGTATCTTAATAGTATATAGATCATCGGTTTATTATGTACTTCTGCTTTTATTTCCGTTGATTTAGTTTTGTTAAATTTTAATTATAAAATGTAAAGGAAAAAGGTGAATAGAACTCTAACGTTGGCTTGCCTAGCGAGTGCAAAGTTTGGCGCTATCACGGTCTCGACGGTGAAAAATTCGGGTCGTGGAAAGAAAGCATAACAATATCTCAATCTTCAGTATTCAGAAAACGAAGGAAGAGAAGGAGGAGAAATAGGCCTGAAGTTGTTTAAACAGTGGATACAAGTTAAATCTTTTTTAAAAATTGGGTATATATTAAATGGGAGCGATCAAATAGAGCGCCCCGTGCAATTTTTACTTCTTAAAGTTATTACTCACCGAGTTATAGTGTATGTTTGGATTAGCTGAATAAAAGTAGCTTTTAAACACTTGAGCTTTGAATTTAAATAGAAGTAGTTACGCGTTTGGATAGAAGTACTGAAACTAAAAAAAACAGTTGATGTGTTTGGTAAAAAAGTATCGATCAGCACTTTTTCTAATAAAATGAATTAAATATCTTTAAAGTGTTAAAACTAAAAATGAACTTATATATGGAACATTTTTAATATTAAATTAAGTCAGATATAGATTAATTTATGCCTCAATTCACTTTAAGTTATTGATTGGATAAAATTATTTTTATTAAAGATAGATTATTTATAATAACATACAATAATAAATAATTTGACAGGAGTTTGGAAGTAAAAAAAAACACATACTTAGTGGGTATTTGGACGTAAGAATTGTAAAATTCCAAAAAAAAAAAAGTGAAAATTTTTCAAGTGAAAATGGTATTTGAATATTAGAGTTGTGTTTGGACATGAAAATAATTTGGGTTGTTTTTAAAGCTTTGTGACTGATTTAAGTGAAAATTTAAAAAAATAATTTTTTGGAGTTTTTCAAATTTTTGAAAAATTTCAAAATTCATCTTCAAGTGAAAATTGAAAATTTTGAAAAGGTTTGAGAAAAGGTTTCTTTAGAGATTACAAAAAGTATGAAGGACAATGTGGTAAATTAGTTGGTCAAACCTAAATAGCTTTAAAGCTAAAAAAAACAATAAGTTGGGATTTCCTAGCTTATAGTTTTTGACTTGTTTTAAGCACTTTTTTATTTTACCTTAACACTAAAAACAACTAAAAAGTGTTTAAAAGCTGGTTTGACCAGCTTAAAAACCCATCCGAACAATTTGTGCATACGATAATTTTGCTAACTAAAGCAGGGGTGTACGCGAAATTTTTTGTAGGCAATATCGTATTTACATAAATAATAATAAATAAATAAGTATTATCTAATATCATTTTCCCGCAAGTTGAAAGTCTTGGCCCAATGATTTAGTTGAATATCATTGCAAAGAGAGGTGTATGTTTACTTCTCCCTAGCCTCAAATTTTTAACAAAACACTCATTCAAAGATGTTCAAAAAATGATTATCTAGGTTCAACCTCGAACCTATGACTTTTAACAAGCCAAAATATGAGCTTGACCAATGGACCAAGAAGTACTATTTGCCAAGAAGCGGTGTCATAATTATATATTGCTTCATTTTTATTGTATATTAGTATAAATATTTAATATTTTCTCCAGCGAACCGGTGTCAGATAATACTTCTTCCACCCATGTGCATCCACCCCTGTGCTAGTGTGTACGAGTTAACAATTCTGATGAGCTACAGATTGGTTCGCGTAGGCAAAAAGTCTTATTTATCTTCGTATTTCCTTTACACCTTTTCACTCTGCCGGTCAATAATTAGTTAGTTTTATGAATATTTTAGTTACTATAGACTTGTGGCTAGTAAAGAATAGCTTAGTGGCCGAGAGAGTTCAAATTTTGAAAGGTTATTGGTTCACTTCCAACTAGCTACAATCTCCCAAACCCCACTATGTGGGATTATACTGGATATGCTGTTGTTGTAGACTTGTGAGTTGTGACTAGTGACTACCGGTATTCTTTCCGTATTTTAGAGATGAATTTAGCATGATTATGTCGCAAATGATTGGTCGATAATAGTTGTGACTTGTTTTGGATGTGTGTTATTTTTGTGTGATTTTTAATTAGCTTCGGCTGTTTTCTTTTCTTTTTCCGTTCCTGGCCGTTTAGCTTGTCCTGGAAGGTTATAAGCAGATAGATTTTTCAGTCAAATGTTTAATGGTAACCTAATTTTTGTATTTTTTTTTTTATTAGTTTCTGTTTAAGCAATATCAGGTTATCAGACTGAATATTTGCTACTTTTCTGGTATGCTTTAGAAATTTTGCATTTTCTTCACACATAATTTACAGGAGAATCGGGAAGATCTAACTAGGCATCCCTGGCTAGTACACATCTAAGATTTAAAGACACTATGGCTCGAATTTAGTCTATAGTCATATTTGATCCAAACTTCGCATTTAACAAGTATAATGTTTGTGATTAGATGGCAGTACTAATTTTCAGAAATCATTATTGTTTAGTGGTGTTGGTTCCCCAAGTACACGCAAATATACGTGGTCGTCAAGTAATAAAGTGACTCGAAAGTCGGATGTCGAACCCACAAAGACTTAGATTGATCGTTAACTAAGCAAACTAAAATCAATTAATTGCTCAAGATATTTAAGAGTGATATTTTTCTATTAATCTACTATTGCGGAAATTAAACAAGTAACAACTAAATGATCAAGAATGCAAAGGTGTATGACGAGATTTTACTTCAGAGGAGATGAAAATTTCAGGGTTGTGGTTGGTTTATCAATCCTATTAAGTTCAATAATCACACTCGTTAATCCAGATTATCTATGGTTGCATTAACTGGATCGTTTATATAAACAGCATGTTCCCACAATACTACTCACCTGTATCAAC
Organism: Nicotiana sylvestris; assembly: GCF_000393655.2. NCBI lineage: Eukaryota > Viridiplantae > Streptophyta > Magnoliopsida > Solanales > Solanaceae > Nicotiana > Nicotiana sylvestris. The sequence continues at coordinate 19,057,304 of NC_091062.1, read as the reverse complement.
CATATATTCCTATAGTATAGAGTCTATCATGAACGAATATAATACAACATTTAATTAAGCAAGGCTGTTAGGTATATTCCTATCATAACCGCGAAATCTTTCCCCGAGCCACGGATTCAGAAACAAGCTCTCTCTAATTCTACTCTAATCTAAATACGATTTTCCCAAGCATAACATAGATAGTAGGGTGAACTGGTAGCTACAACAATTCACAAATTAAAACTAGAATTAAAGAAACAACCACAAGATGATAATCCGAATTAACGAAAATGTAATTAATAAACGTTAATAATCATGTCAACCACAACCCTAGAACGTGGAGTGCTTAGCCACTCATGTTCGTAGTAACAATTTTTTAAGTATTTTGTATAAACAAATTACAAAGAAAAGATAAATGGATGAAGAACTCTGATTTTCTCCTCTAAAAGTTGTCCACGTGATGTTCTTACCTCCGATCGCAAAAACTCCTCTAAAAATGATGCTTAATGACTATTTATACGTGTAGGGAAAAGACTCATACAAAATATCCAAGTCCAAAATCAAATAGGAGACAAAATAGACTTTTAAAACCCGGAACACCCTCGCGAGGCAAAACGCGAGTTTCACCTCGCTATACACTGTGCGACGCCAGCTCTGTCGCGAGCTAAGTACCTCGCCTCGCAAGCTCAAACGCGAGGATGCAAATGTCGCGTCGCCTGCTTTTGCTTCTGCTGCGTTTACATTTGTGTGCTGCTTCAATTCTTCATTCTGATTTGCATATTTCTTTGCCTAACTCTCCATTCCTTTCAATTCAATTGTTGTCTTTTTCCATTGTTCTTTTTTTTTCCTCTTGTGATTTATTTTGTCTTCCTTTGTAAGTAAATACCCACTAATTAAATAATCATAAATTCATTCTTGTAGTGTATAAAATACATATAAAATTTCTACTTTGTTCCCAATTTCGTTTTCAACGTACCTACACATAAAATAAACTCAATTAAGCACAAATATAGTATAATTTAGCATTAAAGCACCAAAATATAAGGTAAGTAATGCACTAAAAATATGGAGTTATCGCCGAACATCAAGTGGCTATATATTAACTTCCGATAATTATCATATACAAAATTACTCTCTATAGCTACTATTTAGTTGTTATGCGATTGTATTCGTTGTATTCGCGCTACTGTATTCATGAATATAGTAGCAAAATTCGCCTAAAAATAGGGGAGTCCAATTGTGCGACTGTGTATGCTATATTCGCGCTACTGTATCGCCTAAAAATAAGGGAGTACAGCTGTTTAATAACGGAGAGGATCAATTAGTGTGTATTACTCCTAATTTAACTCAACAAAATCAATTATACATAAACTTCGTTGCTACTGTGTTACATTTTATGTATTCGCACGACTGTATTTATAAATACAGTGAAGTAATCAAGAAATAGAGGTAATCAAGATATTCATTATTCACTATTATACATTGTATTCAATTCACCGTATTCAATTCGACTGTATTCAAACAACAAAATATCAGAAAACACAGTGATATTCGGTTGTATTAAAAAATACAGACCTTCGGAATACATATACAGACGAAAAAAACAATGTATTTATACAAAAATATAATGTATTTGACTGTATTTGTACATAATACAATGTATTTGTATCATTGTATGTGACTAAATAGCAAAGAAGAGAAGAAAGTTCGTAGAAGATGGCGTTTTCCGGCCAAGCAAACAACTGTATACATTGTATTAAAACTAAAAATAGAGATGAACAAAAACCCGGCTCTGAAATCCTCTCCGGTATAGCCATGGCTAGATCTGTTCGCCAGCAGTCAGCGAGCCGCCTGGATGCGAGTTGATGGAGAATGTTGATATGAGAACGTAGCGCAAAAGTAGCAGCGCTAATATTACTTTTTCTTCTAGTCTAGAAGTTGGGTAAGTTTAACAACAAACCGATTCCGAGATGTCAAAAAGGCCATATTATGTTTGAGGGAGAAGAGAAAGGATCGAGAATCTTGCTGGTAGAGAGAGAAAGAACATAATTGTTGTATTTCATGTCTCAACGGTACTGTATAAAATAAATATCTATGTTGCTATAGAATAGAAAAGGTAGATATAAGCAATAATATTTTGATTTATAATAAATAGAGTGTAATAGTTTATTATAGGAAATAAAATTTCATATTTTTAATGAAGTTACTATCATTTCTTCGGAAGCATTTGTATTATTCTGTTATAAATGGTGTGCATCAATTATTATTTAACAGAGTGAAGATAGAGAAGATTAAGGTGAATTCGTATAGGGTAGCATAGTCCAGAAAGGCATTAAATATAAGGACCATATGAGAATGACATAACAATGCAAAATTTCCCATTATAATGATAGACTGCAAAATGGACAGTTTTGCAAAAACTGTTGCAATTAAAACATAGGAATTAGGAGAGGGCACAGATACTATTGAATCTTCTGAGGAAATCAGAAATACTAAATGATTTTTTTGGAAATGAAGTAAAGAATGGTCAAACATTGAACTGAATCACTATTTTGGTGATTTTCTTTTTCTTTTGGGGTATTGTTTATGTTATGTCACTTTCATTCTTCTGTCCTCTTTATTTAATGGTCAAAATCTCGACAAAATATGAATTTAATGCGCACCTTCTCCTTCTTCTTTACTTCTAACTTTTTGCCATTTTTTGGATTTTGGAGTACTGTTTGATTTCTATAATAAAAAGACCCTGTTTCACTCCACATTTATTCTTTTTGTCTGTACAAATAATATTTAAAATTGGTAGTTATGTTCATATTATCCTAGTTTCTGCCACAATTAGCACTCAAACTACGTACTTTAATTTTAAAATGAAAAGTGAAATCTTTTTGAGAAAAGTGCATTCAAAAATCAAAATTTGTCTTAGTCAAGTGGTTGCAATAATTATTTTGTGTCACTCAGGCCATTCGCCTCCATTTTCTAGAATTACATCAATCATTACTTCAGTTTTTAATCCAAAAAAAACATATTCCATTTTATATTTTTCTCTCTTTAATATTATATTATTATCTTTTATTTAAATTGTATTTTCTTATTTCTATTAAAGAAATTCTATCTTTTTTTTCTTTTTTATGTATTCATCACATATAATTTGTAAGAAAATTATAGATTATATATATTAATGGATAATTCAAATAAAAGTGAAATCATTGAGATACAAGATAATTAACTTACAATTTTACATAAAAATAATAAATGCACAAAAATTAATTTATCAAAATTATATGCCAAAGTTAAGATGTAAAATTAATATTATAAAGATATTACATAAACATAATTAGGTATATATAAAGAGTTAAATAATAAAAATAATAATAATAAAGTAAGGATGAATAGTTTCACTCCAAATTTAGAGTAACACTATTCATCCCCCATTTTGCAGCCAAAAATGGGGAGCATTGGAGTCGCAATTTGGCAAAACTGACTGCATAGCGTTGGAGATGCTCTTAGGTACTCTAGTTCATACAGAATTCAATCTTTCATTTCTCCACTCTTCACGAACCCATTCTGAATTTTAGAAAATAAATTTAAAAAATGGAACTTAATTAGTGAATTGTTTCACGTGGTGCTGGTTTCATCATTCTTAGATTAATTTAAATGAAGAAACTATCAGTAAAGATTCATATAGTCAATCCCAATTTATATGAAGCAAATATATATATAGCTATTCATTTATTGTTGTTTTTACTGTTTGAAGGTGAATCTTAGAGCAGCGGTAAAGTTATCTCTGTGACCTATAGGTTATGAGTTCGATCTGTTAAAGCAACCACTAATACTTATATTAGGGTAACCTATCTGCATTACACCCCTTGGGTGCGGCCCTTCTCCGAACTTGTATTAGTGGAAGAACTTCCTCGTAGTCTTTGGCTGTGCACAGTCAAATTTATTGTGTAAACTAATGCTTAATAATTGTGGCAAAGGCTAAGATGAATGTAATAATATATTATATGCCTTAAAGTGAAAAAGAAAAAGATAAAAAAGGCTAGAGCTAAGCTTGAAGAGTAGTGGTGAAAAAATAGAAAGAAAGGTGAAAGGAGGTACAATGTTTGTTTAGCTTCTTAAAGTGATTGTTGACCCAATTATTATTAGCATTCACTAATTTGGAAGAAACAACTTTCTTAGTCAACTCCATTCTTTGAACCTTCCGAATTACATTAAAAAGTTTCACTTCACTTATACCTTGAAAAGATATACAGTATGTTTTTTAGTCAAGTTGTCATCTTATGTCTTTGCATTTTATGTAGTGGAAAAGAATTTAAAGTAAAAACTCCCAGATTTAATAATGGACACTTAATTTAAACTCTATTTTTAATCTTTCCATCAATCGACAAAGTAGAACGATCAGAAAAAAAATTAAGTTATAAACATAATAATAAATGATACTCCTATCTTATACAATTTGAGGGATAATTTTTGCACTATATGAGTCAAACACATATTTGAAACTTCTACATAGAGGTACTTTTGACAACGACTCCGTTTTTCCTCTTTTCGGATGATAAATTTTTCTTAAACTATGGAGTGTGAATCTACCATCCAACATATAAGTTCGAACTTAATAGTTTTTCCCTAAATTTCGTAAATATTTTAAGAAAATTCGTTAAATATCTATAAATATTTAATTGTAAGTTCAATTATTATTTTATATTAACTTGAAGAATCTATAAATTTCAAACCCACTAATGCTTCTAAACGCATTAATTATAGTCTTGGCATTACTGTCCATTTTGTCATAACTTGAAGAAAGAGCATAATACAATAGGTATGTTCTTTTGGTAGAACATTTTGTCTCTTCTTATACAGAATATGACACATCAACCACTCAATTTATTTGAACGCCCAATTATACTTTCTTCTTATCAAAACCAAAGATTCATTCTGTCTATAAATACCGACTCCACTTTCACATTTCTTATGATACCATCTTCCAAGTAAGGTAAACTGAAAGAGGAACATGATGTTCCTCAACTTTTCTGCATTTTTTGGTTATCCGCTCACACCCATGGCTGTACTGGACCAAGAAGAAATGGTGCTCGGAGTCATGGTTCAACCATGTGAAAGCGATGAAACGATGCATCAATTATCATCTTAATCCATGCAGCGGTGTTATCCTTCCTGAGCTTATTCTTCTTACATTTGTTTCTCGTCTCTTAGAAAACTGGAGAAATGGCTCGAGTTTTCTTGACCTTGCAAGTCCGAGACCTGCTATATACCCCTAAAGCTTGCAAGGTTACTTAGAGTCCTTGTTTCTTTTCTATCCCTCCTGAGCTTCTTTCTATTTTCCGCATTAACCCTTCTCTAAAGGTTGTGGTGTATCATTTCTATTTTTATATTGTAAAACAAATTCTCTCTATGTTTGTTTCTCTGTGTGTGTAGTCTTTGTAAAACAGCATACTGAATGAAAATGCCAATCTTTGTTGTCTTTTTGGCATGTGTCCATTAGCTATACAAAGATCCAACTGTGAAATAAAAGAGTGTACATTTGCTTGTCTGAAGTAGCTCACCTGAAAGTGCTCCAAATGTAAATCACCCCGAATGATCATTTGTCAAGGAATTAAAGATATGAATTATGATTTCAATGACAAAAGTCATTGATGTATAACTCTGCCTCTGCCATTTAAGAGCAGTACATCCTCCTAATTACCAAACCCCACAACTTTTTACATGTTTTAATGTGAATACATAGACAAATATGGGGAACCATGCCATCTGATGGTTGTTGAATAGATATCTACAGAAAAAATTGAATGTGAAATCCATTTCTACTAAATAGATTTCAACTGCAGTTCAATCAAGCATTCTTAACTAGCAGCTTTATAATTCAGGCTGCAAGGACTAGCACTTTTATAGTTCCCTGGCTGTTAGCGGCTAACATCGTAGGGCTATCACTCTTCCAACATACCGCGCTAATGAAATAAGATCCTGCGTCTTCATCGGCATCATCCACATCTGGGGAACCAAATCTATGCCAAGTAACAGGTTTGGAGATCGCCTATAAATTCCAACACATTAGTTAAATCAAATACTGTGAGCACTTCAGCAAAGATTACAAATTTTCACTGACCTTATGGTACACAAATACTTCATTTGTTTCACTGCCACAAGCGAGGAATTCATTGTTTACTGTGAGACCAACAAAGTTTTTCTCGTTTGTATGTCCTCTAAGTGTGCGAATCTGGAAATCACTCAAGCAGTGTTAATAGCCGTGAATAACTTTTGCCTTCGGTCAAAGAACAAAGAGAATTGAAAGACCAAAAAAGCATCTCACCAACCATAGCAAATGGTTGGTGGCAGGAAAATTTCTTCAATGAGGGATAGTAAAATTTAAAAAATATCTTACAGGCAGATTTTCTTTTACATCCCACAACCGTAGTGTACTATCTGTTGATGCTGAAGCAAGCTCATTGTTGGACAAAAATTTTACGTATGAAACAGCTTTTCTATGGCCACTAAAAATGTGAACCGGCTGGCTGGTGTTCCTTAAGTCATAATAATGGATATGATGATCCGCAGAGCCAACCTACAAAATACCACAAGATATACACCATGAGGATTAATTCTTTCTTCTTTTTTTTTTTTTTTTTTTTGGGGGGGGGGGGAGGGGGAGTTGAAACACGGACTGAACTATATGAGAAATTGATGCTCCAAATCCAGAAATTTTTAAGGAACATATAATGAAGAATCTAGAATGTTCGCACACAAACGAAGTTATCTATCATAATGAAACATGGAGTCTGCATAGCTAAAGGAACATATGGAATATTATCCATGTCTAACTGCAAAACAAATTTGACAATGGCATGATTACGGCAAAAACACATCATGGAGATCAACCCAACAGAGCCAGGAGAGTAAACACATGCATGTATGAGCAGTTGATTGTTCAGTTATTGCATTAATTTTTTTAATCAAGATACTTCATTAATTGCATTTTAGCCATAACATCAGTCACGGTCTTTCAAATGAATGAAAGCAATTAGAGTTCCAAGCCAAAAGCACGTGAAAAATAATTTGAAAATGGTTCCATTATGTAACACAGAGCTCATTCACAATGAAGATAGTTCAAGGTGCTTTTTGTATTTTTGTTCCACTAGATCCAATAGACCAGCTAGCATCTCTTCTCAGATGAAGCAAAACTTTTATAAAAAAGAATCAGTAAGTAAGTGAACTGGCTTGGCAAGGATCCTAGTACTGAATACTCCGCAGCTCTTTCACAAAGTCAGGCATATCGCCAGCAACAAAAACTTTTCAAGATACTTCTTCAATGTGAACCCACCTCCCTAACAGCGGAGGTACCACATCATAAAAAGGAATTCACCAGCAGTGGAGAACTGGAGATATAAGGAATAGAAGAGACCTCTATATAAAATAAGGAATTTACCGCTATATGCACACCAGATCCAGGATTATATTTTACACAGCATATATTCGCCTTCATGTCAATATTAAGAACACTTGCTTCCTGCTTAGTGCACCAAACTTTGACCTGCAGCAGCATAGAATGATGATGCAAACCTAAGTTAGGGAAATAGAAGCATTATTGTTATTGGCTCGGAAAGTGAAAAACATGACTGTATAATAAACTATCAGAAAGCAATAAGGATAATTTGTGCCAAAACATCAAAAAATACTATAAAGGGTTAATATGCCCAGGGACTTTCTTCCATATGAACTAATGGACCAAAACTTAGACACGTGATGAAAAACTGAAAGTTCAATTTTAAGTCTAAGGTGTTTAGATGAGACAAATGTGCCACATTTAATAGTAGGATATTTCACGCTTTGTGGCCTCCAATTAGAAGACCAGCAGTAAGAACCCTGAGCACCTAAACAATATCTTTTCCAACGATAAGCATACATTTTATATTACTGTAGTAAAGGAGAAAGATGCTCAAGATCCTTTAGTTTAGCTAGCAAGGAAAAGATTTGCTGGTAAATATTAGTAAGATTTCAGTGCCTTTTAGAAGTTGTATATGACGCTCGCAAATATCTGTGGTACCTGACTTCATTACAAAGTTAGGGAAGAAGAAAAAAGAAGAGAAGAGAAAGGAGAAAACAAAGATTGGGGCTTAGGAAGCAGACTTCTGCTGTAGCTGAGATTTCACTAGCAGAGACTTAACAAGAGAAACTCATTGATATGAACCAAGAATTTTGCTTACATCGTTTTACTAGTATAGTGACTAGTCGCCTACGGGAACAATGTGATTCAAAAGAAGGGAAACAATCACAGAGAATTCTCAAGACATTCGTCCATAATCTTCTTAAAGTTGAAGTACTAATATTTTGTAGAGGAGCAAATAGCTAACACACCAAGCTAACTTACCTACTAGAATCTTGGGGACTGAGAGAAGGTATTTAACTTGCGAACTATGCCCACTGGCAGCCGGCACCATAGACTTCTCGACAAGGTTCTGACTTGATGCCAGGAAACAATCAGAAGATGTAAAACGATCGACTCTTTGTGATTTTCGGTCTCTAGATCAACGCTTTCATTGCTTAGGCATTTCTAACAATTGCGAAGACCTGATTAATTATCTATATAACATTTTTCTTTGCTGGGTTATCTATATAAAATACTTAGGTCACTTAACTATTTACAAGATAAACAATGTTACTACTGCGAGCAATAAGAGAAGAGAAGTGGCTTATATGACATAACTAATTAAAGGTGTGAGGTATGTTAAGAAAGTGGACCCTGCGCCTAATTCAACCTCAAAAATTAACTCATGAAGTGAGGATTGTCAAAGACCATATAAAGAGAATACAGTCCACTCCCTCAACCAATGTGGCAATTCTAACACCCTCTGCCCACCCACAACTAGACATCTGGGCACGTGGATTTAACATGGCCCAACATTAGGTAACAGAACAACAGGTCCAGGTCTAGCTTTGATATGATTTTAAGAAAGTACCTTGGGCCCAACTCAACCTCAACAGCTAACTCATATGGTAAGGGTTGTCCAAAACTATATAAAAGACTACAGTCCATTTCTTCAACCAATGTAGGACATACTAAGATACAATCTATGTTGCGCGGACTCTCCGAAATGTAGCCGCACCCGTGTCGGATCCTTCAAAAATGAACTACTATTGGAGGATCCAACACGTATCCTGCCACATTTTCGAAGAATCCAAGCAACATAGGATACAATACATATGTTATATTTGTTCACCGTGAAGTAATATAACTGAATAAAGTGACATTCTATTTCTCATTTCATCACGCTCCCTCACACTGGACATGGGAAAACCAACTTGAATTTGCTTATTTGAAAAAACAACAAACTAGTGAATGGTCGCAGAGGTAGTAACAAGGCTGCCTCAGCAGTGCCTCTGGAGTAGTGAACTGTCAAAATCACCCAAAATTGTATCATCAATGTTGATAGCATTTACCAGCTTCTCCACATTGCCCTGGTCTCACGATGTCAATTTGAACAACAGCTTCTCACCGGAATAGTATTGCTTGGAAAGTGACTGTAATAATGGAAAGTAGAATCACGGATAGAAGTGTTACTGAGATGGTCTAGGGAGTATGCCACTGAGACGGCCATTGAAAATAGGAGCAGTACTGTTGGAACGATAACTGGAGAAGGATACAGTAGTAAACTATGAAAAGAGAAAATTTAGGTCAGGTAGGCAGTATAAGGTCCTTCTCCTACGCGGATGATACTTGGGCCTCTATTAAGATCGACTGATGGAATATAAGACACCGTTGGTAGCATTTACATCAGCATTTCTCTAACCAGAAGCAAGCTCGTATGTTATTGAACATAGCACAGAAATGGATCAGAAGACAACGTAGGAATGGTTTATCAAACATTATTAAAGGATGATTCCAAGACTTATATTTACTTAGTAAATGAGTCATGCATTCTCTTTTGCTTCAGTGGTGTCATTAATTTCTATTGATTTGTCACATCATATAGGCCTGAGTATTACCAACCTAAAAAGGTTAAGACTTGTGTTTGACAAGTGAGAAGTAATCCTTTACTACCTTACAATCATCACTGCCAGATACAAGCATCGAGGGGTCTGTGCGTGAAAAATCAACACTCCATGCCCGTTTCTCATGCTCTTCATATTCCATCACACTCTGAACACCAGAAAGGGATCAGTATCAGTCATAGGAAGATGAAAAAGTCAACAGTTAATACTGATTATCAGAAGTGCTGATTCACCTGTCTAGTGGTCACATCCCATACAGTTACTATTCCATCATAATCGCTACTTGCTATGTGGTTCTTGGTATACTTATTCCAGCTCAAGCAGCTCAGCTTAGAACGAGTTGACATTTCGACAACAGGGCAATGCACATCTGCAGGTTCATTTACAACCTGAAAAGCAGAAGCATAACAGGCTAGATCAGTAACTACTAACTAGGAGAAGTAAGTTGAGAGAAATACGCAAAAGGAGAGCTCTGCCATAATATGTCCACCAAAAAAAAAACACAAATAAAAATACTATCATGGAAAGGAAAAGGTTAACTATATCCTTAAATGGCCAATATGTAGGTTGCGTTATAAGAAGAAGCTAAATAGTACTCATGGTCATTTACGTAAATATTAATGGAAACAAAATTAGCTGCAACAGTCAGGTGTTGTTCTCCTATCTAAGCACCACTCCAGTGTGTTTTAAGAACATATAAGAAATTTAATAGATCCACTATGCACAAACCAGGCGATGTGCTGTCTGCAACCAGGAACTTGTTGCCATCCAAATTTGCAGCAACAAACAAGGAAAACAATATTCCAGAAAGAAGGTGAACTTCACAGAGAAAAACATTTCATTCCCTGTGGAAGGTTCCGTATTGACACACATCCCCATACCATTAAGCATTATGTATGCCAGCAAGGTATTGAATGTTCGAGTTGTAAATGAACCAATACTATTTGTGAACAAAGCTCAACTCTTAGTCTCTGAGCTTCTTTAAACTTTGAGCTAAACGTTAAGGAGCTGAGCTCCTACAAACTTGAGGTCTGCTCTTTTATATTCATGGACGATTTACTTTAAATAATTATTTACTTAAATATATCTATATTAGTGCGAAAAGACATTATCACCCGATTTAATTCTAAATCTGCACATATTATATTATTACTTTTATAAAGTGTTATTAATATAAACATAATTTGAGCTTGAATTGAGGTTCGAGTTCAAACTCGATGTATCATCTTGTTTAGTTTGTCACACAAGTTGAGCCAAGTTCAAGTTTCACTAAATTTATGTGAGTCGTGCTTGAGCTTGCTTTCACCAACTTGTTTGGGATTGAGGCACAGTTGTTGTGCGGGAGCTTGCTTTCAAGCTCATTTGGAATTTGAACCGAAGCACTCATTAATACTGAAGTTGAGTTTGAACAACCAAAATGCAGGTCGGCTCGGGCTATTTTTTTTATGAATAATCATAAGGTGAAAAATAATTTCAGAATAAAATAGCTTTTGCACTTCCTCATTTGCACAATAAACAATAGAAGTTGACCCATGATATGTCATTCAGTAATGTCATTGCACCCAATGGAATCAAGAGATAAAACCAGCTAAAAAGTTAAAAACTCACCGAAGAGAAGTCAAAAACTTTTATGCGCCGTGAAACTCCAGCAGTAGCAAACAACTCATCATCACGATCAAATTCGATGCTGCAACAAAAACATCTTCAAGTTTAGTATTTGGAATAAGATTTGCATACCAGAGCCGAACTGATAAGAGAACCAAATAAATGGGATGGCTAATAAGACAATTTCCTGATTCTTTTTTCTTTTGTTGTGTGTCTCTGATTGTAATTTCAAGTCTGAAATTTACTGAAAATACAACATTCATGACACAAAGCAAAATCGGTCCTCCAGCGAAGCCATTTTCCCATTCTGGATAAAATCTATCTGCCACAACCACAACCCTGGTTCTCCTCTTTAATATCTAATATCCATATAAATCTGACAGCGTGGAAACCAGTAAAAGGAGAACTTTAAGCCTTCAATTATACACAAAACCAAACTTGCCTTGACACGATATTGGCTGAGTGAAAAAGATCCCCATGCCGAAGCTCAGCAATGACTCTTAACCGACTGTTAAAGATTAAAACTAAAAATTATCACAAAAGAAATAAAAAAAGGTGCAAGAAATTAAAGTCAAGCATGTTCAGCGAATAACAGACCATAAATTATACCTATAACGAGTGAAAGTGCTAAGTACAGACTGGAAATCTTCTAGCCCTGCACTGTAACCTTCTCTTTTTACGTCATCTATGTCCTTTTCCTCCTTAACATGCGATTTGTTCGCCAATAGACGTCTCTTTTGCAAGTAACATTCTTGGAGATCATTGAACTGTAGTCAAATATGAAAACCATTCACTAATAATATCAAAGAGTATAAAGGTAGGCTAGAAAGATAACCCATAACCAACATAGACATTAAGCAGTTCAGATATTTGACGGAGGAATATGTACTGCTTACATCTCTCTGCGAGAAAGCTTGAAAATTGATGGAAAATAGCTTACAAGAAGAATTGTGCATGATAGATTTCTTCAAAATCAGCAAATATGAGATCACCAATATTACGGGAATATTGTCTATGTTGCTCTGAAATAGACAAGAGGGGTTGCTCTGATGGTAAGCAACCCCCACTTCCAACCGAGAGGTTGTGAGTTCGAGTCTCCCCAAGAGCAAGGTGGGATGTTCTTGGAGGGAAGGATGCCGGGGGTCTATTTGGAAACAGTCTCTCTACCCTAGGGTAGGGGTAAGGTCTGCGTACACACTACCCTCCCCAGACCCCACTAAGTGGGATTATACTGGATTGTTGTTGTTGTTGTTGTTGTTGCAATATTACGGGAATAAGTCGGGTAGCTGAAAAATAGTTAACGAGAACCTCGGATGTGATTACATCATCATAATTTGATCATCACACTGGAAGCTTTCATACAAGAAATGCGTGACAAAAGGTAGTCATAGAATAGTCCTTTTTCTCATCAACTTTCCCGGTATGTCATGGGTCCAGTAGTGAATCCCACTACTGGATCAATTACAGATATCATTTTATTTCATACCAGCAGTAATTACAGGGGTATCAACCTACTAAGCCATACTATGAAAGTTTGGGAGAGGGTGGCGAAAGTGAAGCTGAGCAGGACTGTCTTATTTCCGAGATTCATGTCGGGGCGTTCAACTATGGAAGCCATTCACCTTATTAGGAGTATAGGGAGAGGAAGAGGGACTTGTATATGGTATTCATTGACCTAGAAAAAGTATACAATAAAGTCTCAAGGGAGGTCCTATGGAGATGTTTAGAGGCTAGAGGTATTCCAGTGACTTATACTAAGGTGATAAAGGACACGTATGATGGAGCTAAAACCCGAGTGAGGACAGTGGGAGGAGACCCGGAACACTATCATGTTGTGATGGGGTTACACCAAGGATTAGCCCTTAGCCCATTTTTATTTGCCTTGGCGGACGTATTGACACGTCACATTCAAGGAGAGGTGTCATGGTGTATTTTGTTTGCAGATGACATTGTATTGATTAACGAGACTCGAGTTGGGGTGAATGCGACATTGGAGGTTTGGTGACAGACATTGGAGTCAAAAAGTTTCAAGTTGAGCAGGAGCAAGACTGAATACTTGGAGTGCAAGTTCAGTTATGTGACTCATGAACCTAACGTGGACGCAAGACTTGATACACAAATCATCCCAAGAGAGGAAGTTTCAATCTTCAAGTACCTTGGGTCAGTAATCCAAAAATAATGGAGAGATTGACAAGGATGTTACTCATTGTATTGGAGCGGGGTGAATGAAGTGGAGGTTCACATTCGGTATTTTGTGCGATAAGAATGTTCCACAATAACTTAAAGTAAGTTTTACAAAGCGGTGGTGAGACCGACTATGTTTTATAAGGCTAAGTGTTAGCCAGTCAAGAACTCTCATGTCCAGAAAATGAAGGTAGCAGAAATGAGACACTAAGATGGATGTGAACATACCAAGTTAGAAAAGATTAGGAATGAAATTATTCGGGACAAGGTGGACGTGAACCCTAGGGAGGACAAGATGCGGGAAGTGATGAGAGGCACTAATGCCCCAGTGAGAAGGTGTGAGAGGTTTACCTTGGTGGGTTTGAGGAGAGGTAGAGGTAGGCCAAAGAAGCATTGGGAAGAGGTGATTAGGCAGGACATGGCGCTGCTTGAGCTTATCGAGGACATGACCCTCGATAGTAAGGTGTGGAGGTCGAGAATAAAGGTAAAAAGTTAACAGGTAATCGTGTGTTTTCCTTGTTCATACCAGTAATATTAAGATTAGTCTTGTACTTTTATCTTTCGAGATTTTCTATTACTGCATGTTTCTTTCACTTTGATTTTCTTGTAATCTTGTTGATGCTACTGTTTGTTGCTACGGATTCTTTTTGCATCTTTCCTTGAGCCGAGGGTCTATCGGAAACAGCGTCTCTACCTTATCAAGGTAGGGGTACCCCAGACCCTACTCGTGGGATTACACTGGGTTTGTTGTTGTATTTAATTTCATACCAAAGAAAATACAACAAAAAGATAAATAAATTAAGAAACTTGTAAGTGAGATGAGGTTGCAACCACAAAACATGTGCATTTACACGCTTCTTCCTCACCACAGCCAGACCTGATTGACTCATATGTTGTGAATTCATTTCACTGATAGAAGTATCTTTTCTATGTGGTCCAGGAGAGCTTATTCGAGATTTTCTATTGCTGCATGTTTCTTTCGCTTCGATTTTCTTGTAATCTTGCTGATGTTCCTGTTTGTTGCTACTGATTCTTTTTGTATCTTTTCTTGAGCCGAGAGTCTATCGGAAACAGCCTCTCTACCTTCTTAAGGTAGGGGTAAGGTATGCGTACACGCTACCCTCCCCAGACCCTACTCGTGGGATTACACTGGGTTTGTTGTTGTATTCAATTTTATACCAAAGAAAATACAGCAAAAAGATAAATAAATTAAGAAACTTGCAAGTGAGATGAGGTCGCAACCACAAAACCTGTGCATTTACACGCTTCTTCCTCACCACAGCCAGACCTGATTGACTCATATGTTGTGAATTCAATTCACTGGTAGAAGTATCTTTTCTATGTGGTCCAGGAGAGCTTATTTGAGCTTTGCCTTCCACCCTTTTGTATGTCAAGTTTCCAGTAGGTAATCCTCCAGGTGCATTCCGTGAAGTGGAGAAAAGACCACCAAAGTTCCTATCAGTGGATGAAGACCAAGGTTTTTTCCCAATTGGATCATCTGCTAGCATTCGAAGCTTCATTGAGTACCGGTCCCTAGCCCGGTATAGGTCTATTCTATGTCTCTCCACTGCACTTATGTCCTCTTTGATGTATTGCAGATCATGTTGCACCTAATGAAATGCACAAATCAGTAAATTGGCTATTAGTGTGTTATTTGGAGAAAGTGAACTGCAGCTATCCAAGACTTTAAAAGGACAACTTAGGCGCAATGACCCAAGTGAAGAACCACTTGTGTATAAAATATCTCGAATTGATTTAGGGAGAAGAAGCAGTGTTAATATGGATAACCAAATAGAATAGGGGAATTCAGCAAAAGGGACTCAAGCCTCAACTAACATAAGAATGCAAAGCCAAAATCTAGCATACTGCCATACCCTATTCTACCACGATATGTTTTTTTCTTCTCAACTTCAAATATCTGCTTTTTCCTTCTTGACTTTTTTCTCTAGGTGGTATTAAAACAATCACAAACCTCATTGAGTTCATCAACTTTTTGCTTCCTTAACATTTGTAAGAAGTCTAGCAGAATTTGCATATTTCGCTCTGCTTCTTCCTGCTCCAATTTCCTCTTTCTCTCTGACAACATCGACAATAGAGCATCCAGCTCCTTAACTGATACATCACAACCCTGTCTAAGCATAACAAGTGTCACATCTCAAGATTCCTTACAAAACTGATACTGAAAGTTAAAAACTTATGGGGTGCATGATTTGTTCCACACTGACCAATAAAAAGAACAAGGCAAAATAGCAAATAAAAATGTTATGTTTGATTCCAAATGCAGTGACATCAATGCAGAGCTCCACAATAAGTGATCTTTCAAGCAGTTGCATCAATCAATTTCATAGTTAAATTGAGGGCAAAAATATAATAATAAAGAGAAAAGGGACACTTGGTTATATGGTTAGGAAGTAAAACTGGAGGGGTAAGGAATGCCTCCATATTGGGTTTTTAACTCCTCCAGAATTGAACAGGAAGCATCTCTCAAACAACCCACCTTTGACCCATGGAGAAGAATCAGAACCACAAATGTACCTATAACACAAGCAACTATTTTATATGTCTAAATTACCATATGAAATTTAAATTCACAATTTCAAGACCATAATAGACAATAACTCAACAAACATATAAATCAGATCACCCAAACTTCGATCATAAGTTAAAGAGCAAACTTGAAAAGGAGGTCCTTCATAAAAAAAAATATTAAATTTAGTAGTGTCGAGAAGCAAACTTCAGCGACAAACTCCATAGTGACTTCACCTGGAGATTGAGAAAACAGACTCACCTGTTCCAATGAAAGACGAAATTGTTCAACAGGAGATGCAGTTTTTGAAATCTGACGAGCAGATGTCTTCTTCAGTAGCTACAAATGTGGTACAGAGAAACCTTTAACAATAAGCTGCATGGTGAAGTAAATCATTTCAAGATGTAACCATCTCATAGTTATGCTACATTAATATCACACAAAAACAGTTTATTAGATTGTAAAGAGATACAGATAGTTGAGAGTAAATAAAACTTAAACCTTACCTGTCAATAGGGAAAAGAAGCTCGAATGAAAAAAGAGGATGCATCATAAGATTATCAGATAGATTTAGATGACGAAAAGATCAACAAAGAAGGGACAAAAATAATTTGGACTCTAATATGAGTTCAACATCCTGACAGACGTATCGTCCTAATTTTTATCTTTGAGATTTGAGCAAACCATCTCTGAAGGCCGAGTTTTGTTGAGTCAGTTCCAAGGGAGATAACAACACATTTATGATTTAACTGCTTACTTGCTTACGATGTTTTTTCCTTTATTTTTTCTTTCTTGAAAGTGACAATTCTTTCACAAAAAAAATGTATCTTTACTAAATTAAAGTGACAACAGAAAAGCGGAAGACGTCCTTGCTAAATTTCTGATGTTAAGTTAATTTACTAGATATAATTGCAAGGACTACCCTAGACGTAAGCTTGCGAGATGGGTGAAACCTCCTTCTCATAAGTTCAAAGTAAATATTAATTAGTACTTTAAAAGAGGTCCTAGACGCTCGAAACCATTCCTAAAAGAATAGAGTGAATGAAAAACACAAAGAATTTGGAACGGCTAATTGATGATCATACACTTCGAACAATTTTTAAATTGACCTCAAATATAGAACGAACAAACCCTTAATTTGAAATAAATTCTAAATCATCGACCTCGCATTGAAAAAATGAGATTTCTCCTCTCCTATAAAGAAATCAAAAGATTTTTCCGTAAAATCTCGTCTAGCTATTAGAGAAAGCGCGTTGTATGATGAGAAGGCAAGATCATTCATATGTAATATAAAACAAGAGCTACTAGAATGGTGTCTCTGCTAGAAACCCTTCTAACCTTTTTTTTTATATAAGGTAAATAATTTTATTAATAATGGAGAATTTCCTGTAAACAAGTAGTGTACCAAAAAGTAAAGAATCTACACCATGATATGATTCCCTACAAACGACACACAATCTTGTATATATAGTGGAATTTCATGGATGCACCAGAATGAAACTAGGAATGAGAGGATATTCTTCAAATGTTGTCCTCTGTCTCTTCAAAAGCTCGTCTATTTCTCCTTCTTGGTACCTAGATGAGTGCTAATGGTGCAAACCCACACTCTTCGGCTTCTCTTCCTTCTTCTAAATATCAAACTAGAGAATGTCTGCTTCATTGTGCCCGACATCGCCAATTGTAGCCCGAACAATCTCAAAAGCTCACACTATAAGCAAGTTGCCACCTGACAATGCAGCAGGAGGTGGTCCACATCTTCACTTGAACATTTGCACATAAAGCACCAGCTGACATAAGTAATCCTTCTTTCTCCCAAATTCTTAACTGTTAGGATTGTTCCTCTTCCGGCAGCCCAGTTAAAAAGCTTACCTTTCTTGATGCCTATTCCTCCTTCACTAAGAGCTTATGATAAAATGACCTTATTGAGAACAATCTATCTCTTCCCACCTATTATCTCCATGGGTCCTAACTAGTGTTTGATGTACTTTGCTCGTAAAGCAATTCAATCAAGCCTTGGAATTCAGCTACTTCCTAATCCTGAAGGTTCCTCCATGCTGTTATATCCCAATGAACTCCCATCTCTTGTAGCCTCCGGATCTGACTATCATCTCCATCTGGATCAAGATACTGTAAATGTTCGGGAATGTGAATCTCAATGTCTCTTTCCCCCAGTGCATGTGACTCCAAAAGTTGATTCTGCACAAAATCCCCTACCCTGAAAGTTATTTATGTTGCCAATAAAGTCTTCCCATTCTTTAATAATATTCCTCCAAAGTGTGTACCTAAATGAACATGCGATATTTCTAGTCCTCCATCCACCTTCTACAATTCCATACATTTCTGCTATCACCTCCCTCTATAGTGCGTGCTTCTCAATTCCGAATCTCCATAACTATTTCCCTAATAATGTCTTGTTGAAAACTCGGAGACTTTCACCCCAAGATCCCCTCATTTCTTTGGAGAAGTAACATTCTCCCAGCTAACTAAGTGGAACTTCCTGTCACGCTCATTTCTGGACATCTCCCGGATACGTGATCAGATCGATTTCAGTATGCCGATTTAATTTGAAGAGGAAGAGGTTAAAAATCCTTATCTCGAGGCAGAGGAGAGAAAGTGGCAAAGGATGTGGATTCACTTTTTTTATTTGATTCATACCTGTGGTTCACCCCTAGTCACGTAAAGGGTGAGGTTGCCCAAGCAAGTCTAATATAGACTTACTAACTAGTTTTTACGTCTAAGTTTTTATTTTTATACCTAATCACAAATATGTTCATCCATAACATTTCCTTACCAATTAATATATCTCTTTAAAACTACATTTATTTTTTAATGCCACCCTCTTCAAGTTAACAACCATGGGCACTGAGAAGCGCATCTTAACACCTCTTACTTGTACTAAGCGTTGTCTAAGAAGGCAGAGCATCAAACTAGACCATACCTAGTTTCAGGCTTATAGCCAATAACTACAGTTGCTACAGACTGAGTTCTCTTTTTCCTTGCTTTTATGCTAGATAATTACCTTTGTACTTGAATATGTTTACAAAATATCAGTGCACGACCAGATTCTTAGCACAGAAGACATCAGTGGGTTTTGCATTCTAGAGCACAGTGAATGCATTTACTCATTTTTTCTGTTATTAGTCTCTTTTAAAGATATTGGACTGGGTAAAATGAAGCTTAAATAGTAAAATACTCAATTTTCATGGCAGAATTCAATATTCAACACTACATGACACTGCAGCACAAATATCGAACAACTAGAAACGAAAATTATTTGTATTTCTGTCACATAAAAAAACTGTAATTTATCTTTTCTTTAAACAACTGGGGCAATCCCTCAACTTTCATGGGCATGTACTTTATCTTTTCTTTGTATTTCTTTCACATAACAACAGGGTTAAGATAATTATAACAAAAACCCAAGAAAACCAGGATGCCGAAGCTGTTTATATCCGTACTGATCTAACTTTACTATGCACTTCAACACTATATACTTCATCAGCTCAGCTATTTAGATTCCAGTTTCCAATAATAAATACCAACACTATACTAAACAACAACAACTACTACTACTACTCTCATGTTGGCAAAATGATAATCCCTTCGTCCCATTTTATATGATATCTTTGCCTTTTCATTATGTTCCAAAAAGAATGATATATTTCTATATTTAAAAAACAATTTTAACTTTAAACTTCCAATTCACCCTTAATGAGATAATTTATAGCTGCAGAAATGTGTAAGGCTTGTTTTAGACCGCAAGTTTCGAAGACTATCTTTCTTTCCTAAACTCCGTGATCAGCCAAACAACATCACATAAAACGGGAGGGGGGGGGGGGAAGTAATTGACATCCATTCCACTTTATTGGGCACATTTCCAACCAACATAACGCAAAATTTACAACAAAAGCTCAATAAATACAATTGCTAGGGAAAAAATTGACATTGACATTAAATTAAAACAAACCTTGTCTAGGAGGAAATTAGGGTAGAGTTGACTAGTGGTAAGATAATGAGAACAACAGGGACAATCACTCTTATTGTGAAGGTGAGTGATTATACACATATAGCAAAAACTATGGCCACAGGAAGTTAAAAATGCATCCTTTATAATCTGCATACAAATTGGGCATAATAATTCCCTATCCAATTCCCATTCTGTTTCACCTTCATCCCTTACACTACCACCCCCCTCCTCTTTAACCCCCACCCTCACTGACCCCTTCACTGCTGGTACCACTCCCCCAATCGAACTTTCCACCATAGTAAATTGGATATTCTAAAGTCAATTAACTACACCTCGATCTCAAACAAATTCGGATTTTTCAAGTAGAAAGATTTGTATTTTTTTTGGGAGGATTTTGTGGTGGGAGGGGGAGCAGGCCCACAGAGAAAAGTATTTGGGGAGTTTGTGGAACGTAAGTTGCCAACGTTTTGTCCTATCTTCTTCTTTTTTTCTTGTGTTTTTAACCGTTTTGAGTGAACGTTTAATTCATTGTATGTATTTTGCAAAAATAAACAAAATGTACTCACTCCATCCGTTTTGAGTAAACATTTGTTCATTGTATTTTGCAAAAATAAACAAAAATATTAGAAGCAGTGTGCTCATTCCGTTTAACTTTTGGCCGTGTTCGATGCAGACGAATCTTGAAATGAGTTTAATTTAAGTGACATGATCATGAATTCATTTTAGTTATTTGGATTGATGAGGTCATGTTATTGTTGTTGTTTGACTGCACATAAAATTTAAAAAGAAAAAAGATAAACTCTTAGCATATGCCCAAAATATTCTTAAAATTTGGATATTATTTCTATGGTTATAAAAGTATTTTATTAAGAGTAATAAGAAATTTAGAGTTAAAAAAATTATAAAAAGTACTACACTAAAAACTGTTATGGTAACAAAAGGAACTTAAGGAGTACTATATTAGACTACTAGTTCTAGCAATATAGGAATAATTTATAGTATTGGAGCGGGTGGATGAAATAGAGGTTTGCATATGATGTTCTATGTGATAAGAATGTGCCACCGAAATTTAAGGGTAAGTTCTATAGAACGGTGATCAGACCAACTACGTTGTGTGGGGCTTAATGTTGGCCAGTCAAGAATTCTCATGTATAAAAAATGAAGGTGGCAAAACTAAGGATGTTGAGATGGATATGCGGGCATACCAGAATAAGATTAGAAATGAAGATATTCGGGACAAGATAGGTGTGGCCTCGATGGATGACAAGATGCGAATGGTCCGGACATGTGAATAGGAGAGACACTGATTCCCCAATAAGGAGATGTGAGATATTGGCCTTAGTGGGTCTGAGAATAGGTAGAGATAAGCCGAAGAAGTATTGGGGAGTGATAATTAGGCAAGACATGGTACTGCTTTAGCTTATCAGGAATATGACCCTTAACAGGAGGGTGTAGAGGTCGAAAATTAGGATAGAAGATTAGCGGGAAGCCGTGAATTTTCAGTTTATATACAAGTAGGATTAGTATTGGTCTTGTACTTTCTTATTTTTAGATTTATGTTATTACCTGTTGTGCCATCTTGATGTTATTATTATCGATTGCTACTGCTTTTTTCTCCTTTCCTTGAGCCAAGGATCTATCGAAAACAGTCTCTCTATCTGCTCGGGATAGGGATAACATCTCTCCTTTCCTTGAGCCAAGGATCTATCGAAAACAGTCTCTCTATCTGCTCGGGATAGGGATAACATCTGCTACACACTACCCTCTTTAGACTCCACTTGTGAGAATATACTGAATTTTTTTTTATTTTTTTATTTTTTGTTATAGTATGACTTTTGTTGGAATGAGCTAAGAGACCTTGACGTAACAATACAGGGTTGTTACTTAAATGGCGCGATAATGTCCATAATTTATATAATCAACCTCAACTTTCTTGAGATTGCGGATAGTTGTTATTGTTGCAATGAGAAGTGGAAACCAAAATCGCAGTAAAACTAGAAAATCTCAGATCACATTGCCCCTTAACGCAAACTTTTATCGATACCACAGTAATTAGGATTGAGGCATAGTTGTTCATGAATTTTTATCAGACATGGACCAACCAACAGCTTTATAGGAATATACTGGGTAACATTGTTGAGATCCATATTCTGATGCAGTGCTGTTTTTCCATGAGAGCATCGTTTTTGTTTTCTGGACTTGCCAAATACAGTTTATGAAGCAATAATATTTCACCTCTCGTTACAGCATCATGACTTTAGAACCTTCTCGATAAGAATTGATGAATAGCAAGGTCATGGCAAGAATCTCAGTAAACAAGCACATACTCCTCAAAGAAGAATGTATATTTCAACTTTTATGCAGCAACCATTGCTGCATCAAGAACAACCTTCATTACAAGTGAGTCTCAGTATAGTGACAGATTCAAATGTTGCGGGGTTCAGTAGTATTAAAAAATTTGGGTCACAGCTCTCACCCAATATATGTGCAAATAACAAGTATAGGTTGAATTAGATGTACTTGATACCCACAACGTCTAAATCCGCTACTGCATGGTGACCTGTGCAAGATCAGCGTGAAAGATAAAAATCAACCATAGGTTGCCTTGAAATGAACAAGTAAACATGCTTAGAATTACACATCACTACATATTGCTTCTGCTTGCAACTAAATGAACACATGATGTGTAAAATCACAATTGTATTTATCTAAGAAAGATGTTGTCAGAGCAGCCATGGCGTTGGCTGGACGATTACAAAGCACAACCGCATCTGCTTGAGAGCCAAACTAGAGAAAGGGATCATATCTGAAACATATCCCAACAGGAAGCTAACAAGCTACCTCGCTATACAGAACGGGAATTGCAAGTTTTTCAACAGTGGGATAAGGTTTCATCATGCATGATTTTTCTCTTTAAACTTCAGAAAGTCATAGTTGAATAAGCACAAAATTCCTGGAGTAACAGAAAAAGATGTAATTGGTAACAGAGTCGAAAAAATCAGTTCAACGTATACGGAAAAGAAAAAGCCGTATGATGGAAGTAGAATACAAGAGAATATGTTGGAAGATTGTCTAAAGCTAACATGATAAAAGACATGCTTGAAAAATAAATTCAAATTTCAGAATAAAAAATTTGGCTTTTTAAACCTCCTCCGTACTCGGTGTGAATTTCAAAATGGGGCATTCCATCTTGCAAATGATGGGGATGGTTTACCACATTCCACTATTACTAATAATCAGTCAGGGCAACAAATGCAGAGGAGCCAGCCATTACATTCATTCAGCTAGAGCCAAGTCACTCTATCACAAGCCAGCTGTTCGCCACCGATGGATAAAATTCGGTACAAAGTACAAACCACAACATACTAAGTCTTAAACAGCAAAATCGTAGAGCTAGAACAATTGTCATTCCCCTAGACTTCTTTAGGTATCTTTTTATTTTTTCAGTTTAACCATCTGGTATCTGAAACCAACTGGTCCGACTAATCCAGATTTTCTGCTGCATAGGCCCCACTAAAGGTGGAAGCACTCTCCCTGCCAGGTGTTTCTCTATTCCCGGCTCAAATACGAGGGCATACAACCCATCACACTCCTTGGTGATGACTTCTTTATGTTTCCTTCACTCTATTGGTTCTTCACCTTGTAATTTCTCAACTTCAACTCACAATAATTTATTTCTTGGCAACAATATGTGTTGCCTCTCTAAATTCCAAGTTTCTAAGGAAAGGTGTATAACTTATAAGTATAACGGACCAGTCCGTCTACTCATAATAGTAAAACGCAAGAAACAAGTTATAAAGTCAAATGCAGCTACTCACTTGGCTGCTAAATCTTTGAGATGCCTCCACTCCTTCGATCTTCTTTCCCGGCAGCATGTATCCTCCTCGTTTATCACCATTGCTGCAAACTCGTGCTCATCCGATAATCCTGCACCAAGTCATAATACTACAAGAATATTTCTCAAAAAACAGAAGCAATCAATCAATCAACTTAGCCTCCATCCAAGTTAGTTCATATTAATCATCTTGTCCAATATGCTGTATTCAGACCCATTTTATCAGAAGAAAACGCACAGAGGGAAAAAAATGTTTCAGTATCATAGGGAAGAACATTTTACCAATTCAGTTTCATAATACAAAAGAAAGGTAAATTTTATAAATTAAAACAATAGTAATAATTATTATTAAAAAAAAAAAAACTCAGCATCAGATCCAACGTTCTATAGTAAAGATACATTCTTTTCTGATTTAGATAACATCATGACTCAGTAAATTAATCTATGCATAATTTTAAAACCCATTTGGTTATTAATTTCTCAACATCCACCACACATTGATACATTTTCCCCAAGTAACATAGAAAAAAGAGTTCTTTTTTTTTCATCAGAATCAACTTAGTTAACATAACTAAAAATACAAGGGGTAACATGGACATCATCAACGTCATCAGACGGAGGGAGCAAGTTCAAATCAAACGGTAGAGGCTGTTTACAAAATGACGACGAATCGCCGTCAATATTATCATCCACCACAGTCGATGACGAATCGCAACCACTGTAACACTCCACCGCCGGCGGAGTAATCCGGCGAGTAATTTCAACCCGCGAGTGCAAATCACGCACCCCGTTGGATGACTCCACCGTACTGCTCAGGCTACTGGAAGCCGGCCGGCTAAAATTTTCAAATTGGTTCTGCCCATACGGAGGCAAAACTGAAAAATTGGTTTTCGCTTTGGGTCCATGGAAGGCGCGTGCGGCATCATCGTAAGCGCGTGCAGCATCCTCCGCCGTGTCAAAGGTGCCAAGCCAGACCCGAGCTTTTTTAATCGGGTCTCGTATCTCGGCTGCGAACCGGCCCAACGGGCGTTTACGGACTCCCCGATAACGATTCGGGTCGGTTTTAGGGTGTCGAAAAGCTACGGATGTTGATCTATTTGTCTCAGAATTTTTCCGACGGGGCATGGTAGGGTGGGTGGGGGAGAAGAAGATGAGAAGCGAAATTGCGCATTGTGACTTCTTTTTGGTTTTTATTTTGTTTTTCTGAAAATGCTTTATTTGGTGGATACAGAATTATGAAGGATGATGCCAATAGTTTTTTTTTTTTGGTTGCTTATTTCAAAAATAAAAACAAAAATATTATTTGTTCATAAAAATTTGATCAATTTTTGGAAGAAAAAAAATCAAGTTCCAAGGGTTAAAAAATTTCTTCCACTCACAAAATTTTAACTTTTTTTTAAGTAAAATGTACATCCAAATACAACTTCAACTTCCAAAAATTATTTCCAACCCAACTTCAAAAATTTTATTTTTTAAATTTCAACCAAATCTATATCCAAACGACTATTAATACTCTCATAAAACTCATGCGTTAAAAAGGTAAGATAAATAATGATAAATATAACCTTTTCATATAATATCTTACATTATTAATTCATATATTACTATCTCTTTATTCAGTTGAGATTGATGCAAATTGCAACAAAAAACATCTTCATGAGTGAGAAATTAATCCAGACAAGAGACATGACCAGAACAATCAACGCCTTTTCTAAAATAAATATCGTGATGTAGGTATTTTATCTTTTTAAATCTAAACTTTATTTAGGTGATTAAATTAAAATTTCAAAATAAATCCATGAGTTCAAGTTTTCCAAAGAATGAAGTCATACTCTTAAACTAAAAATTCATTTTGTAATAATATACTTTGAGTACTTTCAAATTGTTATAAATAAAATTTTATTTAAGGTGAATGTCTATATTCTAGAGAGATTCTAGGGTTTGTTACTTGGTGGCTAAGTCACTTTCCCCCTATAAATAGAGGGTTCTATTCCATTGTAAATTATCCCAAAATCAATAAGAATTCTCTCTCCCTACTTTTTTCTGCAATACTCTTCTTCTTCTTTTATTGTTCATAACACTTATCAGCACGAGACTCTAACCAATTGAGTGGAAGCTTTGGGATTGAGCATAATAATTGTCAATTGTTCCCTTAACTTCCTTCATGATTAAATGCTGGATTTAAGGTATGTATTTTACCGTATTTTTCTCTTTTATTTTATAATCTGATTTTAAATACAAGCAAAGACAACAAATTTTGATTATAACTCTAATGGAGTTAGTAAGAAATTATAACCACTAAGTGGTAAAAATTCTATGTCTTGCCATGATCAAAGTCATGTATGACTGTGAGCACAAGAAGTGGAAACCCGTCTCATTGAATTTGCTTCATTTTCATTCTCTTAAGAAATGTGGTAGCAATATGTAATAAGTCTAAAAGAAGACAAAATTATTACTGTGAAGGTATCAATGGATGTGGACGTGAATAGACGAAATTATAATTATCATCATTATGGTAATGAGAATAATAAGGATTCTCAAAATAATCCTTCACTATGTGAAAGTAATGTTTGTCATCGATTTGACATGAGATTTTGTAAAGAACATATCAATGATTATGGTCCATTCATAACGTGAATGTGACAACATGTGATTTATGAATACATATTCATTTTTGGTAGAATATGAGTGTGCTAGTGGTATATACCACACTCACCTCAAGAAGGAGGTTTGAGAGGAAATACGAAAATAATGTCATTATTATGGCATAAATGGTCATTGGTCACGTACTTATTGTACGCCAAAATATTTTGGCATTGTGATTATAAAAAGACAATGATAATGCAAGAAATAGATTGCATATAATTTTGACCATAACCATGATGGTATAACTTTCTCTTTAAAAGAGATATTCACCATATGGATGTTGATGAATATGTGGTACTATAAAATTAATTGAGAACTCTGCAAGAGCCAATTATACTATTTTGGAGAAACGCAATTGATTACCAATAAGGTATTGTATTGTAGTAAGTCTCAAAGAAACTTATTCAGTTTCCAAAGTATACACGAAAATGGTTGATTATATTGAGATTATAAATGAAGGAAAGATTTAATATCTTCTATTACTACAACTTGTAGCGGGGTAATATGTATGTGAAAAGCTACCCGCTTTATTCTCCAATTTGTACTACATAAATAAAAGAATGCCACAATAAAGTAGAAGTTTGTTGATATAAAAACTCATATCATAATAAACTTGGAGGTTATTGATAATTGCACATGTCATGTGTAAACCTGGAGTTTATCAATATTGATAATTTATCTAGTTGGCATAATTGATTTAGCCATATCAATTAAGTATGATATGCAAAAATAAAAGAGAATTCACATTGGTAAATATAAAGAACTAGAAAGTTCTTTACGAATTCTCTTATGTTGCTTGTTCTTATTAATTAATAGACCAACTAAAATTGGGATTGAATCCCATGAATGTTGAAAATATCAAAGGTGAATATGGGCTCATTCACCTGTCATGTATACCACATAAGATGCATCTATGATATGGTTACATGTGCGATTATTATTAACCTGCAACTCGGCCGGTGTTTGTGAGGTAACTTGCTCAGTAATTTAATTTCGAGCATAATTTCCAGATTTTCTATTCAAGAAGTTCATCTTGATAAGTTAGTTTAGCAAAATAATTTATTGAGTGCATCCACTTAATAGCTAAACTATTGCTTATGAGAATCAGTTTGATATAGGTTATATATGAAAGTACATTACATTCTCTCCTCACAAGTGGTTTAGGGTCGGGAACCAAATAATTTCATCTTATTATTATTGATGTGCGGTGTATATTTTGATTAACACCATAATGCACAAAGATGGGTTCTCAAAGTTGAGGAAACAAGTTAGTTTTTCTAACATGAGTGGGAGATAAGATAAACAGTTGAGAAAAAGTTACGTGGAATGAATTATCATCTGTACATCTAGATCCTCGAATACGATAATATGAACTTGAAGTTCATAAAAAGATAATTCGTTTGCAATTTATTGCAAAGCATGCCAGACGCATTTGCTGACCCAAAGAAAGTAATTATATTCTCACTACAAATGCTCCTATTAAGTTCTAGAAGGACAAAGTCTATGGTACGCTTAAAGCGTTTAGACAGATCGATTTCAAATAACTTCTTGATAAAGAAGATGAGCAAATGATCATAATTAAGGAGGCAAGTGATCTAGAAGATCATATAACATAACACTTCATAAAATCTCATGAGAGGTTCAGGTACATGAATATATGAATGGAGAAATCTCTATGTTATGTCTATATGAAAATAAGGAGGTTAGAACCAATATAAAATGTTTGTCGACGACTTCTATGATAGCACTAAATATATATGGGGATCTTAAGTCTGAAGAAACAATTCGAATAGAATTGGTTTCATATGAAATACATGTAGTTTTGGACATGTAGTTCAAAAACTTGAAAGTATAAAGTCAATGGTGTGTGCAATCACCTTTATCTATCTTATATGTCTATGCATGACATAAAAACTTGATATGTATCTAAAGTCTATTTATATGGCTTATTTGACTATACTTATATGATAATCCCTGAAGGATTTAAATTGCTTAAAGCATATACAATTCTTGATCTTGAAGTACCACATCCTCAATGCAATTTATGCACAAATGTATTTTCATATAACTATAAGCATGATAATGTGATAGAGAGAATACATCTATGGAGATATTGAAGAGTCATTCCACGATATTTATGAAGACATTATATATCTATCACGAATGATGATTTCAAGGTGTAAAATATTCATTCAAGTTAATATGGCTGGTTTATTTATCAAATCTCTATCAACGATCTCTTGAAGATGGTGCACAAGATTAGAATGTGATGGCTTAAGAATGTGAATTGATGTTCTCATCAGGGGGAGTTAGTGCGCGTTGTACTCTTTTTCCCTTACAAGGTTTTGTCCCAATGAGTTTTTCCTTGCAAGGTTTTTAATGAGGCAACCAAAAGACGTATTGTTAGATATGTGTACTCTTTTTCCTTCTCTAGATTTTTTTTCTCACTGGGTTTTATTTTAGTTAAGTTTTTAACGAGGCACATTATCTGTTGAATAGACATTCAAGGGGGAGTGTTATAAATAGAATTCTATTTAAGGTGAATGTCTATATTCTAGAGAGATTCTAGGGTTTGTTACTTGATGGCTAAGTCGCTTTCTCCCTATAAATAGAGGGGTTCTATTCCATTGTAAATTATCCCAAAAATCAATAAGAATCCTCTCTCCCTACTTTTCTCTACAATACTCTTCTTCTTCTTTTATTGTTCATAACACAAATACTGAATTTCTATATTTGTATATATACTTGTGGTACAACAACAACTACTATGCCTTAGTCTCCAGCAAGTTGGGGTTGACGTAATAAATTTTTTGTGGTGATTTGTAAATATTGAAGCTCGGTATTTGAATATCAAGCTAAATATTAAAACAATAATATAAAGGTATATTCTATTGATTTCTACTTGCAAATTTTCAAATTTTATAAACTTCTTTTCTAAATGAAATTAATGTTCAAATGCAATTCAACTTCCACAAACCCTTCTTCAATTTTAATTTCTACTATACCAAATGAAGATTATTTTTTTTATCTAATTGTTCATTCCTGGGAAGAGAAAGAAGCAGATAGAGCAAGGGCCGCTACAATTGCTTTAGCGCTAGGTCTCTCGAGCCTTGCCTTTTTGCATGTCTCCTGAAGAAGATTAAGAGCTGAAAGCGAATTCCCAATTATCTGACACTGGATCAGTAGAAAAACCTTTGTCATTACAATAGGAAATAGATGCGAAGTTGTTCATTTATCCTAATTTCTACTATATCAAATGCCTACAAAGTGTACAAATCATTTTCACAGTACTTCCTTCATAGAACAATCTCTAAGGGAATTCCAAATCATGAAATGAAACCTATTTCTTGAAGTTATTAGCATGTTTTATGATGTAACTTGCCTAGACATAAGAGTTACAGGATCCTTCAAACAGCTTGGGGTTGCCCAGCTTATGGCTTTAGACTTGTATTAAGCACTTTTTTACTTGTTTTAAGCACTTTTAAGAAGGTGTTTGACTAAGCTTATAAGTACTTTTTGACTTATTTATGCGTTTGGTAAAATTAAAAATGCTTATAAGTTAAGTGCTTATAAGCCAAAAATAAGCCAAAAGCCATAAGTTGGTCTCCCCCAACTAATCAAATTTCAGCTTATAAACACTTTAAGTTCGACCAAAATATTTACTATTCTATCCCTAAAATACTTCTTTTTAAAACAAAACTCTTTGTATACCCAGTTCTTCAACGACTTATTATTAATTTCAGTACTTTTATCCAAATACATAACTGCTTATTTTTTAAATCGGCTTCAGCACTTAAAAGTGTTTTTCAGCACCTAATACTTATCAGCTATTCTAAATCAGCTAAGCCAAACGGGCTCTAAGTTGTCAAATGCTAAAAAAAAAGAAGCTAAAAAGAGCTTAAAAGCCAATCCAAACACGCTCTAAGCCACAATAGAACTTCTTCATCCGATAGGTGTTGCAATGAAACTTCTAATACATTTCTGGTAACTTAGACTGACACAAAGAATAAACAATCTGCAAAGACTAGATTTCAGGAATGGTACTACTCCGACTTCTACACTGAGAAACCGTCTACTTTTGACAAGAATTGCATGTCGACTTGGTTTATTCATCCTGCCTTTGGCTAAGGAAAACAATTACAAATGGAAATAGCTAGTAATAGGTACTAATTGTGTTACTTCCAACGTTCAACTTGTCAATATCAAAGGGACTTCTTGAGAATCATTACATATTCAAGCTGTTACTAAAATCAACAATCAAAACTTGTGTAGTAAGTTCATTTCTCTACTTGCCTGGTGGACTAAGGAGTTGAGACAACTATTCTCCCGAAATTTCTCTCTATTCGCACTTCTAGAGCATCATTACCATAACTCTGCTGCTCCTCTTGAATCTCTTTAGCTGAAAGCAAAGCGGATTGGCTTGAATTTTCTAGCTCGATTATCTGCAAAGTAGGAATATCCCCCAACTCGTGTGGGATGCTGTCCAAGTGAAGGCAACCCTTTAGAACAAGATGTTCCAGGCACGGAAAATGATCATTTGAGGCGCTCCAATGCTCTAAATCAGACATCTCGATCAACAACAGTTTTAAAGAACAGAACCCCTCTTCAACTTGTTCCCACTTTGGTCCTGTGAAGGCATAATTTTTTAGTTTGAGTACCTCAAGATTTGGCAATCTACAAAGAGAGGTCATACTCTCCCACGGCAAGTACGTGAAGCTCAAAGTCAATTTCTTAAGATTCTCTGGAAGTGCATCAAGATGACGAGCTAATTTTAGTTCTTGTACAGGTGGTTTCAACCCAAAAATCTTTAATGCCTCGAGTTGAGGCAGGAGAGCAAGATTTCTAAAGCAATCCGACCACAAGTCTGAAATTGTCTCGCTACCATAAGGCCACAGTTTTTCAGATGTGTAAAGAAAATCACTCCAGGGAATTTGGACTGGGTAGGTATACTCGATCGATTCACATATTCCCAGTTTCTTCAATTTAGGAGTGCTTGAGAAGACATCCTTTGTACAATCTGCAAGGGTAATATTGACAAGTGTTTGTAGGTTATTTAGAACCAAGGAACTGTATCTATTACATTCTACTTTGGTTGGGCTCGGCAAACAGATGCTTGGTTTAACATGGAGATGTCTGAGGTTTGGCATCGTCCAAATCTCCCAAGGCAAAGTTGAGCTTCTAGAATACAGATGAAGGATTAAAGTCTGCAAACTCCAAAACTGTGATACTAGTGGAGGGAATTCGCTACCAGTGGCAACTGCAAGGTAACGCAAATTAACAAGTTGCAATATCTCACTGGGAAACTGAGGGAAATGTTGGAAAGTGATATCTAGAACCCTGAGCAATTTGAAGTCTATGTATGAAAAAATTGAACTTTCCGAAATATTGAATCCCAAGATGGAACGAGAAACAGAAGCGGTAGAATCCGTTGGTTGAATAGAGTAACTTGAGAAGATGGTGCTACAATTGATACTAAACCGACGTAGAGCTGTTATGCTTTCTGATAGAACATCAAGGGAATGCTTCAAGACATGTAGAAAGTTTTGTCTTTTAGCTTCTTCTAAGCAAAAATCTCGCATGATATCATGGACTTTACATGTTTTGAGTTTTCCATTAGACCGCTTTCCAGCTAAAACTAAACTTCTATCAATAAGATCCTCCAAACACTCCTCTGCTATATCTTCCACGGTCGTATGTCCTGTTGCATTAAGGAAGCCCTCAGCAACCCACAACCTAATTAGCTTCCACACGGGAATCTCAAAATCTTCAGGAAATGCTCCCATGTACAAGAAGCAGGCTTTTAAATGTTGAGGCAAGTAGTTGTAACTTAGAGCAAGTATGTCTAAACACTGCCCTGGCTCACGATTTACAACGGAGCCCACACTTTCAGCAACAGTGTTCCAGCTATCCGGAGTCTTGCTCATTTTGGAGAGATGCCCTGCAACCACAACAATTGCTAGAGGTAGTCCTTGGCATTTTTCTGCAATACTTTTCCCAATCACTTCCAACTCAAAAGGGCATCCTCTTTTCCCGAAAAGTTTCTCACGGAGTAGCTCCCAACCTTCATCTTTGTTTAGAAAACTCAGTCGGTGAGGTTGCCTATCTGGATTAGCATTAGCATAAGTTGCGACATCAATGAGCCTACTTGTTAGTATGACACGACTTTTATTGTTATCATCAGGAAGCAACATGCTCACATTGTCCCAGGCATCAGTGCTCCACATGTCATCGACAACAATGAGAAATCTCTTACCCTTTAAACTTTTGTGCAATCGGTCAGCCATTTCTTGGTTTCTACCTTCGTACGTTTCTTTTGAAGGTTGAGTCATTAGCCTACCATACAGTTGATCAGCAGCTTCTTTGTCGCTCTCTTGATTGGATCCATTGGCTGGAGGAACAACTGAATAAAAGAGGTCAAGTAATGTGTCCCTTTCTCTATACTCTTGAGAAATAGTGGTCCAAGCACGAACATCAAACCGGTAAACAACAGAAGGATGATTATATGCTCTTTTCGCAAGAGTTGTTTTACCAATACCAGCCATCCCAACTATAGTGATAATATCTAGTTCAG
This sequence comes from Nicotiana sylvestris, assembly GCF_000393655.2. NCBI lineage: Eukaryota > Viridiplantae > Streptophyta > Magnoliopsida > Solanales > Solanaceae > Nicotiana > Nicotiana sylvestris. The sequence goes on along the minus strand of NC_091062.1, from coordinate 19,023,991 downwards.
AAGAATCACCTCTGAGCCTATCAATTATTTTCTCCAAGTCGTCCTGGAAACCAACCGGTGTTTGTTGTTGCAAATTTGGACTACTAGTTGATACATCCCTCCTAGCCGGCGGTGAAGCTCGTGTATGAAAATTCCAAGTCCTAATCTTGTCACCCTTAATTGTCCTTGCTTCTTTTTTGATCAATTCCATTTCTTCAATTGCTACCTGCAACCTCCTACATAGAACTGAGTAGGCCTTTTTTCGGTCCTTTGCATTTTTGGCCAAAAAATATTTTCTCAACTTTGAGTCAACAATATCTTCAACTTGATATGTTTTCTCTTTGATCTTTCCTTCCAATAATTTTAGCCCTACATGCTTATGCATTAGCTTTTCATAATCCACCAAGAACTCTTGAAAAGATAAAATTCTTTTGCATAGTGATAAGATTTGTTCTTTCCTCTGAAGATTATTCAGTAATGGATGATTGCATTGCAGGAACAGCTCGAGTGAGCATACAGCAGAAGTCAGAGCAGCATAAGCCATTTCTTCGTCCTCTGAAAATTACATTAAACAAACTATCAGTCTACCACTGCTTTACAAAAACAATTAGATCTCAGAAGAGACGGAGCCAAGATTTGAAGTTTATGAGTTTTAAATTTGCCAAATAACCTAAACATGTCTTAGTTACTGGTTCGCAATTAAATATTTATACATAAACCTAATACAATCAAACATCTCTATAACAGCCTCGTTTGTTCCGATATTTTTTGGCTGCTATAGTGAAGTGCTATTATATATTATAACATAATATAAAAATCGGTTCCGAGAAAAACTTGTCTTTTATAGTGAATGGTTGTTATATAGGGATGCTGTTATAGAAAAGCTACTGGTACGTTGTAGAAAGAATGGATGTGGGGTCCAGTAGTTAACTTAATACATTGTAATTAGGTGTGATTAGTTGATATAGTTAGTTAGTTAATTAGTTGATATAAATAGGGAGGTGGTTATACGTGTACAGTAGATTTCCTAGATTCAGTTTTTGATATTTTTCTAGGACACAGAAAATGGAGCTTCTTCTTCTCCACAGACTTTCTCTCCTCTTCTGCCATGGCTGATCTATTCAACATAGTATCAGAGCTAGCAGGCGAGATCAATTAGCTCAACATCATCGGAAGAGGAATCTCACTAAGATCATCTCAATTGTTGATTGTTACCTTTTACTCTGTTTCCTTGCCACTTCTAGCAAACTCCCTGCAATTAGGGCTTGTTCGACGGCGTCAATTTCTGGTGCAATTTTGTGAGCTGTGACTAATCGGCTCAGTTAGTGTGGTGCGACTCAATCGATATCGATTACAATGGTTAATGACGACGTAATCTCTACTTCCTCAGCTCCTCAGGTTCCGACGGAAACTCCAATGTTGAACGTTCAACATCCAGAGCGGGTACATCACAATCATCCTTTGTATATCCATCCTTCAGATACACAAGGTTCTGTTCTCATCTCAGTTCAACTTCAAGGTTCTGAAAATTATTCGATTTGGAGTCGGTCGATGAAGATTATTTTGCATGGTAAAAACAAACTAGGCTTTGTTTTAGGAACATGTAGAAAAGAAATGTATGATCCTAGTCTGCATGAACTCTGGGACAGATGTAATGCCATTGTCTTGGATTGGATAATGAACACATTGTCTCAAAGTCTTATTAGTACTATGATTTATGCTTCTGATGCACATAAAGTGTGGGAAGACCTCAAAGAGAGGTTTGATAAAGTAAATGCCTCCAGAGCTTGTTATTTGCACAAAGAAATTGCTGCACTCTGCGTATTTCTCGAAACTTAGGGAACTATGGGATAAGTATGAGACACTTACTCCTCCTCCTTCATGTGGATGCCCAGAGTCTGTTAAACATGCTGAGCATTATCAGTTGCAAAAGCTATATAAGTTTTTAACTGGTCTTAATGATTCTTATGAGAATGCAAATGATCAAATTCTTATGACAAGGCCATTACCAAATATAAACCAGACATATGCTATGATAGTGAATGTAGAAAGTCAAAGGAAGAATGGCAACTGTGGGATCAATACTAGTGTTGGTATTGATGGCAATGATGCTACTGCTCTATTAAGCAGCAGAGGAAATAACAATCGTAACAACACTGGTGGTGGTAACACTAGTTACAAAACTAGAAACAATTACAACTGTAGAAGGCCTGCACTTCAGTGTGACTACTGCAAGCTCAAAGGTCACACAAGGGACAGCTGCTACAAGTTGCATGGATATCCAGCTGACTTCAAATACAGAAAGAAGGGAGGGACACCTAATACTTATGCTAACAATGTGTGTAGTGCAGGAAATCAGGTGTCTGAAGCTCAAGGCTCATCTCAGCAAGCAGCATCTATCTCTACACCACCAGCTCCAGCTCAGTTCTTCACTTCAGAACAATACAATCAAATTCTGCAAATGTTGAACAAAGGGAAAGAAGGAAAGCCTATGGCTAATGCAGCTCAGATAGGAACAGCAGGTATTCCTACTGCTCTAATGTCTAATCTAGTTGATCATAACTGGATAGTAGACACAGGGCAACAAACCATATGGTACACAAGCTAAGTTTGCTTCACAAATTCAAAGAACTGCCACAAATGGGTAAGAATAAGGTCCATTTACCTACTGGGGAACAAGTTACTATCACTAAGACATGAGAGTCTCATATATTTCGGGACAAAACAATTGGAGAACTACTATATATACCTGAATTCAAATACAACCTATTATCAGTATCAAAGATCACCAAGGAGTTACAGTGTTGTGCAGCATTCTTTCCTGATTTCTGTTTATTTCAGGAACTCTCAAGTGGGAAGGTGATAGGGATTGGTAGAGAAGAGGATGGCCTTTACATTCTGAGGACAGAGGTAACCCAAGTCCACAGCTGGTCTTTGACAACAGGAATGCGACCAATCATTCATCTGTAAATACCATTTCCAGTTCAACTAGTGACAGTGAAATAGTTCCAAGAATAAGACTAAGACTGATGATATATCTCTTTGGCAAAGAAGACCAGGGCATGCTCCCTTAAGAGGTTGAAAAACATCGAAGGCTTTTGTAACTCTCAGCTGAAGAATCACATATGCTTTGTATGTCCTATTGCTAAACAAGCAAGACTGCTCTTTCTTGTAAGCACTACTTGTTCTGTTAATCATTTTGACCTTGTGCATGCTGATGTATGGGGTCCTTATAGAGTTCCCACTCATGATGGTAAAAGATATTTTTTGACTCTAGTAGATGATTTCTCTAGATATACATGGATCTTCCTAATGCCTACTAAAGCAGATTCTATTGTGGTGTTAAGGAACTTCCTAATATATGTCAAAACTCAATTTGCTTGTGGTGTAAAATGTCTTAGAACATATAATGGTTCAGAATTCTTCAATGATTAGGTGAACAATTTACTAAAGGAGTATGGTATTGTACATCAAAGCTCGTGTGTATACACCACGACAAAATGGTATTGTAGAAAGGAGATACAGATATATTCTAGACATGGCAAGAGCATTAAGGTTTCAGGCATTTGTGCCTTTGAGATTTTGGGGAGAATGTGTGTCCATAGCTGTATAATTACTCAATAGACTGCCCACTGTGTTGTTGGAAGCTCAGTCACCTTTCTAGAAGTTGTTTCACAGAGTTCCCTCACTACAACATCTCAGGGTGTTTGGTAGTCTTAGCTATGCTACTACTGTAAAGAAAGGTGACAAGTTTAGTCCAAGAGCAATCCCAGCTGTTCATCTTGGATATTCAACTACTTAGAAGGGTTATTATCTCTATGATCTAACCTCCAAGGAGTTCTTTGTAAGCAGAGACACTGTCTTTCAAGAAGACATTTTCCTATTCAAGAATATGAGCATTGGTCCTTCTCCTATGTTCCCAGTACTGCAACTGGTTGAACCTGATCCACCTGTTGTATTTGCACTATTACATTCACCTTCCAACGCAACTCCTGACACTAACACCTCACAGCCTTCCCTATCTCCTATTATCAGAGATCCTTCTCCACAGCCAGTACAACTCAGAAGATCTTCAAGGGAATCTAGACCACATGTCTGGATGGGAGACTATGTTGTCCAACAGAAATCTTCTTGTCTATATCCACTATCCAACTATGTGGTGTATGATCACCTTACTCCAGCCTACAGGTCTTCATTAGCTGCTTATTCAGCAATTGTAGAACCCAGGACCTATGTAGAAGCCGGTACCAATCCAGTATGGGTGGCTGCTATGAAGTCTGAGATTTCAGCTCTTGAGAGCAATAATACTTGGACAATTGTAGACCTTCCTCCAGACAAGGTTCCTATAGGATGCAAATGGGTGTTTAAGGTCAAATATAAATCCACAGGAGAGGTGGAAAGATATAAAGCAAGGCGTGTAGCCAAAGGCTACAGTCAGCAAGAAGGTTTGGGTTATACTGAAACCTTCTCACCTGTAGCTAAGATGGTCACAGTGAGGTCTGTAGTAGCTCTTGTTGCTGCTTCACACTGGTTTGTTTTCCAAATGGATGTTCATAATGTATTTCTTCAGGATGAGGGTGATCTACATGAAGAAATTTATATGAACATTCCTGATGGCTTTTCAAGCCAGGGGGAGTGTCAGAAGGTGTGCACGTTGAATAAATCTTTCTATGGACTTAAACAAGCCCCTAAACAATGGAACTTAAAACTGACAGAAACTTTGACAGATCTAGGATATGTACAATCACACTATGACTATTCTTTGTTCAAACACAGGAAGGGAGCAGATTTGGTGATTGTGCTTGTCTATGTAGATGATTTGTTAGTTATTGAAAATAATCTAAACCTGATTGAGAAGGATAGAAAGGATCTGCAGAGTAGGGATGGGCATATATCGGGTATAGCTGATAGCCCGAACCGATAAAATGCTATTGGGTTATCGATATCGTGTTATTGGGTAAATAGTTCGATAACGGTTTAATGTTATTTGACTATTGAGTTATCGGTTCGGGTCTCGGTTTGCCCAATTTATTAATGGCTTAACCGATAGCCCAATAAGCTTTAACAAAATTATAATTTTACCTACTAAGTATATAAAGCCACCTTATGGCTTCATTCTCTCAATTCTCCCAGCAATTACTCTTCATCTTCAGACCTTTATGTCATGACCCGCCATATCATCATGCCACGTAGGTGCCACTTGGCATATATTTTTTCCATATGGAAGGGCTACATAAGTTAGGGAAAAGATCTTGGTGGAATATTCTAGAACTATGGAGAATTTCCTTAGAAAAGTTCTAGATATTTATGCATTTGTAGAATATTCTAGAGAAGAGACTTAGTTGTAAATATGGAAGGACTTGTAGAACAATTATTATTTACATACTAGCCCCTAGGTGATTAGTATAAATAGGGGGCATTCATTTGTAATTCATCAATCAAGCAAAACAATCAAGTTCTCTCTAATACAAAAGCTTCCTTTGGCAATTCTGATGTGTTCTAACATTTCTTAGCGATCATGAGTGTAGTAGGGCTGACTTGGCATAGCAAGAACGTGAGCAAGTTATGCAAGATCGTGAGCGAGTTGCCAAGTGCCGCACATGCACTTAGTTTAAGACTAAGGACGTGACATTTATCCATAGAGTAAGTTTTAAACTTTTCTGAATTTCTCATCTTAATTCTTCATTTAAGATTTTTAGTTTTAAACTTTAAAACTAATCGATAGTGTCTCTTGTTGCCTCTTTGAGCCGAGGGTCTCCTGGAAACAGCCTTTCTGCCCCCTCGGGGTAGAGGTAAGGTCTGCGTACATATTACCCTCCCCAGACCCCACTTGTGGGATTACACTGGGTTGTTGTTGTAGTTTTAAACTTTAAAGAATTAATTGTTCAAATTTTTAGTTTTTTTATTTGTTTCTTTTGTCTTTTTGTTTTCTTGAGCCGAGGGTCTTTCGGAAACAGTCTCTCTACTCCTTCGGGGTAAGAGTAAGGTCTGCGTACACACTACCCTCCCAGACCCCAGTAGTGGGATTTTACTGGGTTGTTGTTGTTGTTGTTGTCGTCTTTTGTTGCACTCATTCCTTAGTATTTACAATATTAGGATTTTATTATTTTTCTGTGAATTATGCCCGCCCGCAGTGAGATACTAGTTAGTAAGATAGATTGTTAAATGTCTTATTCCTTACTCTTACTAACTTATAACTTTGAAAATTGAGATCATTCATTGAGATTTTCAAATGTAAAGAAAGTTTTCTTTTCTAAAAATGAAATTTAATCCCTCTTTTTTTAAGAGCAAAAATTGAATTCCTTTTTCTTAACAGTGTGATCACGATTTCTATTAAAAAATATGAAAATTTTGGATATTTTTTATTTTTATCGAGTAAACCGATAACCGAACCAGTAAGGTTCGATAACTGACTAACCGATACCCGATAACCGATAACCGATAACCGATATCTTATCGGTTCGGTTATCGGTTTAGCATATTTATAAACCGATAAACGATATGACGAACCGATAACATTCACAACCGAACCGAACAGACCGATACCCACCCCTACTGCAGAGTAGGTTTAAGATGAAAGACTTATTCCTTGGCATAGAGTCTTCAAGATCAGAGAAAGGCATTCATATGTGCCAAAGGAAGTATGCCCTTGAGTTGTTATCTGAGACTGGCCTATCAGGAGGAAAACCAGTACTCACTCCACTAGAATTCAATCACAAACTTACCACTATAGAATTTGATAAGGTGTTCAACAAAGAGAGCTTGTCTGATGACAGACTACTTGAAGACAGAAGTGGTTATCAAAGAATAGTGGGAAGGTTGCTGTAGTTGACTATGACTAGACCTGACATAGCCTTTGTAATACAGGTTCTAAGTCAATTCATGCATGCTCCTAAGCAATCACGTTTAGATGCTACTATGAGAGTGATCAGGTATATTAAAGTTGGTTGCCCTTTGTGACTCAGACTGGGGTGCATGTGTGGAAACAAGAAAGTCAGTCACAGGTTATGCTGTGAAGTTTGGTGATGCTTTGATTTCCTGGAAATCAAAGAAGCAAGGAATAGTTTCAAGAAGCTCAGCTAGGGCAGAGTTCAGAAGCATGGCCACTATTGTTGTAGAGATAAAATGGTTAGTTGGGCTGTTTGAGGAGGTGGGAACAGCAGTTGAACTTCCAGTTCAACTTTACTGTGACAATAAAGCTGCAATTCAAATCGCAGCTCATCCTATATTTCATGAAAGAACCAAATACATAGACATCAACTGCCACTTTGTAAGAGAAAAAATTCAAGAGGGAATGATCAAGACTCAGCATATTGGTACAAGAGAACAACTGGCAGACCTCTTCACCAAGAGTCTATGCAGTCCACAACATGATTACTTAGTATGCAAGCTGGGAATAAAAAGCCTGTTTTCATCCTTCAGCTTGAGGAGGAGTGTAGAAAGAATGGATGTGTGGTCCAGTAGTTAACTTAATACATTTTAATTAGGTGTGATTAGTTGATATAGTTAGTTAGTTAATTAGTTGATATAAATAGGGAGGTGGTTATAGTAGATTTCCTAGATTCAGATTTTGATATTTTTCTAGTACACAGAAAATGGAGCTTCTTCTTCTCCACCGACTTTCTCTCCTCTTCTGCCATGGCTGATCTATTCAACATACGTCACACTCTAGCTATGAGTTGAGGTGGACTATATGAATTCTAAGAGACCAAGTTACTTCATATCATCTTAAACATGAGTTTATAACCTTGAATAAAAAGATAATTAACATACTAATACAACTTATAATGTCAAAAATCGTCTAAAAAGTTACAAAAATTAAATACAGCAACATTATTAGAAAACTATAAAATTGATTATTGGGAAAGTGGAGACCTGATAGTAGTGGCGGCTGTGGGGCGAAGAACAAGAATAAGGAAGAAGACAGAGTAGATCCTTCAATCAAAGTTTCATTTGCGAGGTGGGCGTTGACCGTTCAGTGACTATTTTGGATGAAACTGTCCTTGAATCGGGTAAAATTATAGTACTTGTCTAGAAACTAAAGGTGGCTAGTACAAGTTTTGTTGTTAATATAATAATTTCTCAACTAATAGACAAAAAATTTAGAGAAAACGTTACACCCACTGTCACTTTATGGTGGAAACTATATTCACAGTTTACAATGTATTTAAAGATTAGCCAATATCGCTCAAACTTCAGGACACTAAGTCCCGAAATTTCAAATTCAGGATACTTAATCCTCAAGTTTGAGTGAATTGACTAATCTTTAAATACATTATAAATTATGGATATATTTTAAATAGAGGGCTTAAAAGTGGGTATTGTTGCACTTGTATTTTCTCTAAAATTTAAAAAAGAAAGAAATTTTTTTGCGACATTATTGAAAATATCCATTTTAAACGTGCAGTGCCATTTCTATAACTGTAAATGTATGTCATAACAAATAAGATAGAGTTTAAAATTAAAGAGTTGTCAAGTATAAAATGATGTCAACACATTAAAATGGAAATAGTAATAGTAATAGTGTTCATACACGAACAAAGAGCGTATTGATAAGTTCAGCTGCTGCCAACCACCAATTCTAGAAGCCCACCATTGTTGAAGCCACCAACCCATTCTAGAAGCCACCATTGTTGAAGCCTCCATTGTTGAATGAAGAATTCAACCACCAACCACCTTCTTTAAGGCTATAAATAGAGCCTTATGTTTTACACAAAAACATCAATCCAGAGAGATTGAAATACAATCCAGGAAGAGATTGTGAGAACAAAAAGAGAGTTTGGTGAGGTTTTTGTAGAGAGAAATTCTTGGTGTAAATTCTCTATAATTCTATTCTTGTGAAATAGAGTTGTTTTTCCTCCCAAATAATCTTCATATTGATCCGAGAATCACAACAAGTGGTATCAGAGCCTTCGATTCTGTGTTCATCGAGAAATATCGGAACACTGAAAATTTCAACCCGGATTTACGTTTTTTCGAAAACGTGATCTTCGGTGTGTTTTGATCATTTCATTAGATTCCTTGCGTCGATACGAATTCAACGCAATTTTCCGGAGGCCAAACAAAGCTAAAACGAAGAAGTTATGGCAATTTTTTTCGTCTGCCCAAGGAAGAAGATGATGAATAGTAATTGCACAGTAAGCGCCACATCATCATCCAGTCAGTGCCACATCATCGTCCAGTCAACGCCACATCATCATCCAGTCAGCACCACGCCAGCATCTAGTCAGCGCCACGTCATCATCCAGTCATCGCCACGTCAGCATCCAGTCAGCGTCACGTCAGCATCCAGTCATCATAAAAATTTTAAAAATTTATGAAATAACCCCTGAAGTTACTAAAATTATAAATCTGCCCCACAAGTTCAGTATATTTTCGATTTAACCCCAAAAGTTTGGTGTAAATTTTGAAAATTTTCTGGAGGCCCTATTTTGACCCAAGAAGAGTCAATCCTACCATTTTTCACCATTCCGGACGTGTTGGTGAGTTCCGTTTGGTGAGATTCTGCTCCAAAATTTTGACCAAGCCATTTTAAAGACATAATGGAAGAGTCATCATCATCTGAAGCTATGATAAAGCTTACTGCCACAAATTACACATTGTGGAGACCTCGGATGGAAGATCTCCTCAGTTGTAAAGATTTGTTTGATCCCATAGAAGCAAAGGGTAGGAACCCCGATTCCACCAAAGAAGCAGAGTGGAAGAAATTAAACAGAAAAACTATCGGTCAAATTCGACAATGGATTGACGATAGCGTTTTTCATCATGTTGCACAAGAGACAGATGCGTATGCCCTCTGGGTGAAGTTAGAAGGGATGTATCAAGCCAAGACCGCTAGGAACAAAGCCTTGTTGATGAGGCGTTTGGTAAATTTGAAGTTAAAGCACGGAACTTCAGTTGCCGAGCATACCAGTGAGTTTCAGAGCTTGATAAATCAATTATCGTCTGTTGACATGCCGCTCGGGGATGAGATGCAAGCCCTACTACTTCTTAGTTCTCTTCCTGATAGTTGGGAGACGCTGGTAGTCTCTCTCAGTAATTCAGCTCCTAGTGGAAATCTGACCATGTCTATGGTTAAAGATGCCTTATTTAATGAAGAAGCCAGAAGAAAGGACATCGATCATGGTGAGTCGCATGCCCTTATTACAGAAAGAGGGAGACAACAAGAAAGAAGTCAAGATAAGAGGAGAGGCAGAAGCAAGAGTAGGGGAAAATCCACGGATGGTAGGAAGTCATCATATGCGTGCTACCACTGTGGAATAAAGGGCCATTTAAAGAAGAACTGCAGAAAATTGCATAAGGAGAAGGAGCAGTTGAAGCAAAAGGATGGAGATGCATTAGTCACTACCCACGGAGAGGTAGCCATTTGTTCCATCCAAGAAGAGGCATGCCTTCACGTCTCAAGTCAAGAAGAAAACGAATGGGTGGTAGATACTGCAGCATCATACCATGCCACATCCCGAAAAGATTTCTTCACAACATACAAAGCAGGAGACTTTGGAGTAGTGAAGATGGGGAACACTTCTTCCTGTGAGATAGTTGGAATTGGTGATATCAAAATACAAACAAATATCGGGAGTACAATGATATTGAAGGATGTCCGTCATGTGCCAGAACTTCGTCTAAACCTAATATCAGGTATAGCTCTTGACAAACAGGGCTATGAAAGTTATTTCGGAAAAGGCACATGGAAATTGCTGAAAGGGGTTATGATTCTCGCTCGAGGACATATTTGTGGCAACTTATATAAAACTCATGTGAAGGTATGTTCAGACAGCCTCAATGTTATGGAAAAAGAGGCGTCTCAAAACCTGTGGCACCAGAGACTCGGTCACATGAGTGAAAAGGGATATCAATTCTAACGAAAAAGCAGCTTATCAGAATGGACAAGAATGCTGCTTTAGACCCTTGTAATCATTGCTTATTCGGAAAGCAACATAGAGTCTCTTTTACATTTTCTTCAACCAGAAAATCAGAGTTACTCAGTCTGGTACACTCTGATATTTGTGGTCCCATGGAGGAGAAGTCACTTGGCGGCAATAGGTATTTTCTGACTTTCATTGATGATGCTTCTCGAAAGGTGTGGGTGTACTTCTTAAAGACAAAGGACCAGGCTTTTGATTATTTCAAGATATTTCATGCCATGGTAGAGCGTGAAACGGGAAAGAAATTAAAATGCCTTCGCTCAGATAATGGAGGCGAGTATACTTCCAAGGAGTTCGATTCCTATTGCAAGAGACAAGGGATTCGACATGAAAAGACGGTCCCACGCACCCCACAACACAATGGAGTAGCCGAGAGAATGAACCGGACAATTATGGAAAGAGTCAGAAGTATGATCAGTATGGCAAAGCTGCCTAAGCCATTCTGGGGAGAAGCTGTTCGCGCCGCTTGCTACCTAATCAACCGGTCACCATCAGCCCCGTTGAATTTTGAGGTTCCAGAGAAAATATGGTCGGGTAAGAATCCCTCATATTCTCACTTAAGGGTATTCGGTTGTTTAGCACATGCACATGTATCCAAGGAGCTCAGGAAGAAGCTTGATGGTAGAACTATACCATGTATCTTCATAGGCTATGGAGATGAAGAATTTGGGTATAGATTATGGGATCCAATACAGAAGACGGTGATCAGAAGTAGGGATGTTGTATTCCACGAAAACCAGATAATTGAAGACATTGAAAAGCCCACAATGTCTTATGAAAGAGGTTCCAGTGCCCAAAAAGTTGGTCCAGATCCACTACCATTGCAGTTTGACACAAATAGCATGGGGGAGCATGAAGCAGTACCAGAAGCAGAACAGGAGGATGTTTGGCAGGGGGAGGCACAAACCCCTCAGGAAACTACAGAACCATCACAGGGGAACGATGATGGTACACATCTTGAAGCTAATAATCAACAACCTCGTCGATCTGAACGAGGTCAGATTCCATCAACTCGATACCCAGAAACCGAGTATATTCTACTTTCTGAAGATGGAGAACCAGAGAGTTTCCATGAAGCTATATCTCATACGGATAAAGAAAAATGGCTGCAAGCAATGACCGAAGAGATGAACTCTTTACAGAAAAACAACACTTATGAGATTGTGAAACTTCCACAAGGAAAGAATGTACTGAAGAGTAAATGGGTATTCAAGCTGAAGAAAGATGGCAGCGGAAAGGTGGTGAAGCACAAAGCCCGGTTAGTAGTCAAAGGATTCCTACAGAAAAAGGGAATTGACTTTGATGAAATATTTTCACCAGTTGTAAAATTGACTTCAATCCGCATCATCCTTGGATTGGTAGCCAGTTTGAATTTGGAGCTTGAACAAATGGATGTCAAGACAGCATTTCTTCATGGTGATCTAAATGAAGAAATCTATATGGAGCAGCCGGAAGGTTTTGAGGTTTCAGGAAAAGAAAACCTCGTCTATAAGCTTACGAAAAGTTTATATGGCCTAAAGCAAGCACCGAGGCAGTGGTACAAAAGGTTTGACTCATTTATGGTAAGTCAAGGATATAAAAGGACTGCTGCAGATCAGTGTGTTTACATTCAGAGATTTTCGGATGGCAATTTTGTTGTACTTCTACTTTATGTAGACGACATGTTGATCGTCGGACAAGATGCAACAAAAATTAGACAGTTGAAGAAAGAACTCTCTAAGTCCTTTGAAATGAAAGACTTAGGTCCAGCTCAACATATTTTGGGATTGCAGATAACTCGAGATAGGAGAAACAAGAAGTTATGGCTATCTCAAGAAAATTACATTGAACGGGTGATCAAACGGTTCAATATGAGTAATGCCAAACCGGTAGGTGTCCCTTTGGCAAATCACTTCAAGTTGAGCAAGAGTTTGTGCCCCTCATCCAAGAAAGAGATTGAGGAGATGTCTACAATTCCATATTCTTCAGCAGTTGGAAGCCTGATGTATGCCATGGTTTGCACGAGGCCAGATATCGCACATGTGGTAGGTGTGGTAAGTCGTTTTCTTTCTAACCCTGGAAAGAAACATTGGGAGGCAGTTAAATGGATTTTCAGGTATCTTAAAGGTACTTCAAAATCAAGTCTGTGCTTTGGGGAGCTGATCCAGTCTTGGAAGGCTATACAGATTCAGATATGGCCGGAGATCCTGATGGAAGAAAATCAACCTCAGGATATGTTTATACTTTTGCAGGGGGAGCTGTGTCATGGCAGTCAAGATTGCAGAAGTGTGTTGCACTATCCACAACTGAAGCAGAGTATATTGCTGTAGCGGAAGCTGGAAAAGAAATGTTGTGGCTAAAGCGGTTTCTCCAAGAACTAGGGATAAATCAAACAGAGTATAAGATACATTGTGATAGTCAAAGTGCAATTGATTTAAGCAAAAACTCAATGTATCATTCTCGGACAAAGCACATCGACATTCGCTATCACTGGATACGCGAGGTGATGAATCAACAACTGTTGAAACTAGTGAAGATCCATACGAAGGAGAATCCAGCAGACATGTTAACAAAGGTGGTCACTCAAGAAAAGTTAGAGCTGTGCAGAGACATAGTTGGAATAACTTTCAAATAGTAGCTGCGTTGGAATGCAGCTGAAGGGGGAGAATTGATAAGTTCAGCTGCTGCCAACCTACCAATTCTAGAAGCCCACCATTGTTGAAGCCACCAACCCATTCTAGAAGCCACCATTGTTGAAGCCTCCATTGTTGAATGAAGAATTCAACCACCAACCACCTTCTTTAAGGCTATAAATAGAGCCTTATGTTTTACACAAAAACATCAATCCAGAGAGATTGAAATACAATCCAGGAAGAGATTGTGAGAACAAAAAGAGAGTTTGGTGAGGTTTTTTGTAGAGAGAAATTCTTGGTGTAAATTCTCTATAATTCTATTCTTGTGAAATAGAGTTGTTTTTCCTCCCAAATAATCTTCATATTGATCCGAGAATCACAACAAGGCGTATTTCATTTTGTTGGTACATGATATTAACTTCGACGTATGACTCTAATCTAGTATAAGAGAAGTTCTTATTCTTGCTTCAAGCGTGTAGTTTCAAGCATGGTGTTTGGAATTTATTGCTCCGCTTAATTCAAATTCAAACTATGGAAGGTTTCAGAGCTTCCTGCCGAAGACAATTTTATTTTTAAGGCCTGAACAGAATTAACCCAAATAACACCCCATCCAATCATTAAAAACACTAAAATATCAAAGAAAAAGGCGTAGTTTAAGCGTGCATGCTAAATTGCGCCGCTCGGAAATGCGACGAAGATGCAACTGGCTGAATTTGTAGGAGCTAGCAGCAGCAGCGGTGGGCAAGGCTCGTGGACTGCTGATTTCAACTTTTATAATGGGGTGTTGAAAAATATTCCACTATGGGTGAGTTTTCCAAATTTACCTCTAAATTGCTGGGGTAAGTTCACGCTAAGTAGAATTGCCAGTGCATTAGGATGCCCGATATATGCTGATGAATGTACATCCAGTACAGCTAGAATATCCTATGCTAGGGTACTAATTGAGATGGAGTCATGTTTATAGCAGGATAGATAGAGTGATTGTAAATGCTCAATGGATGGCAGGAATGCCTCCAATGCAAGCACAAGTAATGGATCCTCAATTCTCAGACCATTCTCCTTTATGCATTGAGATGGAACAAATAGTGGATAATAGGAAAAGACCTTTCAAATTCTACAACTGTTTGGCTAATCATGAAGAATTTGGCAAAATTGTACAGGAAGGATGGAGATATAGGGGTAACAAAATGGAAGGCATATGGCAGAATCTAAAGAAGGTGAAAACTGCTCTTAAAACTTTGAATGGGAAAGAGTATGCTGGGACAACTAGAAAGGTCCAACAGATGAGACAGGAACTGGCAGATATTCAAGCACAAATGAGGCATACTACATCAACTAGTGACATGTTTGAAGCAGAAAAGAAGGCTAGAAAAGATCTTGAAAAATGGTGTATGATAGAGGAAGGTATTTACAAACAAAAGTCAAGGATACAATGGCTGAAGCTAGGGGATTCTAACACAACTTTCTTCTTTGCAAGTATGAAGGGGAGAACATCACAGAATCAAATCAAGATGATTAAAGATGAGGGTGGAAATCTAATAACAACTGATAGTGTAATTGAGCAGGAAGTTATTGGTTTCTATAAGAACTTACTAGGTAAGTCAGCAAACAGTCTACCTGCAATTGATCCTAATGTAATGAAGCAAGGTCCTACACTATCAAG
The DNA here is from genome assembly GCF_000393655.2 of Nicotiana sylvestris. Lineage (NCBI taxonomy): Eukaryota > Viridiplantae > Streptophyta > Magnoliopsida > Solanales > Solanaceae > Nicotiana > Nicotiana sylvestris. The sequence continues at coordinate 19,008,812 of NC_091062.1, read as the reverse complement.
GAAACAACAATTGGGCTTAATAGCTCAGTTCACAAATGAGGATGTATTCAAAGCTTTACAGGGGATTGATGATTCAAAAGCTCCAGGGGGTGATGGTTTTAATGCTTGTTTTTTCAAGAAATCATGGCATATAATTAGGCAGGATGTCACAACAGCAGTTCTTAACTTCTTCAAAGAAAATATAATGTATAAACCAATAAATAGCACTTCAGTTACTCTTATTCCGAAGGTGAAGAATCCAGAGTCAATCAAGCAATATAGACCTATCGTGCTGTACTATTCTTTACAAGATCGTCTCAAAAATGCTCACTAGTAGACTGCAAACTGTGATGGACTTTTTGGTTGATAAGAGTCAAGCAGGCTTTGTACCAGGAAGATTATTGAATGACAATATTCTGCTAGGACATGAGCTTGTAAAAGGATATTGCTGGAAAGGAGTCTCCCCAAGATGTATGGTCAAGATAGATATGCAGAAGGCATATGACTCTTTGGAGTGGGTATTTCTAGAGCAAGTGCTTACAGCAACGAACATACCTAGTCAATTCCTGAAGTGGATAATGACTTGTGTGTCCACTGTTTCCTATTCAATTATGATCAATGGTAAACCAACAGCTCCCTTTGATGCCAAGCGTGGGGTGAGACAAGGAGACCTTTATCACCCTACCTTTTTGTTTTAGCCATGGAATACTTGATAAGACTGATGAAGACTTTGAAAACACAAACCAGATTTCAATTTCCATCCAAGGAGCTAGTTCAGCTAAGCTTTGCTGATGATCTTCTACTTTTCTGCAGAGGTGATCTTATATCTACACAGATGCTATATGACTGCTTCCAGCAATTTTCTGCCTCATCAGGGTTGATTGCCAACCAAGGAAAGAGCTCTATATACTTTGGTGGAGTACCAATACAAGTTTAACAGCAGATTCTGAGCAGCTTGGGTTTCTTCATGGGATACCTGCCTTTTCGATATCTTGGTATGCCATTAAGTGTTAAAAGATTATCAGTAAATCAATGTCAACCACTCCTAGATAAAATACTAGCAAAAGTGCAACATTGGACAGCAAGGTTCTTGTCATATGCAGGTCGTTTGCAATTGATAAAGAGTGTGATGATAGCTATTCAATCTTTCTGGTCACAGATCTTTCCTTTGCCAAAAAAGATCCTGATAAAGATTGAAAGTATATGCAAAAGATTTCTGTGGACAGGGGAGACAGATGGGAGCAAGAAGGCTTTGGTTGCTTGGAAACAGTTATGCTGGCCAAAGACTGCAGGAGGACTGAACATAACAGATATAATCATTTGGAACAAAGCAGCAATTCTGAAGCACCTTTGGAACTTATGCAAAAAGAAGGATCGATTGTGGATTCAATGGATGCACACGTACTACATAAAGCAAGATATAGTATAGATTGTTAAAGCTAAACAAGCAGCATGGCTGACTCAAAAGATTCTAGGAGCTGGGAAATACTTGACAGAAGCTAATATCAATGTGGCAGAGGTGATGAATGGGAATAATTACTCCATTCGAGATGTCTATAATAAGCTAAGGGGTGAGTTCACAAAGGTCCCATGAAGAAGAGTGCTATGTAACAATGATAGCTGTCCCAAATGGCTATTCATTGTTTATATAGCCATACAAAGCAGATTATACACAAAAGACAAGCTTATGAGATGGGGGAGCATAACAAGTGCAGAATGTGTCTTGTGCGAGGAAAATGATGAGGATCATGAGCATTTGTTTTTTAAATGCAAGTTTTTAGCAACAATATGGGAAAGGTTACTAAAATGGGCTGGAGTAGGACGAGCTGCCAGGAAATGGAATGAAGAAATAAGCTGGGCCATTAAGTTTGCAATAGGAAGAAGAACATCGACAGCCCTATATAGATTGATGCTTGCAGGCACTGTGTATTACATATGGCAAGAGAGGAACTGGAGGATCTTTCGAAAGCAAAAAAGGAGAGCTGAGGATTTGGTTAGACTGATAATCCAAGACATTCATTATCGGGGTAGTATGAGAACTAGTTTAGAGGGAAAGTTAAAGTCCTTAAATTTTTATCCTTAGATTGCTATGTTGATACTGCTTAGCTGATGTAGTGCTTATATTTGGGGCTGTATGTCCAACTGTAAGGTAGAGATGGGTTTTTGTTCTGTAATTGTATTCATTTTCCCAGGTAATAAAATTTTAAATTACCAAAAAAAAAAACAGCCCATCCGATCACTTAAATAAAAAATAGCCGGGGCAGATAGTGATGGCAAAATGGTTAAAAGAAAACAGTTAACCACCCATATTATCCACTAAAAAATGAGTTGGATAATGAACTTTTCTAAAACGGGTCAAATATGGATAAGAATCATATTATCCATTTAAGAAACGGATAACCAATGGATAACTAATGAGTTTGACTTTTACATTTGTAAAACTTCAAATTGGGGGTTCCCCAAGTTTGGGAGACTAGGAATTTTCCCTAAAGTGATCATATTGATGAAGCCATGGATAATATGGTTACCCATATTATCCGCCGGTTAACCTGTTTTTATCTGTATTAAATATGTGTCGGATCGAATAATTTGTCCATTTTTTCATTACCCATTTCGACCCGTCCCATATCCGACCTGCCCGTTTTTCACACCTAGGTGGAGGTATAATATATGCATAATTATGTATTATATGTGTATAATTATGTATAATCAATGTATAATTTATGTATATGACTAGAAAAAGTATACAATGAATATGACCGGCTATTTGTGTAAGTGACAATTTGAGCTTAAACCCATTTGACCTGTATGACCCACCCATTTATTGAACTCAACCCATCTTAACCCAACTCATTTCAATCCGTCTAAAGTTGGGCTATTTTTTAGCCCAAATTGATCCATGGGTAACTTTGTTAAATATCTTTAAAATAATTTTTTTGTGTAATATGTTATATATGACCACAAAATTTAAAAAGTCTTATATAATTAAATAATTCATAAGAAAATAATACACATTAATTAAAGTTTGGTAAGAGTTGGACGGGTTGGGCTATGACCCAAATTTTAGCTCAACCCGTCCAAAATCAGTCTATTTTTGGGGTCCAACCATTTATTGACTCATTCCATTTTGACCCATCCAAAATCAGTCTAACCCCCCCCCCATTTGACACTTGATGACCCGTTCATTTATTGGCTCAGCCCATTTTGATCCGTCCAAAATCAGCCCAACCCGCTCATTTGACATCTCTATAACGAGGATGAAAGATTTTTTTTACCATTTTGCCACACTATTACAAGAGATCAAGTTAATATATGTTTGTTTAAGCCACAAGGGGAACTAGCGGCAATTTGAAACCTTTGAAAATTTCTGTTGTGCATTGATATAAATACTCTAAAAAAAGGCTCATTTCCATGGTTGCAAATGCCATTCCTTAATTTCCTCAAAACAGTTATAACTTTCCCTTTAAATTCCAACATCTTCCAACTTTATTAACTACCAACAAAACAAAGATAGAAACTCCAAACTCCAAATAATATAAAGTTTGACAAATATGGACAGAAAAATTCTTGCATTTTCTGTCCTAACAATCTTGGTTTGTTCTCTTCTTGTTAATGGCCAGGACCAAAAAAACAATGCAGTAACAAGCCAAAATCCAACACCAAAAGTGGTGTCAGGGACAAAAGATGCAGGAGAAGTAAATCATGAAGATGATGATGCTGGGATTGATTCACTCAACAGAAATTTCTATGAGAATGAAGAGTTTGGACCAGAGATCTTTGTTGCTGGTCATTAATTGATTCAGTTGTTCCTTTTTCTTTCTTTTTTCGACGTGAAACATAGATACAAATTTTTTAAATAAATAACCAATTAAATTTTTTGGATTGTAATGATGCTTGTCATTCTGTCTATTTGGACGACGTAAAGGGAAGAAAAAAAAGATAGAGAAATTCGGGGTCTGATATATTGATTATTTTCACTTAATTCTAATTAGATTCCTAATAAAATAAGTGGTTAAAGACATCTCCTAATGTTGTTTTACGATTGAAAGTGTGTTTAATAGTATTTACTTTACTACTTGACAAATGACATCTGGTACATTGCAAAAAATTGTACGTTGATGACCACACAGGTTACAGTCATAGGCTTATCAATGGATGGTGTCGCCTCAGTAAAATCTTACACGCACGGAGTGTTTATATCAATCCAATAAATACATAATATATATCTTCACAAACATAATTATCAATAAATCTTAATTAGTTAATCTACATTCTCACCATAATTATTAATTCGATATGGATGAATTTTTACCGTCCTAAAAGGTGAGAATTTTCCTGAAGTGATACAAGGGAAAAGTTGAATTTCTTTTAATTCTTATCAATAAATAACTTGGCATTTTAGACTGTAAATGTAAATTTTTTTCATTCTGTTGATATTGTAGCGCTTTTGCGTACTTGAGTTCTTTTCTGACATCTTCGAATGGAAGAAATAATTACAGCTACTTTAGAGTATTTCTAAAGATTTGAACATATATTATGCAGATATGTATTGCGCCATTCCAAAAGGAAATTTTATATCAATTTCTTGTACTAATGTCACGTTAAAATAGCACGAGCTAGCCAGTTTTTGGACTGATCATTCAAAAATAGCCAGCGTTTGCCAAGTCATTAAAAAATAACCACTATTTTGCTGCAACAGAGACCAGTCCAGCATAATATACTGGAGTTCGGTGCACCTGTATATGAACTTCCAGCATATTACGCTGGATCGTTATACTTTGTTGGCTCTAGTATAATATACTAGAGATTGGAGCACCGGTGCTCCAATCTCCATATATATTGCTGGACCGGTATATTATACTGGAACTCCAGTATATTATGCTGGAATATTTTTTCGGATTTTAAACAGTGTTTTCATTCAGATTTATCTTTACATGAAAAGTGGCTAAATTTCGATTACTTTTTAAACTACCACTTATAAATTTGGCTATTTTTGAATTTCTCCCTAATGTCACATAACACCTTGCTAGAATCCGCTACGTTTTCGCAACTACTTTGTAATTTACCTCCTCAGATAATAATATTATTCAATCCATAGGCGGATCTAGTGCAAAGGTTACGGGTTCACGTGAACCCAATAACTTTTTTTACTAAAAATTCCTTAAATGTGAAAAATATTTAGCTCGGAATCCTATATGTTGGTCCGGTTATTATTGTATATTAACTTGACATTGATGTAGCAACCCATAAACTTAAAATCTTGAATCCGTCTGGTAAAGATCCGCTAAAATTGCAATAAATACTCTAGATACGAACCCGTAATTAAAAATATAATGAGTTCAATGCTAAAAATCTTAAATGTTGAACACATAAAATTTTATCCCAGATTTCGCCTTTGAACATAATACATACAAGCATGTGCAACCAATGGCGGATCTAGAGTGCAGTTACTAGGTTCCCGTGAACCAGTTAAAAAATCTACTAAATATTTATAAATATCTAACTGTAAACCCAATTATTATTGTATATTAATTTGAGATTACGACAGGAACCCATATACTTTAAATTATGGATCCGCCTCTGAATTTCAATCCCAAATTAGTTAAAATCTACTAAGTGAATCCTATGAGAGTAATAACATTATGTTATTGTAATAACCGCATTAAACAAGCTAATAAGAGAACCAACTCAACTTGTAGTACAAATGACGTCATGTTATCTTTATTATTTCATCAAATACAATTGCTTGAACCTCCTATAAGGATGTATATACAAGAAAACAGAAAATATCAGAATATAATATACAGCATAGAACAAATGCCCAAATGCTACACACCATAAGAATGTGTTCGTCCTTTTTCAGCTTTCTCACATACAAATGCATCATTTTACATAAGGTACAAGTTCACTAGGGGTTGCTCTGATGGCAAGCAACCCCCACTTCCAACCGAGAGGTTGTGAGTTCGAGTCTCCCCAAGAGCAAGGTGGGAAGTTCTTGGAGGGAAAGATGCCGGGGATCTATTTGGAAACAGTCTCCCCAGACCCCACTAAGTGGGATTATACTGTGTTGTTGTTGTTGTACAAGTTCACTAGGCAATGGAGGTTTCAAGGGAAGACTTGGCAAGCCACAATAATCCTGGATCATTCCTTTTGAGGACCAAATAAGTTTCCATTCTACCAGTGTTATCGATAACAGCGTCCTCACTGAATCCAATCACAGACAGGATGTCCATAGCAGCTGCAACCACAGAGCGCAAAGCAAAATTAGTATTTACAGCTAAGGATGGTCTGCAAGCAAAAAGATACACGAAGCTGCGAAGAGAAGGAAAAGAAACACCAATGATCAAGAAGCATACAACTATGTCGTGTACGAGTAATTTCACAAAAAGATAAACGATGTGGGGATAATGACGTCGATACAATTCATTTATGTTGCATATTCATGGGGTCACCAAATATGTTTTGAATCTCCGCAAATACCATCTATCATAACAAGTACCATAAAGCAACAAATTCACCTAAATAGAATATCAATTTGATACCAGACCTCAGCCTTGGTCAATTAAACTAGCTTGTACATCAATTTGAACCTTACCACCACTGATCTTTTACCAAAATGTTAAGCTCATGGAACGAAAATTGCAATTCACACCCTTAAATATAAAATTAGGGCTCGAGTGAAAATTCATGCTTCACGAATTAACAGAGTGGTAAATTGTCTTGCAAAATTGGTAGCACATCGATAATATACAACAGTGTACTGATTTTTATAATATATACAACAGTTACCAATTCAAAAAAAAATTTGCAAATTGAAAGATCCCAGTGTTTCATAAAGTGTGATTTACAGCCGGAAGTCGTTACCTGATAAAGAGTAAAAGCTTTATTAATATGGAGTTCACGTGTGTAGATTCAGGGAAAGTGGACCAAGGGAATCTCAGATAAAGAGAAAATTAACAATATTGGATTAGGAAGCATTGCTGAATGCTCTCTGAAGGCAACAAGGAAGTACAGGAATGGAGAAAGAGAACTGTTGGAGAGGGAATTTTGCAGAAAGATAAATAAATTGCAATAGATCTGGAAAATCATGTACCTGGATAACTCACCACATCCCTCTGAATAAGAGAATTGGCCTGCAATCAATTGTGATGAACAAATTAAGATTAAATCCACATAAAGGTAAATCAGCTAAGACCACTACATCAAATCACAGACCTTCCGCAGCTTTCTGAATTTCACTTCATCTGGGTGTTCAATTACATTCCTACAAACAATTGTATCGCCAACTTCAATCCAAACTTCATGAACGATTAAAAAAAATGGAAATTGAATATCAATGTACCTTATAATTTTTACTATAGTTTGCACTACTCTAGAGGCCTCCAGGGGATCGGCTTGAGATCTCAGTACCCCTATTGCTTTCTGCAATCGACTGCAAACAATCGCTACAGGGTCTTGTATCCTCTGTAATTCCTGGTCATCTGGATCAGGCTCATCGATCAATGTACTTGAAATTCCATCCGACATTATATCCTTATCATTAATATATGGCTCTACCAGCTTGATTTGTTCAGGAAAATCATCTCGATTGGTGTGTGGAAAAGATCCACTCTCTTCCTCATTTACATGGTACCCCACTGAAACATGGCTATTTTGACCAGACATTACTTTCTTTTCAATGCCCATAGCGTGTTCATCAGGATCAGGTTCCAAAGAAATGGGACTTCCTGCATTGTGTTTTTCTGAAGAGCAATCATCCGGGTCAGGTTCTTCACGTAATTTAGCTTCCAAAAGGGGCGGAAGGTTTCTCATTTTATGATCATCAGAATCGAGTTCTGTACTAGGCTCATGTTTCATGGGAGAGCCAGCCTCATAATCATCAGGATCAGGTTCAGATTTTCTTTGACCATCAGATGAGACATTAGCACTAGATACACCATTGCATTTCCCCAAAGTCTCTACTTTTGGATCATTTAGTTGCTTTTCCACTAGAGCATCCGTATGATTGGATTGCGGACGAATATCAAGTGAATTGCCAGAATTAGATTCCTGATCCATATCAGTTGCTTCTGAGTGGTTGGTGGATGCCTGTGCTAAACGGCTGTAGGCAGCAGCCACTGAAGATGCTCGAGCATTGAAAATTGAACTTTGTCCTCCAAGCTTATGTGATAAACCCGTGTGATTATCACTGTCCTCGTCTTCTTCATAGTGTTGCAAACTGCCACCACTCAATGTATGGCCTCTTGACTTGGTCCAATCCAACTTAGCAGCTTCTTCATTGAGCTGCCACAAAGATCTAATCTTAAATCTAGTGCACATTTAACAAGAATATTGCAGAGACAAGCAGAACAAATCTAGTTTAGGGGCTAAAAACAGACCGTCCCAGTTTTTTGCCTAAATATTTATTGAACTCCTTGCCACTGAGGAAGCAAAGAATGAAAAACTGGGAGTATTATCATTTTACCTGCTTATCCAAAGCATAGAAGTTAGCATCATGTTCAGAGTGTACCATGTGTGCCTGAAAATGGAAAAATATAAGTTAGGAACACAGAAGAATCACTCATCATTAAAACATAGACTAACTTAGCCTTTCAAATATGTTTTAATTGGAAAATAAAGGTTGAGAGAGGATCACCCACAAGTTCATGCAAGAGAGTCTTCTTGATGCTATCGTACTTCCTGAAACCCTTGAGGTCATCTGTACGAAGACGTAGTGATATCTCCTCTCCATGATTCTGAATATGATTTTTGACAGAAATTATCAAGATTTTTTTAAATGGAAGAGAAAACATCATCTTAGAAAATCAAAAACTAATGGGGCAATAATTAAAGAACTAGATGATGAACCATGAAAGTCATGGGTGCGTTATTATGTATGTTATCCTGTTCTGTATCTACTTCTTTAGGGGAGAAAGGAACTAGGGTAGGGGTTGCTCACCTTATTGAAACCAAGAATGCATTTAGGACTAACACCAACATAGCCTTCTGGCGCCATTTCTGTCATGATACCCACACGCCAGCGATGCTTTAAGAAGCCCAATGAACGATAGTTTACCACAACTGATAGCACATACCAACAAAGTAATTCATACGTAATTATTAAGCTGAGATATGATTATCTTTCTGGACTTACCTTATTCATGATTGCAACTATTCCTAGATCAGCAGCAAGCTTGTGCATTAGTTTTAAAGCTTTTGAAGCAGGAGGATTCAACTGCAGCCAAGTGAAGACTACATCAATTGGTTGTCAAATAAACCTACTTGTAAAAGTAGACTCTATGAATCATACGTGTCCATTCATAGGATTCATCATAGTTAGACTATTTGTACACTGGAAATCAACCTATTGCAATTCTTCTCCATTACCGGCTATGCTTGGTCACATGTGCGGAGTTGCCCCCAAAAAGGAGATTAAATTTCAAAAATTTCATAAACAAGTGGCAACATTGTGATTCCACTGTCAAACAATACAATCTCTCGATAACTACTTTTTGTTTTGAATAAAAACAAGATAATAAAACAAAAGTAATACCAACATTTCTCTAAAGGCAAAATACACCTGCATATCCTCAAGAGGACAATAACAGCCAAGACATACAAAAGCATGGAATTGTTCACTTCAGATTTACAGAATCACCAAATACAGTATTAAGAAGCTGTATTTCTTGCCAGCATGATCAGCACATCTCGAAATGCAATTAAAGTGAAGGGAAAAAAATAGATATTGCAGTAACTCACAGCTAATCTATTAACACATCATTGTTCAAAGGGATAGGTGTTAACAAAAACTAATGAGCCAAACAATTAAATAATCAATTAAAAAATCTCTCTTTGAATAATAGAAAACAAATCTTGGTTTACAGCACATATTTATCCTAAAACAACCAATCTTAGACTTCATATTACAATGGAAAACTACAAATATCAAGATAATGACTCAATCTCTCAATCCTCTTTATCTGAAGCAAACTGAAAAATTGGAGTGCAATAAATCTACTCATTGTCACACCGATTTTACACAGAGAGTAACAAGTAATATCATTACTAAACCCTCTACTCTCTATCCAACCGGACCCATACATCTTTTGCATTAAGTATCAGGTTACGAAACCCCAAACTCCAATTACATGCTGAATCTTGCCTCAACAAATTTCGGGAGAAACCTACACGTTCCCTTCCCCATTGGCCACCCACCCGTTACACTAATCACATCACAATAACCCTGGCAAAAGTAATAGATTTGTCTCGGTTCGGGGAGAAAAATGGACTGTGTGAGAAAGAAATCCTTCATATAATCCATGAAACTCAAATAAAAAGATGATGCCCAACTACTTATCCAAGAGGAAAAGAAAAAAGAAGGATAATCCCCAAAACGAGAAGGGCACAAAAATAAAACAAAAATAAGGAAGAACACCAGTAAAAGCACAAGTAGATGCAATAAGGAAGAACACCAGTAAAAGCATAAGTAAACAAAATAAGAAAGAACACCAGTAAAAAAATAAGGAAGAACACAAGTAAAAGCACGAGTAAACGGAACAGACTTCTGTGGCCTCAGCACTGCAAAAGAAGTAAAAAGAGTAGCAACTAACTTCCTGAAACACAAGGTGGTCTGCTAGATGGATACCAAATTGGTTACAGACAACTAATGAATAATCGCAGCATATGAAATACCGCCAAACATTCAAAAGCAGATAAGTCAAGCCTCTCCACACAACTATCCTTGTTCTCCCCATATATGAACATAAAGCTTCATAGGTTTTTTCCTGTAAATATTTTACTCAACCTGTTTTTCAAAGTGATATAATGCTGAATGAAAAGTCAATATCCATTCTGATACAAAATTTCTAACAGCAGAAAACCAAGTGTGAGAGCAATGTTGTCTTTATATGTCAGTATTTTTTCGCTCAAAATCCAGATAGTTAGAAACGTTATTTGACTCATTGTCTTCGATTCTTAGAATGCCAGTATTAGGGTTGTTTTAGTACTATCTTTCGCTTCGGTTTTCTAGTACCCTGTCGTGTTACTGCTTGTGGCTATTACTTTTGCTATTGCTATGGCTACTGCTTTCTTCCATTTATTTTTTCTCCGGTCCTTACATTGTTGATATCATTTTCCTGGCCTTCTTGTTGTTATTTACTTGTTCCTATTCTTCCTCTCGAGCCGAGGGTCTTTGAAAACAGCCTTTCTGCCCTCCAGGATAAGGGTAAGGTCTGCGTACACATTACCCTCCCCAAACCCCACTTGTGGGATCCCACTGGGTTGTTGTTGGTCAGACTGCATTTTTCAGTTTCAACTATAGGGAAAGATAATGGTTACATTTTAGAGCTAGCTATACCTCTACACCTGGAAGGTGAAGTGTCCGAAAATCACAAAAGACATAAGGCCCTTGTGGAAGTTTTAGTGAACTTTGAAGCCCATTTGAGATTCTTTGCCTCAATCTCTTTTCCTCTTCATCAAAACCCACAATCCTGAGGTCTGTCTTTGCACTCTGTAAAATGTCATCTACTTCATCTTTGGGCACTCCCAACATCCGAATAGACTTCCCCTGAAATAAAAAACCATAGGAATTAGTCATTTAAGCCCAAAAAATAGTCTGGAAGGTTCGGCTTAAAGAGTATGTCAAGTTACTTAGGCTTTTCAATGTTTGGAAATGCAGAAATACCTAATAATACACTATGTGAAAAGGTTAAAATAAAAAAATATTCACCCCAGAAGGTGATTATGTCTTTAAGAATTGCCAACTCTTCCACAAGCACAAGAACTATGGTATACATTTTTCTTTCTATACGTTTAATGTAACAGACAAAGCCATAAATATGACATAATATTCAGGAAAAAGTTCACGTGGCAGACAGTTGTACAAGATTCTACATAATGATAAAATTTTCAATAGAATTGATGTTTGAAATAAAGAGGGTTCATGACACATACATAACCTTTTTAAAAGAATTCGAAACTCAGAACCATGCCTTAATTTTTGTCATATTTCATAAAGAACTATACACGACTCATACGGACACATAAATGAGGAATAGAGAAGAAACCATGTAGACAATATGTAGAATCATCCCTCCGCTGTATAACGCAGTCCATTTTTTTCAGACAGATTTATATTAAACAAGGAGACACTGACCATACAGGAATCAATTTCATCAATTTTATTTAGCCATTAAAAGTTTAGGTTTAACAAAGAAGTAAATAGAAGAAGAATTCATTTCAGAATAGAAGTACGGTCAAACCGTCAAATCTGCGGAAACGTATTTTTTTGCGATGTGCCTTGGGAAAAAAAAACTTACGGCTACAACTCCTTCAAGTCAGATTTTGTAGGAAAAGCCTACTTCCAAGAGTGGAAAATGCTACATGATTTCCTATATTCATCAAGCTAACTCTCAAAAAATAAAGTGTCAAATTGAGATGTTTAGCAGAATAATCAGCAATAGCATATAAAATAAGAGGACAAACACATCTGTCAAAATTAAGTGCCCAAGCATACAAAAACCCAAAAGCTCTATCCAGTCTTCAAGTAGACAGCCAGTTTAACAGCTATTTAGTATAATACATTCACAAAAAAGAGCAGAAACTAAAAAAAACACCTTGAGGATGGACACTGCTTCCAATTTTAGACAGGAGTGCTCTTCAGAGAAAGGATACAAAAGCCTTGAACTTTTATTAGTAGGCACAATTAGCCGCAATGTATCATCTCTGACATTGGTGAGATTCAGCAATTCATCCCCCAATGATTTGAAAGTAGCAGTTGGATCCATCTCCAGACTAAACTTCTTCCCTCTCCATAAAACAGACAAGTGACATGTCTCCTGCTGCTGCATGGGTTTCTTTATCTAATAAGAGCATACAAGTAAGCCGTCATCAAAAACACAAACTTTAGCTAGTCTTAAATAGGAGAACCACAAGTATCAACCAATTTGTTCCTCTTTTAAAATATTTTCTAGTATAATTGCATTCTGAGCCTTCTGGCACAAACAGTATTTTGAATCCTATCTATCGAAGCTAGAGGCTGCATCTTTTATGGCATGGAAGTTACAGTTTAGGCCGCTAAGGATAATCCGGAGGACTGAAGGTAAGTCAACAACCAAATGCATTTCTAGTAAACTCTGCTAATAATGCTTTGGGACACCAGAATCAAAGTACCATGTCGAACGTTAGCTCAAATCAGCTTCTGAATTTTTCAGTTCGAAAAAGCTGAAAGTCGACCACTCAATGGAAACAGGAGCATCCCTTTCGATACGAACAAGTGGAACAATCTTCTCATATCGAATTCAAGTTGAATTAAGTTCCACCTCTATGGAATGAGCAGATAATCAGTCGCAGAAAAGCTCCACAAGTCCAACATTTGAGAGAAAAAGCATGCTACTTACTCTTAATCTAAGTTGATCCCCAACTAGTTTTATTGTGGTATAGATATCGTTCCACTTTATGTGGCAAAATCAAGAACCAATGGAATATCTAGTAGGTTTCAAAACAAAGAATATCACAATTCTTCATTGGACCCATAATTTTACTATGGTTACAATCCATTAAAGTATATACTCAAAAAGTTAATGAAAACTGGTCTCTGGAACACCTTTTTCCCATTAATGTATGAAAGGGGAAGGCTCTGTACAGTACTTTGTGCACAAAGTGAGCCCTTTTTACAATATTTGGATTTTTTTTCTCCTGTTTTCCTTATAGTTTTACGCACCCTAGGATCACATCAACAACTGAAATGCTTAAAATCTTTTTGTTTCCAAGATCACTAGAAATTTGGGTACAACTGCATCGTGCATCCACAGATTTCAACAATTTTCTAATCATCAACCTTTAATAGAAAATTTTAACAATTAAGAAAGTAAAATTTGGGGAGAGCTGGAGTTGGACAGAGGTTTCTACTCTATTGTGGTAACGCTTTATTCATTGTTTTAAAAATGAAATGAGCAACGGGGGTTAAAAAAAGCAACATAACTCCTAAATTTTTAGGTAGAAATCAATATGCTCCTACAGCCAACTCCAACTTGTTTGGGACTGAGGCGTAGTTGTCGTTGTTGTACTCAACCTCAACTCCACGCCTACATTTCAGCAATTCCAGTAGAAGAAGTGATATTCAGCACATGTTTCTATGATGCCTTCAGTATTCACAGTAGCTGGTTTGAATACCTTAAAATATGCAACTTTGTCAGAGATGATGATCCAGTCACGCTATTGTCAGAGATGATGATCCAGTCACACTATTGTCAGAGATGATGATCTAGTCACAATATTTTTCATGCCCCAACCTTAGACTGAAAAAGAAGAGAATGTAGCCATCTGGAATGAGTTAATTCTTGGATTTTTTTTTCACAACTCCTAGTGTCAGAGATGATGATCTAGTCACAATATTTTTCATGCCCCAACCTTAGACTGAAAAAGAAGAGAATGTAGCCATCTGGAATGAGTTAATTCTTGGATTTTTGTTCACAACTCTTGGACTGTTTAAGCCTGCTCTAGTCTTACAATTACCGTTGTGTTGCAATCAATCCCAACCTCCTCCTCATCCTTTTGCACTTAACAATACGCCATGTGATCATGTTGAAATTTCAACACATATTTCTCCAATCTCCAGATTTAAGATATTTGTACTAATAGTGTAGTGATAATGTGATTTTTAAATAAGCCCCCATTAATTAGAGAACCCCTAATTCGCCTAGAGACAACTATTAAGTACTGGAATATAATGAATCCCAAAGAGAGCATAATGATACAGCAAATTTATATAGCCAAATCCGATTAGTTTGGGGTTGAAACATAGTTGATTGGTCGATTTCATGAATACGTCATTCATGTAAACTAACGCTATGGAGAAGTCAGTTTATCCCTTCCTTAATAAATGTGTAATGCTCAAAACCAAATTTTCTATCTTGTTAAACTAGCTATCTCTTTCAGACCTCAATCCGGTACTATTCCGTTGTCAATCCAATTACCAACCACCCTAAAGACTGAATTAGTTATCTCTATACCAGGAATAACTGATAGCTCTATAGTTTCCCTCTTTAAACTAAAATATTAAAAGTTGAATTGACAAGATACCTAAAAAGTAACAATATCCCAATTATTATTTTATGATGGTTGTGTCCGGACCAGCTTGCAGGCACCTCCACTATCTCACTGGGTACCTGCTACCTCCCACTAGCGCAGCTATTGGATAACAATATCCCAATTATCAATAATCATCAAATCAACTACAACTCAATCTCAAACTAGTACTTTCCCCGTTTTCAAAAAGAATGAACCTATTACTATTTGGGGAGTCAAACAAGATTTTCTTTCACCATATGTTTTCCAAATAGTTGTTAAATATTTTGAATTGTTAACTACTATGACTTTACTTTCTATATAGTTTCTAAATATGTAAATTTTAGAAACTTAAAAGAATCTATGTCCGAATTCAAATTAGTCCATTTGAAAATCATACTCCAAAAAGGTTCAAACAAATTGAAACAGAGGGACTACTATTGGGTCAACTATATGAATCACATGTATCCATTCCACTTCACTTTATTTTCAATAGATACAAATGATTTATCATTATTTAAATATTTTTATAATTCCATCCTCCTTTATCTGCCTTAGGCCAATTATACTCTCAAAACTCAACAAAGCTGAAGTTATATACCAGAAAATGATCGGATAGTTAAGTACTTTGCATCCAAAAAATGCGGAATGAATCGGAATAAACCTCAAAAATTCCCAAATATAAAGCAGACTTGTTCCTAAAAATCATTTTAATTCATAAGCTGCAAATTTAAGTAGAGAAATTAAGAAAAATTCTTACCTTTTGATCGGTGATTTACGGGAATATTTGATCGCAAACAGAAGGCCAATTTCGTTAACAAGGGGCGATACAAGTTAGAAATTTATGTGGGATCGATTTTAGCGTGAGCGGTGGGTGTTCTCTTGCCACGCAAGTGCTGGCGTAAATTGACACGCGAAAGATCTAGAAGTCATGGCTTTGGCAATAAAGTTGAGCCTCTTTCCTACTACAAAAAAAAAAAAAGGTAGTAATAAAATATGAAAAATATATTTATTTATCATACTTTTAAGTTAAGATTAAATGAAAAGATCCATAAATGAAAGTGATTAATTCTCATAAAAGTTAAAATAAACAATTAAATATCTTGTATTATCACTTACCGTATCACGATATCACTTACAGCCTGAGGCGAATCAGTGCTGGGAGGTGGGGGGTCATAATAGTTCGCAAAGGTCAGAATCTTCGACATATGAGGAGTCCAACTCCTGATGATGCGGATGATGAACACGTTGTTGAAACGGTCAAAATCTCGAGAGAACAACAAAGAGCGATTATGGATCACCTCTCAAGACAAGATTAGGCGATAACAGAGTTGAAGCATGCGTTATCAGGTGCTTCTAATGATGCTAATGAAAAAGCTCTGATTCCTCCCGCGCAAATCAAGATGTTCAAAGAGTCAATAACGACGCTCCAAGGGAGGAGCTTGGTTTCAACGAGGTAGGAGGTACCGGTAGTGGATTTGGGGATAATAACTCAAATAACCCTTTCAAAATAGAGCTCATAATATTCATGAAGGAAATGAATGAACGAATGGACCAAAATACTAAAAAAGTTTCATGCTCAGATGGATCAGATCCCGGGAGCACCGCCAGTGTTAAAGGGACCGGATTCCAAGAAGTATACATAGTTGTCGTTTAAACCAAGTGCAACTCAGGAGTTGATCCTAAAGAGGTTTAAGATGTCAGATATACCAAAATAAGATAGGACTTCGGATCCATGGGAACACATTACGACCTACACTACGGCAATAAAGGGAAATGACTTCGACCATCACGAAATTGAATCTGTTTTGTTGAAGAAGTTAGGTGAAACCCTGACAAAGGGTGCCTTAACTTGGTATTCTCTCTTACCTGAGCAATCCATTGATTCTTTTGAAATGCCTGCAGATTCTTTATCAAAGCTCATGCTGGAGTAAGAAATGTCCAAACAAGGAAGGCAAATATATTCAGAATATCCCTAGGAGAATCCGAACTGTTGCGAGAGTTAGTGATCCAGTTTCAGAAATAAAGAATGTTATTACCAGTGGTACCTTCGGGGTAGGGGTAAGGTCTGCGTACACACTACCCTCCCCAAACCCCACTAGTGGGATTTCACTGGGTTGTTGTTGTTGTATTACTAGTGGTACCTGATGAGTGGGCAGCGGAGGCATTTACAAAAGGTCTCAATTCATTGAGTTTCGATGTTTCTCGAAAATTGAAGGAAACAACAACAATAACAACAACAACAACTCAGTATAATCCCACTTAGTGGGGTTTAGGGAGGATAGTGTGTATGGAGACCTTACCTCTACCTTGGGGTAGAGAGGTTGTTTCCAAATAGACCCCCGACATCCTTCCCTCTAAGAACTTCCCACCTTGCTCTTGGGGAGACTCGAACTCACAATGAAATTGAAGGAAAGCTTGCTAGAATTTCAGGCAACCACATGGCAGATGTTCACAATCGCTACGAGTCAAAGAATCGGAATAGAAGATGATCAATTGGGTTCTTCGGTGTCTTTTAAAGGACATAATCATGATCAGAATCAAGATAAGTTCAAAAATGCTTTTGATGCAGATCGAAGGTCCTTTAGAAGTTGTGTTCAACCTTACGAGAAGGTCGATAGGCGTGGAAGTAAAGGTTTTCAGTCATCAGATAGGTTCACTTCTGATAGAAGTGCGGATCATGGTTGAAATAGCAGATCGTTATAGGAGAAAGAGACGTCGGGGTCTCGAGCAACATATCTCAGATTATCTGACTACAATTTTAATATCATCTTGGTAGAATTAGTGTCGGCTATGAGAAATATTAAAGAAGCTAGGTTCCTAGAACCAGTTCGATCGGATCCTAGCCGAAAGGATCCTAATCTATAGTGTGAATTCCATATAAATCACGGTCATAGGACTGGGGACTGTCGACATCTTCATGAAAAGGTAGCAACGTTGTTGAATAATGGTCATCTCAGAGAGTTATTGAGTGACCGTGCCAAGAAAAACTATGGGAGAAATCGGGATGTTGCAAAACAATCAAAATCGGTTACAGGTTCACTTTGTATGACGACAAACATGATCTTCGATGAAGAAGAAGTAAATGGGGTGACATTTTCGGCGTAAGAGGGTCCGAGGTCTCAGAAGATAACATCACTTTCACAGAAGAAGATGTTGATGGACTTCTTCTGTCGCACAATGATGCTTTGCTAGTTTCTCTTAATGTTTTAGATTTTAAAATTAAACTTATGTTAGTTGATCCAAGAAGTTCATCCAACATCATACAATTGAGAGTTTTTGGAGCAAACAAAGCTGACCGAAAATATAGTTCCGGCAACAAAGTTTTTGGCCGGGTTCAACTTAACTAGTGTGACAACTCGAGGAAATATTTTGCTGCCCACACATGCCGAAGAAGTAACAAAGACCACCCTGTTCAAAATGGTAGCTGGCGAAATGGGCTATAATGTAATCCTTAGAAGTCCATGGATACATGAAATGAAGGTTGTACCTTTAGCATACCACCAACTGTTAAAATTTTCAACACCAAAAGGGATCAAACAAATCAGAGGACATCAACCGGCTGCAAGGGAGACGAACGCAGTAATCGTTACCAGTAGACAAGGAAACGAGCAAATAGCAATTAAGGAACTGATGCCTTCTTTCACATCTATTGAAGATGAGGAGTCACTAAAATTAGATTAGGTACCGAGGTCTTTTCAGGTACCGAGGGATACGGATGCGACCAAATCAATTCTAGAAGAGATCGAACAAGTGGTCTTGCTCGAAGAGTTCTTGGAAAGAAAATTCCACTTAGGAACGGGGTTGAGTCCCGAACTCATGTTAAAAATAATAATTTTTTAAAATCTAACATTGATCATTTTGCATGGCTGCATTCTGATATGACAGGTGTCACACCTCCTTTTTCACTACACCCGCAAGGGCGTAAAGGAGTTTTTCCACTTAAAGGACAATCGGAACAGGATTTATTATTAATATTCAGAGTCGCCACTTGGGAGATTAATGGTGTCCCAAGTCACTGGTTGAATCCCGAACCGAGGAAAGTATTACTCTATTAACAGTCCACGAACCAGAAATCCGAATAAGGAATTCTATTAACCCGGGAGAAAGTGTTAGGCATTCCCAGGTTCCGTGGTTCTAGCACGGTCGCTCAACTATCGTGTTTAGCTTATTATCCGATTCTATTCCTGATGAATCTATGTGCTGATTTTTACTTTTAAACCGCTTTTATTTAATATTTTTTAAAGAAAGATGAACGTCGTTTAAAGCATGCCTTCGGATCGCATCACATGAAATGCATCCGCAATCCTGAACACACTTTATTCAACGTTTTGGGATTTGATTTGGGTCACATGAAATGCACACCCGAATTTAGGAATGTAATTTTATTAAAATCGTGCCTAAAGTGGCTAACACGTTATTATCTTTGGGGAGGGCCGTGAAATTCGCTAAACAGCCCATCCCGAAGTCTAAGTATTTTAACACACCCATTTATTGAGGGCCCCGCAATTTATGTATTTTTGTTCGGCGAGGCTCATCTCATTTGTTATTTAAAAGGCCCACCTAAAAGCAACTATAATTTTCTACCTTTTATTTGTCTCTAATGAAGAAAATTCCTACTTAGTTAATATGTGAAGAGTCCAAAACTTCCTAATTCAATTTGACTCATCGAGCCCAGAAATACAAAAAAAGGCAGACAATTTGGTAAGGAAATTAAAACGGCCTGGGCTCCATTTTAAAATAAAGGAACCAACTAATTTGAGGCCATGATAAGCCCAGAAACATAATGGCATGCCGGTACTCGATCCAAAGACCATTCTAAGTGTTTTGAATCATTTAACAATGCATATAGGCCAACAACAATATTATTTTAAGGGCGAGACATGTTTATTGCTTCAGAATTCAAAACTGAACAAAATTTCTTAAACTAAATCGTATTCTGATTGTTCGACCAAGAAGTCCTAACAGGCCTATATATATCCATTCATATACTAATAAACTAGCATGCTAATATCTAACACAAACAGTTTTATTACAGTCCAATTATCACAAGTTATACAAATGTTTCCAATCATCCAATTCCTTACTACTACTACTAGGCAACTAAAATTCAAATTAACACGACATAGAACAAATTGACATCAAGTTAACACGATCTAGATTTCATTTCCTCAATTGACCAATACACATAGATTCAGTCCTTCAACATCAAATGAACCTGGAAAAGTACCTGGAAGTCGAGAGAAAATAGAAGAAGAGGTCAGCTACAGCAAATACAGTGTCAACCACAAATCACAGCAACAGCGAATTGACGATCGAAAACAGCTCAGAAAACAGAATGTACAGCCCAGAATAATTTTCAGAGAAGAAACAGCACCGATAGTAGACCAAATTCACTTGCAGAAACCCAAAGAGACTCAAAACTACTCCCAACACAACTTCTGAAGCTAACAGTCAACCAAATAGCCCAAAATAGACTCAGCCAACCAACTACAACTCGAAATCACCCAAATAAACTCGAAGATGAACCCAAAATACTTCAACAGACAATGACTCAACCCAAACCAGTTCAGTTATGCCCAAAATCACTCGAATCAAGGCAACAGAGCACTCCAGAGGCTTTTAAAAACTCGAATTTAGAATAGAAATGAAGACATTTGAATAGGAATTTGAAAAGGATTCCATTGATTTTTTTTGATTTTTGAATGTTTCAATTGTTTTTGATTTTTCTTTTAAGGAAAACTAAGATCTAAAAGTAGTTTTGAGCTGAAATTTGAATTCTTAGGTCTGCAGGCTTGAAAAGTGTTTTGGGGGAATTTTATGGCTGCCAAAACTTTTTTATTCAAGGCATGCCAATGCCATTTTATAGGCAACATGAGGCAGCCTTCAGATTCTATATTTGCACTCTAGTTCCTGTGTTATTTTCAGTTCAGTCCTCAAGTTTTTAACTTGTTACTCAAGTTATACTATCTATTTTCTGATTTTTCAATTTAAACCCCTTCTAGAATATCCTAGTGAGTTCTAGTTTCCTCTCCCATGTTCTAAACTACCCCGGAGTTACCCCTTTATTTCTGAAAAATTACTAACCTAGATTAATAGGGTCTACTAATAGTTACCAAAGAAGTGTTAATCAAAACAAACTAACTACCCTCAAACACTAACTAATTATGATGAACCTTATAATGAACTGAAACCACATAATGAATCAAAGAGTTATTGACAACACACTAACTAAACTAACTAACACCGATTTAATCAATTAAATAAAAACAAAAACTAAAAGTGAAAGTCAAAGAGAAAGACGACTAATAACCAATCTGAAATTAAAAGCAAACTAACTAAAATTTAGACAAATAAACAATTAAGAATCAGAATTAGAAGAGAATTAACAACAATTAAGACACACATTGAACTGGAAATTAACAATTAAGAAAAATAACAGCAAAAGAAAAGGAATACACCAAGAAAAGAAAACTCACTAATATTGACACGATTTCATAAAAAATCAGGCTAACTGAAAGTTCAACTCCGGCCATCTCCGGTGATATTTGAAGTCTTTTGACACTGAATTCCTCATGAGGGAAGCACAGGGACCCTATGGTACTAATTTGGTAAGGATTGGATCATTTAGGGTTTTGGCCGGAAAGTTTTAAAATTAATAATTGAACGGTTCCGTCCACATTCGAGGGTCAGGGCCTTGGGGATTCGATAGAGGACACGGATGCGATCTTATGGTGTAAATTTGGTACGATTTGGGCTACTTTGAGTCATGGCCGGAAAAATTTCGATCCAATATTCGAGACATTTGGACGAGTTTTGAAGGAAAGGAATTGTGGATTTGAGATGAGGGAGAAGAGGGGATTTCAGGGTGTCAATTTGGGCCAGAAAAGAGCCGGCGCCGCCAGTGCCGGCGGCGGAATTTGGGGGCGGCTACTAGGGTTCTTGGGGGAAGGTGGGGTGTGAGGGAGACGAGTGGACGGGGTAGGGGGGACCTTCGGATAGTTATATAGTGAGGGAGATTGATTCCTGGCCGTTGGATCCCCTAACCTAGACGGCTGAGATTGACTAACGACGAACGATGTCGTTTTGGAGAGTGTGGGTTGGATCGGGTGGGACAGGGGTATGGGCCTGGGTCATTTCGGGTGTGATTGGGCCAAATTAATCAAAACAAATGGCCCAAATCCGGGTCTATTATCAGGGAATCCCTCTTTTTAATAGTTTTCCTTTTTATCTTCTTTTTCTTTTTCTTTTCTAATTTTCTTCTTTTATTTTTCATTGTTTTCATTTATATTTTTCTGATTTTATAAAAATGTAAAAATTAAAACAAAGCCCTAATATATTTTAAAAATTAAGCTAATTAATTCCTAAAATTGTTTAAAATTTATTTTGCGACAAACTCAACAATTAACAATTAAAAATGCAAAAGTGGGTTATTTTTATTATTTTCTTTATTTTAAAGCAATTTAAACTACTACTTAATCCTAAAATGTTAAATCTCAAACAAATGCCAAATGTATTTTTTGTATTTTTTATATGAACTAAAATGCACAGATAAAATGCAACAATTATCAGAAAATAACACAAAAATTCACAAAAATTGTAAAATAATAAAGAAATTATTTTGTTTGAATGTCTGGTAATAATTTGCTTAGGGAAAAAATCACGTGCTCACAGCTGCCCCTCTTTGCGCGGAAATACAAAGAATTTTCGTGCAAAGATAAGTGAGCGGAAATGAGCGATTTTTGCCCGTTCGAATATTTCGTGTGAAGCATTTTTGAAAGAGCTGACCGCACCCTGCTTCAGAGGTTGCCTACATATCCTTGGCTAAAAAGGAATCAGGTCAGTGTAGTTCGGGAGTGTCTGGTAGTTGGGACTACCAGGAGATGTGATTTCACGGCGATTGCTGCTACTACTGCTTGCTGACCTCCCTTATTACACCATATCAAAATAAAAAGAAACTAAACTAAGCTATGACTACGAATTACAAAAGTCCTATCTAAATTCTTCAAACTTGCTCTTGTACTTCATGTCGCCTTGTTGTCTTGTGTTTTCTTGTTGCCTTGTTGTCTTGTGTTCTCCTGGTGAAATCCATTGTTGCCACTCCGAATTGTAAACTGAGATGTTACCCCTTCTCTTCAAACTGTTGAACTTGAATGTATTCCTCTGCTATACGGGCGGGCTCCCGACTTCAAAACTTGAATTATTTTCCTTCTGTTCTCCAGGCGGGCTCCTGACTTCACAAAATAGACACAACAAAGAAAACTTTCTGCCCCAGTTTGGGAACTAGGTACATGTTACAGGATATTAATGAGAATTTAAACTAAAACTTGAAATGTAATACCTTTGTTTTCCAGGTGAGTTCCTTACTTCCCAACTTGAAGGTATTCCCATGCTCTCGAGACGGGCTCCTGACTTCAAAACTTGAATGTATTCCCATGCTCTCCAGGCGGGGTCCTGACTTCAAAACTTGAAGGTATTCCCATGCTCTCCAGGCGGGCTCCTGACCTTAAAAATAGACAAAACAAAGAACTTGAAAGCTGAAGCTTAAATTGTACTCCTTTGTTCTCCAAGCGGGCTCCTGACTTCTGCGCTTAAATGTATTCCCATGCTATCCAGGCGGGCTCCTGACTTCAAACTTGAATGTATTCCTATGGTCTCCAGGTGGGTTCCTGACCTCAAAAATAGACAAAACAAAGAATTTGAAAGCTGAAGCTTAAATTGTACTCCCTTGTTCTCCAGGCGGGCTCCTAACTTCTGCGCTTAAATGTATTCTCATGCTATCCAGGCGGGCTCCTGACTTCCAACTTGAATGTATTCCCATGCTCTCCAGGCGGGCTCCTGACTTCAAAAATAGACAAAACAAAGAATTTGAAAGCTGAAGCTTAAATTGTACTCCCTTGTTCTCCAGGCGGGCTCCTGACTTCTGCTTTTAAATGTATTCTCATGCTATCCAGGCGGGCTCCTGACTTCAAAAATAGACAAAACAAAGAATTTGAAAGCTGAAGCTTAAATTGTACTCCCTTGTTCTCCAGGCGGGCTCCTGACTTCTGCGCTTAAATGTATTCCCATGCTATCCAGGCGAGCTCATGACTTCAAACTTGAAATGTATTCCCTTGCTATCCAGGCGGGCTCATGACTTCAAAAATAGACAAAACAAAGAATTTGATAGCTGAAGCTTAAATTGTAGTCCCTTATTTTCTAGGCGGGCTCCTGACTTCTGCGCTTAAATGTATTCACATGCTATCCAGGGGGGCTCCTGACTTCAAACTTGAAATGTATTCTCATGCTATCCAGGCGGGCTCCTGACTTCAACAAAACATACAACAACAACACAACAACAACAACAACAACCCAGTATAATCCCACAAGTGGGGTCTGGGGAGGGTAATATGTACGCAGACCTTACCCCTACCCGGGGGGGAGGGGGCAGAGAGGCTGTTTCTAGGAGTCTCTCGGCTCAAGAAATCATCAAGAGAAGATAAGTTAGTACTATCAATGGACTCATACTAAAAATAACATAAAATACACAACAGAACATAAAACATACAAAAACAAAGAAAATTGTCGGGCACACGGGTGAGTGTTATTGAATCATGTACCAACTATTATTAAGAATTTGAAAGCTAAATCCTATTATCCAGGGAGGTCCTGACAACTTCTAACAATTACGAACCTAAGTTATATCTTCTAAAGTATTACTCTCACTACATCATGTCATCTATAAGGATTTGAAACTATATCCTATTGTCTAGGGAGGTCCTGACCACTCCTACTTGAGTTTTTATCCTACACATGCAAACTTTGGAACCAACTTTCATTCCCCTATGATACTCCTGAATATTCTTGTATTTTAATCATACCATACTTTGTAGTCAAACCTGATTACTGCTTGTTTTTTCCCTCATGGAGAATTTCCCCAAAACAATTGACTTTTCCTACCCCTGTTTTAATCAAAAAAAAATTTGTTAGTTTAAAATGGTGGTTATTTGATGACATTCTTGCTAAAAATACTCCCGCTGCATTGCTCTGTTTTGACCGGCTTCCTCGAACTGACCCTGAATTGCTTGACTTTCCGACTGACTTTCAAACTCTGCTTTTGACAAACAGAATGTTCTGTACCCATACTGTTGTTTCACGCCTCTGACCCCCTTTCTGAACTTTTACATTTCCCACGACATTTTCCAATCATTCCACTGATGAAACTTCCGGTGATTCCCCATACTCCACTTTACATCATGTTGTTGCTGACATGCTCTGACCACATTATGCTTTACCATTTCTGGAATCTGGTAGTGAGCTTTGAAATCCTTTTTACTTGCATTGAACAAAACTGACATTGAACATCTTAGACAGACAAAACCCCCAAAAGAAAATGAAATGCAATGATTTTATGAGTTAAGGATAAGAAGAATCCAAAACCGGATGATTGTTTAAAAGAGAAGAAAAAGAAATTTATATGATAGGGACAGCTGGTACCAATGGTCATGACATGCATTTCGGACTAACCAGTCCAATCTGTCCAACTAACCAGCTTTCAATCGCCATACCTCGTTGCCCCAGAATTTCCATCACTGGATTACCTTACCCAAACTTTGACCTTGTTCATTCCTGCGGTGCCTCGAAACAGTTTTCCACCAACAGACGTTTCTCATTTGTTCACTTCTTAACTCACTTTCGCCTTAAGGTGCCCTGGAGGATTTTCACCAATAAAACTCTCTCATTTTAAATTTTCTCTCAGCTCTCATCGTCTTACGGTGCCCGTGAGGGTTTTCACTAATAAGACTCTCTCATTTTATTTCTTTCCCTGCTTGAACCAGAGTGTTGCCCCTGTCATGAATTACTTTTACCTGCATGACTTGGCATTTCTCAAAGACTGATCAGAAGGTTTTTCTTTGGACCGTAATGTGGCTTTTGGGCAAGGTTAGAAAAGAAGGGTATAAAAGGCTCAAAAACAATTTCAAAATGGGTTAAAATTACAACTTTCGGAATCCAATTTCTCAAACAACCACAACTTCTGCCCCAGTTTCTTGCTTGGGGACTTTTGGATTTTTATTTTGGTATGACTGAACCTCAGAGTAAGGCTGCCTACGTACCCTTTCGGGATCAAGTCAAACGTAGTTCAGTCATAGAAAATACGTTGTTATGTTTCTTTTTTTTTTTCCTTTTCTGTTCTTCTTTTCCTTTCTTTTCTTCATTTTTCTTTTCTTTTCTTTTCTTTTCTTTTTTCTTTTCACTTTTCACTTTTCTTCTTCTTTTCTTTCTTTCTTTTCACTTTTCTTTTCTTTTCTTTTTTGTTTTCTCTTCATTTTCTTTTCTTCCACACACGCGTTTCTGAATTATGCCATTGACTCCGAAAGAGGGTTATGAAAGAAAATAAGTAAGGCTCAAAGGGGATGACAAGGGATAAAAGTGTTTAGATATCAGGACAAAACGCCTTCGTCATTTCAATCTTTAAAATATGCCAAATACAAACAAATACAATCAAAATAAGGAAATCATACATAGTATCTCTTGACCGCATCGGAATTGATGGTCATTTCTACACATTTTCCTTCCACATCTGTTAGATATAATGCACCATTAGAAAACACTCTAGTTATGACAAATGGTCCATTCTAGTTTGGAGTGAACTTTCCTTTTGCTTCAGCCCAATGGGGCAAAATACGTCTCAGCACTAACTGTCCGATTTCAAACTTCCTCGGACGCACTTTCTTGTTGTATGCTTTTGCCATTCTTTGCTGGTACAATTGTCCATGATACACTGATGCCAACCTTTTCTCATATATAAAACTCAACTGTTCAAGGCGGGTTTTCACCCATTCATCATCATCGATCTCAGTTTTCGCGATAATTCGAAGGGATGGGACTTCCACTTCCGCAGGTATCACTGCCTCGGTGCCATATACCAATGAATAAGGAGTCGCCCCTACTGAAGTATGAACAGTGGTGCGGTACCCCAACAATGCAAAAGGCAACTTTTCATGCCACTGTCTCGAGCCTTCCACCATCTTCCGCAGTATTTTCTTTATATTCTTGTTGGCTGCCTCAACCGCACCATTGGCCTGGGGGCGGTATGGAGTAGAATGACGATGGGTAATCTTGAACTGCTCACATGTTTCCTTCATCAAATGACTATTGATATTTTCTCCATTGTCTATAATGATCACTTTTGGTATCCCAAACCGACAGATAATGTTTGTATGTACAAAATCCACCACAGCTTTCTTGGTTACAGATTTGAACGTTTTAGCCTCTACCCACTTGGTAAAATAGTCTATAGCTACCAAAATGAACCTATGCCCGTTTGACGCTGCTGGCTCAATTGTCCCAATAACATCCATGCCCCATGCAACAAAAGGCCACGGTGCGGACATCGTGTGTAATTCCGAAGGTGGAGAATGAATCAAATCTCCATGCACCTGACACTGATGACATTTGCGTACATAGCTGTTGCAATCCCGCTCCATAGTGAGCCAATAATATCCCGCTCGGAGAATCTTCTTTGCTAAAACATACCCGCTCATATGCGGTCCACAAACTCTGGTATGTACCTCAGTCATGATAGATGTGGCCTGTCTCGCATCAATGCATCTTAACAACCCGAGGTCTGGAGTTCTTTTGTACAACACTCCTCCACTAAGGAAAAACCCGCTTGCCAGCCGTCAAATTGTTCATTTCTGATCACCTGTGGCCTGTACCGGATACACACCCATCCTTATATATTCCTTGATGTCATAAAACCACGGCTCGCCATCAAGTTCCTCTTCCACATTATAGTAAGCATGCTGATCATGGACCTGAATTTGCAAAGGGTCCAAATAATCCTTATCCGGATGATGTAACATCGACGCCAAAGTAACCAACACATCAGCA
This sequence comes from Nicotiana sylvestris, assembly GCF_000393655.2. Classification (NCBI taxonomy): domain Eukaryota; kingdom Viridiplantae; phylum Streptophyta; class Magnoliopsida; order Solanales; family Solanaceae; genus Nicotiana; species Nicotiana sylvestris. Next base: position 18,980,915 of record NC_091062.1, on the reverse strand, counting down.
ACTTCATTGTGAATCCTTGGAATGTGCCTGAACTCTATTGATTGGAACCATTGACAAAGCCCATGCAAACAATGTCGGTACGGTATAAACTTTAAATCCCATATTTCCCATTCACCTTAAATTTGGTGTACTAGTAAGTCCGAGTCACCAATGACCAAGACTTCCTGGACACCCATATATACGGCTAACCTTTGACCCAAGATACATGCCTCATATTCCGCCATGTTGTTAGTACAATAGAAATGAAGCTGAGCCGTGACAGGGTAGTGCTGCCCGGTTTCCGAAATAAGTACCGCTCCTATTCTCATGCCTTTCATATTTGCAGCCCCATCAAAGAAAAGTTTCCATCCCGTCTTATCAACTTGTTCCAACTCATCAATGTGCATCACCTCTTCATCAGGGAAGTAAGTCTTCAATGGTTCATAATCTTCATTAACTGGATTCTCAGCCAAATGATCAGCTAACGCTTGTGCTTTCATCGCATTCCGTGTCACATAAACAATGTCGAACTCCGTAAGCAAGATCTGCCACTTTGCGAGCCTTCCGGTGGGCATAGGCTTCTGAAAAATATACTTCAATATGTCCAAACGAGATATGAGGTAAGTAGTATAAGATGACAAATAATGTTTCAACTTCTGTGCCACCCAAGTTAGGGCGCAACATGTCCTCTCAAGATGAGTATACTTGACCTCGTAAGATGTGAACTTCTTGCTGAGATAATAGATAGCTTGTTCATTCCTTCCAGTAACATTATGTTTCCCCAGTACACAGCCAAATGAATTATCCAAAACCGTCAAATACAGAATCAAAGGCCTTTCAGTTTCTGGCGGGACTAATACGAGTGGGTTCGACAAATACCCCTTTATCTTATCAAAAGCCTCCTAACATTCATCCGTCCACTTGACTGCAACATCTTTCTTTAACAATTTAAAGATCGGCTCACAAGTTGTTGTGAGCTGACCAATGAACTTGCTGATATAATTCAATCTCCCCAACAAACTCATCACCTCGGTTTTGTTCCTCGGAGGTGGCAATTCCTGAATAGCCTTAACCTTCGACGGGTCTAGTTCAATACCCCGATGGCTGACTATAAATCCCAACAACTTCCCAGATGGCACCCCAAAAGCACATTTTGCAGGATTGAGCTTAAGATTGTACCTGTGAAGCCTTTGAAAGAACTTTCTCAGATCCCTGATATGGTCAGACTGCTGTCTAGACTTTACGATCACATCATTCACGTACACCTCGATTTCCTTATGGATCATATCATGGAATATTGTTGTCAGTGCCCTCATATAGGTTGCCCCAACATTTTTCAAACCAAACGGCATGACCCGATAACAGTACGTTCCCGACGGCGTAATGAATGCCGTCTTTTCTGCATCTTCCTTGTCCATTAAAATCTGATGATAACCTGCGTAACAATCCACAAAAGAACCAATCTCATGTTTGGCACAATTATCAATTAATATGTGGATGTTCGGCAGTGGAAAATTGTCTTTTGGACTCGCCTTATTAAGATCTCGATAATCGACACACACCTTGGTCTTGCCATCTTTCTTCGGCACGGGCACAACATTAGCTAACCAAGTGGGATACCGTGTAACCCAAATGACCTTCACATCAAACTGCTTGGTAATCTCTTTTTTGATCTTTACATTTATGTCCGTTTTGAACTTTCTCAGCTTCTGCTTGACAGGAGGGAGTGCCGGATCAGTGGGCAATTTGTGAACCACTAAATCAGTACTTAGACCCAGCATATCATCATACGACCATGCAAAAATATCCTTGTACTCAAACAATGCTTTGATTATCTCCTCTTTGAGTTGTGGCTCCAGATGAACACTTATTTTAGTTTCACGGACATTGTCTTGGTTCCCTAGATTAACTGCTTCTGTGTCATTTAGGTTAGGTTTGGGTTTTTCTTCAAAGTGACTTAATTCTTTACTAATTTCCTCATAGGCCTCGCCATCATCATATTCCACCTCATCATCACACTCGATTTCTTGTATTATTATTTCTGAGTTAGATTGGCTTTTAAAACTGGGCCAAAGATTCCTCATGCATGTCATGTCATTGATATCAACATAAAAAGAACTGTACAGAAAAGAAAAGAAAAATGGAAACAAAATTAGGAATGAAGAAAGAAGAGAAAATGTATTTCATTGAATGTAAAGATAACAGGGTTTTAACTCATCCAAACGGCCGGAACATAGCAACTGAATTACAAACCCTGGAATAATCCAGGTGAACAAAAGGAAAACAAAACCCACTACCACGACTCCCTCCGAGTTGGAAGAGGAGTGGCTTCCTAGTTGTTGACATTAGCATGTGGCCCGATGTACTGTATATCTGCTTTGCTCGACCCTTCCCCGGCCTCAACCATGTTCACCTCAGCAAATACCCTCTCAAGCCCTTTCTCCAAGTTCCTATGTGCACCAATCAGTGGACCAGACACCTTTGCCAATAATTGCTTCCCAATACTTGGCCTGACGAAGGACCTGGACAGATGTGGAATTGGTTTGGGAAGAGCCCACACTCTTTTTTTCATCTTGCGGGCCCGTCTCACATCCGCCGTCGTAGGCCTGAACCCCAGCCCAAAGGTATCCAGATTCTTGGGCAAATAAATCGGCTGAACAATACCTTGCAAATCAGCACCCAACCCTTTTCCTGGTACAAACCCGTTTTTCAACATTTTAGAGGCTACCATGACAGTTGCAGCCGTTATTCTGGGGACTGGGACGCTTTTACCTTCAGGAACCTTTTCTACCGAGACCGTGTCGAAAACCTAGTAAAACCACGGCCCCTCATCATCATCAGTCTCTATGAAGGGTACGATGGCATCACTTACATCGCTCATGTTGTCTTCCCCATGTACTACGATCTCTTGTCTATCCCACTCGAATTTGACCATCTGATGTAGTGTAGAAGGCACTGCTTTGGCAGCGTGGATCCATGGTCTCCCCAACAGAAGATTATAGGAAACTGCCACATCCAATACCTGAAACTCCATAGTAAATTCCACCGGGCCGATCGTCAGTTCTAAGATTATGTCACCCACTGGGTCATTACCTCCACCATCAAACCCTCGAACACAGATGTTGTTTTTGTGAATTCTGTCGTCATCAACCTTCAATTTCTTCAATATAGACAAAGGACAAATATTTGCACTGGATCCATTATCAACCAGTACCCGAGTAACCACCGAATCCTCATATTTCACTGTCAGATAGAGAGCCCTGTTGTGTTTCGTACCCTCCACGGGCAACTCATCATCGGAGAACGTCACTATGTTCACTTCAAAGATCTTATTCGCAATCTTCTCTAGATGATTCACTGAAATTTTGTCGGGGACATGAGCTTCGTTCAGTATCTTCATCAATGCCCTGCGGTGCTCATCTGAGTGAATAAGCAATGAAAGCAATGAGATTTGGGCTAGTGTTTTCCTTAACTGTTCAACAATGGAATAGTCTTATACTTTCATCTTTTTCAAAAACTCTTCTGCCTCTTCCTCCGTAACAGCTTTCTTAACTAGCACCGGATTTTCCTTGGGAGCCCTGGCTTTTCTCAACTCTTCGGGGGCAAAACAACGTCCCGAGCGAGTTAAACCTTGTGTTTCACAGACTTTTTCTTTGATTTCCTTCCCCTTGTAGGTCACAACTACATGTTCATACTTCTACGGAACGACTTTACTGTCAGTTACTAGTAACTGGGTTACTGGCTTTATGACAACCGGTTCTATGTGAGCCCCCTTCACGACTACCGCAGGTGTGCTTGATACCCCCTGCACCACTACGTTGACCGACTCTGATTTCTTTGCAACAATGGATGACCCTTTCCCGATCACCACAACTGGCTTGTCATCCAATAACTCATCCTGGGTCCGAGCTCACTCTCCAGCTGCACCAGTCCATTCACCGCTCGTGGACATCAGTTAAATGTGCGGCAACACCCTTCCAATTCAGAGTTATGCTGCATCCTCCTTCATTTTAAGCAGCTTCTTTCCATTATACCAAATATTATGCCGCATGATAGCCTATACTTCGAATTAAATCCGCATACTTCAATTGCTAGTCACTAAAATCCAAAATCATTCTAAACCCTCCTTAAGGTGCGCAGTCGTCTTACCACAAGGCCCATATGCAACTCTGCCACTCTCTTACTCTGGGCAAATCTCGATTCTCTAATCAAACAATCGACCTGCGTTTCTCACACCTGGCCTTCTAGAAGTTTAACCACTGCCTGACACTTCCCAATTGTCATTCCTCATACTTTGCTGCTCAATTGTTGCCTTAAATAAAATCTACCTTCGTAGCACTTGAACCCACAAGTCGCTACTAACTTTAAACCTTTCTGAAGATCATCTTTCCTGAGCTGCCAATGTTAGAAATGCCAATTCAATCCTGAACCACCTTACCTCGCAATATCTAACAGCCGCTTCTTCGGAGGCGAATTGTAGATGACCATAACACCGGCAAATTTCGTACATTCCATAAGGACAACGACATCTCATTGTAGAAGAAAACTCCACCACGCTAGCAAATACCGAATCTCGATACATCATCGACCCAAACCTGAACATTCTCTGTCCGATTGCCTTTCCCCTTCCGGGAATAAGATACCGAATCTCTAGATCATGCACTAAGTAAACCCCCCTTCAAGTCATTCACTGCCCCAACATGTAGGCAAACATCCTACCATTATGACCATATTGCGGAATAATCGTTCATAAGCATCATGGCAACCTGTGCCTAGCCTCAAGGCTCTCAGAAGTACCGCTACTGAGATGAAACAACAGAATATCCTTCCACAAGGCGACGATAATAGTCCAATCAACTATGTCGGGAGAAACATCCCGCACCACATATGTGGTGCCATTGCAATTCTTCATCTCTCGATTTACAACAAGTGACTCACGTCGCATAAGAATGAGTAGGAAGGAAACAAAGGCATAAGCCTCACAGGAATCAAATCGCACGATAGGGAATCAAGAAGGAAAGTACTCCTAATAGCCCTGTAGCCTCCCGAAGATAAGTATAGACGTCTCCGTACCAATCCGCGATACTCTACTAGACCTGTTCATGACTCCTAAGACCTACGGGAGCCTAGTGCTCTGATACCATGTTGTCAAGACCCAAAATCCACTAAGGGTCGTGGTGGCGCCAGACACCGCTGTTGTTGATACCCAATTTTTCTCTATGTATTTTTGTACCCAAAATACTTCCAAAATAGCACACATGTGAATATATAAGCACACCCAAGAGTTTCGGCATTTTTAATGATTTTTAAACCAGTTTATTACTTATTTTATACCATAAAATCCAATAATTATTCTCAAAATTATCATTTTTGGTGAATAACTTATTTTATTCTCATATTTACACCAAAATATAATTAAGTTGATTTTTGCATATTTTTTACAAATTTATTTGGTATTTTTAAAGATAAATTACATATAATCGCAATTATAGCCTACTTTGCGATTAACAACATTTTACAATTATAAAATTGCTTTCAGTATTTTTAAATTAATATTTTATATAATATTTATCTACTCAGTACTTTTAATTTGCTTTTAAAATTGTTGTTACTATTTTTTATAAATCAAATGAGAAAAAGTGTCTATTTAAAGTCAGGCCCTAATTCATTTCAATTTTAGCCAAAATTGGCACCCCAATCTAACCACCAAATCGAGCCCAATTATACCCAACCCAATTTCCGATTTAACCCGATCCAGTACCCTATTTCCCAAACCGGCCCGTGTTCCCGTTAATCTGAGTCATTGATCATTTTGATCAACGGTCCAGATTCACCCTTTCCTTGATTAATTCCCAACAACCCCTAACCCTACCTCATTTTCCCAACCCACCGCCTTCAAACACTCTCGTCTCTCAAACCCTTACAAACCCTAATCGCAGCCTACCCTTTTCGACCTAAAATCCACCAGAATCCATGGCTGCTCTAGCCATGGATGACCTATACTCACCTCCTACTACACTCACATGCCTGCTTCCTGAAGATTCGAGGCCAGACTTCGAGGGTCTTCACCCAGACCTTCATCGATTCAGGGTTTTCATCCATTGCCGGCCGTGCTCTGGCGTATCTTAGCTTCCTGAGCCTGGTTCCGACCTTATCGACTCAGATCTGATCTCGTATCTTCCAAGCCTTTCTCGTCCTTTAGGGTTCTCAGAAACCCTAGCCTATTCGAGGTTCTTTTTCGTTTTATTCGTTTAGATCTGTGCTAGATCTAGGCTGTGTGTGATGTTTAAAGCATTTTCCCCAAATTTCTTTTTCAAAACCCTTTGATTCTAAATTAGGGTTTCTGAGTCTGTCTTTTAATGTTTTGTTTGATTCATCTACTTATCATCTCTAGGTCTAATTGGTGGTTAAAATATTTTGAGATTTGTTTGAGTTTCTAAGTCTACATGTTGGTGTTCATTTGATTTACTGCTTAAGTGGTGAAAACCCTAATATTTAGGGTTTATTTGAGACTCTGAGATTATTTATGTGTTTATCTGCTTATCTTCTTTAAGACTGACTAATTTGGAAAACCCTAGTTCTTTGGGGGTCTATTTGAGTTCTTGAAATCCTTTATCTGTTTGAAATTCCTCAATCTGATTCTTTTGCTTCAGCATCTCTGTTCCTTTATGTGATTTCTTTTTGTTCGGAGTTCTTGCTACTTGTCAAACTCGACTATGATTTTCACTCGACTCCTTGCAAGATCAAAGTGCCAAAAGCTCAAAACGACCGGTCGGGTCGTTACATCTTCCCCCACTTAAACACACGTTCGTCCTCGAACTTTCGCAGAGTTGTTCTAGAAGCAAGCCAATAGCTGAATAACCTTACCCAACACATACCCGGGGTGATCCCATGTCACCCTATCTCATATAGTTCTGATAGCATAATATAACTGAAATTTCACAATCCATCCTAGTTCATAAACTATAGAAACCTCATTTCCACTCTGAAATCATCCACAAGATCACAACCGCACATTTATACTCTGAATAAACCCGCACCAGCTGTAATAACCCATATCTGCAACCTCGGTGCTATTATATGATGTACCACATATCCCAAACACATGCAGCGATAACTTTCATTCACAACAGCTGTCCACAACAACCAAATACCGATAAAAACCCTCTTATTAGCTAAAGTCTCAATCCAAAACTTTCATATTCTACCAATGATAATGAAACACGTAGTAAACCATAACCATTTCTCAAATCAACCATTCCTGAAGGCATTTCTTCTCTGGCAATCACCATAGCAATTTTCGAGCCGAGCTTCGATATTAACCTTCCAACATGATGAAATTGAATTCGATCATATTTATTAATGATCCCAACGATCTCTTCTGACCAAACACACCACCCTGGTGACATGATACATCAATACAGGCCTAAGCCTCAACTTGCACAACTACGAGCACCAATAAGCAACAATCCGAATATACTCAAATCATGAAAATGATTCAATTGAAAGAGTTGTACCTCAAGCTTGCCGGTACCACCAAGCAAAAATGCCGAGAACCCTTCCCACATCATAGAGACAGAACACACGAATCTAACCTACAAGATCATACCTACACATATCCAAACACTGCTCCAAATGAAACACCTCAAGTCACTAAGCTCGAAATCGTCAACCACACGCAATTTGATATCTGGAACCAAAGCAAATCATCACACCCACTGTGAAAAAAATAACATACGCTACACAGACCCAATAGGGCACAACCTATATGCCATTCACCGAACAACACCCACTTACTCTTCCCGCTCGAATCCCACTATGGAACCCAATGGGACCGCACCATATGTGCCCATAACGGCCAAATCATAATGCCTTGCACAGAAAAACAACTCATAGATCTCTCCAGATCACTGATAAGTTCAATAATGGTCGAATCAACCTATCCCTCAACAATACAATTCGGGGCCAACCAAGTCAACTCAGGCTAAACACGTATCCACATTGGCCTACCAACGAACTCATTACCAAGGAAGCCTGAAGCTGCTACTTCCACTACTGTAACTCCCACTGGAGCCATACGATACGGTGCCCGACACCAAATCAATATTGAGATCCACAACCTCGCCCGGCGACATGCTCGGCCACAAAAAACGTATCCGAAAAGTCCCTTAACACCGGAACGGAACCAATGGTAGAAACCTCTGCACTGATATCCACCCCGAAGGCCCAAATAAGAAAAGTAATCCTTCCCAGTTGTCCGTTGGGTCTTTGAAATATAAACCACTCTGAAAGAACATAATCCAATGCACCTCGCCACTCAACCCGTGGCATTTCCGGCATAGCCCATAGCGCAATAATTCAGAATCGCCCAACACTAAGACAACCAGTCTGAATTCCAATATCACATCCAAAATCTAACATACCAACAGATAAGGACTCCCAGTCTCCAACTCCATATAGCACACAAATCATAGTACCAAATCCCGATTTTGCCGTCCGAAATCATACCACACCTTAATACCCAATAATTCCATGATAGATACTCTAAAATCTCCCTGTGCCATCAAGACAACCCGAATATCACCAATCAATCTAATAAGAAGGTGCCGCAATACCACCAAAGTGCCATCATTTTAATCACATTGCCCTTTTCTGAAACATATACCCTCATCAAATCACTTTCAAATAGTCATACCGTTTTCCTTGATTATCTGAGGCTACCCACTGCTTAAGTATTTTATGAACCTCCTTTATGAACTGAACTGTAACCTAACACACGCAAGTCTCGGTCATCCACAACATACCGCATATACCATACCATCCGAGGATAACATGAGAACTTATCTCCCTTCCGAGCCACAGACATCTACGCACTTAACTAGTCAAGAACTTTCCATTGGTCCCATCTAGAAGAAAATCAGTATACATCCCATGCTTCGCATGCCCATAGAAATATACATCTCCAAACCGCGGTAAAAACCAACAAGGACTCTCCCAAATCCATTTGCACAAACCAAGTTGTCAGGACTGAACCCTTCTAACTAGACTAGGCTAAGCAAGCCATCAAACCCAAGAGCATTGCCACAAATACCTGTAATAACTCATTACCTCGAACACACCCAAGGAATTCATCATATCCTTACCATGCCGATCCGGTCTACTATCAGGCTACTCCATCTATCTAAATTTCTTCTGATTCATCTTCAACTTGATATTTCCCTTTGCTGTAGTACCACAATCCTTCAACCCATGCTTACCACACGAGACCCAAACATAAAACCATACTGTCTGAAACCCATCAACTACTAAACACTCTCTCAAATATTCCCAGAGACACCACATTCCGGAATACCTTACTTTGAAGAACTTCCTGCGAATATAATGTTGTTTCCTTTACTTTCCTGATACTGATACATAGAATCCCATAATTAACATAGGAATACCATAAGTCTTGGCATCCTCTGTCGACGCCCCCTTTTCCACGTGGACGGAAGTCCAAAATCGGGAATACGACATTATGGGAGGACAACTCTTATTCCCTTGCGAGAATTGTGTTTAGAAATTTGGAGAGTCGCCACCTAATAATTATAGTGCATTAGGACACTTTTAAAGAAAGAATTTGAGATGAAGAACCAGAGTTTGGGTAAGGGCTTGAGATTATCTCAAGGGGAAGGTGTTAGGCACCCCTCAAGATCCACTAGTGTGGTTCCCGGCCATACTACAATTGTGACTTTAGAAGGTAAAAGAAACAAATAAGGTTTTCACATAATTATTGCAAGCAATTTCAAAGTTTTAAAAGAGAAAAGGAGACGAGAGATTTTAGAAAGGTTAATTAAAAGAAACATTATAAGTAAAGGGGAAGGGGTCCAAGGTTTATACATAATATGGATCACATCAATGCGATACCCAGTGTACAGTCCTCTAAAGATGGGGTCGCATGTGATATTAGCGCATCGGTCATCATATCAATATTCTACCCTTCCCACCCTGTTAAGGTATTAAAGCACGTTTAGTCTCGTTTACTTATTGCATGCTAGTACCCGTCCCAATCCTATCAGTCCCGGGGTATTAGGACTTCTAATCCTAAAAGGGAAGAAAGGGATGGGGGCCTTTATGGAGTTTAAAGGATAAAATTCTAGTTCGACATTCAAAACATGTATCAAATAAAGGAAAGAGCAAACAAGTAAATAAGGCTCAAATAAACCCCTGAAATCAGATAGTCATATAGTTTAGCATGCCTTGGCAAATACTGATTTGGTCTTAGATTAAAATTAAGCGGTGAGCGGACTGGTTCAACACATATATTTAGACAGAAAGTCTGCATTAGGCACACTCGGATACTGTTGTCAGAGATTAAGGCATTGAATTAGCGCGAATTGATTAAGAAGTACTGATCTTTAGAAAATAACTATACAGAACAATTTTTGAAGAAAAGGGTATGCTGCAGACTTAGGAAAACATTTAGAAACGAGTAAAAAAAAAAGAAGAAGCGGACTGCCCAGTTATAATTAAGCACAGAAAGAGCGGTTTGAAAAATTCCAGAAGAGGCAGATTTGTTTAAAGAAAATGAGTGAGCTTCAGAACTGATTTAAAATGACAAGTTCAAAAGAAAGGAATTGAATTGGAAAACACGTTTAGTCAGAGTAGTAGAAAAGCGATTTCAGAAAGATATGCAAGTTAAAAAAATAGATTTTAGGAAAAAGTATACACTGATTTGAGACAGGTTTTACTAAAGATTACGATTTGGAAAATATATACTGATTTAGGCGTGTAGGAACCAGTTAATCGATTGTTACTGCTTTTAGATGGGCGAGTTCGGTTCAAAAGCCCCTATAGGCATGATTTCTACGAGTCACTGATTTTAAGACGTTGTTAATAACTTATGAACAGATGCTTATTTGATTAACCCTAAGAGTTTGCCTAATGTTATGTAGGTCCCTATAGGCATGGCTTCTATATGAACAGATTGCAGAAATTAACTCCTATAGGCAGTATTTCTATATGCGTGATTGCTGAAAATAAGCGCTAGGTCCTATAGACATGATTTCTATGTGATTAACAATAAAATCCTAAGATCATGATTTCTACCCTTTTAATGCAGGAAAGTAAAGACCCCCACCCTTTTCACTATATTCCCCGAGTTTATACAAGTTATTACAAACTAGAAAAATAGAGAAAATACATCAGAAGCTAACAGCTAGATCCGAGCAGTCTAATTCAACCTTAATGTCTAATAACATGCGATTGAACCATTTCGGGGATCCAGATTTCCAAAGCCTTCTCTTTATCTAGGATGTTTCAAAGTTCCAAGGAATCTCAGGGATTCCCGGCATTGCTTACACCCAAGATACCATTAGAATAGAAACAGTGAAGTATGGAAGAGCTAGCTCTCAGGCATCCAAGTTCAGAGGGAGCTCAAGGGTCCCAAAGCATGGCTTGCAGGCGAGGGGCAGAATTTAATAGCTAAGAGTAAGTGTAAGTGCAGAGGGATTGGGGAGCCATAACAGGTGGTGGTTATGCCAAGCCACAAAATAGGCTGGCACACCCCTGACCACCTATTTGGTCAAACAAATTAAGAGCAGACCCATTGAAGGTCAGACCAGGCTTGGACATTGATTAGGACATTGCCAGGCCAAGGTCTTAGGCTCAGAGCACACATAAGGGGGAAAGGGAGTAGGAATTGATTGAGTTTGGGATTCAAAGAATCCAGTTCAGACACATGAACAACAATGTTGGAATGTTGTCATGCCCAATGAACCATACTCACAGATAAAGGGGGTAGGGGTAAGGAGATTCACATAAGAACAAGAATGATAAAAATTGCAGAAAAGCAGTAAGAAGTACAACAAAACTGAAATATAAAAATACATAGGGGAGGAGCAGTATTTAAAATAGGATAGACATACCAGTTGTAAAGTAAATAGAAATAGAAGAGCAGAACACTCGCAGCCACAAACAAGCAAAGAAATATCAACTCAAGACTTCAGCAGAAAACTCAAATTGCCTTTAGAGAACTTAGAAATATTTTGAGAAAGAGGAAGAGAAGTAGTGTATTTTCAGAACTTGTCTCTGTGTTCGTGTGTTTATGAAAGAGTTAACTTATTGTTGACTGATGATAGAAAAGGGGAGGGCTAAGCCCTTATATAGTTTTTTTGAAAACAAGTAAGGTAGGCAAAGAGTGCACAAACATGGAAACCAATCAATTAGTATCAATTAAGACAACCAGACTCCTTTAATTAAGGGGTCTAGTTCAAACAACTAGTCAATATAGAATAAGGAAGAAAAAATCAATTTACTAAGGTTGATTAAGGTAAGGAAACCATATAGTGTACAAATAAGGTCAAATACATAGTTGATAGTTATGGAAAGATGGAATAGTACTGTGAAAATAATGTATCAGTTTGAAAATCAATCAAAAAGGATCTCGGATCCAATTGTAATCACGAAGGACCTAAAATAATTAATGACAGAGTCATATAGATATGGAAATAAATCAAACATTGGTACAGAATCACAAAGGAGATACACAAGACCATGTATTTAAGGAAAACATCACAAACCTAGGATTTTTACACAAAAGGATCAAAACAGCCAGTAGGGTAAAAGAGATTCAATCAAAAGAAATCAGTGATGAATCACTAGCATGGTTAACGGGATTTCAAAAATCAAGCCTTGGTGAAATCCTTTGAAAGGGAAGTTTTCCCTCATATATAAAGCATATAGTTCAAACAAAAGAAGAACCTAACACTGAGAGTTTCAGGGCCATAAGCGAATAGGATTTTGAGTTCGATTACAGGCTCATCGTGAGTCTGTAAACCTAGGGTTTAAGAGTGAAACCCTAGTGCCATCTACCCAAAGGAAAACCCCCCAAATATTAGGGTTTCACATAGAATCAGAGATGAGAAAATCGTTCAAAGTCATGGAGATAGGCAGACATACACAAACATAAGCAAGAGAAAGTACGAGTTTTATGACAAAGGTAGGCAAGAAAAATGATCAACGAAACTTAGAAACAAAATCAAAGCATGAACTTAAACACATATAGTACAGAGTGAGGATCAACAACATAAGTTAGCATGTGAACAAAGAATAGAAAGGAATCTCTGTAAAAAATCAAGTAAGAAATAAGAGAGCAGACATGAACATAATCAGAAATAAAACAAACGAGCATAAACACATAAGAGAGAGTAAAAGAGTTAAAGAGACATGGGTCTTTGAGAGAATGGTGAGAGTTTGGGGGTCGTTTAGGATTAATTAAGGAAGGTAGAGATCTGGGTTGTTGATCAAAATGATCAACGGCTCAGATTTTAAAGAGACACGGGTCGGTTCGGGTAATTGGGTGCTGGGTCGGTTAATTAGGAAATTGGGTTGGGCAACTGGGTTCAATTTCGGGCTGAGTTGGGGTGCGAAATTGGCTAGAATTTAAATAAAATAAGGCTTGCATTTAAATAGCCAATTTTCCTTATTTGATTTATAAAAAATAGTAATAACAATTTTAAAAACAAACTAAAAGTACTGAGTAGGTAACTTTTATATTAATATTAATTTAAAAATATCGGAAGCAATTTTATAATTGTAAAATATTGTTAATCGCAAAGTAGGCTATAGTTGTAATTATATGCAATTTAACTTTAAAAATGCCAAATAAATTTGTAAAAATATGCAAAAATTATTTTTTGGTGTAAATATGAGTATAAAATAAGGTATTCACCAAAAATGATAATTTTGGGAATAATTATTGGATTTTATGGTATAAAATAGGCAATAAATTGGTTTTAAAAATCATTAAAAAATACCAAAACTCATGGGTGTGCTTATACATGCAATTATATGATATTTTGGAAGTATTTTGGGTACGAAAAATACATAGGGAAAAATTGGATATCAACAGCTGCCCCTCTTTACCCGAGGAGGATGAAAGAGTTGTCGGGTAAAGATAAGATGGCCAATTTTGGCCGGAAGCGGGGATTGAGAAAAACTTTGGCCGTGCTCTGGTTTCTGAGCTGCCTATATATCCCTGGTTTTACAGGAATCAGGCCATATGTAGTTTAGGAACCATTGACGGAGTGTGTCGATGGAGACTCGAAAAGAATGGACGCGATGCTTAGATTTGGAAAGGTGCTTGAAATCTGATAGGCTGCGGGAACCGGAGCGGGATCGCTCATGCTGAGACGACCGTTTTGCTAGCCGATGTACCTGCAAGTGAGCAATGTGGCATATATTGTGCATAATTTAAACATGATGCAAGTTCCCGTTGGACCATGAATGTTGTCTTTGAACGGTTAGGATGACGTCCTCAAACTATGATGTCCTGGGCCATGAAGAGCATAAATAAAGATTCGCAGGCCATGAAATGGTGTTCTCGGGCTATGCAGATGGTGCCTCCGAACTATGACGCCTTTGAATAAGTTTGCGATTTTTCAACCCATGAGAAGGTGGCAATCTTTCAGCCGATGAATGCAAAGGGTGGCGATCTTTCAGCCAAAGTGAGAATTTAAATGCAGGTGGCAATATTGCAGCCGTTCGGAAAAAATAAAGTGGCGATATTTCAGCCATGCAGGATGGAGATAATGCTTAGTCTCGAAAGGTAGATAGGTAGCCTTATGCAGGATAGAGACAATGCTTAGTCTCGAAAGGCAGATAAGAAGCCTTATGCAGGATGGAGGTAGAGCTTAACCTCGGAAGGCAGATAAGTAGCCTCATGCAGGATGGAGACAATACTTAGTCGCAAAAGGCAGATGAGTAGCCTTATGCAGAAATGCAGATGGAGACAGGGCTTAGTCTCGGAAAGCAGATAAGTAGCCTTATGCAGGATGTAGGTAGAGCTTATCCTCGGAAGACAGATAGGTAGCCTTATGCAGAATGCAGATGGAGACAGAGCTTAGTCTCTAAAGGCAGATAAGTAGCCTTATGCAGATGGAGGTAGAGCGTAACCTTGGAAGGCAGATAAGATATCCTTATGCAGAAATGCAGATGGAGACAGAGCTTAGTCTCGGAAGGCAGATAAGTAGCCTTATGCAGAAATGCAGATGGAGACAGGGCTTAGTCTCAAAAGGCAGATGAGATAGCCTTATGCAGAAATGCAGATGGAGACAGAGCTTAGTCTCGAAAGGCAGATGAGTAGCCTTATGCAATGCAAGAATGTAAAGGGCGGATAGTGGTGAGATTTTCTTAGCTGGTAGCCGATTACGATATCGTGACTGCTGGGGATGTTGGGTGCGGATAGAAATTTGTGAATAAACGATCGTTCTAAAAGTTTCAACCCCGAAAAGTATGAGTGTATGAATGTATTCGATGATTTGCGACCTGGGTGCCTGCATCCAAAGAAAAATCGTGAGTTCTGTAGTGGGGGAAAGGTTAGTTCATCTTCCTATGGCTCCTGATGTCGCGTATTATTGGGGTAGCCTTGCTAAACGATAGCGATTCAGATGATAGTTATGCATGATAACGTAAGTATATAATCAAAAATAATAATTTCTTTTGAATGAACCAACGACTTCAACGTGGTTCAAGACATTGCAACCTCGCTTGCTCCGGAATTTTGAGAGTCCTCCTCAAAATTCTGCACCAGTTTACTGGGCTGGCATTTCTGACGGCTGCACTGAATGACTGAAAACGATCAACCTCAGAATTTTGAGGGTCCTCCTCAAAATTCTGCCCCAGTTTACTGGGCTGGCACTTCTGGCGATGAAAAGACTGAAAATCAACTTCGGAATTTTGAGGGTCCTCCTCAAAATTCTGCCCCAGTTCCGATAGCGGGGGAAAAATGGAATTTTTATTAAATTGTGACTGAACCCATAGGGCTGCCTACATATCCCCTCTTAAACGAGAATCAGGTCAGGCGTAGTTCAAATTACATCATGAAGAGAAAACGTATGATTACACATAGTATCGTTTCACTGCATCTGAATTGATTGGCTTCGGCCAGACTTCTCCGTCCATTTCTGCAAGTGTTGACATGTGATTTTTGTCCCTCCCCAAATCTTTCACATTTTTAGCACGTAAATATTTAATTTAGCCTTAATGTAGCTATTTCAGCTTATTTTGACTCTTTTTACTTTATTTTCGTCACAAAAATGAAAATTATAAAAAAAGATATATAAATTTTAGTTTATTTATTTCTCATAAATTTTGAAAAAATACAAAAATAGTACTTAATTTTTATTTTTATATAAATTTAAAAATACAAAAAATATATATATATATTTGTTTTAATTGTCAGTTTGTTTTAATAATTATTCTGCTTACGTATGATTAATTAAATAAGGTCGTGTTTTTATTCTCGGCTGCGTGGAAAGAATAATATTTGGGTTCAAACGACTCATTTTAGGCCTAATTTTCGGACTTAGCCCAAAATATTTTCAGCCGAGACGCACATGACAACACATAACTCACACATGCTAGCACATGAACACAACACATAACTCACACATGCTAGCACATGAACACAACACACAACTCACACATGCTAGTACATGCACACAACACACAACTCACACATGGTCTTCAATATTCTCCATTAAAACCCAAACAAAAACACACACGAGAGAGGACCTTAGACACCAGCCCCCTCTCCTCTCTTCATCTTCTTCAAACCACCCAACCACTACCCATTTTTCTGGCAAAAGAACACCCCCCCTCCCAAAAACGCGGACAGAATATACCTTCGATATACGCTCAATATACCGCGGATATACACGGGCAGAACACCCCCTCCCTAACGTATCTCCTTCTTTCTTTCTTTCTTCTCAAACCATAAAACAACTAACTTTTCACCATCAAAACCAGCCTTGAAGCTCCAGTATTTCAGCCATCAAAATCAGTTCAAAACACATCAAAACAAGCTTGAAAATAGCTCCGTTTCTTCAGTCAAAACGACCTCTAAAATAGCAGCAAAAACCTGTTGCAAACAGCCATAAAATCCACCCCTAACACCACCAAAAAATGAGCCAAAAGATCTGCTGAAATCGGCTAAAAGAAAACGGAACAGATGTGTTTGGATTTTCGTCGCCGGTCAAAGTCGCTAGTCCAGGTTTCCGTTTGAGTCTCCTTCTAGTCCGTATGGTTTTGCTTGGCTTTATTTCGTTTTGGAGTAACGATTGTTGAGCTGTATCCATTTCATGAAGAAGGTTGTCTTCTCAGTCTATTGATAGAATATTCATATCAAAGGTTCATTTCCTCTAATTTCTTGTTTGCATTAGATGAATGTTTCAGTTTTGATTTAGATCTGTCTAAATGTTTTACTATTGTTTCTTTTGTTTCTGTTTTGATTTATGTGTGTTTGATTAGAATTATTTTCTCAAGTCACTAAATGAAAGCTAGATTCGTTTGAATTGGTAGATGTTATTAATCAAGTTTCGTTGATTAGGTGCAATTAATAAATCATTGTGATTACGGGTACGGTTCCCGTGACGTAGTTGTGATGCTTAATTTCTAAATTTCGGGGGTGCATCTCATGTAACCCGATTATAATGACTCTAGATAATCTTAGTGAATAAATTAGGATTATTTTTTTTGATAGAGACAAAACAAAAAAAATAAAAATCATAGTTGCTTTTAGGCTTGCCCTTTTAAAAATAAAATGAATCGAGCCTCGCCCAATAAAATGCACAAACTGCGGGGCCCTCATAAATGTATATACTAAAAATACTCAGAATTTGGGATGGGTTGTTCAGCGAATTTCACAGCCTTCCTCAAAGATAATAACGCGTTAGACTCTTTAGGCGCGATTTTAATTAAATTACATTCTTAAATTCGGGTGCGCATTTATGTGAACCAAATCCAAATCTCAATGGAGTCAGAATGTATTAACAACCACGGGTGCATTGATTGCGACGTGGTTCGAGATGCATTTTCACGACGTTGCAATTCTATTAAAAATAATAATAAAAGCGGTTTAAACTTAATAAAAGCACACAAGTTATAACATGTATTAAAATCAAATATTTAGCCATTATAACAATTTAAGCGACCGTGCTAGAACCACGGGATCCGTGGGTGCCTAACACCTTCCCTCGGGTCAACAGAATTCCTTACTTAGAATTTCTGGTTCGCAGACTTCATTTGGAAAGTCGAAAATTTCCTCGATTTGGGATTCAAGATAAACCGGTGACTTGGGACACCAAAAGCCAAACCTTTCCCAAGTGGCGACTCTGAATTAAATAAATAATCTCATTTCGAATATTATCACTTAAATTGGAAAAACTCCCTCGCGCATCTAACCCTTTGGGGGCGGACGCGCAAAAAAGAGGTGTCACAGCTCTGGCGACTCTGCTGGGGAAATAGACCCAGAACCACTGGTTCAGGGTTAGAATTCGAGCTTAGATAAATTGTTATATTTGGTTTTATCTGATTTTTACATGTTTGAGCCTAATGTGCTAAATGCTGTTTTTACCGCTTTGATATTATTTGGACTGTACATATAAACTGTGTCGAAACCTTTCTCTTCTTACCTCCGGGGAGAAGCTCGCTGGACGAGACTCCTTATTCTGTTAGTGTCAATACCTGAAATAAGAAAGAGGTCGGACAAGTTACAAAGCCGGACGATCTCGCGGGTCCCCGGTACGTAGCCCCCTCATCGGCTCGAGTTGTCCGCTCGGGTACACAATCTAGACGTATACCCAGGTTATAAACCCAGTATAACAAAACCGCTGCTGGGAAATTAAACCCAGAACCGCTGGTTCAGGGTTCAAGAATTCGAGCTTAGAATAATTGTTATATTTGGCTTTATTATCTGATATATATTACTTGTTTTGACATAACATACTAAATGTTGTCTTTTACCGCTTTGATATTATCTGAACTGTATATAAACTGTGCCGAAACCCTTCTCTCTTCACCTCCGGGGATGTGTTTACTGGTTGAGACTCCCTATTCTATTAGTGTCAATACCTGAAATAAGAAAGAGGACGGACAAGTTACGAAGCCGGATGGACTTTTGGTTCCCGGTAAGTTGCCCCCTCCTCGACTCGAGTCGTCCGCTCGGGTACACAGTCTAGAACATATACCCAGGTTATAAACATAGTATAACAAAACCTCATGCCGGATCCCTAGTAGGAACGTTTATTTGCATCATGTTGCATTTGACATAAGGGACTCAACACAGGGGTTGGGTCCGTCTAGGACAGGTAACCTGAAATGAAAAGACCATCCTGCTACATCTTGTTTGTTTTGCGCATTTATTTGCTTCAGATCTGCATGTTGATCGGTTTCTAAAAAAGGGAAAAATAGCAGCGTAGGGAGATAATTACTTATTTTTGGAAAAATAAAACCAATGTCCAAGTAGTGTTAAACCTCGCCAGAATTTTTTCTAAAAAAAAATGGAATAAAAACAAAATTTGTCTTCTAGTTTGATTTAAAAAAAAACATATAAAAAAAATTTCCTTTTAATCACTTTCAAAATCAAAAAAAGTATTTATTTAAAAGTAAAAAGAAAAAAAATGGAAATTCATAATTCAAAAAAAAAATGTTGTTTCTTTCGTAGTATCTCTTTTATAAGTTCAGACTAATAGTCCAGGTGCTTCCTTAAAAGATTTTCGAATTTTCAAAAAAAATGAAAAGAAGTTAAAATTCAAAGAAAAAAATATTTTTTTTAGTCATCGTCTCTTTTCAAAAAATAAAAAAAAAACATATACAAAAAAAATCGAAATCAAAAAAATATTTTCTCCTTTTCTTTGTAAGTATTTTATTCAGAAAAAAAAGGGTTAGTTTATTACCTCTACGCCCGATCGACCGAACTAAGCGAGTCTGATTCTCACCGGATGTGAGATACGTAGGCAAACCTCATCAGTTTCGACCCCAATTTTCAAAAATCCAAAAAAAAAAAAATTTCCTTTAGTTCTTTCTTTATAAATTTTTCTTTAGAAAATACAAAAAAAAAAGAAATAAAAAATAATATAGAAGTTTTTTTAAAAAAACATCAAATAAAAAAAAAGTTTCCTTCTTTCTGAAGTCTTTATACGAAAAAAAAATGAAATAAGAATTAAAAATCAGCAACAAAAATCCAAAAGTACTCTTTGCTTTTTAGTCTCTCTTTTGTAAATGTCCATAAAGAAAAATATTTGAAAAATTGAATTCCAAAATATTAGGACTTTTCTTTAGAAGTGCTTTTGTAAATAAATAAAACTCAGAATTCCACATCATTTTCTTAAAAGTCCCTCTTTCAAAATTTAAGAGGCAACATCATAAATAAAAAAAAATATACATTCTTTCTTCCGTAGAAAAGGTAAAACAAACAAAAAAAAAATCAACCAAACACATTTTCTTTTTTGTTTAAAAAATAAAAAAAAACATTTCCAAAGTTCAAGTCAAAAGCAAATACATTTTTTAGAAGTCTTTCTTTAAAAAATAAAACAAAAATCAAAATAAACAAAAATTTCTTTCTTCTTTTAAAGCATTTCTTTCAAAAATTCCAAAAAAAGGGTTAGTCTAGTTACTCCATTTTCGATGCCCGAACTACGCCGGTTTGATTCTCACCGGATGTGAGATACGTAGGCAACCCTCATCGGGTTCAACCTCACCTTTGCTAAAAAGCTAAAAAAAAAAACAAATAAATAAATAATAATAAAAAAAATGTCAAAATTTTAATTCTGTCATAAAAGAGTCGGGTGACGCTGTTTTGTCAAAACATAGCCGAATGTTCCCAAAAGGGACGCCGGAAGGTTGACTTTGCATAAACAGCCACTTTTGGGTCATTTTTAAAGATTTGGTCCAGTTGACCCACACAGCCTTAAAATCTTCGTTCCCGAGGCGTTGAAAGGTTGTGTTTGCAATATTGAGTTTTCTAATTTGAAGAAAAAAACAATAAAATGAGTCATAAATAAGTCAAGTGACGCTGTTTTGTCAAAACATAGCCGAATGTTCCCAAAAGGGACGCCGGAAGGCTGACTTTGCATAAACAGCCACCTTTGGGTCATTTCTAAAGATTTGGTCCAGTTGACCCACACAGCCTTAAAATCTTCGTCCCCGAGGCGTTGAAAGGTTGTGTTTGCAATATTGAGTTTTCTAATTTGAAAAAAAAAACGATAAAAAGAGTCATAAATGAGTCAGGTGATGCCGTTTTGTCAAGAATAGCCGAATGTTCCCGAAAAGGACGCCGGAAGGCTGACTTTGCATAAACAACCATTTTTGGTCATTTTTTAAAATTTTTGACCAAATTGCCCAATGACCTTAGGATCCTCGTCCCCGAGGCTCTGCGAGACCATGTTCCCAATGTCGGGTCACCATTCTAAAAAAAAGAGTCATAAATAAATCAAGTGATGTTATTTTTGTCAAAAATAGCCAAATATTCCCGAAAGGGACGACGGAAGGCTGACTTTGCATAAACGGCCACTTTCGGTCATCCTGTAGAGTCTGGATCGATTGACCCTCACAGCCTTAAAATCTTCATCCCCGAAGTGCTGAAAGGCCTTGTTCGAAAATCGGATCTCTCTTTTCTGAGAAATAGTCAAATCATTTTTCGAGTCCAACCATTTTTGCTTAAATCACCTTAATAAATGTGCAGGATGAGCACAATGCGAAATGAACATTGTTTCTTTATTTTGCACTTGTTTGTCCCGAACTACGCAAGATCTGATTCATGCGGGGTCATGATACGTAGGCAATCTCCATCGGATTCGATCATAGCTATAAAATAAATTAAGTAAAAAAAAACTGAAAGAAAATTGAGTGAACAAGAAAAAAAAAGGAAAAAAGAGTGACAAAATAAATATAAAAAAAAGAGAAAAAAAATAGGTACATAGTGAAGAAGGCTAGTTTAAGGCCGGGTTGAAACATGCAACCCGTTCAAACACATGGTAGAAGCATTTAACTGTTTAGGTGCATTGCATCCCAACGTGCGATTTCCTATATGATTAAATGCCTCAAAACTAACAAGGTTGTGTGTGTGAGTAATCAGCCAGGTTCTGTTCAGGTGATTGGTTTTGTTGGTATGCGGTGATGAATATGCAGCCCTGCACGCGGCCACAATATTATACACAAAACTGAGCTCCACCTCCCAGAAACGCCCATCCTTACCAAGCTCCATATAGTCCCCAATCAAATGTTCCTCAGTACAATCCTCACCCAAGAGAGTCTTTCAAAAGGAATCAGTTCACCTTTGTTGGTGAATCATACTCAGGCTTGTTCCAAAAGCTAGTTAGGCGAAGTCTGCTGCAGCCAGTGGCCCCAAATCGGCCAAACACCGAGTCCCCCTCCCCGCATCGAGCTGATACTAGATGTGAATGCCACTCTGGAGCAGTGGGGCACGGTACAAAGGACTGTTGGTCATTGGACCCTCAAAATGGCAGTTGAAGACTTGATTGAAGCTGAAAGAATCGTTCCCCGGGACGAAAAGGTTCCTAATATGATGAACATTCCCCTGCCTACTCTCACAAATGGGCCAATAGACGGAATGATCTGTGAAGCTGAGGAATTTGATCCGGCACTGAAGGCTATTGCAGCCATTGCCGAGACAGAAGAAAAGCCAAAAAATGATTGTCAAGCCTGAAAGTTCCCCATCAGACGGGAGTCTCGGTAGCCTGTCTTGCTATCCTTTCTGCATCTGGATTATCTCAGGGTGTGATCCAGATGTTTTACTTTATTGTCTTACTTTCCGATGTAAACCCTTCTATCTTCAAAAATTAAAAAAAAAAACAAAAAAAAAACAAAAAAAAATCAAATGAAATTGATATTTCATTTTCCCGGAATGTCTCTTTTCTTAAATCTTGTCAATTTTCTCATTCTCTTTTAGTTCTGTTAAATGCAGATTTCAATAATATGACATGCTTGCGGACTTCATGCCCGGATCTTAAAACTCTGTCAGACCTCGAAATAATGAATCAAGAATTGGGTCGCAATGAAGAATAGCTTAAGGAAACAAGACAAAGAGTTGGAACAACTGAAGGAAAATTGATTCCCGAAATTGGAAAGGTCCATACATTACAACAAGAGTACTGCCAAAAAGAGTGCGTTGTACTTGGGACACATCGAAGGAAATGTCCTTGAAATAACTGTCAATGCAAATGCAGTCAAAAGGTACTATGTTGGATCCTTTATATAATAAAATCTTTTCCGGTTGAGATGACGAAGGCTTTCATTCTCGCTACCCAAACACTATCAACCCTTTGCAAACCCATTTGAGCTGGTTACTCTTCTTTGATTACCCTCTTTGGAACCTGAAAATATTATTGAAAATAAAATGAAAAAAATTGAAATGAAAAAGAAAAAAAAGAAGAAGAAAGAATTGGAAAAATAAGAAAATATATATACAAAAAAAGGGAGACAATGAAAATGAAAAAGGAAGGGAAGTGAAAAACAAAGCAAATCAGAAAAAACAAAAACAAAAATCCAAGAAGTCCCCCCAAAAGTGAAACTGGGGCAGAAGTTATAACGATTCAGCAATAATCCCGCCCAAAAGGTTCCAAAGTTGTAGTTCAATCCAAATTATTTTCACCCCAAACCTTGTTCAAGTCCTTCTGATCAATCGGCAAAGCGGTTCAAAATGGGAGGATGGATTTATTTGGGTCTGATACAATAAAATGAGAGGAATAAAATGAGAGAGCCTTATTGGTGAAAACCCACACGTGCACTATAAGGCGACGGTAAGCAGAGGAAATAAAATGAGAGAGTATTGCTGGTGAAAACCCACACGGGCACCGTAAGGCGACGCTAAGCAGAGAAAATCAAAATGAGAAGTCTTGTTAGTGAACACCCACACGAGCACTATAAGGAGATGGTAAGAAATGAAATGAAAATGCCAGCTCGTGAAAACCCACAAAGGGCGCCCATGATCGAAAATGAGATCCTCACAACCACCGTCATCAACAGAGTCCTAGCAAGGTTCCTCGGTATTCAAGGCAAAGTTGTGATAAATTTTTGGGAGTTAGACGGTTTACATAGATCAGGCATCCAGTCCAAAAGGCATGTCATGTTCATTGAAGTCCGCATGTACTCCGGATAAGTCCTTCTCTCCTTTCCCCGAAAGGGACACTTCTAGTTTTAAACTCATTCTCCATTCAATTATTTGTTTCTCTTTGAATCCCTTTTGGTCTAACACTGTTCCAAAACCAAGACAAAGAAAGGATGGCAAGACTGATTTACAGGGCTTTCGTTGGATACACGCTAATGTGCAAAGGGGACCCAGCCTCAGCAGGGGGCATCAAGACGACCTCGACTGGTCATGGCAGCCTATAAAGGCAATTGAAGTTGAAAGGTTTGAGTTTCACATGGTTAATAGCCTCCACGAAGTTTAAAAAACCAACGCGATTCCCACGCGATTCCCCAAAGAAGTCCTACAAAGGTAAGGATAAAGTTGGAGAGGTTAAGTCCCACGCGATTAGCCACTACAGTTTAGGTTTGAGGATAAAAAATCCCGGACACAAAAAAAAAAAAAAACAATCCCCACAAAGCCTCCCCTTGTAAAAATTCCCCAGCGAGCTTGCCCCAACAAATCCCTAGCAAGTCCGCTTTGTTAAAAATTCCCCAGCAAGCTTGCCCCAACAAATCCCCAGCAAGTCCATTCTGTACAAATCCCCACATAGTCTCCCCTTGGACAATCCCCCACAGAGTCTCCCCAATAAAAAAAAAAAAAAAATCCCCACTGAGTTGGCCTCGTAAAGATTCCCCGAGGAGAATGAGATGGAAGAACCAAAGCCTTACATAAATCCGGAAATGCGAGTCTGATCAGTCTAAAACAAGTCGCTTGTGAATCCAATCAATGGCGAAGTTCTCAAACAGGAATTAGCCCAAGACCAAGCAATTGGAACGATCAAGGCCACCGAATCAACCACCGTTTTCAAACTGACAATTTGTCTTTGTTTAGACAGGTGCAATCCAAAGCAACCATGCAAGAGGCAGGTACAGCCCGAAAGACGTGAAATGCGCGAGCATTGAACCAGCTGTGCGATGGGAGAACAACTGAAAACAGGTGCAATCCAAAGCAACCATGCAAGAGGCAGGTATAACCCAAAAGAAATGAAGCGCGCGAGCGTTGAAACAGCTTTGCAGCGGGAAAACGACCAAAAGTAAGTTTCCCCGGAATTCTTTCATGCATTTTTGATAAATAAAAAACAAAATATATATATATATATATATATATATATATATATATATATATATATATATAAAGGAAAACCAAAGAAAAGAAAGAAGACAAGAAATAAAAATGAAAAACCCAAAAGAAAAACAAATCATGGTAGCTTAGGACCTCTTTCCTCAACTATCCCGGTATAAACCATTGATCTCCCTGGCATAACCCAAGGAGCTTTTTTTATCCAAATCCTCGGCATAACCCGAGGACTTTTTTCCTTTTCCGGCATAACCCGATGATTTCCCCGGCATAACCCGAGGACTCTTTCCCTTTCCCGGCATAACCCGTGGACCTCCCTGGCATAACCTAAGGACCGCTTTCCCTTTTCCGGCATAACCCGATGATTTCCCCGGCATAACCCGAGGGCTCTTTCCCTTTCCCGGCATAACCCGTGGACCTCCCTTGCATAACCCAGGGACCTCTTTCCCTTTCCCGGCATAACCCGATGACTTCCCCGGCATAACCCGAGGACTCTTTTCCTTTTCCGGCCTAACCCGATAAATCTTCCCGGCATAACCCGTAGACCCTTTCCAGCATAACCTGGCAATCCTCCCAATTTAGGACTCCGATCCCTAAGTTGAACTTTTCCATTTAGCCAGCATTAGGGCTCCAACCCTGAACTGAGCATTGTCTGTTAGTCAGCATTAGGGCTCCAACCCTAAACTGAATTTTTCCCCAGCTAGTCAGCATTAGGGCTCCAACCCTAAACTGAACTTTTTCCCTTTAGTCAGCATTAGGGTTTTAAACCCTAAACTGAACTTTTCCCATTTAGTCAGCATTAGGGTTTTAAACCCTAAACTGAACTCTTTCCTTCAGTCAGCATTAGGGTTTTAAACCCTAAACTGAACTTTCCCTTTAGTCAGCATTAGGGTTTTAAACCCTAAACTGAACTCTTTCCCATTTAGTCAGCATTAGGGTTTTAAACCCTAAACTAAACTCTTTCCTTCAGTCAGTATTAGGGTTATAAACCCTAAACTGAACTTTTCCCATTTAGTCAGCATTAGGGTTTTAAACCCTAAACTGAACTCTTTCCTTCAGTCAGCATTAGGGTTTTAAACCCTAAACTGAACTTTCCCTTTAGTCAGCGTTAGGGTTTTAAACCCTAAACTGAACTTTTCCCATTTAGTCAGCATTAGGGTTTTAAACCCTAAACTGAACTCTTTCCTTCAGTCAGCATTAGGGTTTTAAACCCTAAACTGAACTTTTCCCATTTAGTCAGCATTAGGGTTTTAAACCCTAAACTGAACTCTTTCCTTCAGTCAGCATTAGGGTTTTAAACCCTAAACTGAACTTTCCCTTTAGTCAGCGTTAGGGTTTTAAACCCTACACTGAACTTTTCCCATTTAGTCAGCATTAGGGTTTTAAACCCTAAATTGAACTCTTTCCTTCAGTCAGCATTAGGGTTTTAAACCCTAAACTGAACTTTCCCTTTAGTCAGCGTTAGGGTTTTAAACCCTACACTGAACTTTTCCCATTTAGTCAGCATTAGGGTTTTAAACCCTAAACTGAACTCTTTCCTTCAGTCAGCATTAGGGTTTTAAACCCTAAACTGAACTTTTCCATTCAGTCAACATTAGGGTTTTAAACCCTAAACTGAACTTTTCCTTTCAGTCAGCATTAGGGTTTTAAACCCTAAACTGAACTCTTTTCCATTCAGTCAGCATTAGGGTTTTAAACCCTTAACTGAACTTTTCCTTTCAGTCAGCATCAGGGCTTCAACCCTGAACTGAACTCTTTCCATTTAGTCAGCATTAGGGATCCAACCCTAAACTGAACTTTGTCCCCAGCTAGTCAGCATTAGGTCTCCAACCCTAAACTGACCTTTTTCCCTTTAGTCAGCATTAGGGCTCCAACACTAAACTGAACTTTTTCCAGTTAGTCAGCATTAGGGCTCCAACCCTAAAGTGAACTTCTTTCCATTTAGCTAGCATTAGGGTTTTCAACCCTGAACTGAGCATTGTCTATTAGTCAGCATTGGGGGTCCAACCCTGAACTGAACTTTTCTTTTCAGTCAGCATCAGGGCTCCAACCCTGAACTGAACTCTTTCCATTCAGTCAGCATCAGGGCTTCAACCCTGAACTGAACTTTTTCCATTCAGTCAACATCAGGGCTTCAACCCTGAACTGAACTCTTTCCATTTAGTCAGCATTAGGGCTCCAACCCTAAACTGAACTTTTTCCAGTTAGTCAGCATTAGGGCTCCAACCCTAAACTGAACTTCTTTCCATTTAGCCAGCATTAGGGTTTTCAACCCTGAACTAAGCATTGTCTGTTAGTCAGCATTGGGGTTCCAACCCTGAACTGAACTTTTCCTTTCAGTCAGCATCAGGGCTCCAACCCTGAACTGAACTCTTTCCATTCAGTCAACATCAGGGCTCCAACCCTGAACTAAACTTTTTCCATTCAGTCAGCATTAGGGCTCCAACCCTGAACTGAACCTTTTCCATTTAGCCAGCATTAGGGCTCCAACCCTAAACTGAGCATTCTTACCTTGTGGCAATATTAGTGATCCAATCCCGGGTTTGGCATTTTGTAAACTGAAATTTTCCAATCCCTTCATCAATTCTATAAACTTCCCGGCAATTAACTCCCGAAATTTTCCTAGTGAAACTGGGGCAGAAAATTTCGTTCGTTTGTTTTTCCCCGCAGGTCTAACCTCGAGGCGCATGGATCGAGACGACCCACGAGATGAGTCTCAACCCAGAATAAAGAAAAGAAGAAAAAGAAGAAAAAAGAGCAAAAGAAAAAAGGAAGATGTTCCCACATATTGGAACAAACAAATGGCAAGTCGCTCAAAAATTGGATCAAATTCCCGAGCTCCGCCAATCCCATTTCATTCAATACTGCAAAAATAAACAAGCGCCTACAACTTGCAAGCATCAAGATTCGGATCGAAGTCTACAAGCAGAATCAGCTAAGACCCAAGATCAAGTTGCAAAAGAATTATAGATAGGAATCTTGTAACTCGTAGCTGATAGGCTTAGTTAGTCTTTTTAATTTTGATTTCTATGTAATAAATAGGACATCAGACCGGACCTTCGACGGAACCTCGCGCGACTCTCAACCTCGGCACTCCATCGCCCCATTCACTTCTGAACTACATATGGCCTGATTCCTTTATAGCCAAGGATATGTAGGCAGCTCAGATACCAGAGCTCGGTCACATTCTCTTTTCTTCTTTCTTTTGGTCTCCTTAAATAAGGGTCGGGTCAAAACCTGTCTAGTCATTCTTTGTCTGAAAACTCTTCACATTTCCAGTCAAAGAGGGGCAACTGTTGACATGTGATTTTTGTCCCTCCCCAAATCTTTCACATTTTTAGCACGTAAATATTTAATTTAGCCTTAATGTAGCTATTTCTGCTTATTTTGACTCTTTTTACTTTATTTTCGTCACAAAAATGAAAATTACAAAAAAAAGATATATAAATTTTAGTTTATTTATTTCTCATAAATTTTGAAAAAATACAAAAATAGTACTTAATTTTTATTTTTATATAAATTTAAAAATACAAAATATATATATATATATTTTTGTTTTAATTGTCAGTTTGTTTTAATAATTATTCTGCTTACGTATGATTAATTAAATAAGGTCGTGTTTTTATTATCGGCAGTGAGGAAAGAATAATA
This sequence comes from Nicotiana sylvestris, assembly GCF_000393655.2. NCBI lineage: Eukaryota > Viridiplantae > Streptophyta > Magnoliopsida > Solanales > Solanaceae > Nicotiana > Nicotiana sylvestris. The sequence continues at coordinate 18,952,240 of NC_091062.1, read as the reverse complement.
TTTGGGTTCAAACGACTCATTTTAGGCCTAATTTTCGGACCTAGCCCAAAATATTTTCAGCCGAGACGCACATGACAACACATAACTCACACGTGCTAGCACATGAACACAACACATAACTCACACATGCTAGCACATTAACACAACACACAACTCACACATGCTAGCACATGAACACAACACACAACTCACACATGCTAGCACATGCACACAACACACAACTCACACATGGTCTTCAATATTCTCCATTAAAACCCAAACAAAAACACACACGAGAGAGGACCTTAGACACCAGCCCCCTCTCCTCTCTTCATCTTCTTCAAACCACCCAACCACTACCCATTTTTCTGGCAAAAGAACTCCCCCCTCCCAAAAATGCGGACACGATATACCTTCGATATTCACTCAATATACCGCGGATATACACGGGCAGAACACCCCCTCCCTAACGTATCTCCTTCTTTCTTTCTTCTCAAACCAGAAAACAACTAACTTTTCACCATCAAAACCAGCCTTGAAGCTCCAGTATTTCAGCCATCAAAATCAGTTTAAAACATATCAAAACAAGCTTGAAAATAGCTCCGTTTCTTCAGTCAAAACGACCTCTAAAATAGCAGCAAAAACCTGTTGCAAACAGCCATAAAATCCACCCCTAACACCACCAAAAAATGAGCCAAAAGATCTGCTGAAATCGGCTAAAAGAAAATGGAACAGATGCGTTTGGATTTTCGTCGCCGGTCAAAGTCGCTAGTCCAGGTTTCCGTTTGAGTCTCCTTCTAGTCCGTATGGTTTTGCTTGGCTTTATTTCGTTTTGGAGTAACGATTGTTGAGCTGTATCCATTTCATGAAGAAGGTTGTCTTCTCAGTCTATTGATAGAATATTCATATCAAAGGTTCATTTCCTCTAATTTCTTGTTTGCATTAGATGAATGTTTCAGTTTTGATTTAGATCTGTCTAAATGTTTTACTATTGTTTCTTTTGTTTCTGTTTTGATTTATGTGTGTTTGATTAGAATTATTTTCTCAAGTCACTAAATGAAAGCTAGATTCGTTTGAATTGGTAGATGTTATTAATCAAGTTTCGTTGATTAGGTGCAATTAATAAATCATTGTGATTACGGGTACGGTTCCCGTGACGTAGTTGTGATGCTTAATTTCTAAATTTCGGGGGTGCATCTCATGTAACCCGATTATAATGGCTCTAGATAATCTTAGTGAATAAATTAGGATTATTTTTTTTGATAGAGACAAAACAAAAAAAATAAAAATCATAGTTGCTTTTAGGCTTGCCCTTTTAAAAATAAAATGAGTCGAGCCTCGCCCAATAAAATGCACAAACTGCGGGGCCCTCATAAATGTATATACTAAAAATACTCAGAATTTGGGATGGGCTGTTCAGCGAATTTCGCAGCCTTCCTCAAAGATAATAACGCGTTAGACTCTTTAGGCGCGATTTTAATTAAATTACATTCTTAAATTCGGGTGCGCATTTATGTGACCCAAATCCAAATCTCAATGGAGTCAGAATGTATTAACAACCACGGGTGCATTGATTGCGACGTGGTTCGAGATGCATTTTCACGACGTTGCAATTCTATTAAAAATAATAATAAAAGCGGTTTAAACTTAATAAAAGCACACAAGTTATAACATGTATTAAAATCAAATATTTAGCCATTATAACAATTTAAGCGACCGTGCTAGAACCACGGGATCCGTGGGTGCCTAACACCTTCCCTCGGGTCAACAGAATTCCTTACTTAGAATTTCTGGTTCGCAGACTTCATTTGGAAAGTCGAAAATTTCCTCGATTTGGGATTCAAGATAAACCGGTGACTTGGGACACCAAAAGCCAAACCTTTCCCAAGTGGCGACTCTGAATTAAATAAATAATCCCATTTCGAATATTATCACTTAAATTGGAAAAACTCCCTTGTGCATCTAAACCTTTGGGGGCGGGCGCGCAAAAAGGAGGTGTCACAGCAAGAATAAGGGCTCCTCCGATTAGAACCCGGTGAACCATGTACGGACCCTACCAATTAGGAGAGAACTTCCCCTTGGCTTCATCTTGATGTGGGAATATTTTCTTCAACACCAGCTGCCCCGGTGTAAACTTCCTCGGCTTGACTCTTTTGTTAAAAGCTTTGGACATTCTATTCTGATACAATTGACCATGACAAACTGCATTCATCCTTTTTCCATCTATAAGGGCTAACTGTTCGTAGCGACCCTTCACCCATTCTGCGTCATCCAACTCTGCTTCTTGCATGATCCTTAATGAGGGAATTTCTACCTCGACGGGAATGACCGCCTTTGTACCATAAACCAGCATGTAGGGAGTTGCCCCAGTTGATGTGCGGACTGTAGTGCGGTATCCCAATAAGGCGAATGATAACTTCTCGTGCCATTGATTATGCCTTTCGATAATCTTTCTCAGTATCTTCTTGATGTTTTTATTGGATGCCTCTACAGCTCCGTTCATCTGAGGCCTGTAGGCTGTAGAGTTCTTGTGTTTGATCTTGAATGTTTCACACATTGCTTTCATTAGGTCGCTATTAAGATTGGAACTATTATCAGTGATGATTGACTCCGGAATTCCGAACCGACAAATGATACGGTCGCGGACGAAATCTGCCACAACTTTCTTGGTCACTGCTTTGTATGACGCTGCTTCGACCCATTTGGTAAAGTAATCAATTGCCACTAAGATAAACCTGTGTCCATTTGATGCAGCAGGCTCGATTGGTCCGATAACATCCATTCCCCAAGCTACGAATGGCCATGGTGACCTTGTTGTAGTAAGATCATTTGGCGGCACCTTTATCATGTCTGCCTGTATCTGACAGCGATGGCACTTCCGTACGTACTGGATGCAGTCCATTTCCATAGTCATCCAAAAGTATCCTGCTCGGAGTATCTTCTTTGCTAAAATGAAACCATTCATGTGTGGTCCGCAGGTGTCTGCATGCACTTCGTCCAATAGTCTGGATGCTTCTTTTGCTTCGACACATCGCAATAATCCCAAATCAGGAGTCCTTCTATACAGGATTCCTCCGCTGTGAAAGAAGTTTTTAGATAAACTCCAAAGTGTGCGCTTCTGAGTAGCATTGGCAAGATCCGGGTATTCCCCTGTTGTCAAATACTCTTTGATGTCATGAAACCATGGTTTTCCGTCTGCTTCTTCCTCAACGTGAACACAATAAGCTGGCTGATCATAAATCTTTACTGGGATGGGATCAATGAAATTTGTATCTGGATGCTGGATCATAGATGACAAAGTAGCTAGTGCATCAACGAACTCATTCTGTATTCTAGGGACATGCTGAATTCAGTCTTTGTGAATCTCTTCCTCAACTCCTGTATGTGATGCAGATAAGGGAGTATCTTGGAGTTCTTGGTTGCCCACTCTTCTCGAACCTGCTGTATGAGTAGGTCCGAGTCTCCGATTACTAGTAACTCCTGAATGTTCATATCGATGGCCAGTTTGAGTCCTAAGATGCAGGCTTCGTACTCGGCCATGTTGTTAGTGCATGGGAATCTGAGCTTGGCAGATACCGGGTAATGCTAATTGGTTTCTGATACTAAGACCGCTCCTATGACAACTCCTTTGAAATTTGCGGCTCCGTCAAAAAACATCCTCCAACCATCATAGGATTCTACAATGTCTTCTCCTACGAAAGATACCTCCTCATCAGGAAAATACATTTTTAGAGGCTCATATTCTCCTCCCACGGGATTCTCGGCGAGCTAATCCGCCAAAGCTTGTCCTTTGACTGCCTTTTGAGTTATGTAGACAATGTCGAATTCACTTAGCAGGATTTTCCACTTGGAGAGCTTTCCAGTAGGCATGGGCTTCTGGAAGATATACTTTAGAGGGTCCATTCTAGAGATAAGATAAGTAGTGTAAGCACAAAAATAATGCCTCAACTTCAAGCTACCCAAGTCAAAGCACAACAGGTGCGTTCTAATAGGGAATACCGGGACTCGTACGGGGTAAACTTCTTGTTGAGATAATAGATGGCTTGCTCCTTTCTCCCTGTTTCATCATGTTCTCCCAAAACACAACCAAACGCTCCATCCAATACTGCGAGGTAAAGCAATAGAGGTCTTCCTGGTTCAGGCAGAACTAAGGCCGGTAGAGTTAACACGTATTCCTTAATTCTGTCAAAAGCTTTCTGACAATCATCAGTCCATTTGGTGGCAGCATCCTTCTTCAGCATCTTGAAGATAGGTTCACAAATGACAGTGGACTGGGCTATGAACCGGCTGATATAGTTGAGTCTTCCCAGAAAGCTCATCACATCTTTCTTGTTCTTTGGCGGTGGCAACTCTTGAATGGCCTTTACCTTTGACGGATCCAATTCTATCCCTCGACGGCTCACAATGAAACCCAGTAACTTTCCAGCAGGAACCCCGAATGCACACTTGGCGGGATTCAGTTTCAAGTTGTATCTTCTCAACCTGTTGAAGAATTTCCTCAAGTCTTCCATATGATCTATGGCCCTCTTGGATTTGATGATGACGTCGTCCACATACACCTCGATTTCTTTATGTGTCATGTCATGAAAAATGGTAGTCATGGCCCTCATGTAGGTGGAACCAACATTCTTCAAACCAAAGGGCATCATTCTGTAACAATACATCCCCCATGGCGTGATAAAAGCCATTTTCTCTGCATTTTCTTCATCCATCAATATTTGATGGTATCCGGCAAAAGATTCGACGAATGACTGCAACTCATATTTGGCGTAGTTGTCGATTAGGATGTGTATGTTTGGCAAGGGTAAGTCGTCCTTGGGACTGGCTCGGTTGAGATCCCGGTAGTCGACACAGACTCTGACCTTCCCATCTTTCTTCGGTACCAACACGATGTTGGCTAACCATGTCGGATACTCTACTACCCTGAGAACCCTGGCTTTGACTTGCTTAGTAACCTCTTCTTTGATTTTTAAACTCATATCGGGTTTGAATTTTCTGAGCTTCTGTTTTACCGGTGGATATGTTGGATCTGTTGGTAACTTGTGAGCTACAATGGATGTGCTGAGACCAGTCATATCATCATAAGACCAGGCAAAGATGTCCTCACACTCTTTCAAGAACTCTATGTACTTCTCTTTTTCTAACGGCAACAAGTGCACACCGATACGCGTTTCCTTGACATTCTCTGTATCCCACAAATTAACAATCTCAGTTTCGTCCAAATTGGATTTAGGCCTATTCTCAAAGTTCTCTACCTCTCAGATAACCTCTTCTGGTATGTCATCCTCTTCTGAATCTATATCCATTTGTTGTGTTGTCTCGTTGCAAGTCACAGTTGTTGGTTCATCATCAAGATAGGTAATAGTAATGTTGTGTAAATAAAGTAAGTGATAGAGAAAAATAATAAGAGCGAGATATATAATAAACTGAAAATGCTTTGGTTAAATTCATAATTTGTTTGGAACGTCGGAGCTCTTTTCAAAAGTAAAGACAATGCGGAAAGAAAAATCAACTAGCAAAAGGTAAAAATGAGATGCATGGTGCATTATTTAGCCTTGCTACCCCAAAGCTTTCTGGGCCCTGGTGGTTCTGATCGACCAATTAGTGAGGCGTTCCCCTCGATTCACAGCTTGTATGGAAGGGCCTTCCTCCCCTTCCTCCTCGAAGATAACACAATAGTCCATATCATCTTCCAAAAATAGGTTCTTCATCTCTACCAATGCCTCATCCTCCTCTGATCCATATATGACGTCTGCTGGTTGGAAGGTCTACTCTAGACGAGGTATAGGGTACTCCAGTGGATAGTATGGGCTGCGCCAGGGTGGCGACCAATCATCAAACTCCTTCCATGTATACTCATACCCCAGGCCAAAAGTAGTACCATGTTTCTTCTGCTTGATGGGCTTGGTGATACCCTGGAGGTTTTTCCCAAGTCCCTTTCCGGGATCATACCCGCACCAGTTCAGAATACGCTCAATCTTGTTATCCCACCATTTATCTTTGTCCACAGCGTTGACCCGCTCGATATGGTGGTATGTTTCTCCGCCTATTCTCCTTCTGCCTCCAATCATTGGGATGGTTTGGCGACTGTATATGGGGTTGCTACTGTCGCCATAAATGATCACCTCTAGGTGATTCCATTCGAACTTTACTGCCTGATGCTGGGTTGATGCCACAACGCCAGCGGCGTGGATCCAGGGTCGTCCTAACAACAAGTTGTATGATGCTGGGACGTCTATCACTTGAAAGTCAACATCGAACCAGGTTGGTCCCATTTGCAGGCACAGGCTGATTTCCCCAATAGTGGATCTTTGGGACCCATCGAAGGCTTTAACATTGATAGCCCCATCTTTGATCTCGTGCAAACCTTTCCCCAATGTCCTGAGAATTACCAGTGGACAGATGTTGAAGCTGGATCCCCCGTCGACCAAGATTCTAGTGATGAAGTAATCTTCACATTGCACGGTGATGTGCAATGCCTTGTTGTGGCTTAGTCCTTCTGGTGACAGTTCATCCTCATGGAAAGTAATCTTGTGACTCTCCAACATTTGTCCTACCATATTTGCGATCTCGCCTCCAGTTATGTTGCTGGGAACATAAGCTTCGCTCAGTATCTTCATTAAAGCATTTTTGTGTGCCTCAGAGCTTTGCAGAAGAGCCAGGATGGAGATCTGCGCTGGTGTTTTGTTCAACTGCTCAATGACAGAGTATTCTTTAGCCTATATCTTTCTCCAAAGATCATCGGGTCCAGTTTCAACAGGCCGTCCAGAGGCCTGTCTGTTGGACTCAGCTAAATATTCTAGAGTATATGCCCTGCTTATTCTGGTCATACCCTGTGCGGCGATTGCTTCTCCGGATTTTATTTTCCCTTTTCTCCTAGCTTCAGCTGTGTAATCCCATGGTATGGCGCTTGAGTTGAACGGGGTAAAATCTGTCATTGTAACTGGAATAGGCACCCTCGGAGGTAACACATCAACTTCAAACGGCGCAGGTGCCTTTGGAATTCCAAACTCGACCTCAATTGGTCCTGGTGCTTTTGCAGGAGGTGCTTCAAACTCGAGCGGTATAGACATGTTCACCTCATCACCCTCAGAGAGATGGATTTGGAAAACAATAGGGTTGAGGGTGACTGTCGACTTCTTTGGTTCATCTCCTTCGGTAATCAATCCAATTGACCCTTTGGGGTCCCAATCATCCTCAATCTCGATCATGTGAATGCCTCCACCCTTGTGGTCAGGCAGAGGATTGTTGCGGACATTGGGAGTGGGCTCCTTTGCTATGATGACCTTATTATCAATCAAGGTCTGAATCTTGTCTTTCAACGAGCAACACTCGTCGATGGTATGGCATTTCATTCCGGAATGGTATGCACAGGTTTTGTTCGGATTGATCCATTGGGAGGAATTTTTTGGAGTTATGGCTGGGATAAGAGTAATGTAACCGGCTGCTTTGAGTCTTTCGCACAGATGGTCAATTGGTTCGCAATGGCTGTATATTGTCTGGGAGGTCTGGGGTCGAAATTTTGTCTAGGTCTAGGAAAGTTTTGGCGAGTGGGTGGTGATTGATAGTGAGAAGGTTGGGCATTGTAAGCTTGGTACACGAGTGTGGTTTGAGAATATCTTGGTGAAGTGGGTTAATATGTGGGAGGTGGAGATGATTGGTAGGTGGGTGGTGGAATTTGGTATGTGGGTGAGGGTGATTGGTAATTCAAGGAAGGCTGATATGTAAGTGGAGTTAAGGGGTATGTTTGGTATTTCATTGGAGATTTGGTTCTCTGCGCAGCCATTACGGAGTTCACGTCCTTCTTCTTTGATGTGCCACCAGACTGTAAAGCCTTGTTGGTGGTCTGTAATGCTTCAAGATTAGTGACCATACCATTTTTTATACCTTCTTCAATTTTTTCTCCTAACTTGATGATGTCAGAGAACTTCTGGCCTTCTATCAGCATCAATCTTTCGTAATATTGTGGGTCCTGAACCCGAACAAAGAACCTGTTCATCTGCTCTTCTTCTAAGGCCGGTCTGACCTTAGCAGCCTCTGACCTCCAATGAGTAGCATACTCGCGGAACGTTTCGGCGGGTTTCTTCTTTAGATTCTGGATATAAAACACATCTGGTGCGTTCTCTGTGTTAAACCTGAACCGGTCCATAAAGTGGGATACCATACCTACCCAGCTTATCCATTTCTTTGCGTCCTGGCTGATATACCAAGATAAGGCGTCTCCTTTCAGACTCCTCATGAACAACTTCATACAGATTTTCTCATCCCTTCCAACTCCGACCAGCTTATCACAATATGTCCTTAGATGGACCCTAGGATCACCTGTACCATCGAACATCTCGAACTTAGGAGGTTTGTACCCCTCCGGGAGTTCAACATCCGGCTGAATGCAAAGATCTTCATAGTTCAGCCCCTCAATGCCTTTGCTACCTTCGACACCCCGGACCCGGCTAGTTAACTTCTTGAGTTCCGTGGCCAAGTTCCTAATAAGGGAGTCTTTATCGTATGATCTAGATGCACTTAAGATCGGATGGGTGTAGTGGGGTATAGTGTCCACAAAGATAGGAGTGTTGTGGAGGTGTCGGTTGTAGTGTTCGGCGGTTCGGGAATGAGCAATGGAGTGTTGTTGCATGTGTAGCAAGTCTGGGTATGAGTGGGTTGTATTTGTGGTTGCGGGGTGTTTTGTGGAGGTACGGGGTTTTGGGTGTTGATATCAGGAGCAACAAGAGAGAATGATAGGCTTGCCAAGTTCCGAACTTGGTCCAATTCTTCCTGGAATTTCAACAGTTTCTGTTCCAACTGAGAAGCAATTCCCTTAGCAATTGGGGTACCCTGAGAAGTTTCCTCCCTTTCAATCTCCTTTCTATCACTTGAGTCTCCCATTCTACCTTTATTTTTGTTTCGGATAGGACTCGGAGGAGGAGGAGGTGGAGGGCCCTTGGATCTTGTAGAGTATGTTGATGGTGCCAGAATGCACGAAGTAACCTTTGGGGAGGGGAATTAAAAATAAAAGAAAAACAAAAGGCAAAAAAGTTAGTGTGGATTCTGAGAAAGAGAATATTGCAATATTTAAACACGTTGTGCAGGAATATAAGCCGTGTCCTAATTTGGGTGCCTCGTTGCGCCCGAGGTAGGCCTAGCGACAAATTAACTCTGGAGAACTTATAATGCCAAATACCTCATTTTATTGATAAAAATAATATGAGCCTTAAACAACTAAATAACGGGAAATGAAAATATCACTAATGGCCAGTGGCCTTATTACATTATGAGAGCAGGAAATGAAAGATCCTAACTACTTGGTCCCAGAAGGACCTTCTCCAGATTCGGTATTCTTGCCTCCCTCGTACAACTGCACCAACTCGCGCAGTCCTAACAGCAAATAGGCTCGGGCCAGATGTCCGCCTGTATTTCCCTCAGCATTCTGGCAGTCTTTAATCCTTTTCAAGAATTTTCCTTCCAGCTCTACTAGACCTTGTTCTAGATACCCTAACCGTTTGTTGGCTTTAACAGCCATATCCTTCCACTCGTCAATCAGCTTCTGGTGAGCTTCTTATATTTCTCGATGCTCATTTTCGCATTCCCAAATTATTTTGCGCAATTGATTGTACTTAACTTGCGCTTCAGCCTTTTCGTCGATAAGCCTGTGACCTCAGATAAACCTAGGATGACCCAAACCAGTGTAATTATCTTCCAACCAACCCGAGTAGTGTGGCACACCCGGCGTGATACCAGTCTGGCTCAATAGATTCTTTTTCCAAGATGAGTTTGCAATGCCACATGTGCTGAACTTGACATCTGTGAGGGCTATCATCGTCCTAGAAGTCAGCCCTGGAGTGACTCATTTTGTCTATCCTTGGTATGATTTGCTTTCTTCATGCCTGCCTCATGTCTCGGAGAGGGACACAGGGATAAGTTCCCCTCAGACCGATGAGTATGAGGAATGGTGCATCCCGAGAACGAATAATGAACTCCCATGTTGGGAACCACTCGAACATCCACTGCACTTGATCTTCCTTCAGATTCTCAAATAGCTCTACCCATCCTCTAGCGTCCTCTGGTTGGGCGAACATGTTAGGCATGAAATTCATTCGCTTTGGGTGGTGAAAAACGATATGATCATCCCAATCTCTACGTATGATATCTTGTTAGTAATCACCTTTCTGAAGATGTTCTATAAGCAAAGTTGAAGTAACAAGTTATAACCTTCGAAGTGTTTGGCCCCTTGTTGGCACTTTTCCAGGGCTCGATATATCTCAGCGATAATCATAGGCACTATACTGAAAGACTGTCCGTCAATCCCTTCCATCAGGGTCTTGGTTACCATGGCTAGTTTGGTGTGGATCCTAGCCTTCTTCATAGGAAAGATTATCATCCCCAGAAAACAGAACATGAAGACGAAAACCCTTCTGTAGATATGCCCTAAAGAGGTAAGGGCAAATTCGTCGGGGTAGGTACGGTATAACTTGCTATGGCCGTACATTTCGTACAAGTAGTCGAATGGGATGTAGGAATCCTTCAAGCAAGTCAAGTCCGGGTTTTTCTTGAGTCCCATCATTTTGAGGAAGCCCCTGCCTTTGCGATTTTCCGGCATAAGCAGACCCGGAGTTTCCCAAGGAATACCATCTAGACCCTCTATTTCCTCAAGTAAAGAGGTCATTTCAAGGTCCCCGAAGCGAAACACTAACTGATCACTATCCCAGAACAAAGTTACAGCCTCTAGGATTTTGTTGTCAGGCTGGATTTCCAGAACAAAGTGAAGGTAAATTCCCTAAGTATTTGCGGATAAGGGTCCGATCACTGGCATGAAGGTCCTCCCACCAGCTTAGCAGCCTTGAGTGGATGTTGGTTACCATACCGAATTTGGAGACTTCGTGCCTCATTTTCTGCAAAACAAAGCGTTAGACCCTTACCGCACCAGACTCGACTATTTAAATCAACAATTAGCATGATAGGCATTTAGTTCTCCAAATAAATGCACAGAACATGGAGGTGTCCGTTTGGGTTTCAAGGGAACCCGATGGACTTTGGACTAGGCTATCTTAATGAGTCATTATGTGGACAACATAACTGACTCGGCTAGGTTCGACCATGATGCATGTACAATTTAACAGAGTAAGGTTTCTACTTGAGGTATTAGACTGGTACCCTTGAGCGGACAACTCAAGAGGGAAAGGAACGGAACCTTCGACTACACAGTTGATCGACTGGTTTTACCGCAAATATGCTTTTGCCAAATTTAGGGTGTGATTATATCGGAAGAGTGCAACCACTCATTATAAGCGTTGCTATAGGATTTGTTTTGGCACGAGTGGAGTATGATGTTGAAGATGCAGTTTACAAGAATGAAACAAGTTGACATGTATTTTCACGTACATAAGATAAATGATTACAATAATTGCTCGAAATTACAACGGTATTGAAATATTAAAGCAATAAAGGAAAGCAGTTAAAGAAAAGGAAAGACATGAAAAACCAAGTTAGTTTTCACGATGAAATAATTAAAAGGCAATAAATAAAGGAAATTAATGAAATAATGAAGTCATAAATAGCATGTAATGGTAAAAGCCTAAAGAAATCCACAGTAGAGTTGCCATGCTGTCGACGCCCCCTTTTCCACGTGGACGGAAGTCCAAAATCGGGTATACGACATTATGGGAGGACAACTCTTATTCCCTTGCGAGAATTGGGTTTTGGAATTTGGAGAGTCGCCATCTAATGATTATAATGCATTAGGACACTTTTAAAGAAAGAATTTGAGATTAAGAACCAGAGTTTGGGTAAGGGCTTGAGATTATCTCAAGGGGAAGGTGTTAGGCACCCCTCAAGATCCACTAGTGTGGTTCCCGACCATACTACAATTGTGACTTTAGAAGGTAAAAGAAACAAATAAGGTTTTCACATAATTATTGCAAACAATTTCAAAGTTTTAAAAGAGAAAAGGAGACGAGAGATTTTAGAAAGTTTAATTAAAAGAAACAAAATTAAAAGAAACATTATAAGTAAAGGGGAAGGGGGTCCAAGGTTTATACATAATATGGATCACATCAATGCAATACCCGACGTACACTCCTCTAAAGATGGGGTCGCACGTGATATTAACGCATCGGTCATCATATCCATATTCTACCCTTCCCACCTCCTTAAGGTATTAAAGCGCGTTTAGTCTCGTTTACTTATTGCATGCTAGTACCCGTCTCAATCCTATCAGTCCCGGGGTATTAGGACTTCTAATCCTAAAAGGGAAGAAAGGTATGGGGGCCTTTATGGAGTTTAAAGGATAAAATTCTAGTTCGACATTCAAAACATGTATCAAATAAAGGGAAGAGCAAGCAAGTAAATAAGGCTCAAATAAACCCCTGAAATCAGATAGTCATATAGTTTAGCATGCCTTGGAAAATACTGATTTGGTCTTAGATTAAAATTAAGCGGTGAGCGGACTGGTTCAACACATATATTTAGATAGAAAGTCTGCATTAGGCACACTCGGATATTGTTGTCAGAGATTAAGGCAATGAATTAGTGTGAATTGATTAAGAAGTACTGATCTTTAGAAAATAACTATACATAACAATTTTTGAAGAAAATGGTATGCTGCAGACTGAGGAAAACGTTTAGAAACGAGTAAAAAAAAGAAGAAGCGGACTGCCCAGTTATAATTAAGCACAGAAAGAGCGGTTTGAAAAATTCCAGAAGAGGCAGATTTATTTAAAGAAAATGAGTGAGTTGCAGAACTGATTTAAAACGACAAGTTCAAAAGAAAGGAATTGAATTGGAAAACACGTTTAGTCAGAGTAGTAGAAAAGCGATTTCAGAAAAGATATGCAAGTTAAAGAAATAGATTTTAGGAAAAAGTATACACTGATTTGAGACAGGTTTTACTAAAGATTACGTTTTGGAAAATATATACTGATTTAGGCGTGTAGGGACCAGTTAATCGATTGTTACTGCTTTTAGACGGGCGAGTTCGGTTCAAAAACCCCTATAGGCATGATTTCTACGAGTCACTGATTTAAGACGTTGTTAATAACTTATGAACAGATGCTTATTTGATTAACCCTAAGAGTTTGCCTAATGTTATGTAGGTCCCTATAGGCATGGCTTCTATATGCACAAATTGCAGAAATTAACTCCTATAGGCAGTATTTCTATATGCGTGATTGCAGAAAATAAGCGTTAGGTCCTATAGGCATGATTTCTATGTGATTAACAATAAAATCCTAAGATCATGATTTCTACCCTTTTAATGCAGGAAAGTAAAGACCACCCCCACCCTTTTCACTATATTCCCCGAGTTTATACAGGTTATTACAAACTAGAAAAATAGAGAAAATACATCAGAAGCTAACAGCTAGATCCGAGCAGCCTAATTCAACCTTAATGTCTAATAACATGCGATTGAATCATTTCCGGGATCCAGATTTCGAAAGCCTTCTCTTTATCTAGGATGTTTCAAAGTTCCAAGGAATCTCAGGGATTCCCGGCATTGCTTACACCCAAGATACCATTAGAATAGAAACAGTGCAGTATAGAAGGGCCAACTCTCAGGAATCCAAGTTCAGTGGGAGCTCAAGGGTCCCAAAGCATGGCTTGCAAGCGAGGGGCAGGACATAATAGCTAAGAGTAAGTGTAAGTGCAAAGGGATTGGGGAGCCATAACAGGTGGTGGTCATGCCAAGCCACAAAATAGGCTGGCACACCCCTGACCACCTATTTGGTCAAACAAATTAAGAGCAGACCCATTAAAGGTCAGACCAGGCCTGGACAATGATTAGGACATTGCCAGGCCAAGGTCTTAGGCTTAGAGCACACATAAGGGGCAAAGGGAGTAGGAATTGATTGAGTTTGGGATTCAAAGAATCATGTTCAGACACATGAACAACAATGTTGGAATGTTGTCATGCCCAATGAACCATACTCACAGATAAAGGGGGTAGGGGTAAGGAGATTCACATAAGAACAAGAATGATAAAAATTGCAGAAAAGCAGTAAGAAGTACAACAAAACTGAAATATAAAAACACATAGGGGAGGAGCAATATTTAAAATAGGATAGACATACCAATTGTAAAGTAAACAGAAAGAGAAGAGCAGAACACTCGCAGCCACAAACAAGAAAAGAAAGATCAACTCAAGACTTCAGCAGAAAACTCAAATTGCCTTTAGAGAACTTAGAAATATTTTGAGAAAGAGGAAGATAAGTAGTGTATTTTCAGAACTTGTCTCTGTGTTCATGTGTTTATGAGAGAGTTAACTTATTGTTGACTGATGATAGAAAAGGGGAGGACTAAGCCCTTATATAGTTTTTTTGAAAACAAGTAAGGTAGGCAAAGAGTGCACAGACATGGAAACCAATCAATTAGTATCAATTAAGACAACCAGACTCCTTTAATTAAGGGGTCTAGTTCAAACGGCTAGTCAATATGGAATAAGGAAGAAAAAATCAATTTACTAAGGCTGATTAAGGTAAGGAAACCATATAGTGCACAAATAAGGTCAAATACATAGTTGATAGTTATGGAAAAATTGAATAGTACTGTGAAAATAAGGTATCAGTTTGAAAATCAATCAAAAAGGATCCCGGATCCAATTGTAATCACAAAGGACCTAAAATAATTAAGGACAGAGTCATATAGATATGGAAATAAATCAAACATTGGTACAGAATCACAAAGGAGATACACAAGACCATGTATTTAAGAAAAATATCACAAGCCTAGGATTTTTACACAAAAGGATCAAAACAACCAGTAGGGTAAAAGAGATTCAATCAAAAGAAATCAGTGATGAATCACTAGCATGGTTAATGGGATTTCAAAAATCAAGCCTTGGTGAAATCCTTTGAAAGGGAAGTTTTTCCTCATATATAAAGCATACAGTTCAAACAAAAGAAGAACCTAACACTGAGAGTTTTAGGCCCATAGGCGAATAGGATTTTGAGTTCGATTACAGGCTCATCGTGACTCTGTAAACCTAGGGTTTCAGAGTGAAACCCTAGTGCCATCTACCCAAATGAAAACCCCCAAATTTTAGGGTTTCACATAGAATCAGAGATGAGAAAATCGTTCAAAGTCACGGAGATAGGTAGACATACACAAACAGAAGCAAGAGAAACTACGAGTTTTAAGATAAAGGTAGGCAATAAAAATGATCAACGAAACTTAGAAACAAAATCAAAGCATGAACTTAAACACATATAGCAAAGAGTGAGGATCAACAACATAAGTTAGCATATGAACAAAGAATAGAAAGGAATCTCTGTAAAAAATCAGGTAAGAAATAAGATAACAGACATGAACATAATCAGAAATAAAACAAACGAGCATAAACACATAAGAGAGAGTAAAAGAGTCAGAAAACATTTAGGAGCCATTTTCAGAAACCCTAGAAATCGGATTTGAACAGTTTTGAAAAGGGAAATTAGGGGAAAAGCTCTAAAATGTCACACACAACATCGATCTAGCATAGATCTAAACGAATAAAATGAAAAGAACCTCGAATAGGCTAGGGTTTCTGAGAACCCTAAAGGACGAGAAAGGCTTGGAAGTCATGAGATCAGATCTGGGTCGATAGGGTCGGAACCAGACTCAGTAGGCTACAATACGCCGGAGCAAGGCCGGAAATGGCTGAAAACCTCGTATCGACAAAGGTCTGGGTGAAGACCCTCGAGGATTGGCCTCGAAATCTTCAAGAGGCAGGCGTATGAGAGCAGTAGGTGGTGAGTGTGGGTCGTCCATGGCTAAGGAAGCCGTGAATTCTGGTAGATTTGAGGTCGAAAAAGGTAGACGGCGATTAGGGTTTGTGAGGGTGTTTGAGAGCGTTTGAGAGAGACGAGAGGATTAGAGGCGGTGGGTCTTTGAGAGAATGGGGAGAGTTTTGGGGTCGTTTAGGATTAATTAAGGAAGGGAGAGATCTGGGTCGTTGATCAAAATGATCAACGACTCAGATTTTAAAGAGACACGGGCCGGTTCGGGTAATTGGGTGCTAAGTCGGGTTAATTAGGAAATTGGGTTGGGCAATTGGGTTCAATTTGGGGCTGAGTTGGGGTGGGAAATTGGCTAGAATTTAAATAAAATAGGGGCTTGCATTTAAATTGCCAATTTTCCTTATTTGATTTATAAAAAATAGTAATAACAATTTTAAAAACAAATTAAAAGTACTGAGTAGGTAACTTTTATATAAATATTAATTTAAAAATATTGAAAGCAATTTTGTAATTGTAAAATATTGTTAATCGCAAAGTAGGCTATAGTTGCAATTATATGCAATTTAACTTTTAAAATGCCAAATAAATTTGTAAAATTATGCAAAAATTATATTTTGGTGTAAATATAAGGATAAAATAAGTTATTTACCAAAAATAATAATTTTGGGAATCATTATTGGATTTTATGGTATAGATGTAACGACCCGGCCGGTCGTTTTTAGAATTTACACCCCGTTTCCCTATTAACTGCTTCCCCTAAGTCCATTTCTACTATTTTGGTTTGCCGGGACGTTCGGTGTTGGGATTCGGATTGTTTTGGGACACTTAGTCCCCAAATGAGAGCTTAAGTGTTGGAAAGTGATCTGTAATCGGAACTGTATGAAGAAGGCTTCAGAACGGAAATTCGATGGTTCTGTTAGCTCCATTAGGTGATTTCGGGGCTGGTAGCGTGTCCGGAATGTGTTTTGGAAGTCTGTAGCT
Source organism: Nicotiana sylvestris (assembly GCF_000393655.2). NCBI lineage: Eukaryota > Viridiplantae > Streptophyta > Magnoliopsida > Solanales > Solanaceae > Nicotiana > Nicotiana sylvestris. The sequence goes on along the minus strand of NC_091062.1, from coordinate 18,935,576 downwards.
CATTTAGACTAGAAATGCCGAAAGTTAGTATTTTGGCGATTTCCGGTTGATAGGTGAGATTTTGATCCGAGGGTCGGAACGGAATTTCGAGAGTTTCTGTAGCTTCGTTAGGTGATTTGGGATATGCGTACAAATTTTCAGGTCATTCGGACGTGTTTTGGTCGGGTTTTTTTATCGGATGCATGTTTTGGAAGTTTTAAAGGAACTTAGGCTTGAATTTGATGTAATTCGATGATTTTAGTGTTAGTCGAGGTGTTTTAATAATTGGAACAAGTTTGAATAACATTATAGGGTGTGTTGGTATTTTTGGTTGAGGTCCCGGGGGCCTCGGGTGTATTTCGGATGCTTAACGGGACATTTTCGTGTTGAAAAAAAAAATGTTGCAGCAGCAGGCTTCTGGTATTTTCGCTTCTGCGGCTTGGGAGTCGCAGAAGCGGAAGATGGGCTTCCTCCAATTTTCCGCGAAAGCGGAATCGCAGAAGCGATATTTGATCCTTAGAAGCGGAAATTCGTCCCTTTCTGCGGCTTTTTTTTCCGCAGAAGCGGAACCGCTTAAGCGGTTAACTAACCGCAGAAGCGAAAATGGACCTGGGCAGAATGTTAAGTACTAGAAATAGGACTTCGTTTCCATTTCCCATTTTTAGCGATTTGGAGCTCGGATAGGGCGATTTTTGGACAGATTTTCTTAGAGAACAACGGGGTAAGTGTTCTTAACTCAATTTTGGTTGTATAACTCGAATCTATTACAAGTTTTGGCGTTTAATCTGAGAATATTGATGGAAAAGTGTAGAAAACCCTCTTGAATAGAATCGCTGATTTGAGGGTCGAAATGCTATGGGAATTGTATAAATTTTGTATGGTTAGACTCGTGAGAGTGCGAGGTCTGGAAATATAAATTTTACCCGGTTCCGAGATGTGGGGCCCGAGGGGCATTTTGGTCATTTTGCATAATTTCGCGTATTAGCTTGGAATTTAATTGTAGAATAAATTATTTGAATTATTATTGATGATATGCAATTTAATTGAATAGATTTGAGCCATTTGGAGTCGGATACTCGTGGCAAAAGCGTGGTTTTGGGTTGACTTGCACTTGTTCGAGGTAAGTGGCTTGTCTAACCTTGTGTGGGGGACTTTGTCCCTTAAGATATGAAATTTGGTAATTGAATGCCAGGTAACGAGCGCGTGCTTGAGCTAATTGTTGAAAACCCGAATTTTACTTAAAATACTTGAACTGAGTTTCTTTCGTATTTGCTTTATCCTACTTGCTATTATAGCCTGTGCTAGTATAGAAAAGCATGTTTAGTGGACTTAATTTCTTAATTATCTAAACTGTATTATTTGTACTCGTGAAGCATGCTAGAATAGAAATCCTATTAATTGTTCTCACTTAGCATTATGCAATATTTGAATTGTTGTGGTGTGTTTACAATTTGGGACTACGGGACGGCATCCCGGGAGCTTCCCCTGCACGTGTTATGTTCTAAGACTGAGAGTGCGAGATACCAAGAGATCCCTGGCATAGAAATGATTATATATGGAGGATACCAGGAGATCCTCGGGATACTAAGAGATCCCTGTGTATAAAATGGAGGATATTAGGAGATCCTCGGGATACTAAGAGATCCCTCGTGTTATGATGAGGATACCAGGAGATCCTCGGGATACCAGGAGATCCTCGATGATAAATAACCGGTTGTGGTTTGGACCTCTATTCATTGATTGTGTTTGTTCTCTGTTACTGTTTTACTTATTTTCTTGCTAGATTCTCGCTGTGATTATACTCATATTGTCTTCTCATTATCATATTGATTATTATGTTTTATCTCAGTAGGGACCTGACCTTCCTCGTCACTACCCAACCGAGGTTAGGCTCTGTACTTATCGAGTACCGATGTGGTGTACTCACGCCTTTTCTGTGCATGTTTTTCATGTGCAGATCCAGGTACCTCCACTCAGGCGCACTATCCTCGCGGCGGAGACATTTAGAAGAGACTTTGAGGTATTTCTGCCACGTCCGCAGACCAGGAGTCTCTATCTTATTCCAGCTTTAGTATTTGATTTTTCCTTTCTTTCGGTTGTGTAGACATTCCGGAGATTAGAGTCGTATCATATACTTTTTGTAGCCTGTGTTTCCTGTGAGATTCTGAGTTTTGGGATTTCTGTTTCAGAAATTTGTAGTGTTGAAGTGTATGTGCCAAGCGGCAAGTTATATACATTTCCTTATGTTATTTAGCTTTTAATTTAATATTTTTATATCAGTTGTTACTTTCGTACTGTTAGGCTTACCTAGTCATCGTGACTGGGTGTCGTCATGACGTGTTCACGGATGGTGAACTAGGGTCGTGACAATAAAATAGGCAATAAACTGGTTTTAAAGATCATTAAAAAATACCAAAACTCGTGGGTGTGCTTATACATGCATTTATATGATATTTTGGAAGTATTTTGGGTACGAAAAATACATAGAGAAAAATTGGATATCAATATCCTCCAATGAAGCTCAGTTTCTAACCACATATGCAACTTTAGAACACTCAATTGACGTATGCAGACTCTTGAACACCTTAGAAACATCCTCGCAAGTCATTCACTCTTATTCAAACTGCAATTTGCCTGATCAAACGAACAGAACAACCCGTGCCTCAGAGCACTCTGACGCTGCAGAATGTAACCTCATCTTAGAACAACCAAGTCATTTTCTGCTCTATGCACCGAGCATCTATTACCAACATCAACTCAGGGCCTTCCGCTATTCTCATATCCTATGAAGCATAATTCCGCTATTTTCCTTTACTCTAGCCATAGCTAGTTCACTCGCACGCCTCAAACTGGAACCAACATTGCACCTAATCGTGCAACCAATTGCTCATAATAGGCTTCCCCACTTGGCTCGGAGCCATAGATCAAGATACACTCATTAACTCATAACACTTTTCTCTATTGATGCCACAATACCATGGTGAGATTAAGCTCAAATCATTTATAAGTTGTGAAACCACAGATCATCTAGTACTATAAATCTTCTACAAATCTCGCATTCATTCCCGCAACAGTTATGCCCACTCTCCTAAGCGACCCGAAATCTCAAATTTCTACACGTATCTTTTCACTTACACAAGAGATCTTCAAACATACACATAAGGATTACACTGCTTCAGGACACTCCGCAGGCGATAACCCACCTGCTTTGCCTCAACATAACATTTCCATATACCTTCCACCGTCATACACCTTACTCAGTCAACTAGTCTTCCTGAGTCTGAACTCATACCGCAACATGCAATCTACCTCACTCCCAACTCGGAGGTTTGAAAAGATTCTTCACATGCTCATAACTCGGAGTTACACATCCAATCATAATGGAAACCATACACTTAATAGTTCATCTATCATCCAGCAGACATTCCTCGTCACGTCCAGTCATATAGATACATTTCACAATACTAACATACTTATCACGTAGCTATCCAACCGTCATTCCCACTATTAGGGACAATACTGAACATATAAGTTCATAACACTAGCCAGAAGGGAGTCACTCTGCGTGCTGCCCCAACCTTTGATCCATCACCAATCACCATTAACCGAGAATAATATATTCGTCCCCTCCCCCATCACCAGACCACGGGAATATGAAATAGCGTAGCTACATTTCATAATTGATGTCATAGAAGAATGACATTTGCATCAATGTGATATACAACATATACCTGGGAAGTTTCTGTTGTTAACTATGGATCTGATTGTTACCAGAATGTTATAGCAAATGATCCACAGTAGACATTGAATAGATTTACAAAATCAAAATTGTATTTTATTTTTGTTCTTTTTGAGAAGTTTGTCGTATGTTTCTTTTTAGCTTAACTAGATATCATACCAGTGTCCTGAACCAACTGAGTAGTCTAATAAGACCATTGTCCAGCACATCCTATTTTTACTCAAATCATGTGACATAGAAAAGAGGATACCAAATCAGACACAATACTTTGTGGCACTAAAATATTTGAGAAAAATACACTATTGAGCTTCTTTTAAAAAGTATTTAAGAAAATGGTACGATTTATTATTTATTTCAAATATAGCACATTCTTTTACAATATTAGCACAGTGTAAAAAATTATGTGCACAATTAATGAGCAACACAGATTATGGAATCACTTTTATTGTTATTTATCTTTTTATGTTCTCTCTCCTCATATTTTCCATTCTAAATTTTATACTTGCTTAATTTAGCAATCAAATCTCTCTGTCCTTTTATATTCTAATTTTTTAAAATCTAGCATTCAAATATTCTCCAATATTTTCAGTACTCTGAATATTATATGAATAGTATAAATAAAATATGTCATATATATTATTTATACATAAATTATACCTAATATATACATATATTAAATACCACCATTATACTACTTGTATATTATATATATATACTATTACAATACCATGTATATTCTTATTGTTGTTACAAAATAAAGACTGTAAAGTAAAGACAAGTATAGAGAGAAACTGATATATTATTCGAACTCAAACTGATGTACATAATGAACTGAAATCTCTTCTATTTATAGAAGAAAGGAAGCTGATGTGTAAGCTGCTACTACAAGCTGCTGTGTAAGCTGCTACAAGCTTCTGTGTAAGCTGCTATTACAAGCTGCTGTGTAAGCTGCTACTACAAGCTGCTGTGTAAGCTGCTACAAGCTGCTGTGTAAGCTGCTACTGTACCAGATATGGATAATCTTCTACTGAGAGCAATATTTATCCATAACGAAGTACTGAATGGATAAGCTTATTATACCCGGTATGGATAATCTCCTACCTAGGGTAATATTTATCCATAACCGGGTACCGAAGTGATAAGCTTCTTCAGGAAGCTTATTTCCAATAGAGTACTAAATAGATAAATATATTTACGGTGGAGTCCCATATGGATAAGCTTCTTCAGGAAAATTATTTACAACGGAGTACTAAATGAACATCCATAATATAATATATTTATAACACTCCCCCTTGGATGTTCATTAAAAGATAATATGCCTCATTAAAACCTTACTAGGAAAAACCACGTGGGAAAAAATCCCAGTGAAGGAAAAAGAGTACACATATTTAGTAAGACGCATTGCTAGGTGCCTCATTAAAAACCTTATAAGGAAAACCCCATGGGAAAAAACCTTAGTAAGGGAAAAAGAGTGCATCGCGTATTTTACTCCCCCTGATGAAAACCTTGTTTCAAATATTTGAGTCTCCGCATTCCAATCTTGTATACCATCTTCTCAAAAGTTGAAGTTGGCAAAGATTTAGTGAATAAATCTGCTGGATTATTACTTGAACGGATTTGTTGCACATCAATGTCACCACTTTTCTGAAGATCGTGTGTGTAGAATAATTTTGGTGAAATGTGCTTCGTTCTATCTCCTTTTATAAATCCTCCCTTCAATTGGGCTATGCATGCAGCATTGTCTTCGTATAAAATTGTGGGTCTTTTCTCACATTCCAAACCACATTTTTCTCGAATAAAATGAATTATTGATCTCAACCATACGCATTCCCTACTTGCTTCATGAATAGCTATTATCTCAGCGTGATTTGAAGAAGTAGCAACAATAGATTGCTTTGTGGAGCGCCATGATATGATAGTACCTCCATATGTAAATACGTAGCCGGTTTGAGATCGAGCTTTATGGGGATCAGATAAATAACCTGCATCTGCATAACCAACAAGGTCTGCACTATCTTTGTTAGCATAAAACAAACTCATATCAAGAGTTCCCTTTAAATATCGCAATATATGCTTAATCCCGTTCCAATGTCTCAGTGTAGGAGAAGAACTATATCTTGCTAGTAAATTAACAGAAAATGCTATGTCAGGCCTTGTAGCATTAGCAAGATACATTAGTGCACCAATTGCACTGGGATAGGGTATTTCGGGACCAAGGAGTTCCTCGTCCTCTTTTGGAGGTCGGAACAAATCCTTATTCACTTCAAGTGATCGAACAACCATTGGTGTACTCAATGGGTGCGCTTTGTCTATGTAAAAGCATTTTAAGACCCTTTCTGTATAGGCAAATTGATGGATAAAGATCCCATCTTCTAAATATTCAATTTGCAGACCAAGACAAAGTTTTGTCTTTCCAAGATCTTTCATCTCAAATTCTTTCTTAAGATATTCAATTGCCTTTTGAAGCTCTTCTGGAGTTCCAACAAGATTTATGTCATCAACATAAACAGCAAGTATAACAAATTCTGATGCCATTTTCTTTATAAAAATACATGGACAAATAACATCATTTATGTAACCTTCTTTCAGCAAATATTCACTAAGGCGATTATACCACATGCGCCCAGATTGCTTTAAACCGTACAAAGATCTTTGTAATCTGATTGAATACATTTCCTGAGATTTTGCTTCAGGCATTTTAAATCCTTCAGGGATTTTCATATAAATTTCATTATCAAGTGAACCGTACAGATAAGCTGTAACTACATCCATTAGATGTATTTCAAGCTTTTCATGTAGTGCTAAACTGATGAGATATCGAAATGTTATGGCATCCATAACAGGTGAATATGTTTCATCAAAATCGACTCCAGGTCGTTGTGAGAATCCTTGTGCAACAAGGCGAGCTTTGTATCTTTCAACTTCATTTTTATCATTCCTTTTTCGCACAAAAACCCATTTATGACCAACTGGTTTTATACCAGCAGGTGTTTGGACTACTGGTCCAAAGACCTCTCTTTTAGCAAGTGACTTCAATTCCGATTGAATTGCCTCTTGCCATTTTGGCCAATCAGATCTTTGTCGACATTCTTCGACAGATCGAGGTTCAAGATCCTCACTATCTTGCATAATATTAAGTGCAACATTATATGCAAAAATATTATCCACCACTATTTCAAATCGATTTAAATTAATCCCATCACCGATCGAACTTATTAAAAGTTCCTCACTCACATGAGCTTCGGGTTCATTAATTTCTTCAGGAATCTCAGAACTAATCAAATTTTGGGTCTCTTCAGGAGATCCCTTCATATTATCGTTTTGATCATTTGTCGATTTTCTTTTTCGAGGATTTCGATCCTTAGAACCCAAAGGCCTACCACGCTTCAGGCGTGCTTTAGGTTCACTATCTCTCATGCTAGTAGATGGTCCTACTGGGACATCAATTCGGATAGGCACATTCTCTGCTGGGATATGTGACTTAGTTATTCTTTTCAAATCAGTAAATGCGTCTGGCATTTGATTTGCTATATTCTGTAAATGGACGATCTTCTGGACCTCCTGATTACATATAGGGGTACAGGGATCAAAGTGAGATAATGATGAAATTTTCCACATAATTTCTCTTTTGATTTCCTTTTTCTCTCCCCCTAATTGTGGAAAATTTGTTTCATCAAACTGACAATCTGCAAATCGAGCAGTAAATAAATCTCCTGTTAATGGTTCAAGATAGCAAATAATAGAGGGTGATTCAAACCCAACATATATTCCAATCCTTCTTTGTGGTCCCATCTTACTACGTTGTGGTGGTGCTACTGGCACATATACAGCACATCCGAAAATTCGTAGATGGGCAATATTTGGTTCATGACCAAAAACTAATTGTGACGGAGAATATTTATTATAATGTGTCGGTCTGAGACGGATAAGTGATGTTGCATGCAAGATAGCATGGCCCCAAGCAGTAGTGGGCAATTTTGTTTTCATAAGTAGTGGTCTTGCTATCAATTGCAGGCGTTTAATAAATGACTCTGCAAGGCCATTTTGAGTATGAACATAAGCTACAGGATGTTCAACTTTTATCCCAACGGATAGACAATAATCATCAAAAGCTTGAGATGAGAATTCTCCAGCATTATCAAGGCGAATAGCCTTTATAGGATAATCTGGGAATTGTGCCCTTAATCGAATTATTTGGGCTAATAGCTTTGCAAACGCCAGGTTGCGAGATGATAGTAGGCACACATGAGACCATCTTGAAGATGCATCTATTAGGACCATAAAATATCTAAACAACCCACTTGGTGGGTGAATAGGTCCACATATATCCCCATGTATACGCTCTAAAAAGGCAGGGGATTCAATACCAACCTTCATTGGTGATGGTCTAGTGATCATTTTTCCTTGATAACAAGCATCACAAGAAAATTCGTCATTTGTAAGAATCTTCAAGTTCTTTAATGGATGCCCACTCGAATTTTCAGTAATTCGTCTCATCATTATTGATCCGGGATGGCCCAAACGGCCATGCCAAAGCACAAAAGTATTTGAATCCGTAAACTTCTGGTTTACGATAGAGTGTGCTTCAATTGTACTAATTTTTGAATAGTATAAGCCAGAAGATAAAGTTGGTAACTTTTCTACAATGCATTTCTGGCCAGAAATATTCTTTGTAATACAAAGATATTCCCTGTTCATTTCATCTATTGTCTCTACATGATACCCATTTCGGCGGATATCTATAAAACTCAACAAGTTTCTTCGGGACTTGGAGGAGAACAATGCATTGTCTATAATAAGTTTTGTTCCCTTAGACAGAAATATTATGGCTCTTCCGGAGCCTTCAATCAAACTTATATTACCAGAAATTGTTGAAACATTTGCTTTTTCCTTATGCAAATAAGAAAAGTATTTCTGATCGTTGAATATGGCATGAGTTGTTCCACTATCAATAACACACATATCTTCATGATTTGTCTTTGATCCAAACATAATTTGAGGGTTATCCATATTCTTCAAAATAACATAAATAAAATATATTATAGTAAACATCATTATCAAAGCATAACTTTTATTTATGTACAACAATTACATAACCATACTATCTATTACAAACAACAAAAATTAAAATATTTACATTTCTACAGATTCACTACCGATTACATGACTTGTTTCTCCTTCTGGGAGTGCAAAGTAATCAGCTACATCCAAATGCATGAAGTCTAAATTATCTTCAGAAATAAAATTTGCTTCAGCATTTTTCTCTGTCTTCTTCAGGGAGGCTTGATAAAGCTCAACCAGGTGCTTTGGCGTACGACAAGTACGTGACCAGTGCCCTTTTCCTCCACATCTATAACATGCATTTTCTGCATTTGGCGCTTGCACCGCTTCATGCTTTTGTTTCTTCCTTTTCCACTGCTAGTGGTGAGGAGGCTTCTTTGGTGCATTATTATTACCGTGATTGGGGTTTATTCCCCGACCACGACCATGACCACGACCTCTTCCACATTTAGCTTGGTGGAAGTTTGTCTCATTCACTTCAGGGAATGGACAAGAACCAATAGGTCGGCTTTCATGATTTTTCATTAATAGCCCATTATGTTGCTCTGCTATAAGAAGATGTGAGATAAGTTCAGAATACTTTTTAAATCCCATCTCTCGATATTGCTGCTGCAGGAGCATATTCGAGGCATGAAAAGTGGTGAAAGTTTTCTCCAACATATCATGATCAGTAATATTATCACCACATAATTTTAATTGGGAAATAATTCTGAACATAGCAGAATTATACTCACTGATAGATTTAAAATCTTGTAGCCTTAGATGAGTCCAATCATAACGTGCCTGTGGAAGAACGACCATCTTCAGGTGGTCATATCTATCTTTCAAATTATTCCACAGTATGACTGGATCTTTAATAGTGAGATATTCCATTTTCAGGCCCTCATCAAGGTGATGGCGTAGGAATATCATTGCTTTGGCACGGTCTTGGTTTGATGCCTGATTTTTATCCTTGATGGTGTCTGCCAGACCCATCGCATCAAGATGAATTTCAGCATCAAGCACCCAAGACATGTAGCTTTTGCCCGATATATCCAGGGCTACAAATTCAAGTTTAGAAAGATTTGACATTATTTAGGAAAAGAAAGTTCTTACCTCTAATACTTTCAAAGTATTTGCTCGAGATGTCAGAGTCTCGTGCTGATAACGTGTTATAAAATAAAGACTGTAAAGTAAAGACAAGTATAGAGAGAAACTGATATATTATTCGAACTCAAACTGATGTACATAATGAACTGAAATCTCTTCTATTTATAGAAGAAAGGAAGCTGCTGTGTAAGCTGCTACTACAAGCTGCTGTGTAAGCTACTACAAGCTGCTGTGTAAGCTGCTACTACAAGCTGCTGTGTAAGCTGCTACTACAAGCTGCCGTGTAAGCTGCTACTACAAGCTGCTGTGTAAGCTGCTGCTGTACCAGATATGGATAATCTTCTACTGAGAGCAATATTTATCCATAACGGAGTACTGAATGGATAAGCTTATTATACCCGATATGAATAATCTTCTACCTAGGGTAATGTTTATCCATAACCGGGTACCGAAGTGATAAGCTTCTTCAGGAAGCTTATTTCCAATAGAGTACTAACTAGATAAATATATTTACGGTGGAGTCCCATATGGATAAGCTTCTTCAGGAAGATTATTTACAACGGAGTACTAAATGAACATCCATAATATAATATATTTATAACAATTCTATGTATATATTTAATTATCTACTACTATTACATTAAAACACAATATATATACATACAATGGCTGAAGTATTCACTATACTCTGTATATTAATACACCAAAAATACCATTGTAATTTATAAACTATTTAATACCTTTATTATACTGCATAAAAAGTTATGTTGACATACAATTAAAAATAAAACTAATATATATATATTGTGACGACCCGACCCGTCGTCTCCTGTAATTCCGTCCCGTATTCCCCGTTCTATGCTTATTCATGCTTCAATATGTGTACTTGGTGAATTTGAGTCAATTCGGATCGAGTTTGGTAGAAATTGGGACAAATAGTCTTTTTAATGAAGAATTAGTTTGGAAAAGTCAACCGGAAGTTGACTTGTGGGTTAGAGGTCTCGGAATTTATTTCCGATAATTCGGTTAGTTTCGGGGGATGATTTAAGGATTGGTAGCGCGATCGGAAGTGAATTCGGATGTCCGGAGGTCATTTTGAAGTCATTTGGCTAAGTATAGAAATTTGAAGGTTTTTGAGAAAAATTCGACCGGAAGGGGAAATTTTGATATCGGAGTCGGAATGCGAATCCGAAAGTTGGGGCAAGTCCGTAATGTCGAATGTGACTTGTGTGCAAAATTTGAAGTCATTCCGGAATGATTTTGGTAAGGTTTGAGACACTTAGTCTCTTTTAAGGAAGCTTAAGTTAGAAAAGTCAACCGAATATTGATTTATGTGTTAGAGAGCTCGAAATACGAATTTTATGGTTCGGATAGCTTCGTTAGGTGATTTGGGACTTAGGAGTATGTCCGGAATATTTTTGTGATGACCGGTGTAGAATTAAGCTTGAATTGACAAAGTTAGTATTTTGGCGAATTCCGGTTGATAGGTGAGATTTTTATCAGAGGGTCGGAATGGAATTCCGAGAGTTGTTGTAGCTTCGTTATGTCATTTTGGACTTGTCTGCAAAATTTGAGATCATTCGGACGTGGTTTGGTTGGGTTTTTGATCAAAAATGGAATTTGGAAGTTCCTGAGATTCATAGGCTTGAATCCGATGAGGATTTGATGTTTCGATGTTATTTTGGGTATTTCGAAGGTTGGGACAAGTTTGAATGATATTGTGGGACATGTTGATATAATTGGTTAAGGTCCCGAGGGCCTCGGGTGGATTTCGGAAGGTTAACGGAATGAAATTCGGACCAAAAAGAAAAGAAAAAGCTGCAGAAATTTCTGCTGCAATTTTCTGCAGAAGGTCTTTGTACTGCAATCGTGGAGCGTACTTCGGAGGCCTATATCTTTTGATCTACAAGAAATTTTGAGATAGTTTAAAAACAAAGGTTGTATCCCTTTATGTCTAGTTTCCAGAAAGCTAAAGAAATCGTAATTTGGACATCTGTAGAGAATGTTACAGTCGATTGAATATGACTGGTGGAGCTCGTTCTCCAGAATTTTCTGATTCGGGGAGCCTACTTTAGAAGCTCATATCTCGGGATATATAAAGAGTTATATAGTGTACAACCTATCAAATTAAAGATCTTCGAGTATAGTTTCTAAATATTCTATCCGTTTGTCATTTGGATACTTATACAAGACGTTATGGGTGTTTAAACAGAAGGTGTCCGACAAGGAAAATATTTAATACGATGTACAACTTGTATAACACAAGTGCAAGGTACAACTCGACGAAGCACGTGCAGATTCTTTTAAACACGGTTTTGGCTTATTTCTTTCATTTCTTTCATTTGGCTTGGATTATTTTGGAGAGAATTTCAAGGGGGATTTCATCCAGCATCAAAGGTGAGTTGTTTCTACTTATTTCCAAGTTAAATACATGGATTAGAGCTGAAAACTCAAGTAAATTATGGACAAAAATGGTGGTTTAGGGCTTGAAACTTAAGAGAATTAAATGGTGATTTGAGGAGTCAAATGAACTCTGATTTTTGTGAATGTGGTATGTATAGACTCGTGGCGAGATAAAGGTCGTATTGATGTAAAAATTTCTGAATTTTGAGACGTGGGCTCGGGTTTTGCTAATTTCGGAATTTTTGACATTTTTCAAGTCTTTTCGATTGGGTTATATTCCCTTAGACTATTGTAACGTATTCGTTGTGATTTTGACTAGATTCGACGCGCGAAGAGGTCGATTCAAGAGGAAAGGGCATTGCAGACTAGTCTACGGCCGGTTAGAGGTGAGTAATAGATGTAAATGTTGTTCTGAGGGTTTGAAACCCCGGACTTTCACATCGTAACGCTATATTGAGGCGTGACACGCACTCCATGGCGAGTGCGAGGTCTGATACTATTGGGGATTGTGACTTGGTCCATCCCGTGTGATGTTTATACTATACTGGTGATTGGTACACATACTTCATTGATATTACTGGGCTTGATGCCATGTTTGGGGCCTTGTGCCGATTTGTAAATTCTTCGAGGATTGATATTACTGCTTAGCATGATTTGCATATCATTTAATTTCAGTCCAAGGTTTTAAATGCTGTTTTGCAAACTCAGCCATAATTCTAAGTGTTGAAAACTTAAATGATATTTTTAAATGTATTCCGGGCTGGGAACTTCTGTTTTGTAAATGCCCAAGGGGCTTATTATATTATTTTCTGGACTGATTATAAAGTGACTTGAAACAGTGGTAACAATGACACTGTGTGATATACTTGAAATAGTGGTAACAATGACACTGTGTGATATACTTGAAATAGTGGTAACAATGACACTGGATGATATACTTGAACAGTGGTAACAATGTGTTACAACCCATATCCACATGTGTTAGTTCATGCCATATATTAGTTAACATAAATCCAAGAAGGAATTATCTTTGAGATGATAAGAAGTCAATCCTATTGGTCTTAAGTGATACAAGAGTGTATAAGGGTGATTAACCAATATTAGAAGTTAAACGAATCAAGGATGTTGTAACTCGTATTTTCAGGTAATCTAGCGGTGCTTAATACACTCAAGAGGTCATTTATTAAGGTATTTTAATCATATAATATCCGTATCATAAGTCTTGAAGTCAAACGAGTTATGAAACAAAAGTCGACAAAAGTTGTCGCAACTTAGGTTCATAATTTTACTTAAACATTGGGTCAAATGTTTCTAATCTTTTCTCATAATTTACAAGGAATTATGGGGTGATCTACCAACCAAATTAAAGATCTATGAGTCTAGTTTCCAAATCATTAAACCGTTCATCGATACGATCTCGGAGTAGAGAGATATTCGCATTTTCGCAAGACCGCGCCAAGCACCTCTCTATGGGGCCCACTAAGTCGGTTTAAGATATTTGGACCTATATAGGATGCCTCCAACCCGTTTTAAGTCATTTCTTTTCACTATTTTCAGACCTTAGAACCCTAGGAACATCCTATCAAGGTTCTCTCAAGATTTAAGACCCAAAAAAAGGGCAAACAACACAAATCAAGTGTCGGGAATTCCGTGGCGCTAGTAAGTCTCTTGTTCTTCTTGTTGTTGCTCATTTTTGTGTCGTTCCAGCTCGTGTGGGAGGTTGTTTTAAAGGGTTTATGTTCTGTAAATACTCCCTCATGTTCTTAATATCAATCCTAGGTGATTTCAAGCCTTCTAAAGTGATTCTAGTGCCGAAAAACACTAATTGATCGCTAGTTTCGCTTTTTTGTTGTTGTGGCAGCATTGGAGGGATATTTCATGGAAATTTAAGGTCAAATTGGAGTTGTTCTTTCTGTATAAAGGTAAGGAACCTCTTACTCTATATGTATTTAAGATTATCCAAGTTGCAGCTAAGCCATTGAAGCTAGAACTTGTGAAATATATATCGAAAGGCTTGGAAGTAATGTTATTGTTTTGTGGACTGTTTTGCGTTGTTGTTGGGCTGCGTATTTTACTACTATCTTGTGGAGTTTTGGAGGAGGAAGGGTGTGGAGAAACACCATATATATGTAGGGTTATGGGCTGATAGTTATTCGTAACATTTCCAGGTTGTTTGACACGACTACGGTGGTCGTCGTATGTATGGAGTGATTAGGCTGTGTGTGGACTATTTTGGGAGGCTCAATATGTTTATTATTGATGTTGTTTGGGCTGTTTGGTGACTGTTTTGAATGGTGTGAGGTCATATATATAGGGGAGGTGCTGTCCGTTTCATCGTAAAATAGGTTGTGGTCGATACATAATAGTTATGACGCTTAAATGATAACGATAGTATCGTTTCTCTTATTGTAGACTAAGGAGTTTTGACAATTGCATAGCTTGAGATTGGGGCAGTATATACAAGGTATGTGAGGCTATCCCTTTCCTTCTTTTGCACGACTCCGATTGTACATAATGTAATGAACGAGCTTCCAAGATACTCTACTCTTAGAAGCTAGCAGTACTTACATTGTTTTCCCTCTTATGGAACGATTGATGTTAATGTTACTTCTCTTATTCTTATGTTATCAATGTTGTTCGTACTTCCTAAATCTTATAAGGTTCATAGTGAAGAGTTAGTCCTAATAACGTGTATAGAGGATACCGACCTTACGTCACTCCGAAAGGTTTAGAATGTGATTCCATGAGTCGAGCATGCATTATATATATGTATCTATTTTACTCTACCGAGCCACGCTATAGTTGGCCGGGTACGACACCTATTGTGCAACCACTGATCAGTTGGGTTTTACCGAGCTCCACGTGGTCGGGTACGATTCTACCGAGCCTATTATGGCCGGGTACGATATGATGATGATGATGCCCACAGAGGCGAATGCTTTAAAGGTTTATGTATTTATACATATGTATCATGCATTTCATGTAAGTATCCCTCAGAGGTACTAAGATGTTACAGGTTGTATATTCTCTATCCTTGCTTACATTACTGATCGTATTTATGGTTCCTTGCCTTACATACTCAGTACTTTATTCGTACTGACGTCCTTTTATTTGTGGACGCTGCATGTCGTGCTGCAGGTCCTGATAGACAGGCAGGTGCAGCTCCCCCACCACAGTAGACTGTCCAGTTCAGCGGTGATTGGCGAGATCCCTTCTCCGGACTTGCCTTGGTCTTGGTATGCAATTTTTGTTATAGACATTATGGGTATGTCGGGGCCCTGTTCCGGCTATGTTGCAACACTTATGTTCTTTTAGAGGCTCATAGACAGGTGTCGGCTCATGTATAGTTTGGTATGCCTTGTCGGCTAGTTTTTGTTGTATAGTCTTTCATAGTAGCGTGGTAGCTCATACCTTATATGTAGTTTCTTGATTGTCTGGTCATCCCCTGCTATGTATGTTCATGCCATCATATTTTATTGCTGGTTGTCCATGATCTAGGTCTACCATTTATATTGATCTCTTTAGCCTTAAAAGATAATAATGAAGGTTAGATGAAATGTACGTTGGTGCTCGGCAAGTGTGGTCGGGTGCTAGTCATGACCCTTCAGTTTGGGTCGTGACACAATGGCACTGTATGATATAAATTGGTCAGGTAACAATGGCTGACCGGTCAGGTAACAATGACTGACCAAGATATTGCGCTTGGGCTGTAGGAGCCCCTCCGGAGTCTGTACACACCCCCAGTGAGCGTCGTCGACGATAAATAAATATGGATGGCTCGGGCTGCACGCCGCAATGGGTACTGGAATGTACCATCATATGCATTGCATTGTATTCATGTATTTGTATCTATACTGTTGTTTAGCTGCTCGGTTCCATATGTTGCTGTATATTTGGATTTTAGCTTACTTTGTGTATTTACTGGGTTTTCTTATCTTCGGACTGTAGTTACTTTTATTACTCACTGGGTCGGAGTACTCACTTTACTCTCTGCACCTTGTGTGCAGATCCAGGGCAGTCTCAGGCACAGTAGATCCAGTTGATCAACGGATCCAGCATTTTGGGGAGTATCAAGGTAGCTGTACGACGTTCGCAGCATTGATTTCTTCCCTCCTATCCTATCTTTTTTTTATTTCCGCATTATTAGACTTTGGATACACTATGTATTAGGATGATATTCTGTACTTTAGAGGCCCATATTCGTGACGCCGGGTCCTAGTGAGATTATGTTGTGTATTTTGTTAAACTCTTCAGTACTTTGATCTTGAATTAATTGATATTTCCATCCGTTATTTTTGATAAATTGGGTTAAGTGTTGAATAATGGTCGGGCTTGCCTAGTAGTGTGTTGGGCGCCATCACGATCGGGATTTGGGTCGTGACAAGTTGGTATCAGAGCCTAGGTTACTTGGTCTCACGAGTCATGAGCCGGTTTAGTAGAGTCTCGCGGATCGGTACGGAGACGTCTGTATTTATCCTCGAGAGGCTCTAGAACCTTTAGGAAAACTTCATATTCTTGAAATTCTTGTCGTGCAACTTTGTTGATCCGAACACTAAAAATTTCTATCATTCTATTCTCTCGCAGATGGCGAGGACTCGTGCTACTGGACGAGGTAGACGACCACCAGTGCCACCCACTGATGCCACCAGAGGCCGTGGACGCGGTCGTGGGCGTGGCAGAGGTAGAGTAGCGCGGGCAGCACCTGTTAATCCACCAGCTGCCCCAGTTCCAGATCAGTCTCCAGCAGCTGTACCAGTTCAGGCACCAGCTATGCCTATTGTGATTTCGGGTCTTCAGGAGACCTTGGCTCAGATTTTGACAGTTTGTACTGGCCTAGCTCAGGCGGTCTCAGCCACTACAGCCGCAACTACTTCACAGGCCAGGGAAGGCACCCAGATTCCTGTTAATCGCAAAACTGAGCAGGTTGTGCAGGGATTGCAGACACCGGAAGCTGTTCCAGCTCAGCCAGTTGCACCAGTTCAGAACATTGTGGTCCCAGCTATGCCAGACGATGAGCAGTGTCGTCTTGAGAGATTCAGCAGACTTGCACCTCCTCCTTTCAGTGGTGCTCAGGGCGAGGATGCCCAAGGTTTTCTTGACAAGTGTAGACGCATGCTGCGGACAGCAGGGATCTTGGAGACTAGCGGTGTATCCTTTACTACTTTTCAGTTCTCAGGTGCAGCCTTCACTTGGTGGGAGGCATATGAGCGGCGTAGGCAGGTAGGTTCAGCGCCCTTGTCATGGCAGGAGTTCTCCACTCTCTTTCTGGAGAAGTGGGTACCGCGATCTCAGAGAGAGGAGCGGCGCAAGCAGTTTGAGTATCTTCGTCAGGGAGATATGACCGTATCTCAGTACGAGGTGAGGTTTTTCAGAGTTAGCTCGTTATGCTCCATGGATGGTCCCGACTGATCGGGAAAGGATTAGGAGGTTCGTGGATGGGCTCATTTATCCCATTCGTATCCTGATGGCTCGAGAGAGGATTCTGATCCATACTTTTGAGGATGCAGTCGATATTGCCCGAGATATTGAGGCAGATCGTCGTCAGGAGAGAGAGGAGCGGGAGGCCAAGAGGCCTCGTGGACCAGGTAGTTTTAGTGGTGCTTCGTCTAGGAGCCAGTTTTAGCAGAGCAGGGGTCGTTCTTATAGGCCTCATCAGTCGGCTTGTTCTGAGTATCGAGGGGCATCTTCAGGCCGTGGTCATCAGGGATTTCATCGAGGTCAGTCTTCTTTGGGTGCCCTTCCAGCACAGAGTTCATCACATGCTCCTTCAGTCCAGGTTCTTCGGCGCCGAGTGCATCAGCTAGTCACTTTGGTGCGAGGGGTTCCCATTAGTTCCTTTATCCAGCGTTGGGTAGTTGTTACGAGTGTGGAGAGTTTGGTCACATGAAGAGGCATTGTCTTGTCTTCGTGGCAGTCAGTCTCAGCAGAGGGGCCAGTCATCATCTTCTGCACCATTTACTTAAGCACCCACTCAGTCAGCTAGGGGTGAGGGTCAGGCAGCTAGAGGTATCCCCAGAGGGGGAGGTCGATCGGGCGGTGGTCAGGCTCGGTTTTATGCTATCCCAGACAGGACAGATGCTCTTGCGTCAGATGCTGTTATCACAGGTATTATCTCAGTCTGCCACACAGATGCCTCTGTCTTATTTGATCCTGGATCCACCTATTCTTATGTGTCTTCATATTTTGCTCGTCATTTGAGTATACCGCGGGAGTCTCTTGCTTTACCTGTTCATGTGTCTACCCCGGTGGGCGATACTGTTATTGTGGATCGTGTGTATCGGTCGTGTATTGTGACTATTAGGGGTCTGGAGACCCGAGTTGATCTATTGCTGTTGAGAATGGTAGATTTTGATATTATTCTGGGCATGGACTGGCTATCTCCGTGTCATGCTATTCTATACTGTCATGCTAATACAGTTACTTTGGCTATTCCGGGTGTTCCGAGGATCGAGTGGCGTGGTATGACTGATTATGTTCCTAGTAGAGTAATTTCTTTCTTGAAAGCCCAACGTATGGTTGGGAAAGGCTGTTTATCATATTTGGCCTTCGTGCGTGATGTGGGAGCTGAGACTTCCAGTATTGATTCTGTCCCAGTTGTGAGGGACTTTCCTGATGTATTTCTTGTAGACCTGCCGGGCATACCGCCGGACCGGGATATTGATTTTGGTATTGACCTGGTGCCGGGCACTAAGCCCATTTCTATTCCGCCATACCGCATGGCACCAGCGGAGCTAAAAGAATTGAAAGAACAGCTTCAGGAATTCTTAGAAAAGGGGTTTATTCGGCCTAGTGTGTCCCCGTGGGGTGCACCTGTGTTATTTGTGAAAAAGAAAGATGGCACAATGAGAATGTGCATTGATTATAGGCAGTTGAACAAGGTAACAGTGAAAAACAAGTATCCTTTGCCTCGCATTGATGACTTATTTGATCAGCTTCAGGGAGCGAGGGTGTTTTCTAAGATCGACCTTCGTTCGGGTTATCACCAGTTGAAGATCAGGGATTCAGATATTCCTAAGACTGCCTTCAGGACTAGATATGGCCACTATGAGTTTCTAGTCATGTCTTTTGGGCTGACCAATGCCCCAGCAGCGTTCATGCATCTAATGAATAGTGTATTTCGGCCGTATCTGGATTCTTTTGTCATTGTATTCATTGATGATATTCTGGTATACTCGCGTAGCCAGGAGGAGCACGCCCGCCATTTACGTGTAGTGTTGCAGAGATTGAGGGAGGAGAAACTTTATGCTAAATTCTCCAAGTGTGAGTTTTGGCTAAGTTCTATGGCATTCTTGGGACACATAGTGTCCAACGAGGGTATTCAGGTTGATCCAAGGAAGATAGAAGCAGTGCAGAGTTGGTCTAGACCGTCCTCAGCCACAGAGATCCGGAGTTTTCTTGGGCTGGTAGGCTATTATCGCCGGTTTGTTCAGGGATTTTCATCCATCGCATCGCCCTTGACCAAGTTGACTCAGAAAGGTGCTCCATTTGTATGGTCAGACGAGTGCGAGGAGAGCTTTCAGAAGCTCAAGTCACTTTTGACCACAGCTCCAGTGTTGGTGTTACCATCAGCTGCAGGTTCATACACTGTATATTGCGATGCTTCCAGAGTTGGGATTGGTT
The DNA here is from genome assembly GCF_000393655.2 of Nicotiana sylvestris. NCBI lineage: Eukaryota > Viridiplantae > Streptophyta > Magnoliopsida > Solanales > Solanaceae > Nicotiana > Nicotiana sylvestris. Next base: position 18,915,685 of record NC_091062.1, on the reverse strand, counting down.
GTGTGTTAATGCAGGAGGGTAGAGTTATCGCTTATGCTTCTCGTCAGTTTAAGCCCCATGAGAAGAATTATCCTGTTCATGATTTAGAGTTGGCTGCTATAGTTCATGCCTTGAAGATTTGGAGGCACTATTTGTACGGCGTATCTTGTGAGGTATTCACTGATCATCGCAGTCTTCAGCATTTATTTAAGCAAAAAGATCTTAATTTGAGGCAGTGGAGATGGCTTGAGTTGCTTAAAGACTATGATATTACTATTCTGTATCATCCGGGTAAGGACAATGTAGTGGCCGATACTTTGAGCCGAAAGGCAATCAGTATGGGGAGTTTGGCTTACATTCCAGTTGGGGAGAGACCTCTTGCAGTTGATGTTCAGGCTTTGGCCAATCAGATGGTGCGGCTAGATCTTTCTGAGCCTAGCCGAGTGTTGGCGAGTGTGATTTCTCGATCTTCCTTATATGATCGCATCAGAGAGCACTAGTATGATGATCCACATTTGCTTGACCTTAGAGATCGGGTTCAGTGAGGTGATGCCAGAGATGTGGCTATAGGTGATGATGGTGTATTGAGGATGCAGGGCCATATTTGTGTGCCTGATATTGATGGGCTTAGAGATTTGATTCTTGAGGAGGCCCACAGTTCGCGGTATTCCATCCATCCGGGTGCCGCAAAGATGTATCAGGACTTGAGACAGCATTACTGGTGGAGGAGAATGAAGAAAGATATTGTGGGATATGTGGCTCGGTGTCTCAACTGTCAGCAGGTGAAATATGAGCATCAGAGACCGGGCGGTTTGCTACAGCAGATGGTTATTCCTGAGTGGAAATGGGAGAGAGTTACTATGGACTTCGTGACTGGTCTTCCTCGGACTTTGAAGAAGTTCGATTCGATTTGGGTCGTTGTGGATCGACTGACTAAGTCAACGCATTTCATTCCAGTATGTACTACATACTCCTCGGAGCGGCTGGCGAGAATCTTTATTCAGGAGATTGTGCGATTGCATGGTGTTCCAGTTTCCATCGTTTCGGATAGAGGTACTCAGTTCACTTCTCAGTTTTGGAGGACATTTCATCACGAGTTGGGTACTCAGGTAGAGCTGAGTTCAACATTTCATCCTCAGACAGACGGACAGTCCGAGCGTACTATTCAGATATTGGAGGATATGTTGCGTGCTTGTGTGATTGATTTTGGAGGTTCTTGGGTTGAATTTTTACCACTTTCAAAGTTTGCCTACAACAACATCTATCAGTCCAGTATTCACATGGCACCGTATGAGGCTTTATATGGGAGGCGGTGTAGATCTCCAGTTGGTTGGTTCGAGCCCGGCGAGGCTAGGTTGTTGGGGATGGATTGGGTCCAGGATGCCTTAGAAATGGTGAAGGTGATTCAGGAAAGACTTCACACAACTCAGTCGCGTCAGAAGAGTTATATGGACCGGAAGGTCCGGGATGTGTCATTCATGGCGGGTGAGAAGGTTTTGCTGAAGGTTTCACCCATGAAGGGTGTTATGAGATTTGGAAAGAAAGGAAAGCTAAGTCCGCGATTTATTGGACCTTTTGAAATACTTAGGAAGGTTGGAGAGATGGCCTATATGCTTGCCTTGCCACCTAGTTTGTCGGGTGTTCACCCGATATTCCATGTTTCTATGCTCCGAAGGTATGTTGGGGACCCATCTCATATATTGGATTTCAGTACAGTACAACTAGGGGAAGATTTAACTTATGATGTGGAGCCAATGGCTATTTTGGGTCGACAGGTTCGAAAATTGAGGTCGAAAGATATAGCATCAATGAAAGTACAGTGGAGAGATCGGCCCGTGAAGGAGGCTACTTGGGAGACCGAGCAAGAGATGCGGAGCAGATACCCACACCTATTTGAAACTCCAGGTATGTTTCTTAACTCGCTCGAGGACGAGCGTTTGTTTTAGTTGGGGAGAATGTGACGACCCGACCCGTCGTCTCCTGTAATTCCGTCCCGTATTCCCCGTTATATGCTTATTCATGCTTCAATATGTGTACTTGGTGAATTTGAGTCAATTCGGATCGAGTTTGGTAGAAATTGGGACAAATAGTCTTTTTAATGAAGAATTAGTTTGGAAAAGTCAACCGGAAGATGACTTGTGAGTTAGAGGTCTCGGAATTTATTTTCGATGATTCGGTTAGTTTCGGTGGATGATTTAAGGATTGGTAGCGCGATCGGAAGTGAATTCGGATGTCCGGAGGTAATTTTGAAGTCATTTGGCTAAGTATAGAAATTTGAAGGTTTTTGAGAAAAATTCGACCGGAAGGGAAAATTTTGATATCGGAGTCGGAATGCGAATCCGAAAGTTGGGGCAAGTCCGTAATGTCGAATGTGACTTGTGTGCAAAATTTGAAGTCATTCCGGAATGATTTTGGTAAGGTTTGAGACACTTAGTATCTTTTAAGGAAGCTTAAGTTAGAAAAGTTAACCGAATATTGACTTATATGTTAGAGAGCTCGAAATACGAATTTTATGGTTCGGATAGATTCGTTAGGTGATTTGGGACTTAGGAGTGTGTCCGAAATATTTTTGTGATGACCGGTGTAGAATTAAGCTTGAATTGGCAAAGTTAGTATTTTGGCGAATTCTGGTTGATAGGTGAGATTTTGATCCGAGGGTCGGAATGGAATTCCGAGAGTTGTTGTAGCTTCGTTATGTCATTTTGAACTTGTCTGCAAAATTTGAGGTCATTTAGACCTGGTTTGGTTGGGTTTTTGATCAAAAATGGAATTTGGAAGTTCGTGAGATTCATAGGCTTGAATCCGATGAGGATTTGATGTTTTGATGTTATTTTGGGTGTTTTGAAGGTTGGGACAAGTTTGAATGATATTGTGGGACATGTTGATATAATTGGTTAAGGTCCCGAGGGCCTCGGGTGGATTTCGGAAGGTTAACGGAATGAAATTCGGACCAAAAAGAAAAGAAAAAGCTGCAGAAATTTCTGCTGCAATTTTCTGCAGGTCTTTGGACTGCAATCGTGGAACGTACTTCGGAGGCCTATATCTTTTGATTCACAGGGAATTTTGGGATGGTTTAAAAACGAAAGTTGTATCCCTTTATATCTAGTTTCCAGAAAACTAAAGAAATCGTAATTTGGACATCTGTAGAGAATGTTACAGTCGATTGAATATGACTGGTGGAGCTCGTTCTCCAGAATTTTCTGATTCAGGGAGCCTACTTTAGAAGTTCATATCTCGGGATATATAAAGAGTTATATGGTGTACAACCTATCAAATTAAAGATCTTCGAGTCTAGTTTCTAAATATTCAATCCGTTTGTCATTTGGATACTTATACAAGAGTTATGGGTGTTTAAACAGAAGGTGTCCGACAAGGAAAATTTTTAATAGGATGTACAACTTGTATAGCACAAGTGCAAGGTACAACTCGACGAAGCACGGGCAGATTCTTTTAAACACGGATTTGGCTTATTTCTTTCATTTCTTTCATTTGGCTTGGATTATTTTGGAGAGAATTTCAAGGGGGATTTCATCAAGCATCAAAGGTGAGTTGTTTCTACTTATTTCCAAGTTAAATACATGGATTAGAGCTGAAAACGCAAGTAAATTATGGACAAAAATGGTGGTTTAGGGCTTGAAACTTAAGAGAATTAAATAGTGATTTGAGGGGTCAAATAAACTCCGATTTTTGTGAATGTGGTATGTATAGACTCGTGGCGAGATAAGGGTCGTATTGATGTAAAAATTTCTGAATTTTGAGACGTGGGCCCGGGGCTCGGGTTTTGCTAATTTCGGGATTTTCGACATTTTTCAAGTCTTTTCAATTGGGTTATATTCCCTTAGACTATTGTAACGTATTTGTTGTGATTTTGACTAGATTCGACGCACGAAGAGGTCGATTCAAGAGGAAAGGGCATTGCAGACTAGTCTACGGCCGGTTAGAGGTGAGTAATAGATGTAAATGCTGTTCTGAGGGTTTGAAACCTCGGACTTTCACATCGTAACGCTATATTGAGGCGTGACACGCACTCCATGGTGAGTGCGGGGTCTGATACTATTGGGGATTGTGACTTGGTCCATCCCATGTGATGTTTATACTATACTGGTGATTGGTACACATACTTCATTGATATTACTGGGCTTGATGCCATGTTTGGGGCCTTGTGCCGATTTGTAAATTCTTTGAGGATTGATATTACTGCTTAGCATGATTTGCATATCATTTAATTTCAGTCCAAGGTTTTAAATGCTGTTTTGCAAACTCAGCCATAATTCTAAGTGTTGAAAACTTAAATGATATTTTTAAATGTATTCCGGGCTGGGAACTTCTGTTTTGTAAATGCCCAAGGGGCTTATTATATTATTTTCTGGACTGATTATAAAGTGACTTGAAACAGTGGTAACAATGACACTGTGTGATATACTTGAAACAGTGGTAACAATGACACTATGTGATATACTTGAAATAGTGGTAACAATGACACTGGATGATATACTTGAACAGTGGTAACAATGGCACTGTATGATATAAATTGGTCAGGTAACAATGGCTGACCGGTCAGGTAATAATGACTGACCAAGATATTGCGCTTGGGCTGTAGGAGCCCCTCCGGAGTCTGTACACACCCCCAGTGAGCGCCGTCGACGATAAATAAATATGGATGGCTCGGGCTGCACGCCGCAGTGGGTACTGGAATGTACCATCATATGCATTACATTGTATTCATGTATTTGTATCTATACTGTTGTTTAGCTGTTCGGTTCCATATGTTGCTGTATATTTGGATTTTAGCTTACTTTGTGTATTTACTGGGTTTTCTTATCTTCGGACTGTAGTTACTTTTATTACTCATTGGGTCAGAGTACTCACTTTACTCTCTGCACCTTGTGTGCAGATCCAGGGCAGTCTAAGGCACAGTAGATCCAGTTGATCAACGGATCCAGCATTTTGGGGAGTATCAAGGTAGCTGTACGACGTTCGCAGCATTGATTTCTTCCCTCCTATCCTATCTTTTTTTTATTTCCGCATTATTAGACTTTGGATACACTATGTATTAGGATGATATTCTGTACTCTAGAGGCTCAGATTCGTGACGCCGGGTCCTAGTGAGATTATGTTGTGTATTTTGTTAAACTCTTCAGTACTTTGATCTTGAATTAATTGATATGTCCATCCGTTATTTTTGATAAATTGGGTTAAGTGTTGAATAATGGTCGGGCTTGCCTAGTAGTGTGTTGGGCGCCATCACGATCGGGATTTGGGTCGTGACATATATATATTAGTTTTATACACATGCATAATGTACAATTCGATATTGTTTGACAGAAACATGCATGGACGTGTTAAATTTGCAACAAGTAAGACATATAAAAAATTTCGAAAAAGAAGTGTAAGATATGTTTTCCAAAAATGAAACATAGTGCTTTAATATCATATATGCACGTAGCAATAGAAAGCCATAGCTAATTACTAATGTGAAATTCAAGAGTTCTCTTCATTAGTGTTCGACGCTAATTTAGGAAGTTGTGTCCATTAAAAGAGAAAAAGCCATACTTTTTGAATTTAGGCAACATTTTTATGTACTTATATTATGTACTACATTAACTAGTAAAACCAATTGTTCAAAGGTGCAACCTAACAATAAAGTAGAAAAAAATTGTTGTATCATGATAACACTCTACACGTTAATCAATTTAAGTTGGTATCTATTAGAAACCCCATTTGAAGTACCCCCAGCTACAAGTTTCTTTTCTAATACATGGCTAATTTAACACCTTTCACATCATCTCCTGCTTTTGTAACCGATCCATTTCTGTAAGCTTGACCTCACCATTTATCTAATCAGCGTGTGAGCTTTTCTTGTTCAAACCCATAGAAACTTTTGAAGGCTTGTAAGCCTTAAATTCTCCATTTGCATTTTCTTTGTTCTTTTTAGTAGTTCTGCCTTCCAATACCTGCTACTGAGACAAACAAAAATGCATTATTTGTTATAGCCTGCAAATAATGTGAAAAAATTAATCACTATTTCAGCTTCCAATATATATAAGACTAGGTAGAAATAGCTCGTGCCAGCACGGCCCAATACGATAAAATTTACAACTATTATTTTTCGCTTTGCTCTGATATAAAGTTATAGGTAGTAAAAATTGATGCACGTAAGCCAGTGTCAGATCAGAGAGATAATATCACATGCTAGATACTATTTTTATGTAAATTGGAACAAAATATCCACTCATGGATATTATGAGAATTGGCAAATAATACACTCTTTACATTCATGGCGGCATACTATCGCATGTGAAGTGTCACATTTTGACAACCGATGATGTGTTTCTCTTGCTCACCTTAGTCTTCTTATTAGCCTTTTTGTTAGCAGTTTTTACAAGAAATACCTATACAATTATGAAGTAATGATCAATTGTTAGTGCGTATATCACAAACAAAGAAGAGAGATAAAAAAATAATACTGTAATAGACATTTGCCAAATTGATGGGGCGAACAGTGAAGAACAACAGAGACCAAAATTTTGCTTCCAAAAAATCTTCGAGTATAAATACAAGTACTATATAAATCATTTCACATATCACAATTGATAATTAATGCTTTATCTATAAGCTAGAGGTTCAGATTTAGCACAAGCTTATATGTATTCATTCCTTAAAAAGTTGATTTTCTAATCAACAAACTCAGTCATGTGACGAAAAAAGTTCATTCTGCTTTGATCTATCATATGCTTCTAATATGACATGTGTGCTTTAAATTAGTTTCGCAGAAGGTAAGATTCTCAAAATGGCTGTCATTTACTACTGTTAACCTAGCACTAAAAGAATATCAGTAAATACTTGCCTACTAATGAAAATATCAAAGCTTTGCTTCTGAGTGTGTAAAACATGATACATAGAGATGCTTTTAACTACCACACTTTTGGTTAAAAATAGCTTAAACCTTCCAGATATAATGTCAACTATTGTATCATGGATCTCCTGTCAAATTTTGTGTTATATTGAAAATCAACTGGTGCAAATTGGTCAAAAGACACAAGGAGAGAGCAGCCAGAAATGTCACTCAGAGGTCTACATTTGAATCAGCATTCTTGACTATCCAAAGGTGCTTCAAGATCTTCTGAAGGGAAAGTCTCTTTGAGAAGTTGTCCACAAGAACTGGACAAGCAAATGTAATATCGTTATGCATACTTCTTCACCAAATTGACGCATACATACCTTCTAATAAGATTACTTTCTTTTTCTCCTTTAATAAGCTTATCTGACTAATGAGATTCTTAGCTTCAGAGACATCATGGGTTATCTATAAACAAACATTAGACGCTTCTTCCCCTTGTCACACATCCTTTTTCACTACACCCGCAAGGGTATAAAGGAATATTTCCAATTAAAGGACAATCGGAACGGTATTTATTATTAAGATTTCAGAGTCGCCACTTGGGAGATTAGTGGTGTCCCAAGTCACCGGTTGAATCCCGAACCGAGGAAAATATGACTCTGTTAACAGTCCACGAACCAAAAATCCGAGTAAGGAATTCTGTTAACCCGTGAGAAGGTATTAGGCATTCCCGGATTCCGTGGTTCTAGCACAGTCGCTCAACTGTTATATTTGGAATATTTATCTGATTTCAAAACATGTTTTGGCTTATGTGTTTTTTAACAGTAAACCGATTTTATTATTATTTTTTAACGAGAATTGCAACGTCGTGAAAACGTGTCTCGAACCACGTCACATCAATGCACCCGTGGTTGTTGACATATTTCGATTTCGTTGAGATTTGGATTTGGGTCACATAAATGTGCACCCGAGTTTAGGAAGGTAAATTATTAAAATACGTGCCTAAAGAGACTAACGCGTTATTATCTTTGAGGAAGGCCGTGAAATTTGCTAAACGGCCCATCCCGAATTCTAAGGTTTTTATCACAAATATTTATTGAGGGCCCCGCAATTTATGTATTTTATTTGACGAGGCTCATCTCATTTATTATTTAAAGGGCAAACCTAAAAGCAACTATGATTCTCTACTTTATTTGTCTCTAATAATAAAATAAAATTTCTAATTGATTAGTATTATTTAAGCTGCTATTTTTTTTAAGGTCCCAGGCTTCCACATGGTTCAGACCTTCAACATTTTTGGGCTTCTGCATTTGGTCTAGGCAACAAGCGAGTGTGGCCTTCGAGTTTGTCCAAGTTTGGTCCTCTGATATTGTTCTTGGGTCCAAACCTCCCATTATGGTATTTGAGGCCTCAAATCAATTAAACTAAAAGGGAAGAGGGCTCAGCTACTTTCAGCAGGCCATTGTTGGCCCAAACTTTCAATTTCAACCAATGTGAGTCAAGATTCAAACAATATTCACAGTTAAACAAACTCAGAGAAAGCTGATAAACTAATTCTAGCAAAACGTGACACTAATGGAGCATGTATTACCATTAACGAGTCAACTAAGGTATTTAAGACTAAATGGTGATGATCATCAATTTAAACTACCAATAAACTACTTATTAGTCCTAATTCGATTTCCAAAACAATTGTTAATTTGGACATAACTGACCTCTAACAGTTCATCAATTAATAAGGCTTAAGAACAAATTCGAGGTGATTGGAACATTTGGACACAATTGCATATCAACTATTTTGGTTCCTGATTCGAATTAACACACAATAATATGAACACCAATCATAATCAGTTTCCAGTTATTAGTACAAATAAGGCTCGTGGCTTCCAAAATCAATTTTATGTTCTAGCTAGATTCTGATTTCAAAATTACGCTACAAATTGAAACTAAACTAAGAAGGCTAATGAATAATTGCTATTCTAATAGTCCAGTCAGTCCATTACACATTAACAGTCCAAACAGTCTACTACAAATAAGCTAAAACAATGAATTCATCCAAAAATTCTAGAACTAGTTGTAATGCAATTAACTAATAAAACAGTGAAAGCTTCAATGAAGATCAACAGCAACTGCATTTCCATTTCATGAAGGAATTACATTAAGTCAGTCTCGAGTTTGTACATGGAATTCGAATAAAAAGTGAAGGAGAAGAGGTCAAGCTAAGGCAAATAGACGAGCAGCAACAACAATAACAATTTCCAGCAGTATAGAACGACGAGCAGCCCAGGAATGGATTCAGAAATCCAGAAATATTCAAAAATCAGACAGAAACTAACAAATCAACCCAAAGACCACTTGAAATGCACTCAAATAAGCTCGAAATGCACCAGAATACTTCAGCAAATCCAAAACTCATCCAAAACCAGTTTAAACAGACCCAAAATTGCTCGAAATCAAACAAGAGAACATTTGAAGTTTCAAAATCCAAGTATTGAACTAGAAGAATGGAGATCAACAACTAAAAGTCAAAATTAACCTGAATTATCTAATGGAACAGTACTTTTTTTTTTTGGATTTTTGAAGGTTTTCTATTATTTTTGTTTTTTCCTTTGAAGAAAGCTAAGCTAAAGGGGTTTTGGATCTGAAATTTTGAATTTCAGATCTGTGAGGCTAGAGGAGTATTTTTGGGGGGAATTTTAGAGATCAAAACTTGGGAATGAAAGCATTGAACATGCCCTTTTATAGGCACAAATGGGGTTCTATCAGATTTTAGACTTTACAAATTAGCCCTTCCTTTAATTTTCAGTTTTTCCCACTTAAACCTTCATTTTCTGACTTGTTACTCAATCCCCTACATTAAAATTACTTGAATCTACACTAAGGCCCTATTGTAGAAGATTCTAGATGGTCCTATTCTATCCTACAACATTCTATCTTATTAGGAATGCCTAAATTGCCCTTGAATATCCCTAAAATTACCTACTTGAATCAATCACAACTAAACTATCTTTTAATTAGACCGTGATTAATTGACCAAACCAAATCAGCTATAACCAAATAACTCAATTTATTGATTTTCACTACTCGCCACCAAGAATTACTAATCAGAGCAAAGATTTAGACTAAATCACTAGAACATGACTAATCAAAAACAAAACTAATTGAACCCTGACTTGAACAAAAATCAGAATTAGAAAAATAAAAGTAAAAGTAAAAGGGAAAATAAATGACTGTGGAAACCTATTAGTTTTGACTAAGGCCAATATTAAAACAGGATTAAACAAGAATCAAACTAAACCAAATGACAATTACGGGGATAGAATATCAATACCTAGTGAATCCTAATCTGATAAGATCATATTAATAATCAAGCCAGAATTAAAACAAACTAACTACAATCTAAGCAAACAAACAATTAAGCACAAAATTAGAACAAAAATTAACAGAATTTAAAACACACATTAGACTAGAAATTAACAAGGAAGAGAATAACAGCAAAAGCAAAGAGTTAAACAAAGAAAAGAAAAAAAAACTCACAACTCACTAACATGACTCCAGAAATCCGGCCAACTCACAACTCGCTGACTTGAGCTCTACTGACATTGAATTCCTCATGAGGGAAGCGAGGAGGGTGAGGGGTGTCAATTTAGTGGGATTTGGAGGACTTTAGGGTTTGGCCGGAACTTTCAAATCAATATTCGAACAGTTTGGGTTAGATTCGAGGGACGGGGTTTGGGGGGTTTGAGAGAGGAGATCACAGCGGTTCTATGGTGTAAATTTGGTTGAGTTTGGGAAGGGTGACGTTTTGGCCGGAGACTTTCGATTGAAGATTCGAAACGTTTGGCCGGGATTTGAGTGAAATTATGTTGGGGGTTGGAAAGAGGAGAGAAAGAGGGTTCTAGGGTGTATTTTTGGACGGGAAAGGAGCATCACCGCCGGCGGAGGCGATTTTCGGCCGGCGGCTCACGGCGGCGTTGCATGGGGTGAATGGAGACGATGAAACGGGGGGTAGGGTAATCCGACACTCTTATATTATGTAACCCTCAGTTCTTGGCCGTTGGATCAACTGACCTTGACGGCCAGGATTGAATGACATCCAAACGGGGTCGTTTATTAAGGGGGAAAACCGGGGGCGATCTGCACAGATAGCCACTAACCGCTCATGCCTTTATTTTAAAGCCAATGTTTTAAATGTCTTTAGTCTTTAGCCACTGGTTTAATAAACTTTAACTGCTCAGACGAAAATACCCTTCTGCTCATGTCCTTAACTTAAGGACTTCAGGACTACATGTCCTTAACTTTTGAACTTGAAACTCTAAGTTCAGGACTTCAGGACTACATGTCCTTAACTTTTGAACTTGGAACTCTAAGTTCAGGACTTCAAGGTTACATGTCCTTAACTTTTGAACTTGGAACTCAAACTTCAAGACCAAGCGTCCTTAACTTTTGAACTTGTAAGTCAAAGTTAAGGACCTATTGTCCTTAACTTTTGAACTTGTAACTGTAAGTTAAGTACTGCTTGTCCTTAACTTTTGAACGTGTAACTGTAAGTTAACGACTGCCTGTCCTTAACTTTTGAACTTTAAACTCAAAGTTAAGGACAGACAGTCCTTAAGTTTTGAACTTGAAACAATAACTTAAGGACTGCATGTCCTTAAGTTTTGAACTTGAAACTATAAGTTAAGGACTGTCTGTCCTTAACTTTTGAACCTGAAACTCAAAGTTAAGGACAACAAGTCCTTAAGTTTTGAACTTGAAACAATAACTTAAATACTGACTGTCCTTAAGTTTTGAACTTGAAACTATAAGTTAAGGACTGTCTGTCCTTATCTTTTGAATCTGCATGTCAAATTTAAGGACTGCATGTCCTTAATTTTTAAACCTGCATGTCAAACTTAAAGACTCATGTCCTTAACTTTTAATCTTTGAACTCAAAAGAAACAAAAACAAGGTAAGAAGAAAGAAATTACTGTACGTAATTGAGACATCTGCTCAAAAATTCAGAACTTGAAAATTTTGATGATGCAAAAGGAACTACTGTACGTATTGGTAAAAGAAATAGTGAAGCAAAATCAGAAGGATCTCGTGATGGACCTGGTTATGTCCTAGTAATTGGGGCTACTAATAGACCCGATGCTATTGACCAAGCATGGAGGAGGCCGACCGTGAAATCACCTTGGGTATTCCAGATGAAAATGCAACGCGAAAGAGAGGAAGAAAGGGTAAAATTGTCTTTTTTCTATTAGTAGTGGCTATTTTTGCTGAGCATTATAATTAGTGGATAAAAATGAAAGACACCCTTAATTAGTGGCTATTACACGCCATTTTTACGAAAACCGGACCGGATGGAGATTGGATTGGGTTGTGGACTGGGAGCACATTTGGCCTAAACTCTATTAATAAAATAGCCCAATTAAACCCTTTTCAATGAAACAGCCTTTCCTTTTAACATCTATTTCAACGATTTTCTTTTCTTTTTCCCTTTTTTATTTTGATTTTATATTTCTGATTTTTATTTAAATGCTAAATTAAAAATCAACAACCAAATTACCACCTAAAATTATATTTCCTAATTTTCCATTACACTAACTCCTAATGTAAACACAAACTAAAACAAATTTAAACTAAAAATACAAAAGACCATTTTTGTTATTTTTTTCTTTTTTCCTCTCTTTTTTTATTTTAATTTCTTTTAATTCTGCCCGAATAAAAATCTAGATTAATTCCTAAAGTTAAAGAAAACCTAATTAAACCCAAAACTATTCAAGAAATTAAAAATCAAAAATTTTAAAATGCAGACCACACTATACTTTTTATTTTCTCTTTTATGAAACAATTAATTTTATAATCAATCCTAAAATGTAAACTTAAACCCTACATGCACATGCCAAATTTAGTTTTTATACTTTTCATATAAAATAAAATGCACAAATAAAATGCAAACAATTAACAGACAATAACAGAAAATTCACAAAATTGTAAAATAACGAAAGAAAATCATTTTGTTTGAATTTTTGGGAACAATTAAATCACGTGCTCACACTCCTAGTGATTGTGTCGAAAATTCATGAAAGTTTAGCTAATGAGACACAAATTTTTTTATATATATAGGCAAAATATCTTAAATCGCCCCTAAATTTGGCTCAAATTATTAGTATCCTCCCCGAACTATGCCCAGTCTAAATTACCCTCCTCAACTTGACCTTTTGAGGGCCATTATCCCCCCTAAACGGTGATGTGGCAAAAAGTGTGGGTGCACTCGCCTGCCACGTGGATTTTTCTGTCTATGTGGCATTTTTTTAAAAAATAAAATATTTTTTTACCTTTTTAAGAATATCACTTTTTTAGATAATTTGTTTCGAATAAAATTTATAATAAAACTTGGATTTAACTACATTATTTAGGCTAAATATTTTTATTTGGCCAAAAATAATAAAGTTTTAGTTAATTTTTTTTTTTAAATTTGACTGAAAATAAAGATTTATACAATTGAAATAAATAGTCAAGGCATCTAAAATTTATTAAAAATACACAGTTTGAAATTAATTATTTGTTTATAATTTTTTATATAGCTCTAAATTACGGTGTTCTAATTTATTTTTATTTTTTTACAGATTTTACCTGAAAAGGTAAAAATACACAGTTGAAATAAATAGTCATTGCATCAAAAGAAGAAATAAAAAGAGTGAACAATTGTAAGAAATTACAAGTGCATTGTACACTCTTTTTATTTCTTCTTTTGATGCAATGACTATTTATTTCAGCTATGTATTTTTTATAACTTTTTAGATAACTTGACTATTTATTTAAATCTTTATTTTCAGGTCAAATGCAAAAAAAAAGATTAACTAAAACTTTATTATTTTTCGCCAAATAAAAATATTTAGCCTAAATAATGTAGTTATATCCAAGTTTCATTATAAATTTTATTCGAAAAAAATTATCTAAAAAATTAATATTGTTAAAAAGATAAAAAAATATTTTATTGTTCAAAAAAATGCCACATAGACAGAAAAAATTCACGTGCCAGGCGAGTGCACCCGCACGTTTTGCCACATCAGCGTCTAGGGGGGTAATGACCCTCAAAAGGCCAAGTTGAGGGGAGTAATTAAGACCGAGCATAGTTCGGGGAGAGTACTAATAATCTGAGCCAAATTTAAGGGTGGTTTAAGGTATTTTGCCTATATATATATAGACACATATACATAAAGATTATAGCTCATGAGTTGTGCTTACATGACAGGAGCAAATATAATTAAAATCACAAACAATATCATAACAATTAGAAGTGTCAGCATCGTGTACTATTGTCTCTCTCTTGCTCTCTTTCCATTTTCGTTTCTCATTTCTATATTTTGCCGAATCAGTTTCATTTCCAACAACTCGAGGGACCTATGGGCAGTGAATAAAGGAAAATTAAATTGATCAACTTAGTTTATGAGAAATTCATTTCCAGTAAAGAATAATAAGAAGCAACAAAGAAACATTTTTTTTTGCAACCTGCATATTTCCCCTGATAAATACTTATAAGGAGGAAAAAGTGGGAGGTGAGAAAGAAAAAAGTACTTGTGTGCGTGTCCTCGTCTGGGCCAACGATATCATATTCAACTCTTAATGCTTCCATGCAAGAGGTACACACCTCTGCTTTGATCAAGTTGTTACCTTCTAAGGCCATTTCCTTGTAACAAGATCGTCTTTCTTTGTGCAGTTGAACAATTTCTTATATCACTCCAGACATATACCCGTACCACAACGTATCTAAAATAGTAGTAATTAGTGAAATAAAAAATCTTATAAACTATCAAAGTAATTCCATCTCCTATAGAAAAAAATATTTACAATGCTAATATCCTAGAAACCTAGGAATAATACTTACTTTGAATATGGTAGACTTGAGTTCCTATGAACAATTAAAGTTATTTTATAGATCTATAAGAGGGAGCTCTTCTGTGAACTTAATCATGTATAGAAACATAACCAATTTATCAACCACATGAGAGTTGTATGTAGTCTTTACCACAGAATAACCAAAATACCTATGGCTCAAAGTCATTAACCAAAAAGCACAAACGGTTCAGACTACTCCATTATCAAGTGCAACTATGGTCATTTTCCACCAAAATTTATTAACAGATTAATCTAACAATCGCAGAAGAAAAACATATTATTAGTTACTGCCAAAAAAAATGGCTCTCTAAATTCTCCGTTTTATTATCAGCTACATATAGATAACTAACTATGATAATAAGGGAAATGATATAAACTAATATAATAAAATTCATCTACCTTCCTTGTTGGAAAATATAGATCAATAGTAACTTTTCTAGAATTGCATAACTGGCCTTGTGAAATTTTGTTCAGATTAGTCACTATATTGGCTACAAAGTTCAAGCTTTCTCAACACTATACAATACCCCTCCCAAACAAACTAACCATATCACTTTTCGCAAAACAAAAACAAAACTCTCATTACAATTACCCCAAACTCCTTAAACCTACTCTAGTTGCCACATATGAACAATATCGTGAAGAACATTTTGTACTCCAAAGGATGGTACGGAACAAATCGGACAATCTACTTGTTGAAATTCACCATTCTCCCCCAGCAAACTGCGAAAATAACATCTGGCGTGTAATGGGTGCCAGCATGGGCGAAGAATAACAATGTCGTTTAATTGGTCATCATCAGCCCCACCCTCAACGAGTGGGTATTCGCAACACGACCATTTGTTGATCAGCCCCCCATAGTTAAAATTAATTCCCGCAGTAGTTCTCTGTTCCACCGGAATAGGTATATTATTAGGGAATGGAGTTAAAGTCATACCAATAACGTCTCTGATGCGGCTGTGACAAGTACGGCAGTTAGAGTAACGAATGCGGATACAATCAATAGGGTTGACGATATTATGACCGGCAAAGTGCTGGTTGAAAGCGGAATTATAACAATCCCAGTGGACGACATGCCTAATGCATGGTAAAGAAAATCCAAGCCAATCATCATCTCGGATATTCATTCTACAATGAACACATCTCAAACTCCTCAGCCAATCAAAATAACTAACTTCTTGGTTTGGTCCAAGAACACGGTGCAGCACATGGGGATGTCCATTGCTTTGGACATCACAAATCGGACAATGTATAATCTGTTGTACCTGGTATTGGTGTTCACCGGTAAGCAGCCTCATAGCCAAAAAAACACCTGGCATGCATTGGGTGTCCACAGGGGTGGATGCAGACTATATCACTAATCAAATCTGACTCGTCGTTAAACAAGTCACCGACATCGATCAACGGATACTCACAGCATGACCAGACGTTACTCAAATCCCGTCTTCTCAAAAGACGCCCATCCAAATTAATGTTCACCATTGACCTCTGCTCCATAGGAAGAGGGTTATACTGAGGGAGTGGCATAAATTTCAAACGTATTATATCCAGTATATCCAGACGACATGAATAACATCTAGGGTGAACGCCATGGTTGAGAGTCGCAAGATACGTTGCATAGCAGCGACCGTGAACAAGATGCCTGTAACACGGTAAAAAAAAGGCAATTTCTTCACCGTAATCAAAACGGTTCAGACAGAAAGGACAATCTTGCCCATTTAACCAATCGGTAAACGACATTTTCGGAGATGTAAGCTTACAGCTAAGAGAGAGGCGCGGCGGTTGAATGATATTAGGACGGAGATGTACGTTTACAGCTAATAGAGGGGCGCGGCGGTTGGAGTGATTGACGGAGATTACATATATTAAAAGATTTATAAGCCGTCAAAAATTGGAGAAGTAATCTCGTCCTTTGATTTTGACGAATAACGGCAGGGATCGTTTGCGTTATTGTCACAAGGATCGCGGACGTGACATCCCGTCCGATCAAAGAATTGGAGATTAATCTCGTCTTCGTTTGTGTTAGTGTGGAGTTATTACTTTACTTTACTTTATTATTTTACTTACTTATATACTAGTTAATTAGTCCGTGCGGTCAAATATTTTTTTTTATTATTTGAATTTAATAGATAGTTGATATAGAAAAATAAGAAAATTTTATTTTATAGTACCATAAATAAGAAATAAATGTATTCTCTTTGTCCATTTTTACTTGTCTACTATACTAAAAAAATATCTACTTTTACTTATCCAGTTTGATTTTTTGAAAAATCAAGAGACACTCTACCATTTCATATCTATACCATAAATCAAGGTGTGTCTAATAAAATGAGTAGTAATTAGGAGTAATATAGTAAAATAGACGAAGGAAGTATAATATAAGACATACATTTCAAAAATAAAAATAAAGGAAGTAACACACACATGTATACACGTTTATTGCTTTATTTCTCACTAAATAATCTATTGAATAAGGAGAAAATTGTTTGTTTTTTTACGTTCTATATCTAATTAAATATTGTTCATACTTTCTTAACTACTCAATCCCCAAAACATTTGAAAATTCTATTATTATTATGGATAAAATTATAAAATACATGCTTCATTTATTTTTTCTTAAAGGGAGTATAAAGTCAAAAGTGGACAATTAAAAATGAATGGAGGGAGTAGATAATATTAATAATACTATAATCATATCATACTATATTATAAGTATGAAGCCAGAAAGTAGAGTTTGAAAGACGAAAATAACCCTAAAAACTTGAATGACAATTTTGCCCTTCACATAAAAAATGACGTCTATTAAATGATAATTTTGGCTACATTGATTCATACTAATGGAGGATTCAGGGAAGTTGCAATGGTGAAACGTTTTTTAGTTACTTTGGCCCTTTTCATATTTTTGCTTTAATTGTTTAAATTTTTGAGTTTCCAACTTTTATAATAATTAAATGTGGCCTTTTCATATTTTTGTTGCACTATGTAAAAGCACAATAAAGTGTTAAATCACTTACTATTATTTTTTTTTTCTTGTCACCGTCAGAAGTTCTCTCCCATAAAAAATCATTGTGATATATTTTGGTCAACATCATTTTAACAGGTAAATTTATTTATATGTTAGATCAGTTCATTTTATGTTGATGTGTTGTCTAAGGGCTTGTGTTTATGAAATAACGTATACTACGAAGTTATGCAAAAATCAATCATGGACATAGTTCATGACTTCATGGTGACTCTTTGCCAAGAAAAAGCTTTATTTATACTAAAGATTTTCTTGGTATCATCTTTATATAAGATATTGTAGTGATGTAACTCATGTTAAATAGGAATAGTATATTTTATTATTGCACGGAATACAAAAGAATCGGATTTATGGATACTTATTCTATTAACAAATGAATAATATATTCTGACATTAAAAATAGTAGTATAATGTTTCTCATTTGAATTGCTAAATAATTTTTTAATCCAGATTATTTGGTACAAAAATTAATGAATATTTGATAAGAACTACATAAAAGGTTCAAATCATACTTTATTTTCAAACTTTTAATTAGTCATAACTTACGTGTTTTAATAAAATCAATCATTCTAAAAAATTTGTACATATTATATAAGACATACATTTCAAAAATAAAAATAAAGAAAGTAACACACACTGGCGAAGCTACATTATCTCAAGGGTGGTCAACTGACCACCCTTTGTCGAAAAATTACGCTGCGTAGATAGGTTAAATATTAGATTTTAGAGGTATATGACATATATCTAACACCCTTTATCGGAGAATTTTTTTCACTTCCTTCAAGTTTGAACACCCTTGGATAAATTTCTGGCTTCGCCACACATGCATACACGTTTATTTCTTTATTTCTCATTAAATAATCTATTGAATAAGGAGAAAATTGTTATGTCTTTTTACGTTCTATATCTAATTAAATATTGTTCATACTTCCTTAACTACTCAATGCCCAAAACTTTTGAAAATTCTATCATTATTATGGATAAAATTATAAAATACATGCTTCATTTATTTTTTCTTAAAGGGAGTATAACGTCAAAAGTGGACAACTAAAAATGAATGGAGGGAGTAGATAATATTAATAATACTATAATAAAATTAATTAAGCAAAGAAAAGGTAAAATTGTCTCTCTTTAATTAACATCTTCGGAGTAATTGTACGTTTTTTCTATACATCGAATAAAATGTATAAACCATTTTATAAGTTGCTCATAATAAAAGTGTTTGTGTACACTCATATTTCTATTTTATTTTCATTTTTGTAAAGGAAAAAGTTATGTAAGGGTATACTAAAAAGATCTTGATGCATAAGTTAATTACATGAGCATATATAATCAAGATTCTAAATATAAATACTTGAAAATATTATGATTAAATTTTGCGACCACAATCACCATTTTAATTTTCCCTAAATTAATACTCAACAATATTGTTAAATATTTATTACAGAGTTAATAAATTATTCGAAAATCGGAATTAGTATCAAAAGGATGCGTGTACCAGAGGAATCCACAAAGAGTTCACATATTCTAATAAAAGAGATTTTCACAAATACATTACAAAGGTTGTCATCAGGCTCGTCTTTTTAGTTTACCTTCCCACTTTTCCAAATTCGAAAAAATAAGGAGAAATCACAACAACAAATATATATAAACATGAAGTTCTAATTTGAGGGATGCATTCATGTATTCCTCTAGTTGATCATTTGTCAATATATCAAGCAAATAAATAAATGTAGGGGAGATGAAAAGTTTGAAACCGTGAAAGAGCATATGAATCGTCAAAAATTAATAATAGAGAAGGACAAAAATTGAATAATCTTAGACTTTACAATTTTAAAAATTAGATAAATAAAAAAATATGACATGAAAACGGTTAAAAGAGAAAATAGATAAGAAAGATCACATTTCCTTATAAGTTCTACATCACATCTAGTCCAATAGAACAATCGACTCCAGTTAGTTTATACTTTATACTTCTATTATCCATTTTAAAAAGAACAATACTTTTTATAACTAATAAAAAATGTACTTACAAACGCGGCACTGAGAAAAAAATAATTTTACATTATTAACGAATGATAACTGTCGAATAATTATACCCGAAGAAAAAATAAAAGGCGAAATACATAAATAGCCCCTTCAAGTTATCCTCAACGATTATTTGAACACTTTAACTAACCTAATGACCATTTAGACACTTTTATTTGACATAAGTGTATTTATTGGACACTTAAGTCAAGCAGACCCCATGCGTGACATACACTTGCTGTTGATATGTTAAATGAACCAATTAAATAAGATCACATGTAATTTTAAATAAAAATAATTTCACATATAATTAAGAAATACTAAAAAAGACTAAAACATAATTTTTCAATTCTTCCAAACACAGAATTTTTCCTTTCCCCCATCTTCTTCTTCACGGCCTCCTCTCTCCTTCATCACAAACACCCTTTTTTAATCTCCATACCAAATTTAATCTTTTTTACTCAAATCAATTTAGCCTAAGTTAAAGTAATGCTTGTTTACCGGAAAAATCAAACTTCGTGGAATGGAATTATGATAAGCCATAACAAGGTATTTGCCGAAAAAGTCAAACGTCACCGGAAATGTCAAACGTCACCGGAAAAAGGATTTTTTTGCCGTTTTTGTTCTATTTACTCTTCTTCTTCCAGATTTTATTTTTTTTTGTCATTTACTTTTGCCGCGAATTCAATTTGATTCTTTTCTCATTCTTTAATTCAGATGATTGCAGTGCATGCTTCTTCGTGAATTTCTACTTTTTAAGGTGAAATTTTTTGTACACTTTGAATTTGGTATTATGGGTTTGCTATTATTTATAGATTGTGTAATTATAGAAAAAACAATACTTTTACCTAATTTTTCTTTCTTTGCTTTATTGTTATTACGGAGGTCACATGATATTGTTGGCTTGTTTCCTTAATCTTGTGGTGGATTTATAGGCAGACGGTGACCCTAAAATAAGTAGGAGCTGTTGGTGTTAGCTTGGAGGAAGATTGGTTGGTGGAGATGAATTTTTGGGGGAGACGGTGGAATTTTTTTGGAGGAAAAAAAGGAAAATGTGGTGTGGGCCACACATAAAAATACCTTGAGCTGAAAATAAAAGAAAACAACATTATTTAGAGTCCTCACGGGCTCAATGCTTAGTGCTGCACAATTAATTTGCCATGTCAGCATAAGGTGTTTAAAAGACACACACTTCTATCAAATAAAAAAAAGTGTCTAAATGATCATTAGGTTAGTTAAAGTGTTCAAATGATCGTTGGGGACAACTTGAAGGGGCTATTTATGTATTTCGCAAAAATAAAATAAAAACTAACTGCTTGAGATCTTCTAAAGAGGAAATAGTTCTGAATTTTTTTTTCTTTACTTCAAACATGTGCTAGTTATTAGAGGGTAAGATTAAAACTCAAAATGGCAAGAGTTAGCATGAAAAAGAAGAAGAAAGAGAAAACGGCAAACACTTTTTTCTTCGATACTTTATCATAACATTAAATACTAACTTTATGGTCGTTGCTCTTTCTATATATATGCATAATCATTAGCACAAGAACAACATAATATGAACACCCAAAGAAGGGACTGCACAACAAACCTTTTAAAAAAAGAGACAAATTTAACAAAAAAAAAATATGATAAAAAGGAGAAGAAAACTTGAAAGTCCTACACATACAAAATATTAAAATCAGAGTTTAAAGCATGAGAAACCTTCAAGTCATATGCAACTTTTGCTCGTGTATATGGGCAACATTTTGTCACGACCCAAACCCCATTCCGGTCGTGATGATGTCTCTCGTGAAGACAAGGCCAGCCAACCAACTCAAATTGTCTTTTCAAAATAGTTAAACATGAATAAACAGTCTAAATATGATTTTATAATAATAATTAGCGGAAGTACAACCCAAACATAGCCCAAACCGGGGTGTCACAAATCACAAGCATCTAGAAGAGTCTAAATACGAATACAAGGCCAGTAATATACAGAATAGAATTTAGAATCAAAAGAAAGAAAACTGGTGCCGCGAACGTTGGCGGTCACTTTGCTCAGCTACGATAACAAAATCTCTAATCAACTCAAAACTCGCTACCGGATGAACAAATACCTACATCTGCACACGAGGTGCAGGGAGTAAAGTGAGTACTCCAACTCAGTGAGTAATAAAAGTAAATAACAACTGAGCAGTAAAAAATCACGTATATCAGATCATCATGTTGTATAGAAGCAGAGAAAACCCCTTTTTGAGTAAAGCAAATGAAGTTGTGAAATCTTGAGAGAAACATTTTAGCTCAGCTTAAAGACTCTTTTGAAAATGCATTTTTCAATAGTTAAGCAAATGAATGCGGTAGCAATAGTGCAGATAAACACAGAAATTCGCCCCTCGAGTAAATACAGTTGTCCATGAGTAAATACTGGCTTCTTCAAAAATAATCCCACATGAGACAATGACTCGCCTTGATTTTTATTAATTATCATGGCAAAAGATACAACAATTGGAAATTATCTTCGCTGAAACTTAAAAGGTATTCTTGCATCTGATGGCGTCAACGTCATTCTCGGGATAAACACTTTTTGTCCAGCCATTTTACCCGATAAAACCTTGGCTTCAATAACTCGATTTTCAAGTCTTGTGATGATCAACCTTGTGCCATTACACAATCCTGATGACTGGTCTATCTTTCTCAGCAACATCATAGGAACACCAACCTACAAAGTAATAGAGTGATTTGGAATTCCGGAACATTTAATACTGTTTAGGAATTTGGGTGTATGTACGTGCTCCAAAGCTGAAAAAGAATGATCAGACATACAAACTGTATCAGAACTCAAATATGTCTTCTCGGGACTATGATTGAGTGAAACCATATATTCATTGATCGACTCAACCATATCAAGAGTCGGAGCACGAATTGCTCTTTGCAGGAGGTAATCAATGTCATTGATATGGTTAAAGAAATTTGGATATGTACTTTCAACAATTGTCGATATTGGATCATCACAATTATTTATGAGAAGATCATCGGGGATAAGTTATCATGTTAATATAGAAAAACTTAATCAGACAACGATAAGTAATCATGTTAAAATATATAACAAAGTAAATTCATAGACGCAATCTTACTCACGATCTTCAAGTTCCACATTCATATAATTGTTGGTTTTATCACCTTGGTTATGGGATTCTACCTCACCATAACTTACAGCCTCTCCAATGACATCTATAATAATTTAAAAAATAATCAGGAGAAAGTTGATAAGACATTAAAATAAAAGAACTGCAAATTGAATACTTACCGAAGAGTTCACTTTCTTCAACATTAATTTTGTTTATCAAATACTCATAAGGTTTTAAGTCGAAGATAGTCATACCAAAAAGATGATCATTTGCTTCCTCGACAATCGTCTTATGAGTAAATGCCAACTTCAATTTATGTCGCGTGTATTTAAGTTTTGTATAATTTGGTCCAACCACAAATTTCTTCATAACGTACAAACCCAATTCTTTTATCTTTGATTTGAACATACGTATAAGTGATCGGCCAACAATCTTATGAATACGATCGCCCTAGAATCAAAAAATTCATATTAATACAGAGTCAGGCAAATAATCAGTCGTACAGTGTTGTAGTCAAACTTTTATGAAAAAATAACCGCAACTAAAAAAGAATGGACCTTTTCGTCTTGAATAATTAATTCAAGGGAGACGGTGTTGTCTAGTTTTTTGCGGTCTGGAACGTGCCACAATCTCACTATTTGTACCTTCAAATTCCAATTCATCTTGTTACTCGATATATTGCAAATATAGTCAAATGCCGTCATATTTCTTCTTGTGAGCACGTGATTTTTGCCCTATATATGAATTATTCCCAAAAATTCAAACAAAATGATTTCTTTCATTATTTTACAATTTTGTGAATTTTGTGTTATTTTCTGTTAATTGTTTGCATTTTATTTGTGCATTTTAGTTCATATAAAAAATACAAAAATACATTGGCCATGTGTTTGGGATTTAATTTCATATTCTTAGTATTAATCAGTAGTTAAAATTGTTCACATATAAAGAAAATAACAAAAATAGTTCACTTTTTAATTGTTTTAATTGTGAATTCGTCACGAAATAGTTTTTAAACAATTTTAGGAGTTAATTAGTTTAACTTTGAATTATATTAGGTCTTTGTTTTAATTTTTACATTTTGAAAATCATGAAAATATAAATACAAATGAAAACATTGAGAAATAAAAGAAGAAAATTAGAAGGAAAATGCAGAAAAAGAAATAAAAAGGAAAACAATTTTACAAAAAAAAAAAAAAAAAGGGTTGCCTTTAATTGGAAAATCAAGTTGGGCCGTTTTGGCATTATTACCGTTTAGCCCAAATCGGTTACCCGCCCACATCAGCCCATAACCCGTTCCCCAAGCCCGTCCGAGTTCTGAGGCTTCCCAAACGACGCCGTTTAGGCGTCCATTAATCATAATTCATAACCATCGATTTTTCCCTGATCCAACGGCTTGTGTCAATTTTTGTTGAATAATAAAAGTGTCTGAATATTGTAGAGAAACCCTAAGACATTCACCTCCTTCCTCGTACATTCTCTGCAACTCCGCCGGAGTCGCCGCCGTCGGCGAACGTTACCGTCTCCAATCAACCTCAAAATTACACCACCAATGCCCCTCATTTCCCTCTTTCCAACCCTGCCTTTGGTTTCTTTCGAATCACAGCCAAACATCTCGAATAATTAATCAAAGGTTTTCCGGCCATGACACAACCCCTCCCAAACTCCACCAAATTTACACCCTAGAACCGCCTTCATCTCCTCTGTCAAACCCCCTAAGTTTCGTTCTTCGAATCCAACCGGAACCTTTCGAATTTTAATTTAAATGTTTCCGGCCAAAACCCTAAGTGTGCCAAATCGTGCCAAATTGGCACAATATGATACTTTCATCATCTGCATGAAGATTCCATCATCTAGGGCGTTCAAACATCATCAGAATTGGCCGACTTTGGAAAATAATGAATGGCCGGAGTTTCTTTATCAGTAAGTTTTGTTTTTCCTTTTTGTGTTCTTATTTTCTCCAGTTCTTACGAGTTTAGTTTATCTTTTGGTGCTAATAATTCAGTATTTGTTTAAAGTGGTTTTGATTCGTGTTCTTTTAGTTTAGTTTAATCCTAGTTAATCGTTGCTATTAGAGCAGATGTTTAGTCAGTTCCTGATTTTAGTGATTGTCTTTCCCCGTTAGTATCATTTTCTTTTAATTAATTTGTTGTTCATGGATTCTGCTCTAAATTCAGTGCAATTAGTATGTTTGTGTTAGTTTTAGCATAATTTCAGAATTGATTAGTGTTTGTGAACTGATGGAATAATAAGAGTTGGGTAGGGATTATGAGATTCTTGCTTTGTTAATTGACCCTGGATTAATCAGAGGAGAGGAGGGGGTTTGTTTAGTGATTTTAAAATATGTTCAGGGGTATATGGGTAATTGGAACTGGGTAGGAAGGTAATAGACTATGCTAGAACCTCTTAGATTATTCTAGAATGTGGTTTTAATATATGTTTCAGCAGAAATAGAGATAGTTACTTGTGTAGTAAGTTTTAAAATGAGGGACTAAACTGAAAATAAATAAGGACCTTAGAAGAAAAACCAAAATCTGATACTCACTCTTTGTGCCTATAAAAGGCAGGCACTTTGCCTTGTTCAGGGGCTTTTGGGAAGATCCAAATTCCCCCAGAATTCCCTCCCTTTGAGTTTCAGATCTTAGCTTGAAAATTCAAACCTTCAAAATCAAAATAAAAACCCTACGAAAACAGAAAAATCAAAAAAAGCTTTTACTGTTCCATTGCCTTTGCAAATTGTTTTCAATTCCTGTTAAAAATTCTCTGTTTCTACTATGATTTCGAGTCTGTTAAACAGCACTTAGAAGTTTGGCGACTAGTGCGAGTGCATTTGAGTCTGTTTGAGGTGGATTTTGGTTGAGTTCTATTCCAGTAAAAATTCAGAAGCATTTCAGTCAGTTTCGAGTTAGTCTGTGTACATTCGAGTAATTTCGGGGTTTGATTGTGTTGTTTGAGTCTTCTACTGGGTTCTGGAGTTGTTTTGGAATCGAAATTGTTATCCTTGCTGCTGGGTTGTGAAGCTGTCCTGAACTGCTACTGTTACATTGATTGTTGCTGACTTTCTCTTCTTCTCCATTGCATTTTGTATCTCCAGGTACATCTTCTGATTTCCTATGAACTATAGAAGAACTGATGTACCTCTGAGTTGAATTGAAATAGAAGCACCTGCCAGATCCGAGTTCATCTAAATGCTGTCTATAGTTGCTAGTTAAATAAATGCTTAGTACTTGTTTTTGCGTTATTATAATGACTGTTTGGACTGTGTTGTATGGACTATTTTGGACTGTTTTGCTTACTAGTTCATTCAGTAGTTCCTCTCCAGTAGTAATAAAATCGACTCAAGTAGCTTTGTATACTAAAAAACAGGTTCAGCCGGGTCCATTGGTTGTAGTGAAGGTGACTTAGCAGATTGTACTAATTAAATGCAAGATGTGGACTCATGTTTCTCTTGGTAGTTTATGCTAGGCAACAGTTTGAGTTGTACTAAGGATTAATACAATAGGCGTTTGGACAATATTTGGTAAAAGCTGAAATTTGAAGTTGACAATAAAAAGAGTATTTGTAAATTTGAGCTTACATACAATACAAATATCACTTGAAAAAGTTGAAAAACAGTGAGTATTTCATGAATAGAGGCTCTTTGTTTAATCTTAGGCATTTTAAGTCAAAACTCATTTAAAAGAAAGAATAAAAGAAAAGCAGTGGTAGGAGCTCAGTACGTACATTCCAAAAGGGCAGAGGCGGATTGAGGCTTTGAAGTTTATGAGTTCCTATAATTTCACCGAAGATCATCTAACTAATTATATATTTCACAAAAGTCACTTATCTCTTATTTATCACTGAAAAGTTACTCAAAATCAGAAGATTTTGTAGAAGCTTTAGTTGTTTTGGATTTGTGAAAACATAAAACAATGCATCTACAATTAGAATACAAATAATCTACAATTTATCTATATGATATCTACAAACTGGATACATTGAATTTTAAATCCCAATTCACATTTCAATTGTAGCATAATTGGCATTTTCGACATAATTGTAGAAGATTTGTAGAAGTTTTAGTCTTCCCAATCTATAATTTATCTACACTTTATCTACAATTCTACAATTTATCTACAATTTCTGGAAATATGTCTTCTTCTTCTTCTTCTTCTTCTTCTTCTTCGAGTTTTAATCTGAAATTCAGTCCAAACCAAGTCTAATCTTCACCAAAACCCCTCAGAATTGAGATATAAACTCCTAAACATATTCCGAATTATTTAAAACAACATCCAATCCAAACAAATAATGATTTTTGAAAACCCAAATTTGAATTCAAAGCTTTCAAGCTTTTTAATGGCTATCAATGGTGGAAAATATATGGAAGAACAGATTTTTTCAACTTTGAGTTGTTAAAACTCGAAAATTTGAATTGTTCGTTCTTTTTTTTTTTTCGAGAATTTGAATTGTAGTTCTGGAAACACGTTTTCTTTTATTCAATAAGTTTATAATGATCATGGCTCAAAATTTTCCACGCAGCTACAATGTTGCAAGAAAAGATTGCAAGTCTGCAGCACATGAAGGAACAATATGGTAATGGTAGCGCTTGTTCGATAGCAAAACAGCAAGATAAATCAAGATAAATGCCAAAGGATCAAATTGCAACGTAGAATCAATTAATACCAAAATTTTCTCCTTAATTTTAGCGCGTTTTTAGGGAATATTCTGCTCTTTTAATGCCTAATAGTCGAATGGTATATAAATTGTAGTTAAAGTGTGGACTGGGCGGGTAATTAATAAACTATGCACATTTAGGGTAATAAGGTTTCCTATACCACATATGAAACTTTATTACTCTCAATGTTTAAAGTTTTATTTAATTACAAACCCGTATACCAAATTACCAATTCTATACCATACTTAATTAAGGGTCTAATTAATGGGCTATTTTTACTCCTTAATTAAAGGTATCCATATCTAATTAATGGGCAGTTTTTACTCCTTAATTAAAGGTATCCATATATCTCACGTTTCTAATTCTCTCTCCTTACCCCTCACCCACGTTTTTACCCATACCCCACATTCATTTTACCATTTTCCCTCTTCTGTAACCAAACAAAATTCCCTCTTTCTGGAAAGTGATTTGTTTGAATTCCGTTTCGACGTCACCTGGTCGAAAGGTTGCAGGCATCACCATCGTGGCCATCAAGTGTCATAAAACAACATGGTCGATATGTTAGTGTCGATCCAATTAATGGAAAAAGATGTGATACTAAATCACTTCTAAACTTCTTCTCATATTTCTTGATTGGAATGTTATGAATTGCTATTTTGGCATCTTTTATTTGTAGTTTTTTGTAGAAGTTTTGTAGATGAAGAACTAATTGTAGGAATGTGACATCCACAATTAATCTGCAAATTATCTGCAAAATTTTACAAAAACTATAAATTAACTACATTAAACCTACATTATAACTACAATCTGGAAACAATTTACACATGAAAGTTCTTCAAGTTGGAATTGACCACAGCTACGTTTCTTGTTTTCTTGAAAGAAATTTTGTAGTAAATCCATACAATAATAACGCCAAATACTGGCGGTGGCTGTGGCCAACACCAATTTGGTACATATACAACCCTGAAGATTTCATTAAGGAGTAGTCATGGGCCTTTGACAAGGATGAAGATCGAATAAGAAAGGTTGGTTTATTTGTAGTTTTTTTTTGTAGAAATTTTGTAGATGAAGAGAAAATTTTGTAGTCTAACATTTTTTTCCAACATAGATTATAGTTTAATTGTAGTATAAATGTAGTAATTTTATAGATATCCTTAAAAACAATACAACTTTATACAATACTTAAATTGATTTGTAGTTTATTTGTAGAAATTTTGTAGATAAGAGAAAATTTTGTAGTCAACATTTTTTTTTTCAAACATAGATTGTAGTGTAATTTTAGTATAAATGTAGTAATTTTGTAGATACCCTTCAAAATAATACTGCTTTATACATACTTAAACGGATTTGTAGTTTATTTGTAGATTTTTTGTAGAAAATTTATAGATTAGGAGAAAATTTTGTAGTCAACATTTTTTTTCAACATAGATTGTAGTTTAATTGTAGTATAAATATTTTCTATAATGAAGTATTTCTAGTGTTTGCTTACATTAAGATCTGGATAATTTTTCACCAAGTATATGTTTTCCACCAACTGGATGAACGTGATTTCCCATAATCTATGAATTGTAGTCATTTTCATTACAGATTCCAGCTCTTTTCCGTATCAGTTGCTTCAATTAACATTTAAATAGTACGTGATACCTATGTTGTTGAAAGGTAGCGAGAACTTAATGAGAATTGATATTGCAAAATAAACTATTTTCAGCAGAATCCATCGTTATGGAAATCGTTTTCCTCCAACCACTAATAATCATTAATTTCTCTTCAGGCGCCTAATTTGGAATATGAAATAATATTTAGTCCCAAATTTTTAGGCGCCTAATTTGGAAGGAATAAGCTATTCAAATATTTATTTCAGATTTGTAAGCACCTAATTTGGAAGGAATCAGCTCTTAATATTGGGTATTTAATTTATGGTATAAATTTGTAGGAATAATATAAATATAGTGGGTAATAATGGAATTATGCACATTTTTAATAATAAGGTTTCATATATGGTATAGATAGGAAAAAATCCCAAATAGAAATACTTTTTGAGTCTTCACCCCGGAGGGAATAATCATAAATATGTACTCGTATTTAGTGTGCATATCACATCAATAATAGCGTGACATGTGTCATTTGTATAATCTTTTATCATCTAATTATAATAGTGTTATTTTAGTGATATGAGTATGAGTAAATTTTTCTTTAATTTTATTCAAGACATTTGTGCTAAGTGACCTTTACTTATCAAGGATTTAATCACGAAATATATTCCCTTTTTAATTCTATTTTCCCTCTGCTAGTTGTCTTGCCTTTTTCTTTTTTCTGATGAGACAAAAATGAGAGATATTGATACTCAAGGATATAATTTTACACCTATGTAATAGGTTACTGGTCGCACCTTAACAAATCAGAAATCGATGAAAGAAGACCTTATAATTGAATTATCTCTTGAGAAACTTTCAAAATAGTAAAATAGTAAGGAGGGAAAATGCAAGTTTGGTTCACGAATGCAAGTTTGGTTCGGTTCACGTAGCATTAGGGGAGGTTCAAGGCATAGGCCAATAAAACCTTTAATTGCTTAATTTTTTACTGTTAAGGTTAATAGTTTATTCCATCGATCCATAATAAGTAATTATTTTACTTTTTTATTTTAATCCAAAATAAGTGTCCATTTACGTAATCAAGAAAAATTAATTTTATTTTATAAAACAGTGAAATAAACGAGAGAGTATTAAACAATTTTCTGCTTGCCTTTTTGAATGTATACCAATGCATACAATTTATAAGCTAAGAGAATAAAATAATAAAAGGATCCTATAAAAGTGCCTGACTAGTGTTGGCTAAAGGAATGACAAAATGACTACCTAAGGAATCCTATATAACAAACTCATGTGGGAATAGAAGGATCCAAAATGGGATC
Source organism: Nicotiana sylvestris (assembly GCF_000393655.2). Classification (NCBI taxonomy): domain Eukaryota; kingdom Viridiplantae; phylum Streptophyta; class Magnoliopsida; order Solanales; family Solanaceae; genus Nicotiana; species Nicotiana sylvestris. Next base: position 18,885,259 of record NC_091062.1, on the reverse strand, counting down.
TAATATTTTAACTCTATCTAATTGATGTGTCTGTACAAATTGAGCAGATGACCCAATTGTCACTAAATAAGCAGGCGGCCCTACTGTCTTATTTGTTAGGGGCCCAAGTGTTGAATTAAACATCTTTGAATATATCAAACCTTTACCTTTTCCTTCTTCTCCATTAACGTCTTCTTCATCTTCTCCATTAATACCAGAGTTAACACCCCTCCCCCCACAAGTTGGAGGGGAAAGAAGAGACCCCCAACTTGCCAAGAATCGAAAAATGAGAAGGCCCTGACAAAGGTTTTATGAGGATATCAGCGAGCTGGGAAGAAGACGGAACAAAATTTAGAGAGATCAATCCAGAGAGAAACTGTTGGAGCACAAAGTGACAATCGAGTTCCACATGTTTTGTGCGTTTGTGGAAGACGGGATTGCGAGCCATATGTAGAGCTGCCTGACTATCAGAGTGAATAGGAATTGGAAGAGTCGGAGGTGCCGATAGATCTTGAAGGAGACGGTTCAACCAGGTCAATTCAGCAACAAGGCGACGCATTGAGCGATACTCTGCTTCCGCTGAAGACAAAGAGACGGAAACTTGCCTTTTGGACTTCCATGAAATGGGTGAACCTCCAAGACTTATGAAATACCCACTGATGGATCTTCTAGAATCAACACACGAAGCCCAATCGGCATCACAGAAGGCAAGAATGGAAAATGAGGGATCTTTGCTCATAAAAAGCCCTTGGGCAGGATTAGTGCGCAGATAACGTAGAATTCTAAAAGCAGCTGAAAAATGGGGAACTCGGGGAGTTTGCATAAACTGAGATAGATGTTGAACCGCAAATGCAAGATCTGGTCGGGTATGTGCTAAATAGTTGAGCTTGCCAATCAAGCTACGATAATAAGTAGGATCAGATAGTAAGTCACTAGTGTCAATGGAGAGCTTGCAAGAAGGATCCAAGGGAGAAAAGACCGGAGGAAGATGATCACAATTGAACTCAGAAAGGAGGTCAAGAGTGAACTTGCGCTGACTGATGATGACACATTGTGGTTCTTGAAGTATTTCCAAACCTAGGAAATAATCTAAGTCCCCCAAATCTTTGACTTTAAATTCATCATTCAAGAAATCTTTTAATTTTGCAATCTCTAATGGATTATTTCCAGTGAGTAAAATGTCGTCGACATAAATAGCTACAATAGAAATTGAGTCCCCTGATCTCTTATAGAATAGTGAATAATCATTGAGTGATGAAGAATAACCTTTAAAATTTAAGGCAGCTCCTAATCGAGCGTACCACTGTCGTGAAGCCTATCGCAAACCATATAATGATTTTTGGAGTTTGCAAACAAGATTAGGATTTGTGGAAGTCAGCCCATTAGGAAGCTTCATGTAAACTTCTTCTTGTAACTCACCATGTAAAAAGGCGTTATTCACATCTAATTGAGAAATAGGCCATCCCTTTTTTACTGCCACAGTGAGAATGCATTTAATTGTGGTCATCTTGACCACTGGTGAATAGGTCTCATTGAAATATATGCCTTCTCGCTGAATATCCCCTCGAATGACCAATCGTGCCTTTAATCTTTCAAGAGTTCCACCCGATTTGTGTTTCACCTTGTAAACCCATTTACAAGGTAAAGCCTTCTTATCGGATGGCAATTCAACCAACTCCCAAGTTTGGTTTTCCTCCAAAGCTGCAAGTTCAGAATCCATGGCTTTCTGCAATCCAGGGTGCATAGCAGCTTGAGAATAGCTTAGTGGTTCAGTGATAGTAGAAATAGTGTTGAGTAGTTGTTGGTTTGAAACTGAAAGAACTGCAAATGGGAATATAGGGGGACTAAGGGGATGAGTGAAACAGGCAGCAGTCAAGTTAGTGAGATAAATGGAGTCACAAACAAAATCATTCAAATATGCAGGCCTGTTATGTTCCCGTTGTGATCTTCTGGGAGCAGGAATAGGATAATGCGATGTAGGGGTGGAAACAGTAGGTGTAGAGGGAGGAGAAGGTGAGGAAATAGTAGAAGAGGGATCATGAGAAGAGGGGATAGAAGGAACTGGTACAATAGAAATAAGAGTTTTAGTGAAGATGGGATTTGAGAAAGACGAAGAAGAAAATGGAAATTCAGTTTCATGGAAAAATTCATCTCTCGAAACAAACACCTTTCTAGTTTCTTGGTTCAAAAGTTTGTATCCTTTCTTTCCTGTTGGATACCCTAGAAAAATACAAGGCATAGCTCTAGGTTCAAATTTGGCCATATTGTGTGGTAAAGTAGAAGCATAATAAAGACACCCAAAATATCTAAGGAAGCTATAATTGGGAGGTTAGCCTTTTCTCTGTTAGGCTCCTGTAAGGGCGGGTATGAGAAGGGTCCCCTTCTCCCTTGTCAAAGCTTAGTTATTCATGAATGAGAACTCGTTTTGCTTGTTGGCTGACTTTTTGCCAAAAATGAGTTCGTATGGTGTTTTTCCATTTAGGATAGAAGATGGGAATCTATTGAAGAGAAAAGTAGCAGTGAGTAAACATTCTCCCGAGTAAATAATAGGAAGTTGAGATTGATACAGTAAAGCCCTAGAAGTTTTCAAGAGATGTCTATGTTTCCTTTCAACGATGCCATTTTGTTGAGGAGTAGCAGTGCAAGAGGTTTGGTGAATGATTCCTTGTGAAGCAAAGAAATCAGAAATAGTAGAACCTCCTCCCAATTTAATGCATTGTCAGACCTGATGACCTTAACCTTAGAATGAAATTGCCTTTCGACCATAGCTAAAAAATACTTTAACAATGGAAAAGCATTACTCTTAGCACTCAAAAGATAGGTCCAAGTTGCCCTACTATAATCATCAACTATGGTAAGGAAGTATTGTGAGCACGTGATTTTTGCTTCACGGAGACTGTAAGCACGTGATTTTTGCCCTATAAGAGAATTACTCCCAAAAAATTCAAAAATAAAATGATTTTTCTTTGGTGTGCAATTTTGTGATATTTTGAAGAATTATTTGTATTTGTCTGTGCGTGTTTATTCGCTAAATTAATAAAAAATACAAAAATATGTCGCATTTTGCATGTAGGATTTAATTCTACAATTGTTAGTAATTAAAATTGTTTTACAAAAATTAAAAATTACAAAAATAGGCATCGTTTGCATTTTTAGCATTTAATGTCCAAATATACAATTTTATGCTTAATTAATACTTAATTGTGCGTTAATTGTTATTGGGAGTTAATTTGCGCCTTTATAACTTAATTTAGTTCTTAATAATAGTTTAAGTATTTTTATAATTTAGTTTTAGAAAAATAAAAGAAGAAAAGAGAGCGAAAATATAAAGAAAGTCGGAATTGGGCCTCTTCTTCAATTTCAAGCTATAGGCCCAAAAAATGGCCCAATCTTCCCTACGACCCAGTCCATTTCGAACTGGGTCGACCCAGTCCATAACCCAAAAGACCCAAACCCCTTTGTCTTACATTTTACAACACAAAACAAAAGAAAAAAGAAGAAAAAACCCTAAAAAGACTAAGAAGTCATCCGCCCCCTCCTATCTTCTTCTTCTTCCTCAAGTTTCTCCAAGGTCATCCATGGCTTCCCCCTCAAAGCTCAACCATGGCTGCCCAACGTCACACTCACACACGCACAACCCCTCGTCGGACCACCCAAATCGACCCCCGTCCGCCATTAAAACCAAACGACCACCTTCAAACTTCGACATCCATGGTTGTCCCCCCCTTGTTTCTTCGTCGTCTTCTTCACCACGTCCAGTCATGGACGACTTCAAACAGCCCCAAGCAGCCATGAACGAGCAGCCATGACGAGCAGCAATGACTCCCAGCAGCTACACCATCTTCGTCGCGTCCAAACAACCATCGTCGCAGCTGTTTCTGCGTCATCCATGTCGCCGCTGCTGCGTCCTTTTCTCTTCGCCATTGCTGCTGTTTTTGTCCTCCATTGCTGCTGTTTTTTGTCCTCCATTGTTGCTGCTTTTTGTCCTCCATTGTTGCTGCGTTTCCACTGCTCCATCGACGACGAACAGCTCGTCGACCTTCACCAAACATGCTTGCCGCTGCTGCTGTTTTTTGCCTTCATCTTCTCTTCGTCTTCGTCGTCATTTGTTCGAGCTTTGGTCGAGGCTCGGACAGATTTGTTTACAATCAAAGTTCTTCGTTGATTCATCTTCGGTTAGTTGTTTTTGAGTTTTATTTTGTCCATATTTCGTTTTTATATTTCTCGAAGTTAAAATCGTTAAAGAATTCAATTCTTGTTTTGTTCGTTGTTCATCGTTGAAATCATTTTTCTAGTTTGTTCATGTTCATGTGCTTTGTTAAATTAATTTTCAGATTTCAAAATAGAAGTTTAATTAGTTGTTTTCATATTCATTTCATGTTTGTATTATTGTTTAAGTGAATATTTGTTAGTTTGATGTTTGTTAGATTCAAATTGAAATTTAATTAACTATTTCTTCAATTTGTTTCATGTGTTTATGTATTGTTGGAAATTGTTAATATTGTTAAGTTCAAGCTTAAGTTCATAATTGTTTATTCGTCAATCTTGTTATTTGTCTAAAAAGAATTTAGTTGTGTTAAAGGAAATATATTGATTTAATCGTTTAATCCGTCATGTTTGTTGTGTTAAAATAGATTCATTCATGTTCATACTTTGTTGTTCAATTTGTGTTCATGTGATTTGTTGTTGAAATGTTGTTGAAATCATGTTCATGTGCTTTGTTGTTGAAATGTTGTTAAAATCGTGTTCATGTGATATTGTTGTTATGATGTTCATCCGTGTTCATATTGTTGTTTGAACATTGTTAGAAATTGATCATATTGTCTATATTTTGGTTAAGTTTGATTAATTGATGTGTTATAGCTGATGGGTAGTTTGGTAAATTTGTAGTACGTTCAGGGGTAGTTTGGTAATTTCAGTAAGGTCAGAGGGGGTAGTTTAGGAATTATACATTTTGAAATTGTTTATTTGAAGCATGAGGGACAAAATAAAATGGGGTGGGTTGTGATATAGTTGTTTAATATAAAGGGGGGACAAGATTTAATTTAAAGGGGAATCTTGCATTATTTTAAATGAAGCACGGGGGACAAAATGAAATGGGGTGGTGTGATATGTTTATTTAATATAATGGGGATGAGTGGGAAGATAATGAGTTTGGTAGAGAAAATGGGTTGATTTTAATTGATTAAAAGATTTATGGGATGGGTTATAAGAAGTCTTGAAATCAGAATAAAAAGGGAGGACAAGAGAAATACACAGACAGGAAAAAAACGGGAGAGAGAAACAAATCTGAAAATAAGAGAGAGAAAAGGGCTGAACATTTAAGAGATAGAAAATTCCGAAAAATATTTAAGCTTTCAAATATAAAAAAAAAACTAAAAAAAATATTCTGTTTTCTTTTGTTGTTTGAAATCAGAATTAATTGTTGTTTCATAAAAGCTGGAAGCTTTTGTTTTTTTTGGATTACTACTCCACCGGTCTGTTACTGGGTTGTTACTGTTGCTGGGCTATTGTTGCTGTGTTGTACTGATTTTACTGCTGTTGCTGATTCTCATATTCATTTTCTTTTGCTTCCAATATCAGGTACACAACTGAAAAGCTGTTTATTGTAATCCGAAATATGAAGCGTGAATACATATGAAGAATGAAAATTTGAAGTTTTAATTTCGTTTTTATTTCTTTGTTCCTTTTGTTGATTGTATTTAAGCTATTTCATGAATTACTAAATAATAACTGGAATAAGAAAATAATATCATAAGTTAGTCTGTAATAAATCAGTTCGGCAAAATAGGTTAATTCACTAGTTATGAAGGCTTCAAGATTATAGGTTGATCATGAACAAGTAGCTAAATTTAGCTAAGACACGAATTTAAATTAAACATCGTAAATTAGGCATTAAGGCATGACTTGAGCTTAAGCAAGATTAAGAGAACGTTTAAGTCTAATAAACTTTCTAATAAGCTTTAGTAATTATGGTTAAATCTAGTTTCAAATGATTGTGAATAATTAATCTCAATAATTTTTTTTTAAAAAAAATAACAATGCTGAGTTTTAATCTAGCTATATTTGTTTATTTTGAATATTAGTTGTTGAATTTTTATTTTATTTATAATTTCGAAATTAAGAGTGAAATTCTTTTTTCATCAATATTTGTATTAATCAAGCAATTAGCATGTCATGTCTTCTTAAAATAATAAAAGCTAGTAATAAATTAGGATTTTCTTTCTTTATTTTAGAGACTCATTTTTATAGAAAAATGTAGTCGTTTTAAGATTTGTCCAAATAAATGAGATGAGCCTCGCTTAATGAAATGTATAGATTGCGGGGCCCTCAATAAATGTACATTTAATCGCTTAGAATTAGGGAGGAGCCGTTTTAGCAAATTTCACGGCCCTACCCAAAATAATGATACGCTAGACTCTTTAGGCGCGATTTAATTAATTTTACCTTCTTAAACTCGGATGCGCATTTCATGCGACCCAAATCTAAATCCTAAAACATTGAATAAAAATGTGTTCCGGATTGCGGGTGCATTTCATGTGACGTAATCCAAAGACATGTTTTAAACGATGTTCACAATTTTTTTTTAAAAATAATAATAATAATAAAGTGGTAAAGAGTTAAAATTGGCACATCGGTTCATAATTGTATTAAAATCAGATAAATAAGCCAAATATGACAATTGAGCGACCGTGCTAGAACCACGGAACTCGGGAATGCCTAACACCTTCTCCCGGGTTAACAGAATTCCTTATCCGGATTTCTGGTTCGCGGACTGTAATATGGAGTCATTCTTTTCCTCGATTCGGGATTAAACTGGTGACTTGGGACACCCTAAATCTCCCAAGTGGCGACTCTGAAATAAATAAACAAATCCCGTTTCGACTGTCCTTTAATTGGAAAAAAACTCCTTGTACCCTCGCGGGGGCGGAAAAAGGAGGTGTGACAGCTCTGGCGACTCTGCTGGGGACTTAACCCAGAACCAGTGGTTCAGGGTTAGAAATTCGAGCTCATATAAATTGTTATATTTGGTTTTATCTGATTTTTACATGTTTGAGCCTAATGTGCTAAATGCTGCTTTTACCGCTTTGATATTACGTGAACTGTGTATAAACTGTGCCGAAACCCATCTCCTCTCTGAGTCTTCTAAATCATGAAGAAGGGTGTACTTCGTACGACTTCTTTTCTGTATAGTGTAAAATCCCAATTTAGAACGAGGTTCGGACAAGTTGCTAAGCCGGTGAAGCTTCTGTATTCCCGGTACGCTACCCCCCTCGGCTCGAGCTGTCCGCTCGGGTAAGCCAGGTCTAGAACAAACACCCAGGTTCTGAACCTAGTATAACAAAGCCACATGCCGGATCCCTAGTAGGAACGTTTGTTTGCATCACGTGCATCTGACTTTGGAGGCTCAACACAGGGGTTGGGTCTGTCTAGGACAGGTGCACCAAAAATGAAAATGACCATCCTGATGCATCTTACTTGTTACTACTTGCGCATTAATTTGATACGGACTTGTGTGTTGACTGACTTGTGAATATCAGGAATAATATTTTGAAAAAAAAAGAAATAGCGGTTAGGGAATTGATTGTTTATTTTGAAAAGAAAACAAATGCCCAAATACTGTCAAAACTCTGCCGAAATTTTGAGAAAATGAAAAAAAAATGTCTTATTAGTTTGTTTTATTAAAAGCTAAGAAAAGAAAAAAAAGAGTCGTTGTTCTGTTTTGTTTTTCAAAAAATAAAAATAGAAAAAAATATATAGTTTGTATTGCCATGAAAATGAAAAAGAGTCTTATTTTTAAAATGATTTTTTTATTATTTATTTGCTTATGAAAATGCAAAAAAATAAAAAAATAAAAAAATCTTTCATTATTTGTCGCAAATATATATATAAATCTGAAAAGTTTTTTTTTATTTCCAAAAAATATATATATCTTTATTTGTTGCAAAGAGTATTTGTCTTGCCAAGAAAATTCAAAGTAAAATTCCAAAAAAGATATGTCTTGCAAAAAATAATATAAATATCTTTATTTTCCATTGTTGATAAAACAAAAATAATAAAAATGTTTTTTTTTAAAAAAAAAAAATCCGAAAATATTTTGATACTTCTTTCAAAATTGAAAAGAAAATTCAAAATTCAAAAAATATTTTTTAGAAGCATTTCTTTTATCAAAAGTAAAATTCCAAAAATATTTTCTTTTTTTTCTTTAGAATAAGAAAAAAAAAACAAATGGAAATTAAAAAAAAAAAAACTTCCTTTTACTTTTGAAATTCTCAAAGTTCAAATCAAAAGAAAAGGAATTTTTACAAGTCTTTCTTTCAAAAAGAAATCAATCAAAAAAAATATATATATATATATATATATACTTCCTTTCTTCTTTTGAAGCAGTTCTTTCACAGTTCCAATTAAAATAAAATATATTAGTTCATTTACTTATTCGCGAGGCTCGAACTACGCGGGTTTGATTCTCACCGGATGTGAGATACGTAGGCAACCCTCATCGGGTCCAACCTCACCTTTTGCTAAAATAACCAAAAATCAAAAATTTTAATCTTGTCATGAATAAGTCGGGTGGTGTCCAACCTCCCCTTTTGCTAAAATAGCCAAAAAAAAAACATGTGAAAATTTTAATTTTGTCATAGAGAAGTCAGGTGACGCTGTTTTATGAAGACATAGCCGAATGTTCCCGAAAGGGACGCCGGGAGGCTGACTTTGCATAAACAGCCACCTTCGGGTCATTTTTAAGATTTTGTCCAGTTGACCCACACAACCTTAAAAATCTTCGTCCCCGAGGCATTGAAAGGCCGTGTTTGCAATATTGACTTTTCTAATTCGAAAAATGATAAAAAGAGTCATAAATAAGTCGGGTGATGATGTTTTGTCAAAAATAGCTGAATGTTCCCGAGAGGGACGCCGGAAGGCTGACTTTGCATAAACAGCCACCTTTTTGGGTCATGTTTAGGATTTTGGTCTAGTTGACCCACACAGCCCTATAAATCTTCGTCCCCGAGGCGCTGAAGGGCCGTGTTTGCAACATCAGGTTTTTAGTATAATTTGAAAAGAAAAAAAAGAGTCAGCGGTCAGGTGAATACCGTTTGGATTTTTTAGTCAAAATAAGCCGAGCCAACTTCGACCGCGTCTTGAACCGTTCTTGCCGAAATAGCCTTAGAGTATCTGTCAGTTGTCGAAAGGTTATTTTCGTAAAAGAATGGACAAGTATGTAAAGTGTCATAAAATAATCCTCCCCGGCCTCAAATTCATGTGAAATTTGGAAGGGGCCACATTTGCAAAAATAACCGTTTGGTTGCATTTGTCAAACGGGGAAAGAAACTGGCCGTTTGTAAATCTTTTAATTAGAATATGTGAGTTGTTTGATTTTCCAGCTTGTAGGTCATCTTCAAACCTTTGAAACCCAGTTTGTTTTAACATGAAAATTGAAAAAAAAATGTTTAGCATTGTTTATCTTTTATTGGGTCCGAACTACGCTCGGTCTGATTCATGCGGGGTCATGATACGTAGGCAATCTCCATAAGATTCGACCACCACCAAAATAAAAAAAATATAATAATAAATAAATAAAAGAGAGTGTGGAAGATTTTCAGGGGGCACAATTGTCTAACTGCTTAGGTACATTGTATCTCTGATACATGATTGTCTGTCCAATGCCCTAACACTAACGTGATGGCTTCCCTTTGATGTGTCCATATATAGAAAGTGGTTGGTTGTGGTAACTCCTCCCTGCAAAGCAAAATCAAAGGACAATGGCTCAGAACCGCAGAACCGAGTGGATCGGTACTGATGACCGACAACAATTGGTCGAACAGAACAACAGGTTGGTAGAAGAAGTGAAAATGCTGAGACAGCATGTGGCAGACATGTATCAGGCATGGATAACGGGAAAAGCACCACCCCCTCCACCGCCAAGCCTCTTGAACTCGGTCATTTCCCAAGCACCCAACACCATAATGGAAGATTCTCCATACTCTCCATCCCAACCCATTTATGGCAGCTTTCCCAGCTATCCGAGTAGCTCCATCACTCTTCAATGTTTCTCCGCTCCCCAACACCACTTCTTTCCCCGTGACCTCAAAAGCCATACCTCACTTCCCAGGTACCCGACTCCACGAAATGCTTACCCACCCATACAAGCCTACCAAAAGCCATCTGGATCAGGTTTCCGGCCCTGTCAACATGCAAGAATGAAGAGGTTGCTGAAACGAGAAAAGGCTCTCACCCCTATCGGGGTATCTTATGCCAGTCTGTTTGAAAGGCTAAGGCATGCTGGCTCGATTGAACCACTCCCCGCATGTACTCCAAATCCACTTGCAAGGAGCTTTGATCCGGCAGCGCGATGCGCCTACCACTCCAATGTCATAGGGCACAACATTGAGAGCTGTCATAGTTGGAGAAGGGAAGTAGAGAAAATGATCCAAGAAGGGCGGGTTGTGATTAATAACAGTGACATGGTGCACTCGAGCCCCCTCGAACTTGCCGACGGATGTTGATGATATTGAAGCTGGTAATGGTCTTGGCAGTATCGATGCAAAGCTCAGTGGCTAAGATGCCAGTCTTGATAAAGTGGAAGGACGCTCTGTTCCTTGGTTAACAAGAAAGAAGCTTGTGGTGGCTTATTTTGTTGACATTTATGTTGTTCGGATTATTAGGGTTATAAGTCGGATATTGTCTTGTCCAGTTTGTTTTAGGATTTTGTTCTGGACTATTTTGTTTGTTTTGTTATTTAAACCATTTCACCAGTAGTCTAATACAAAATCCGGTCTTTCTTTATTTCCAGTCATCTCTTTGTTTAGTCCTTTTATCATTTTTGTTCAGTGCCGATTCTAGTGACATGACATGCGCACACAGTTTGGGCCTAACTTTAAAAGTTAATCGTAAAACCCTGGAAAGGCGATCAGACCATTTAAAGGAAATAAGAACGGTTTGGGATTATTTGAAGCCCGAGTCATGTGGAACTGGGGCAAGTTAAACACAAAGAAAACCGTTAAAATCAAGATTTGCCAAATTGGCGTGAGGGTCATTCATGATAATGAGACTGTCGCCCAACGATGTTTTAGAAATAACAAAGGGAAAAGCAAATGTTTAACATAATTGTCAAGCCCAGCACCGTCGGAAGAGACTATAAATCTATTATTTGTTGTGTTGTTTGCATTTGGCATGTTTTGAAGACTGGAATGACGAAGGCATTTTGTTCTGCTACCTAAACACTTTATCCTTCGTTACCCCTTTTGAGCCTTACTTATTTTTCTTTCATACCCCTCGTTCGGAATCAGTAAAAACGACTAGAAAACGCGAGCATGGCATGAAAACATGAAAAAAAAGAAAGAAAAGAAAACAACAAAACGAAAAAGAAAAGAAAAGAAAAGTGATAACAAAAAAAAAAAAGAAAGTCAAATGAAAACAGAGGAATTGGGAACTACGTTTGACCTGATTCCTCAAAGAGGATACGTATGCGCTTCACAGCTCGGTCATAGGGTGCATAGTGTGCATAATGTGCATGGTATGCATGGTGTAATAAATAAAAATAAAAAAAAAATTTAATAAATAATCCCCAAGCAAGAAACTGGGGCAAGGGTTGCGCTTGTGGTAAGCAAAATTGGTTCCGAATGTTATAATTTTAAACCTCCAATTTATTTTGTTTTGAGCCTTTAATACCCTTTCTTTCTAAGCCTATCCAAAAAACCCACATTACGGTCCAAAGAAAGACCTTCTGATCAGTCTGCAAAAGATGCCAAGTCAGACAAATGAGAGTCTTACCGGTGAACATAACACTCTTTTCCACAACAGAAAGGACTCTAATCTCCAGCAGAGAGAGTCATACCGGCAACACTCCAAATCCCCAGCGGGAAAGTGATACAAATGAGAGAGTCTTATCAGTGAAAATCTTCACGGACACCATAAGGCGATGAAAGCTGAGAGAAAAACCAAAATGAGAGAGGCTTGATAGTGAAAACCCTTCGGGCACTACAAGTCGAATAAGATTAGGAATCAGATGGAGAATTGCCAATTGAAGGTCTTGAAAGACGATTGACGGCAGAGGATAGGCCACATGTGCATGTCATGACCATTAGAGTCGTTGTTTTCGTTTGATAGGTTTTTATTTATAGTTTCTTTTGTAAAAGAGTCATCGTTTCCTTTGTCTTTTATTTTGTTTCTTTTATCTTTCTCCTTTCATAGAAAAACTCCCCAATAGAGTCTGTCTGGTCATAACAAGTGTGAATTGACTTCAAAATATGTCATCAGCTTCCCAATTATACAAAATGAGATCTGACTAGTGCATCCAAATGGTATAGTCACCGGAGGAACAAATGCGAGGCCAGTGTCAAGAAAATATCCCCAGCAAAAGGGAATTGACAAAAGGATTGACGAGTGTCAAAAGGGATATCCTTGCCAAAACCAAAGTTATAAACCTCAAGGCCAAAACCCGTAGGCAAATCAAGGAGAGCAATGAGCATGATTTGGGAAATTCATACTAGGACTAAAAGGTCGGGGAAATGCCAGCTTCCGAGCTATGTCACAAAAGAAGACGGATATCCCCAACAGGAAGGGATTATCCCCAGCACATAATATCTTCCCCAACAAGTTGTGGAACGCAGAGCAAGGAAGGAGAAAGGGAAAAGCCATCCCAGTAGGGGTATCACAACCAACCACCATGTTTTAAACTAACAAATTTTGTTTGATTTGAAACAGGTAAATGAAATGGCATTGATGCCAGAAATGCATGCCCCAAGGGATATTATCAAACTGGGGCAGAAAATTTTCCTTCCGCTTAGAAAATTTTCTGGAAGTCAGGTACCCATGCGGGGAAGAATAAAGATAACACCAGTCTCAAGGGAAGTGGTCTTAGAACCAGTGTTGCCCCCAACATAATAAGTTTCTATGGAGGAAGTTGTTCCCCAGCAAAGGGATGAAACTTGAGCTCAGTGAAGCACTAGTTCTGAAAGAATCAGAATCCCCCAACGGTGTTATCCTCGACAGCGTTATCCCCAGCTGATAACATTTTACCCCCCAACAGGTAAGTAAATAATTCCCCAACAGTGTTATCCCCAGCAAGTATTCGAGGTAAGACATTTTCAAGTCTTAAGGGTATTTTGGGTTCATCCGCCCTCGAATAGGATATTTTGGGTTCATCCGCCCTCGAATAGGATATTGTGGGTTCATCCGCCCTCGAATAGGATATTGTGGGTTCATCCGCCCTCGAATAGGATATTTTGGGTTCATCCGCCCTCGAATAGGATATTTTGGGTTCATCCGCCCTCGAATAGGATATTTTGGGTTCATCCGCCCTCGAATAGGATTTTATTTTCAAAGTTGTTGTTGAAGCCAGGCGCCCACCTGAATAACGAGAGGAATACTTTTCTTGTCTGTCCATTGCATATTTTAGGCGCCCACCTGTATAACAAGGGAATACATTCCACGCCTTTGCCAATAGGAGACGCACTTCCTAAGTCTAGTTCCGCCAATAGGAGACGCACTTCCTAAGTTAGTTTCACCCATAGGAGACGCATTTCCTCCTAAGTTTAGTTTTACCCATAGGAGACGCATTTCCTCCTAAGTTTAGTTTACCCATAGGAGACGCATTTCCTCCTAAGTTTAGTTTACCCATAGGAGACGCATTTCCTCCTAAATTTACTTTTACCCACAGGAGACGCATTTCCTCCTAAGTTTAGTTTTACCCACAGGAGACACATTTCCTCCTAAGTTTAGTTTTACCCATAGGAGACGCATTTCCTCCTAAGTTTAGTTTACCCATAGGAGACGCATTTCCTCCTAAGTTTAGTTTACCCATAGGAGACGCATTTCCTCCTAAATTTACTTTTACCCACAGGAGACGCATTTCCTCCTAAGTTTAGTTTTACCCATAGGAGACGCATTTCCTCCTAAGTTTAGTTTACCCATAGGAGACGCATTTCCTCCTAAGTTAGCATTGAAGTTGGGAGCCCGCCCATATAACAGAGGCATACATTTCTGTCCTTTTACTTTCTGTTCTAGGTCGCCCACCAGTAAAATGCGGGAATACTTTCTGTTCTAGGTCGCCCACCAGTAAAATGCGGGAATACTTTATGTTCTAGGTCGCCCACTAGTAAAATACGGGAATACATTTATGTTCTAGGTCGCCCACCAGTAAAATGCGGGAATACATTTCAGTTCTAGGTCGCCCACCAGTAGAATGCGGGAATACTTTTAAGTTCTAGGTCGCCTACCAGTATAATGCGGGAATACATTTCAGTTCTAGGTCGCCCACCAGTAAAATGCGGGAATACTTTTAAGTTCTAGGTCGCCCACCAGTATAATGCGGGAATACATTTAAGTTCTAGGTCGCCCACCAGTATAATGCGGGAATACATTTAAGTTCTAGGTCGCCCACCAGTATAATGCGGGAATACTTTTAAGTTCTAGGTCGCCCACCAGTATAATGCGGGAATACATTTTAAGTTCTAGGTCGCCCACCAGTATAATGCGGGAATACATTTAAGTTCTAGGTCGCCCACCAGTATAATGCGGGAATACATTTAAGTTCTAGGTCGCCCACCAGTATAATGCGGGAATACTTTTAAGTTCTAGGTCGCCCACCAGTATAATGCGGGAATACATTTTAAGTTCTAGGTCGCCCACCAGTATAATGCGGGAATACATTTAAGTTCTAGGTCGCCCACCAGTATAATGCGGGAATACATTTAAGTTCTAGGTCGCCCACCAGTATAATGCGGGAATACATTTTAAGTTCTAGGTCGCCCACCAGTATAATGCGGGAATACATTTAAGTTCTAGGTCGCCCACCAGTATAATGCGGGAATACATTTAAGTTCTAGGTCGCCCACCAGTATAATGCGGGAATACTTTTAAGTTCTAGGTCGCCCACCAGTATAATGCGGGAATACTTTTAGCTCTAGAGTTTGGAATCAGTAGCCCCACCTGAAGACGGAAGGTTACAACAGAGAGCCCCAAGCAGGAAAAACAATAAAATCCCCAGCGCCAAGAAGCAGAAGTCTGCCAAAGCAAGCGCACATTCAAAAGGAAGAAAGAACGCGTCTCAGAAGAAGCAGTTCGGAAACATTGTAGCATGCCCAGTATGACAATACTGATGAAGAGACATACCACTGAAGAAACCAGTGGAAGATTTAAAGAAGAAAGCCATGTTCCCAGCAAATCAAACAAAGTGATGAAAACTGGCATTCAGAAAGGCGGGGGACCAGCATCCTCTCCCAAAGTCACAAGATAAAGGCATCGGAGGAAAGCGTTAGCCGACAAGAAAGCAAGGCAGCAAGAACAAGTGGAAAAAGGATAAGATCTCATGATCCTCAGTCTAGCTTAGCTTCTTGTTTTCCTTTTAGAGCAATGTAACAGGGAGATCGGTTGAGCAGTAGCATCATACAGCAGCATGCAACAGCGCACAACGACAGCAAGCACTACAGTCACACGGTAGTCCCAGCTACCAAAATTTCCCGAACTACATTGACCTGATTCCTGTTTCAGCCCAGGATATGTAGGAAACCTCTGAAGCAAAGGTTCGGTCAAATCGTTTTCAAAAAATGCTTCACACGGAGTATTCTGACGGGCAAAATCACTCGCTTTATCTTTGCGCGAAAACCCTTCGTGTCTTCGTGCAAAGAGGGGCAACTGTAAGCACGTGATTTTTGCTTCACGAGCAATCACTCCCAAAGGAAAACAAAAGAAAAATAGTAACAAATGGCTTCGCTGTACAAATTTTTTTCCCTTTTCGTGACATGTGTTATTAGTCGTTTGTAGGTCTGTCCATTTTGCATCTAGACATTATCAAACAAAAAATACAAAAATGCCTGTCGTTAAAAGAAAATTCAAAAAATATATATGTATATGCGCATCGTTCGTTCTAGGCTTTTAGTTCACTTACTTAAATATTTTGTGATAATTGTGTTAAAATATTGCATTGTTGTTTAGTTTTAATCTCGTTATTTTATTTATTTTGTTATTTTTATTTTTTATTTTTTTGTTTTAAAAGAAAAATGAAATTAGAAAACAAAGAGGGAAGGAAATCGGTTGGGCCCAAAAGAAATGAAACGAAAACAGGCCCAACCAGCACTGATCCAGTCCAAAACCGGCTGCCTAAGCAGCAATTCAAACGACGCCGTATGAGGGCGTTCGATCTGAGCCATCCGGCCAGGCCAATCCAACGGCTCAGGACCTCTATCAGTAACCCGTTTCAAAACCCGACCCAAATAACCAGCCTGACCCAACCCCTCACTTAAACCAAACGACCCCGTTTAACTACCAAACGACCCCGTCTCAGTTCTCACCCTCAGATCCAAGCCGTTGAGATCATCTGATCTAACGGCTCAGATCCAATCCCATAGACCATATATAAACCTTCCCTTACACCCACGCCCCCTATACCAACACCCCACCCCTTCGTCCCCAAGCTCAAACCCGGACCTCCCATTAGAAACCCTAGCCGCCCCCGTCTCCCTCGCCATTAAAGCCGGCGGCATGGACGCCGGTGGCCACCTCCTGAACACCCTAAGACCCCCTCACTCTCCTGAACATGGATCTGTTACTCCCTAGACTCGAATCACTTTCCTTCGTCTCGAATCTTCATTTGAAGATTTGAGTCGAACCTGGACCTATGCCAAACCACCCCATCTTCATACCAGACACTCCCCTGACCTTCCTCGTGACTAAACCAAGCTTGGTTTGGTCCGAATCTACCCACAACTCCCTAAAAATCAGATCTGGAAATCCAGACCTTAGAACACATGCACCTGGGGAACCCGGCCAGTCTTGACAAGGGTTTGAGGTCTAATAGACCTTAATCAAGGTGTTCTCATGTGAGAACACCCTGATTAAAGTTTGTTCGGCCTCAAGGGTTCGAAGTTGAATCAGAATTTGGGTCATTTTTGATTTCAAACCTTTTTGGTAAGTTTTTCTTTCTTTTGTTTTAGTTCTAATTAAGTTGTCAGCATGTTCTGTTGTGTTTGTTTGTTATGTTGTTATTTTTATTTCGGATTTCTTCCATCTCTGTTAAAGGCCTTTTATTTGGTCGATTGTCTTCTGTTTGTTCTGAATACACTCTGTGATAAACATGATCGTCAGTTAGATTAGTCGTCAAATGAACTAATTCATATAGGCCCAGTAATTTAACAAAAGTTGTCTGATACCCCTTAGGTCCCTGAACGTATTGTTTATACGAGCGACTGATTATTACCTGCTATAATTAGTATAGTCGACTCGATAAATGTCGTCGATTAGTTTTCTATAACTAATGAATCGAATGAGCTAATAATGTCGCATGACTAATGAGCCTGTATTGTGATTTGAATGTTGGGCATTACCCATGAATGGTAGTTTGTAACTACATTGTAAACAATTAAAGGCCAGGTTGGGGCAGTTCTGAAATCGAATGTTCAAAGCCCAAAGTGCCCTGATGCTGCAATAGGCAGGGCAGTAATAATCCAGGGTTAACAAGGGCATTCTGGGGTGTTGAAAAAGACAGAAAAGATTAGTATAAATGGGCTGACAAGTAGGGTACTAATTTAGGATTAAACTAATACCAATGGGGAACAAGACACAAGGGTATGGGGCTTAAATTGAATAATAAAATGATGCCCATAACTCCTGATTAAACAAAACCAGGCGTGGGGAACAAAAGGGGCTGGCACCAAAGATGCTTAGGCATGGGCTTTAACAGGGTATGGGCAGGCTGCAAGTTGCAGCATGAGGGCAGCCTAGCTGCACCGAGTCATTTGGCTTATAAATAGGCCATTTGAGAACTTAAAAGGGGATGGACATTTCTTAGTCTTCAGAAAAGAAAAACAAGAAACATAAAGTCTCAGAATATTGTAACCAAACACTGTCTGAAAATTACATAAGAGTTTATGTTGGTTTAGCTGTCTTGGCCAATTACTGTTGGTTGCCTGTTTGAGCTGCTTGTGGTTGTTGAATTGCTGGGGTGTTTACATTGAATACTCTGCTGTCTCTGCTGGTTCCTACTCTGTTTCTGGGATTTGTTGTTTGTTGCTCGACTACTCGGGAGCTTCATCTTTGTTGGTTGATTTTGTTGCTGTGTTGTTGCTGTGTGTCTGCTGCTGCTGTATTCGTTGCATACTACTCAACTGATCACTTTCTTTCTTCCTTTCCTTCCTATACCAGGTACACACCCAATACACTGTCAGATGTAGCTGGAAATTTGAGCATGAATGTAAATGAAAGACCTGAAGAATTTTGTTTATATACATAGTTTGCCCTTTTAAATATCATGTAATGTAGGAAATTTTATGCCTGTTTTGGATGTTGGAGATAGCCTTCAGGCCTGATAACTATCAATGAATGTTAGTTGAATGTTAGATTGTGTATATAGGATGGTGATAAGAGTATGCCTAAGGCAACAGGTTGTATCTCAGATTTAGTGCAATAGTGTAGTATAAGCATGTAATGTATGCCAAGCATAAAATTCGTACACTAAATGAGTTCTTTCCTTTCCAATAAATTGCTATATATAACTCTTAAAACCATGTCTTAAGATCAGGAACACAAATTCAGGGCCTCAACCTCACAAGGGTCGAGTTCAGGCCAAAACAGGCCAAGCCGGCCTGCTTCGAACAAGCAGTGGCCCAGGTCTGGCCAATCACGCTGGGCTGGATTTGGGCCTGTGATTACTTGTTCGGACAGCCTCGTTTCTGATTTTAGGCATTTCTGAATGTTGTTACAAACAACTTGCAAGCATGTAATTAATTAGGACTATCTACTGTTTTCAATTGATAAGGACAAACGCGATAAGAAACGTAGTTGCTATAGGATATCCTTTTAAAATAAGAACGAGATGAGCCTCGATGAAAATAAACAAAACGTGCAAATGCGGGGCCCTTGTTTAAATGTATATTATCGAAGCATTTAGGTTCCAGGACGGGTTGTTTAGCAAATCTCACAACCCTCCTAAAATAACAATACGATAGACTCTTTAGGACGCGCCTTAATAAATCTTACCTTCTTAAACTCGGGTGCGCATTTATGCGACCCAAATCCAATTCTCAACGGAGTCGAAATGTGTTTCTAATCACGGGTACATTGACTGTGACGTGGTTCGAGATGCATGTCCATGACGTTGCAAATTCATTAAAAATAAAGAACGAGATGAGCCTCGCCAAATAAAAAATACAAATTGCGGGGCCCTCAGTCAATATTTGCTTTAAAAATTATTTGGACTTCGGGATGGACCGTTAGTAAAATTCCACGGTCTTACCCAAAATAAATACGCTAGTCGCTTTAGGCGCGTCTTTAATAATTTAATTTCTTTAAACTCGGGTGCGCATGGATGTGACCCAAATCCAAATCTCAACGGAGTCAAAGTATGTCGACGACCACGGGTACATTGATTGTAACGCGGTTCGAGATACATTTTCACAACGTTGCAATTCCTGATAAAAACAGTAAAGTGATAAAAGCGGTTTAAAGATAAAATTTGCACACAAGTTCATATTGTATTTAAAATCAGATAAATAAGCCAAATATAACAGTTGAGCGACCGTGCTAGAACCACGGAACTCGGGAATGCCTAACACCTTCTCCCGGGTTAACAGAATTCCTTATCCGGATTTCTGGTACGCAGACTGTAATATAGAGTCATTCTTTTCCTCGATTCGGGATTAAAATTGGTGACTTGGGACACCCTAAATCTCCCAAGTGGCGACTCTGAAATAAATAAACCAATCCCGTTTCGATTGTCCTTTAATTGGAAAAAACTCCCTTGCGCCCCCGCGGGTGCGGAAAAAGGAGGTGTGACAGCTCTGGCGACTCTGCTGGGGATCCTTTTGACCCAGAACCACTGGTTCAGGGTTAAGAATTCGAGCTGGAAATAATTGTTATTATTTGGCTTTATTATTATCTGGTTTTTTACGTGTTTGAGCCTAATGTGCTAAATGCTGCTTTTACTGCTTTGATATTATTTGGACTGTATATATAAACTGTGCCGAAACCCTTCTCTTCTCTCTTGAGGAGCGCACGCTGGTCGTGGCTTCTTTCTGTTAGTGTCATATGCCAAAATAGAACGAGGATTCGGAGGAGTTGCAAAATCGGATGGCCTTTTGGTTACCGGTACACAGCTCCCATCCTTGGCTCGAGTTGTCCGCTCGGGTAAGCCAGGTCTAGAACAAACACCCAGGTTCTGAACGTAGTATAACAAAGCCACATGCCAGGATCCCTAGTAGGAACGTTTATTTGCATCATGTGCATTTGACTTAGGGGACTCAACACAGGGGTTGGGTCCGTCTAGGACTAGCAACCTGATATGAAAAGACCATCCTGCTGCATCCTGCTTGCTTTATGCATTTACTTGTTTCAAGGCTTGCATGCTGACCGGTTTCGGAATAACGGATAAGGAGATAATTATTTTTGAGAGGACTCTGCCAGAATTTTGAAAAAAAAAAAAAAGAAAAAAAAAAACAAATAGTGTGTCTTATTAATTTGTTTTAGCAAGGGTCTTTGATTCATCTCTAAGAGAAAAATAGTGTGTCTCCAAATTTCGGCTTATGCCTGAACTACGCCAGTTCAATTCTCGCAGGGTGCAAGATACATAGGCAACCCCCATCGGGCTCAACTCGTTTTTCAAAACATAGGTACAAACCAAATAACGAAAGTTTTAAGGTAACATCGTACTTTTCAGAAACAACCAAAATTTCGTTTTTCTAGAAAAATAGTGTGTCAATTTGTGTATTTGAGTCCAATGAGTCTGGATCTTTGCTTAATCACCCCAATAAACATGCAGAATGAGCATGAATCCAAGTTTGCCGGTAACAGTTAGAAGCAAAATCCCCCTGGAAGTGCGATTATGGTGGGAGGATTTGGAAAAGTCAGAGCAAGACAAGGTCAAACTGCACCTGGGAGGTTTGGTTGATTTGTTAAAAGTCAGGCCTCGGTGCGACATCATAAAGGCTTTGGTTACATTTTGGGATCCGGCCCACAACGTGTTCCGTTTCTCAGATTTTGAACTCACCCCAACCTTAGAAGAAATGGCGGGTTACATGGACGTCACTGAAGGTCTAAGACACAAATACCTGATCGCTCCAAGGGCTGTGAATTCACACAAATTCATGGATCTGTTGAAGATAAGCAAAGGAGTCCCATACGCTGAACTGGATAAAGGTTTTTCTACCCTACAATTCATATACCAGAGGTACGGGAGCAAGGGAGGATTTAATGATCCAGAAAGTGGTATTTGTAGCAGGGGAAATCTGGTAAAATGGAATGAGCATAGGCGGTTCGCTTTTATGGTGGCATTTTTGGGCCTTGTGGTGTTTCCCCGAAAAGATAGAAATATCGATCTAAAGGTGGCTGGAATCGTCAAAATCCTGATTACCAACGATAAAAGCATCCTTGCTCCCATGATAATGTCAGAAATATACCGAGCCCTCACAGCTTGTAAAGCTGGAGCAGACTTCTTCGAAGGGTGCAACTTGTTGTTACAGATGTGGATGATCGAACACTTGTGTCACCATCCTCAGTATATGCACTACATGTCTACAAATGGGGGCTGCATCGAGGGTTATAGCCTAAGGGTTTCAGGTTTTCGATCGCCGGGAGGGTTTGAAGAATGGATATCCTATCTCCGGATCATCACCGCAGACCAAGTAAACTGGACTTTGGGTTGGCTTTCTGTGGAAGAAATCATATACATGCCCGCCACTGGTCCTCACTTCCTCTTGATGGGACTCAGGGGTATTCAACCTTATGCCCCTTACAGGGTAATGAGACAGTTGGGAAGATGTCAAGTACCACACCCGGACGAAGATCTCAGCACTTATGCAGTCGAGGTCAGCAGTGACGGCCAATTTCCTGAAAAGACAGTTCGTTGCATATGAAGTGAATGCCAGTACTTGACGGCAAATACCCGGGTAAAAGATATGTCTAGGGGTGAAGTCTCGCCGGCCTATCTCACTTGGCAGAACAAGAAGAACATCGTGAAACGGCCAACCAAACGGCCTCACCTCCGAAATTTTGTTGAGTCATCGCAAGGACAATGGGACTGGCTCGCAAAAGAGGAGGGTTACCTGGTTGAAATTAGGAAGCTGAAGCGACAAGTTGAAAGGATTGTATTCGAAAAAAACGTGCAAGTCGCCCAAGAGCAGGCTGAAAAAGATAAGCTAGCCCAAGAGAACCAAACCCTGAGGGCCCGCCTTCGTCAAGCCAGTAAGAATAACATCGACCGACAGAAGCGCTGCTCCGACGAAAGATTGATAGCCAGTTTGAGAAATCAGGTCATCCAGAGCCAAGAAGAATTAGACCAATCAGAGGCTTGCATAGCAAGGATGAGGGCCAAATGGGCAGAAGGTACAATGGCCCGGAGGAAGCGCCTACAGCAAGTCATGAGGAATTGTGAACTGAGCGTCAAAACAGCAAAGGAAACAAATGCTGCTCTGCAAGAGCGGATCTTCAAGCAAACACAAGATGCCCAAGCCGACCGAAGACGCTATTACAATGCAATGACAAGGATGGAAAGGCAAATGGATATGTTCCAGGATCAGCTCGCCACCAATGCACAAACGCTAGGATTGAAAAGCCGACAGATAAGGCAATTGTTCGCAGAAAGGGACAACATTCGAGCAAGAATTGACGAAATCGGGCATTACATCTACCTAAAATGTTTGGCATGCGAGCAAACACCTCGGGAAACCCTCATTGCTTCCATCATGGGCTGCGTCCACCGGATTATGAACGAGTTGAAGAGCTTGCAAAGAGGCCTTACACCTAGGGCCGCGAAAGGGCCGAAAGATGCCTCGTGGGTCCCTAAGTTGGAAAATTAGTTGACCAAGTCCTGGTCGTTTTGTTTGTTGTTTCCCCATATGTTGTTTTCTTTTCCTCAAACCAAGTTTAAAACCGAGGAGTCTGTACTGTTGCTATTTTGTTTGAAGTAATGTGTAATAGCAAATTTTGATAATGAAATTAAGTGACTCCGGAAGAATTTCTATGTGTCTTTACTTTGAGGCAGAACTACGCCTGGTCTGATTCACGCGGGGACGTGATACGTAGGCAATCCCCATAAGATTCGACCGCTTTTAATAAATAAAGAAAAGAAAATGTAAATAAAATAAAACGCAGGGTTTCGCAAAATACTTTAAAGAGACGAATGAGCAAACCGGGATGACGCATGTTGTTTGAAGCAAAGCATGTAGAAACGGTTAACTGCCTAGGTGCATTGCATCCTCTATGTGTTATGATCAAATCTGTTAAGCTCTAACACTAACAAAGTTTGTTGTTGTCTGATACCAGACAGTTAGTTGTTAAAGAATTCTGGCAACACATTCATACCAAACCAGATCCAAAGGACCGATAGCATCAAGCATGACTACTTCGGAGAATAGAAATGAAGAAGAAAGGCCGATGAGCCAGTTGTTAAAAGAAGCGATGGAAAAGATTGAAAGGATGGGACTAGAAATGAATGCAATGCAACTAGCCCTAGCCAAAACACAAAAGAGTCCTGAAACACTGGGACACATGCCGGAGTACCCTCACTCTGGCCCTTCCACAAGCCGCCCAAATCCCCTCTATCATCAAGAAAGAAGCCCTCATGATTCCCAAGCTCCACCACCCCATCAACCTCTCCCAACACCCAATATTCCCATTTTTGTGGGACCTGCATCAGCCCCTTTGCAGCGAACGACCAGTGAGCCATTGTTTCAGGCTCACGATACACAATACTATCCCCCTGAGCCTACATTCCATGCACCCGAACCACAGGCTTACAATCCCCATTTGGAAGTACCGGCAGAGGTTGAGAAGCCGGTTAAGGCCCCTGAACAGGATGAAGTGTTGAGAAAGTTCAAAAGCCTGGAGCAATCCTTCAGGAACTTGCACGGGCTGGGCAATCAAGTCAGCGTGGCATACAAAGATCTGTGCCCTTTCCCAGATGTCCAACTCCCGGCTGGGTTCAAGATGCCCAAGTTTGATTTATATGAAGGGCACGGTGATCCCATGGCACATTTGCGGGGATTCTGTAGCAAAATGAGAGGGGCAGGAGGCAAGGATGAGCTTTTGATAGCTTATTTCGGCCAAAGTCTGAGCGGATCTGCACTGGAATGGTATACCAGGCAGGATTTCAGCAGGTGGTACACGTGGGATGATCTGGCGCAGGCTTTTGCAGGTCATTTCCAGTACAATCTAGAGATAGTCCCTGACCGTCTCACGTTATTGAGAACTGGGAAGAAACCCGGGGAAAGTTTTCGCGAGTTCGGGTTCCGCTGGAGAGAACAAGCAGCTAGAGTCGATCCTCCCATGAGAGAGGGAGAGATGGTGGACTATTTTTTGCAGACATTGGATCCAACCTACTTTGGTCACTTGGTGACAACGGTTGGAAAATCTTTCAACGAGGTGGTCAAAATAGGGGTCATGATAGAAGAAGGTTTGAGGTCGGACAAGATCTTGAACTATTCGGCACTCAAAGCCACGACCCAGGCTATTCAAAGCGGCACGGGGGGTGCGCTTAAGAAGAAAGAAAGAAGAGGTTGCCACGATCGAGGCAGGCAGTTGGTCCAGGGCTGGCAGGCCGCACTACAACCAACCCAGGCCTCACAGGTCAAACTACCCATACAACCCACCACAAAATTTCTATCCACCTCGAGAACCACATTGTTCCGTACACCAAGCCCAGGTATACACTCAGCCTCCGGTTCGCCCACAATGGCGCGCACCGGCTCCCCAGAACATATATGCACCACCACAAAACACCTACCCTCCACCAAGGGCATATAGAAACCCTTCAGGGGCAGGTTTCCGGGGAAATCCAGATGCTAGGAATGACAGGTTGCGGAAGCAAAGAACCTTCACCGAACTGGGAGAAACCTACACCGCTGTGTTCCACAAGCTGCGGCAATTGGGTTTGGTTAGTCCTGTCCATACTCGGGAACCAAATCCCCCACCTCAGAATTTGGATCGTTCAATCAGTTGTGAATACTGTTCAGGGATGCTCGGGCACGATACCGAGAAGTGTTGGAAGTTAAGGCATGCCATACAGGATCTTATTGACACCAATAAGATCGAGGTCCAGACACCGGAGGCTCCTAACATCAACCAAAACCCACTGCCAGCGCACCACGAAACTCACATGATTGAGTTGGTGTGTGAGGGAGGAGAATTAAGAAAACCCTCACAAACAGTGATGATGATCCAAGCCGCCCCGAAAGAAGTCTTAACCAGTGGAGGAACAAGTGTACAGTCGCAGGGAGAAGGCGTCAAGCCGGTAGTGATATTGGGGAAGAGCCCGTCCATCATAGCAAGCAAACCCGAGCCAAGCAAGTTGGTAATACCAGGGATCCTGCCCACACCGGCAGTCATGTTGAAAGGGGTATGTAGAGAACGGGTGACCATAAAGCCGGTGGTCCAACTGCCGATGATTGACAGCAGGGCTGTGCCCTGGAAATATGAAAAGGCAGTGGTGACGTACCAAGGAAAACAGGTGGAAGAAGTCAGTTGTGAAGCGCAAGGGCTGACTCGATCAGGTCGATGTTTTGCTCCGGTGGAGTTAAGAAAAACCAACCCAGTGGCAACCAAGAAGCCAGTGTCAGAAGAAGAGGCTGAAGAATTCCTGAGGAAGATGAAAGTACAAGACTATTCTGTGGTTGAGCAGCTGAGAAAAACACCTGCCCAGATCTCACTATTGTCATTACTCCTCCATTCCGAGGAACATCGTCGGGCCCTGTTAAAGATATTGAACGAGGCCCATGTACCCAGTGAGATTTCTGTAAACCACCTGGAAACCATTGCCAGCAAGATTTTCGAGGTGAACAGAGTGACATTCTCAGATGATGACCTGCCGGTGGAAGGAACGGAGCACAATAAAGCTCTATACCTAGCTGTCAAATGTGAAGACTCGGTGGTAACCCGAGTATTGGTGGATAACGGCTCAAGCGCCAATATTTGTCCATTATCCACCCTGGACCAGTTAAAGATTGACCGTGGAAGAATCCGGGAGAATAGCATCTGTGTCCGGGGGTTTGACGGAAACGGAACAGCCACTGTGGGGGATGTTGTACTTGAACTGACCATTGGTCCGGTCCTGTTTACCATGGAATTCCAGGTATTGGACGCCACGGTATCTTACAACTTGCTGTTAGGACGACCCTGGATTCATGCAGCTAAAGCGGTGCCTTCCACCCTACATCAGACAGTGAAGTTCGAGTGGGAAAGACAAGAGGTCGTGTTGCACGGCGAGGATACAACATGCACCATGAGCGGAACCATTGTGCCTTTCATAGAGACCACTGATGACAAGGGTCCCTGGGTCTACCAGATTCTCGATACAGGGTCGGCCAACAAAATTTCTGAAGGAGAAATCATCCCGCACCCTAGGGTAGCTGCCGCAACAGTCATGATGGTATCAGAAATGCTGGGTAATGGATTTGTGCCGGGAAAAGGCCTGGGAGTTGAACTTCAAGGGATAGTCCAACCTGTTTCCCTTCCTAAGAATCTGGAAACCTTCGGGTTGGGGTTCAAACCAACCGCAGCAGACAGGAAGGAGGCGCGAAGAATGAAGAAGAGGGTCTGGTTTCTGCCTAAACCAGTGCCACGCCTCTCAAGGTCTTTTGTTAAAGCAAGTGCCAAGGGGTCAGCGATCCCAAAGATTCGAGGACCTTTGATCGGTATAAATGAAGACCTGAATCAGAGTTTTGAGAGGCTATTCACAGATGTCAGTATGGTGGAAGCTGGAGAAGGTTCCAGCAGAGCAGAGATACAATTTGTGGGGCCTGAGGCCAAGACCAACAATTGGACAGTTACTCCTCTTCCTGTCCGAGGGGAGTCTTGGTAGTAGGCTTTGATTAATGTTTTGTTTGTTTGTTTGTTTGATCGGATTATTCAAGGGTGTAATCCAAGTTTTTACTTTCGTTTTTGTAAAAGTGTGAACCCTTTTATCCCGCAAATTTAATAAAGTTCTCCTCTTTTGTCTCATTTTAATTTTTGTCTTGTTCTTTTTCTTTCTGAACAGTTCTCTTTTTACTGGTTCTAATGACATGGCATGCACAGCGGATCTGCGACCTAGTCTAATAAATCAATCTGAAACCGACTCAATGATGCAAAAGGTCGTTTGTGACGATGAATCTGAATGTGACGAAGGTGAAGCCTTCGAAGAAATAAACAGAGAACTGTGCCAATTTGAAGAGAAACCCAAGCCTAACCTAAATGACACCGAGGCTGTGAATCTAGGAGACGCTGATAACGTCCAAGAGACCAAAATTAGCATCCACATTGAGCCGAATGTCAGAGCAGAATTGATCAAAACTCTCAGGGAATTCAAAGACGTTTTTGCCTGGTCATATGATGATATGCCTGGATTAAGCACCAATTTAGTGGTTCACAAATTACCCACTGACCCGGCATACCCTCCGGTCAAGCAAAAACTAAGGAAATTTAAAACGGAAATGAGTGTAAAGATCAAGGAAGAAGTGATTAAGCAGTTACAAGCGAAGGTCATTCGGGTTACTCGGTATCCCGAGTGGTTGGCCAATGTGGTACCAGTCCCAAAGAAGGACGGAAAAATCAGGGTGTGCGTTGACTACCGCAACCTCAACAAAGCAAGTCCCAAAGACAATTTTCCGCTACCCAACATTCATATCTTGATCGACAATTGCGCAGGGCGCGAGATCGGATCCTTTGTGGATTGCTATGCAGGTTATCATCAGATCCTAATGGATGAGGAGGATGCTGAGAAGACAGCGTTTATTACGCCATGGGGAACCTACTGCTATCGGGTAATGCCGTTCGGGTTAAAGAACGCTGGGGCAACATACATGCGAGCAATGACTGCGGTGTTTCATGACATGATACACAAGGAAATTGAGGTGTACGTCGATGATGTGATTATCAAATCTTGGCGTCAGGAGGACCATGTAGCAGACCTAAGGAGATTTTTTCAAAGACTCCGGAGGTATGATATCAAGCTTAACCCGGCCAAATGCGCATTCGGGGTTCCCTCAGGAAAGTTGCTAGGATTCATCGTCAGTCGGCGGGGGATTGAGTTAGACCCATCCAAAATTGAATCCATCCGAGATTTGCCACCACCAAGGAACAAAACAGAGGTAATGAGTTTGCTGGGTAGACTCAATTATATCAGCAGGTTCATCGCTCAACTCACAGCAACTTGTGAGCCCATATTTCGGCTGCTGAGAAAGGATGCTGCGGTAGGTTGGACAGCAGAGTGTCAGGAGGCCTTTCGACCAAATCAAAGGGTATCTGTCTAATCCACCCGTATTGGTCCCGCCTAAGCCCGGGAAACCCCTAATCCTTTACCTGACAGTCTTGGAAAATTCATTTGGTTGTGTACTGGGGCAACATGATGACACAGGAAGGAAGGAACATGCCATCTACTATCTTAGCAAGAAATTCACAGTACATGAGGTCAAGTACACTCAACTCGAGAAAACATGCTGCGCCCTAACTTGGGTAGCTCAGAAGTTGAAGCACTACCTGTCTTTATATACTACTTATCTCATATCCCGCTTGGACCCATTGAAGTATATCTTTCAGAAACCTATGCCCACGGGAAGGTTGGCAAAGTGGCAAATACTGCTCACAGAGTTTGATATCATCTACGTAACGAGGACGGCCATGAAAGCCCAGGCATTGGCAGACCATTTGGCAGAGAATCCCGTTGATGAAAAATACGAGCCTTTAAGAACGTATTTTCCTGACGAAGAGGTGATGCATACGAATGAGTTGGAATTACCTGAGGAACCGGGTTGGAAGCTTTTCTTCGATGGAGCTGCAAACGCAAAAGGGGTTGGAATAGGAGCAGTACTCATTTCTGAAACAGGACGGCATTATCCTGTTACGGCTCAACTACGCTTCTATTGCACCAACAATATGGCCGAGTATGAGGCTTGCATTCTGGGTCTGCGCTTGGCTGCTGACATGGATGTCCAAGACGTCTTGGTCTTGGGAGACTCGGACCTCTTGGTACATCAAATTCAGGGTGAATGGGAAACACGAGATCTAAAGTTCATACCATACCGACAATGCTTGCATGATCTGAGCAAGCAATTTCGATCGGTGAAGTTCAAACACATCCCGAGAGTTCACAATGAGGTTGCGGATGCCTTAGCCACCTTAGCATCAATGCTGCACCACCCTGACAAAATGTATGTTGATCCTCTACACATCCAGGTCCGTGATCAGCACGCCTACTGCAATGCCGTAGAAGAAGAAGCAGATGGCGAACCCTGGTTTCATGATATCAAGGAATACCTCAGGATGGGGATATATCCAGAACATGCTTTTGGGGACCAAAAAAGAGCCCTTCGGCGTTTGTCGAATGGTTTCTTCCTCAGTGGAGGAGTATTGTACAAAAGAACCCCGGATTTGGGATTGTTGAGATGCATAGATGCCGGGCAGGCAACGACGGTTATGGCGGAAGTACATGCCGGAGTTTGTGGGCCACACATGAGCGGATATATATTGGCAAGAAAGATCCTTCGAACAGGGTGTTATTGGCTAACCATGGAACACGACTGTATCACTTTCGTAAGGAAATGCCATCAGTGCCAGATACATGGAGATTTGATTCATTCTCCGCCAACAGAGTTACATACGATGTCAGCACCCTGGCCGTTTGTAGCATGGGGCATGGATGTCATTGGGCCCATCGAGCCAGCAGCGTCCAACGGTCATAGGTTCATTCTAGTGACCATTGATTACTTCACCAAATGGGTTGAGGCTAAAACCTTCAAATCAGTAACCAAGAAGGCAGTGGTGGACTTTGTTCACTCCCATATCATCTGCAGATTTGGGATCCCAAAAGTGATCATCACGGATAACGGTGCGAATCTTAATAGCAGCTTGATGAGAGAGGTATGCCAACAATTCAAGATTACACACCGCAATTCCACCCCATATCGTCCTAAGGCAAATGGAGCAGTCGAAGCAGCCAATAAGAATATCAAGAAGATACTGCGAAAAATGGTGGAAGGGTCCA
Organism: Nicotiana sylvestris; assembly: GCF_000393655.2. Classification (NCBI taxonomy): domain Eukaryota; kingdom Viridiplantae; phylum Streptophyta; class Magnoliopsida; order Solanales; family Solanaceae; genus Nicotiana; species Nicotiana sylvestris. The sequence continues at coordinate 18,855,336 of NC_091062.1, read as the reverse complement.
GACAATGGCACGAGAAATTACCCTTTGCCTTGTTGGGTTACCGCACTACCGTCCGGACTTCCATAGGCACAACTCCTTATTTGTTGGTGTATGGAACTGAGGCCGTGATACCAGCGGAGGTCGAAATTCCGTCCCTCCGAATTGTCGCTGAAGCCGGGATTGATGATGATGAATGGGTCAAAGCTCGATTGGAACAGTTGAGCCTGATAGATGAGAAAAGATTGGCAGCAGTGTGCCATGGTCAGCTGTACCAGAAGAGAATGGCAAGAGCGTATAATAAGAAGGTGCGCCCCAGGAAGTTTGAAGTAGGGCAGCTGGTATTGAAAAAGATCCTCCCACATCAGGTCGAGGCGAAAGGCAAATTCTCCCCAAATTGGCAAGGGCCTTATATCGTGACCAGAATATTGTCCAATGGTGCTTTGTGTTTGACAGATGTCGAAGGTAGATGTGTCGACATAGCTATCAATTTAGATGCAGTCAAGAGATATTACGCATAACTTCTTTAATTATGGCAACTTTTGGTTTATTTGTTTGTATTTGGCATTTGTTGAATAATGAGATGACGGAGGCAATTCTTTCTTCTATCCAAACACTTTTAACCCTTGCTTTCCCCTTTGAGCCTTAAGCAATTCTTTCAATACCCCTCTTTTGGATCACTAATGGGAAAGATATGAAAAAAAAGAGAAAAGAAAAGAAAAAGAAGTGAAAAGAAAAAGACATGAAAAAAATGAAAAGAAAGAAAAGAAAAAAAGAAGAAGATAAAATCACAAGAAATACAAAACCGTGGGAATTACGTTTGACCTGATTCCTCAAAGAGGATACGTAGGCGCCTCACGGCTCGGTCATAGTATGCATCATAGCAAATATAGGATGCATAATGTACATAGCGGGAATACATTTAAGTTCTAGGTCGCCCACCAGTATAATGCGGGAATACATTTCAGTTCTAGGTCGCCCACCAGTATAATGCGGGAATACATTTAAGTTCTAGGTCGCCCACCAGTATAATGCGGGAATACATTTCAGTTCTAGGTCGCCCACCAGTATAATGCGGGAATACATTTAAGTTCTAGGTCGCCCACCAGTATAATGCGGGAATACTTTTAAGTTCTAGGTCGCCCACCAGTATAATGCGGGAATACATTTAAGTTCTAGGTCGCCCACCAGTATAATGCGGGAATACATTTAAGTTCTAGGTCGCCCACCAGTATAATGCGGGAACACATTTAAGTTCTAGGTCGCCCTCCAGTATAATTGCGGGAATACATTTAAGTTCTAGGTCGCCCACCAGTATAATGCGGGAATACATTTAAGTTCTAGGTCGCCCACCAGTATAATGCGGGAATACTTTTAAGTTCTAGGTCGCCCACCAGTATAATGCGGGAATACATTTTAAGTTCTAGGTCGCCCACCAGTATAATGCGGGAATACATTTAAGTTCTAGGTCGCCCACCAGTATAATGCGGGAATACATTTAAGTTCTAGGTCGCCCACCAGTATAATGCGGGAATACATTTAAGTTCTAGGTCGCCCACCAGTATAATGCGGGAATACATTTTATGTTCTAGGTCGCCCACCAGTATAATGCGGGAATACATTTAAGTTCTAGGTCGCCCACTAGTATAATGCGGGAATACATTTAAGTTCTAGGTCGCCCACCAGTATAATGCGGGAATACTTTTAAGTTCTAGGTCGCCCACCAGTATAATGCGGGAATACATTTTAAGTTCTAGGTCGCCCACCAGTATAATGCGGGAATACATTTAAGTTCTAGGTCGCCCACCAGTATAATGCGGGAATACATTTAAGTTCTAGGTCGCCCACCAGTATAATGCGGGAATACATTTTAAGTTCTAGGTCGCCCACCAGTATAATGCGGGAATACATTTAAGTTCTAGGTCGCCCACCAGTATAATGCGGGAATACATTTTAAGTTCTAGGTCGCCCACCAGTATAATGCGGGAATACATTTTAAGTTCTAGGTCGCCCACCAGTATAATGCGGGAATACATTTTAAGTTCTAGGTCGCCCACCAGTATAATGCGGGAATACATTTTAAGTTCTAGGTCGCCCACCAGTATAATGCGGGAATACATTTAAGTTCTAGGTCGCCCACCAGTATAATGCGGGAATACATTTAAGTTCTAGGTCGCCCACCAGTATAATGCGGGAATACATTTTAAGTTCTAGGTCGCCCACCAGTATAATGCGGGAATACATTTAAGTTCTAGGTCGCCCACCAGTATAATGCGGGAATACATTTTAAGTTCTAGGTCGCCCACCAGTATAATGCGGGAATACATTTTAAGTTCTAGGTCGCCCACCAGTATAATGCGGGAATACATTTTAAGTTCTAGGTCGCCCACCAGTATAATGCGGGAATACATTTAAGTTCTAGGTCGCCCACCAGTATAATGCGGGAATACATTTAAGTTCTAGGTCGCCCACCAGTATAATGCGGGAATACATTTAAGTTCTAGGTCGCCCACCAGTATAATGCGGGAATACTTTTAGCTCTAGAGTTTGGAATCAGTAGCCCCACCTGAAGACGGAAGGTTACAACAGAGAGCCCCAAGCAGGAAAAACAATAAAATCCCCAGCGCCAAGAAGCAGAAGTCTGCCAAAGCAAGCGCACATTCAAAAGGAAGAAAGAACGCGTCTCAGAAGAAGCAGTTCGGAAACATTGTAGCATGCCCAGTATGACAATACTGATGAAGAGACATACCACTGAAGAAACCAGTGGAAGATTTAAAGAAGAAAGCCATGTTCCCAGCAAATCAAACAAAGTGATGAAAACTGGCATTCAGAAAGGCGGGGGACCAGCATCCTCTCCCAAAGTCACAAGATAAAGGCATCGGAGGAAAGCGTTAGCCGACAAGAAAGCAAGGCAGCAAGAACAAGTGGAAAAAGGATAAGATCTCATGATCCTCAGTTTAGCTTAGCTTCTTGTTTTCCTTTTAGAGCAATGTAATAGGGAGATCGGTTGAGCAGTAGCATCCTACAGCAGCATACAACAGCGCACAACAACAGCAAACACTACAGTCACACGGTAGTCCCAGCTACCAAAATTTCCCGAACTACATTGACCTGATTCCTGTTTCAGCCCAGGATATGTAGGAAACCTCTGAAGCAAAGGTTCGGTCAAATCTTTTTCAAAAAATGCTTCACACGGAGTATTCGGACGGGCAAAATCACTCGCTTTATCTTTGCGCGAAAACCCTTCGTGTCTTCGTGCAAAGAGGGGCAGCTGTAAGCACGTGATTTTTGCTTCACGAGCAATCACTCCCAAAGGAAAACAAAAGAAAAATAGTAACAAATGGCTTCGCTGTACAAATTTTTTTCCCTTTTCGTGACATGTGTTATTAGTCGTTTGTAGGTCTGTCCATTTTGCATCTAGACATTATCAAACAAAAAATACAAAAATGCCTGTCGTTAAAAGAAAATTCAAAAAATATATATGTATATGCGCATCGTTCGTTCTAGGCTTTTAGTTCACTTACTTAAATATTTTGTGATAATTGTGTTAAAATGTTGCATTGTTGTTTAGTTTTAATCTCGTTATTTTATTTATTTTGTTATTTTTATTTTTTATTTTTTTGTTTCAAAAGAAAAATGAAATTAGAAAACAAAGGGGGAAGGAAATCGGTTGGGCCCAAAAGAAATGAAACGAAAACAGGCCCAACCAGCACTGATCCAGTCCAAAACCGGCTGCCTAAGCAGCAATTCAAACGACGCCGTATGAGGGCGTTCGATCTGAGCCATCCGTCCAGGCCAATCCAACGGCTCAGGACCTCTATCAGTAACCCGTTTCAAAACCCGACCCAAATAACCAGCCTGACCCAACCCCTCATTTAAACCAAACGACCCCGTTTAACTACCAAACGACCCCGTCTCAGTTCTCACCCTCAGATCCAAGCCGTTGAGATCATCTGATCTAACGGCTCAGATCCAATCCCATAGACCATATATAAACCTTCCCTTACACCCACGCCCCCTATACCAACACCCCACCCCTTCGTCCCCAAGCTCAAACCCGGACCTCCCATTAGAAACCCTAGCCGCCCCCGTCTCCCTCGCCATTAAAGCCGGCGGCATGGACGCCGGTGGCCACCTCCTGAACACCCTAAGACCCCCTCACTCTCCTGAACATGGATCTGTTACTCCCTAGACTCGAATCACTTTCCTTCGACTCGAATCTTCATTTGAAGATTTGAGTCGAACCTGGACCTATGCCAAACCACCCCATCTTCATACCAGACACTCCCCTGACCTTCCTCGTGACCAAACCAAGCTTGGTTTGGTCCGAATCTACCCACAACTCCCTAAAAATCAGATCTGGAAATCCAGACCTTAGAACACATGCACCTGGGGAACCCGGCCAGTCTTGACAAGGGTTTGAGGTCTAATAGACCTTAATCAAGGTGTTCTCATGTGAGAACACCCTGATTAAAGTTTGTTCGGCCTCAAGGGTTCGAAGTTGAATCAGAATTTGGGTCATTTTTGATTTCAAACCTTTTTGGTAAGTTTTTCTTTCTTTTGTTTTAGTTCTAATTAAGCTGTCAGCATGTTCTGTTGTGTTTGTTTGTTATGTTGTTATTTTTATTTCGGATTTCTTCCATCTCTGTTAAAGGCCTTTTATTTGGTCGATTGTCTTCTGTTTGTTCTGAATACACTCTGTGATAAACATGATCGTCAGTTAGATTAGTCGTCAAATGAACTAATTCATATAGGCCCAGTAATTTAACAAAAGTTGTCTGATACCCCTTAGGTCCCTGAACGTATTGTTTATACGAGCGACTGATTATTACCTGCTATAATTAGTATAGTCGACTCGATAAATGTCGTCGATTAGTTTTCTATAACTAATGAATCGAATGAGCTAATAATGTCGCATGACTAATGAGCCTGTATTGTGATTTGAATGTTGGGCATTACCCATGAATGGTAGTTTGTAACTACATTGTAAACAATTAAAGGCCAGGTTGGGGCAGTTCTGAAATCGAATGTTCAAAGCCCAAAGTGCCCTGATGCTGCAATAGGCAGGGCAGTAATAATCCAGGGTTAACAAGGGCATTCTGGGGTGTTGAAAAAGACAGAAAAGATTAGTATAAATGGGCTGACAAGTAGGGTACTAATTTAGGATTAAACTAATACCAATGGGGAACAAGACACAAGGGTATGAGGCTTAAATTGAATAATAAAATGATGCCCATAACTCCTGATTAAACAAAACCAGGCGTGGGGAACAAAAGGGGCTGGCACCAAAGATGCTTAGGCATGGGCTTTAACAGGGTATGGGCAGGCTGCAAGTTGCAGCATGAGGGCAGCCTAGCTGCACCGAGTCATTTGGCTTATAAATAGGCCATTTGAGAACTTAAAAGGGGCTGGACATTTCTTAGTCTTCAGAAAAGAAAAACAAGAAACATAAAGTCTCGGAATATTGTAACCAAACACTGTCTGAAAATTACATAAGAGTTTATGTTGGTTTAGCTGTCTTGGCCAATTACTGTTGGTTGCCTGTTTGAGCTGCTTGTGGTTGTTGAATTGCTGGGGTGTTTACATTGAATACTCTGCTGTCTCTGCTGGTTCCTACTCTGTTTCTGGGATTTGTTGTTTGTTGCTCGACTACTCGGGAGCTTCATCTTTGTTGGTTGATTTTGTTGCTGTGTTGTTGCTGTGTGTCTGCTGCTGCTGTATTCGTTGCATACTACTCAACTGATCACTTTCTTTCTTCCTTTCCTTCCTATACCAGGTACACACCCAATACACTGTCAGATGTAGCTGGAAATTTGAGCATGAATGTAAATGAAAGACCTGAAGAATTTTGTTTATATACATAGTTTGCCCTTTTAAATATCATGTAATGTAGGAAATTTTATGCCTGTTTTGGATGTTGGAGATAGCCTTCAGGCCTGATAACTATCAATGAATGTTAGTTGAATGTTAGATTGTGTATATAGGATGGTGATAAGAGTATGCCTAAGGCAACAGGTTGTATCTCAGATTTAGTGCAATAGTGTAGTATAAGCATGTAATGTATGCCAAGCATAAAATTCGTACACTAAATGAGTTCTTTCCTTTCCAATAAATTGCTATATATAACTCTTAAAACCATGTCTTAAGATCAGGAACACAAATTCAGGGCCTCAACCTCACAAGGGTCAAGTTCAGGCCAAAACAGGCCAAGCCGGCCTGCTTCGAACAAGCAGTGGCCCAGGTCTGGCCAATCACGCTGGGCTGGATTTGGGCCCGTGATTACTTGTTCGGACAACCTCGTTTCTGATTTTAGGCATTTCTGAATGTTGTTACAAACAACTTGCAAGCATGTAATTAATTAGGACTATCTACTGTTTTCAATTGATAAGGACAAACGCGATAAGAAACGTAGTTGCTATAGGATATCCTTTTAAAATAAGAACGAGATGAGCCTCGATGAAAATAAACAAAACGTGCAAATGCGGGGCCCTTGTTTAAATGTATATTATCGAAGCATTTAGGTTCCAGGACGGGTTGTTTAGCAAATCTCACAACCCTCCTAAAATAACAATACGATAGACTCTTTAGGACGCGCCTTAATAAATCTTACCTTCTTAAACTCGGGTGCGCATTTATGCGACCCAAATCCAATTCTCAACGGAGTCGAAATGTGTTTCTAATCACGGGTACATTGACTGTGACGTGGTTTGAGATGCATGTCCATGACGTTGCAAATTCATTAAAAATAAAGAACGAGATGAGCCTCGCCAAATAAAAAATACAAATTGCGGGGCCCTCAGTCAATATTTGCTTTAAAAATTATTTGGACTTCGGGATGGACCGTTAGTAAAATTCCACGGTCTTACCCAAAATAAATACGCTAGTCGCTTTAGGCGCGTCTTTAATAATTTAATTTCTTTAAACTCGGGTGCGCATGGATGTGACCCAAATCCAAATCTCAACGGAGTCAAAGTATGTCGACGACCACGGGTACATTGATTGTAACGCGGTTCGAGATACATTTTCACAACGTTGCAATTCCTGATAAAAACAGTAAAGTGATAAAAGCGGTTTAAAGATAAAATTTGCACACAAGTTCATATTGTATTTAAAATCAGATAAATAAGCCAAATATAACAGTTGAGCGACCGTGCTAGAACCACGGAACTCGGGAATGCCTAACACCTTCTCCCGGGTTAACAGAATTCCTTATCCGGATTTCTGGTACGCAGACTGTAATATAGAGTCATTCTTTTCCTCGATTCGGGATTAAAATTGGTGACTTGGGACACCCTAAATCTCCCAAGTGGCGACTCTGAAATAAATAAACCAATCCCGTTTCGATTGTCCTTTAATTGGAAAAAACTCCCTTGCGCCCCCGCGGGTGCGGAAAAAGGAGGTGTGACAAGTAGTATAAATTGTTTTAATTAACAGGTTTGTTTATTTAGAGTCATAAAAGGAGTTTTGTAGTTGCCGATTCCATTTCCACCTTATTGTGAATACTAAAAATGTAAAAGTAAGCCGCAGGTCGGACGTAAAAAAAAGAAATGGCCCAGGTCCAGTTCTGCGCCCGGTATGCTGGACCTGGGCCCCCAAAAACTGTGCTAGCCCCCATGTTCCTGTCTATCTTCGATGTTAGCTATTTAGGTTCGAAATTTCTTTTAATAATAACTCTCAAGCATTTAAATAAATTAGGTATTTTCTTCTTTTATTCTAGAGACAAACGAAATAGAAAACGTAGCCGCTTTAGGACTATCCCTTTTTTTAAAAAAAAATAATAATAAATGAGACGAGCCTCGCCAAATAAAAGGTACATACTGCGGGGCCTCAATAAATGTACATTTAATTACTTGGACTTCGGGAGGAGCCGTTTAGCAAACTTCACGGCTGTCCCCAGAAATAAGGACGTGATAGGCTCTTTAGGCACGTGTTTAATAATCCCACCTTCTCAAATTCGGGTGTGTATTTCATGCAACCCAAATCCAAATCCCAAACATTGAATAAAAATGTGTTCCGGGTTGCGGGTGCATTTCATGTGACGCAATCCAAAGATATGTTTTTAAACGATGTTCACATTCTTTAAAAATATAATAATAAAAGCGGTAAAGAGTTAAAACTTGCACATGAGCGCATAATTGTATAAAATCAGATAAACAAGCCGAATATGACAGTTGAGCGACCGTGCTAGAACCACGGAACTCGGGAATGCCTAACACCTTCTCCCGGGTTAACAGAATTCCTTATCCGGATTTCTGGTTCGCGGACTGTAATACGGAGTCATTCTTTTCCTCGATTCGGGATTAAATTGGTGACTTGGGACACCCTAAATCTCCCAAGTGGCGACTCTGAAATAAGTAAACAAATCCTGTTTCGATTGTCCTTTAATTGGAAAAACTCCTTCAACCCTCGCGGGGGCGGAAAAAGGAGGTGTGACAAGTATTTGTCGACTCTGCTGGGGACTTCTTTTTGGCCCAGAACCACTGGTTCAGGGTTAGAAATTCGAGCTTAGATAAATTGTTATATTTGGTTTTATCTGATTTTGTTACATGATCTGTGTATAATGTGCTAATTAACTGCTTTTTACCGTTTTGATATTTTGTGAACTGTATATAAACTGTGCCGAAACCCATCTCCTCAAGAGTCTTCTAAATCATGAAGAAGGGTGTACTTCGTACGACTTCTTTTCTGTATAGTGTCAAATCCCAATTTAGAACGAGGTTCGGACAAGTTGCTAAGCCGGTGAAGCTTCTGTATTCCCGGTACGCTGCCCCCCCTCGGGCTGTCCGCTCGGGTAAGCCAGGTCTAGAACAAACACCCAGGTTCTGAACCTAGAATAACTCAACTTCATGCCGGATCCCTAGTAGGAACGCTTATCTGCATCATGTGCATTTTTGACTTAGGGGACTCAACACAGGGGTTGGGTCCGTCTAGGAATAGCAACCTGAAACAGAAAAGACCATCCTAATGCATCCTACTCACCGCTTGCGCATTTATTTGCTTTGGACTTGCATGATGACCGGTTTTGAATATTGAAAAAAACTAATATAGCAGTGTATATGGTTAATCTTCTGTTTTTTTAAAATAAATAAAAAAATAAAAAAATAAAAAAAAAAATGCTTTAAAAAAAAATAACAATGTCTAAATAGTGTCGAAACTCTGACGAAATTTTGAGAAAAATATTTTATTTTTAATATAGTTGTTTTATTCAGAAAAAAAGAGTATCATTTTAGTTCGTCTGGTCTGCAAAAATGGAAAATGAAAAATAGTTTGTTCTGTTATGGGAAAAGAGTCTTGATTGTTGTTTCAAAATAGTCTATTTGCCCACGGAAGCGAAACTAGGTTGTGTTTAAAAAAGTAGTTTTTTTATTTTATTTTATTTTTCACTTATTTTGCTTGGAATGTTTCAAGATAGTTTGTTTAATTGGGTGAACTACGCCGGTTTGATTCTCACCGGATGTGAGATAGGTAGGCAGCCCTAATCGGGTCCAACCTCTCCTTTTGCTAAAAATAACCAAAATATGTCAAATGTTAATTTCATCAGAAAATAAATCAAGTCAGGCGATTTTGCCACAAATAGCCAAGTACTCCCGAAAGGACGCCGGAAGGCTGAACTTGCACAAACGGCCATTTTTGTGATTTTTGACCGGTATACCCACACAGCCTTAAAATCTTCGTCCCTGAAGTGCTGAAAGGCCGTATCTGAAAACCGAGTCCTTCATCTTCAAAATTCAGAAAAAAAATCGAATATAGATAGTTCTGTTTTGAGTCTAATAAAAGTTTTCTTTCTTTAATTACCTTAATAAATGTGCAGGATGAACAAAAATCGAAATGAACCGTTCTCAGTCTTTAGCGAGGTCCCTCTACAACTCCACATGTGGTGGAATGATCTGGAAGCCGATAGTAAAGAGATAGTGGGAAGAGTATTGGGAGGTTTTGTCAATCTGCTGAATATCAAGCCAAGGACAATATCCTCGAAGCTCTAATACCGTTCTGGGACCCAACCCGTAATGTATTCCGTTTCGTTGACTTTGAACTTTCACCTACACTAGAGGAAGTCGCCTATGCGGGATTGAATGGAAAATTAAGAGGACAATATTTACTTTCACCAAGACCAATATCTCCGCACGCGTTTTTAGATCTGCTAAGCATTAGTCGGAAGGTGCAAAATGATGATTTGTCGAGAGGATGTTGTGCTCTCCAATTCTTATATCAACGGTATGGTACTCCTCAGGGTTTTGAAGAACCAAACCTCAGACTAATTCATGCTGGGAACAAAAACAAGTGGGAAGCGAGACATACTTTGGCATTCATAACAACATTCCTGGGAATCGTGGTCTGTCCCCGCAAAGATAAGAAAGTAGAGATAGGCCTTGTAGGGATGGCCGATGTTGCAATCAAAAGAACTGACAGTACTGTGGTTCCTTTGGTTTTTTTCGAAATCTACCGAGCTTTAACTATATGCCGAGAAGGAGGCAAGTTCTTCTAAGGATGCAATCTGTTACTCCAGTTGTGGATGCAAGAACACCTCTGTCACCGAGCAGGATACATGAACCACGGGTTAACCGAGAGAAACTGTATCAGCGGTTTTGAGAAACGAATAACAGGCGTCGTATTCCCCGAAGGTGTCGAAGCATGGCTTACACGATTGAGGTCAACAACAGCCGACCAAATTGAATGGGAATTTGGGTGGTTGACTGATACTGAGGTAATATACATGGCAGCCGAGGAATGTCATATTCTTTTGATGGGACTTTGCAGCATCCAACCATATGCTCCTCATCGGGTTTTGCGCCAGCTAGGAAGATTTCAAGTAATTCCCACAGATGAGGATCTAAGCAAGCACGCCATTGAGTTGAGCCCAGGAGTCGTATTTCCCGAAGGAAAAATTAGAAAGCTGTGGCACGAATGTAGATTCTTGGAGCCCAAGACTATGGTTCGAGAAATGGCTAAGGGTGAGGTAGACCCAAAGTACGATCTTTGGTTCGAGAGAAGGTTCCAGATTTGTCAGAGACCTGCTAAAAGAGCTCACGTCCAACAATTTACGGATGATTCACAGGAACATTGGGGCTGGTTAATGAGGGAGGAGGCTACCGGGCTGAAATTGGGAAGCTGAAGCGACAAGTTGAAAGGCTCATATTTGAGAACAACGTGCAAGTCGCCTCTGAGCAGGGTGAAAAGAACCAATTAGCCAAAGAAAACCAGGCACTGAAAGCCCGAATCCGCCAAGTCAGTGAAAGCAACAGCGACCGACAGAAACGTCGCTCCGATGAAAGATTGATAGCAGAATTGAGAAATCAAGTCAGCAAAAGCCGAGAAGACTTGGAGAGATCCGAGGCGTGCATAGCAAGAATGCGGGCCAGATGGGCAAAAGGAACAATGGCACAGAGAAAGCATCTACAACAAGTCATAAGGGATTCTGAAATAAGCATCGGACTGTTGAGAGAAACAAACTCCACTCTTCAATAGCGAGTCCTTAAACAAGCCTGGGATGCCCGGACAGACAGAAGGCGCTGTTATGATTTAATGGCCAGAATGGAAGAACGAATGGAGAGGTTTCAGGATCGACTCGCCGACAATGCTCGAATACTTGGACTAAAGAACCGTCGAATAGAGCAACTGTTCGTCGAAAGGGACAACATCCGAGGAAGGATTGATGAGATTGGTCACTACATATACATGAGATGCCTAGAATGTGAGCAAATACCTCGTGATACCCTTCTGGCCGCCATCATGGGCTACGTCCATCAGATCATGAATGAGTTGAAGAGCTTGCAGAGAGGTCTTACACCAAAGTCCGCGGAAAGGCCGAACGACGCCTCGTGAGCACCTAAATTTAAATCTTTAATGTATCCTTAGTTCGAGTCTTTCTTGTTGGCTTTATGGGGCCATTGTCTTCCCATATGTTGTTTTTCCAAGTCAAGTTAAGAATTTTGGAACCTGTATTTTTGCTATTTTCGTCAGTTGAAATCAGTAGTTTGTAATAGCAAATTTTGGTAATGAATTTAAATGATTCCAAAAGAGTTTTGTGTCTTTACTTTGTGGTAGAACTACGCCCGGTCTGATTCACACAGGGACGTGATACGTAGGCAATCCACATAAGATTCGACCGCCACTAAAAGAAAAGAAAAAGAAGAAAGAAAGAAAAAGAGAAAAAAAAGAGAAGGAAGAAAGAAAGAATAATAGAGAGAAAAATGGGAGGTTCCCAAAACACTTTAAAGGCACAAATAAAGCAAGTCGAGATGACGCATGTGTTTGAAGCAAAGCATGTTAGAAATGGTTAACTGCCTAGGAGCATTGCATTCCTAATGTGCTATTATCAAAATCTGTTAAACTCTAACGCTAACAAGTTTGTTGTTTTCCACAAATACCAGACAGTTAGTTGTTAAAGCGTTCTGGCAACACACCCTTATCAGACCAGATCCAAGGGACCTGTACCAATTATCATGACTACTTTAGAAAATAGTACCGAGAAAGAAAGGCCAGTAAGCCAGTTGTTGAAAGAGGCGATGGAGAAGATAGAGAGGATGGGATTGGAGATGAATGCAATGCAGTTAGCTTTGGCTAAAGTACAGAAGAGCCCTGAACCACCCGCTGCTCTTACACCAGGGCATATGCTGGAATACCCTCACTCTGGCCCGTCAACAAGCCTCCCGAATCACCGCTATTATCAGGAGAGGAGCCCCTATGATTCCCAAGCTCCACCACCCCATCAACATCTCCCAACACCAAATGTTCCCACTTTTATGGGACCCACACCAGCCACACTACAAAGATCAACCAGTGAGCCGTTGTTTCAGGCTCACGATGCGCAGTACTATCCCCTTGAACCCACATTCAATGCACCAGAACCCCATACCTATAATCCACACTTGGAGGTCCCGACGGAGATTGAAAAGTCGGCTAAGGTGCTAGAGCAGGATGAGGTAATGAGGAAGTTCAAAATCCTGGAGCAATCCTTCAGGAGCCTTCATGGATTGGGCAACCAGGTCAACGTGGCCTACAAGGATCTATGACCTTTCCCAGACGTCCAACTCCTGGCTGGGTTCAAGATGCCTAAGTTTGACTTATATGAAGGGCATGGTAATCCTATGGCACATTTGCGGGGTTTTTGCAGCAAAATGAGAGGCGCAGGCGGCAAAGATGAGCTACTGATAGCTTATTTTGGTCAAAGCTTGAGTGGATCGGCATTGGAATGGTATACTAGGCAAGATCCCAGCAGATGGTACACTTGGGATGATCTAGCGCAGGCTTTCGCAGGTCACTTTCAATACAATCTCGAGATAGTCCCTGACTGTCTCACCTTATTGAGGACCGGAAAGAAGCCTGGGGAAAGTTTTCGTGAGTTTGGTTTCCGCTGGAGAAACAGGCATCCAGGGTCGACCCTCCCATGAGAGAGGGAGAAATGATGGACTACTTCTTGCAAACATTGGATCCAACTTACTTTGGTCACTTGGTGACGACGGTTGGAAAATCCTTCAATGAAGTAGTAAAGATAGGGGTTATGATAAAGGAGGGGCTGAAGTCTGATAAAATCCTAAATTACTCAGCACTCAAGGCAACGACCCAGGCTATTCAGAGTGGCACGGGAGGTGCGCTGGGAAGGAAGAAGAAAGAAGAAGTCGCCACGATTGAGACAGGCGGTTGGTCCAGGTCCGGAAAACCATACTACAACCAACCCAGACCCCACAGGCCAAATTATCCATACATCCCGCCACAACACTACTATCCACCTCAAGAACCACACTTCTCCGTGCACCAAGCCCAAACATACACTCAGCCTCCAGTTCGCCCGCAATGGCGCGCGCCGGCTCCCCAAAACACATACGCACCTCCACAGAACATATACCCTCCACCATAAAACGCCTATCCTCCACCAAGGGCATATAGGAACCCTCTAGGGGCGGGCTTTCGAGGAAATCAAGCTGCTAGAAATGACAGGCTACAGAGACATAGAGCTTTTACTGAGTTGGGAGAAACCTACACCGCCTTGTTCCACAAATTGAGGCAATTAGGTTTGGTGAGTCCTGTCGAGCCTAGAGGATCAAATCCCCCACCCCAAAATTTGGACCGATCAATAAGCTGTGAGTACTGCTCAGGAATGCTGGGGCATGATACCGAAAAGTGTTGGAAGTTGAGGCATGCAATACAAGATCTTATTGATGCCAACAAGATCTAGGTCTAGACACCGGAGGCACCCAACATCAACCAGAACCCATTTCCAGTACACCACAAAGATCACATGATCGAGTTGGTATACGAGGGAGGAGAGCCGAGGAAACCCTCACAGATAGTGATGACAATCCAAGCCACTCCGAAAGAGGAATCAACCAGTGGGGAAGTAGGGGTGCAGTTGAGGAGGGAAGATATCAAGCCAGTGGTAATACTAGGGAAGAATTCGTCCACCGTAACAAAGAAACCAGAGCCAGCCAAATTGGTGGTGTCAGGAACATCATCCACACCCGTAGTTGTTGTGAAAGGGGTCTGCAGGGGGCTGGTCACCATAAAGCCGGTAGTCCAATTACCAGTGATTGATAGCAAGGTCGTGCCTTGGAAGTATGAAAAGGCAGTGGTAATGTACAAGGGAAAGCAAGTGGTGGAGGATAGTTGTGAGGCGCAGGGACTGACTCGATCAGGACGGTGTTTTGCTCCAGTAGAGTTGAGAAGATCCAACCCAGCCGTAACAAAGAAACCTGTGTTAGAAGAAGAAGCTGAGGAATTCTTGAAAAAGATGAAAGTGCAGAATTACTCCGTGGTCGAATAGTTGAAGAAAACACCGGCCCAGATCTCGTTGTTATCATTACTGATCCATTCGGATGACCATCGTCGGGCCCTGATGAAGATACTGATGAAGCTCATGTGCCCAATGAAATTTCAGTAAACCACCTTGAAACGATTGCCAACAAATTTTTTGAGGTGAACAGGGTAACATTCTCTGATTATGATCTGCCAGTGGAAGGCACGGAACATAATAAAGCTCTCTACTTGACTGTCAAATGTGAAGATTTGGCAGTTACTCGGGCATTGGTGGATAACGGCTCAAGTGCCAATATTTGTCCGTTATCCACCCCGAACCAGTTGAAGATCGACCATGGTAGAATCCACAAGAACAACATTTGCGTCCGAGGATTTGACAGAAGTGGAACAGCCACCGTGGGGGATATTATACTTGAGTTGACCATCGGTCTGGTCCAGTTTACCATGGAGTTCCAGGTATTAGATGCCACGGTATCTTATAACCTTCTGTTGGGACGACCATGGATCCACGCGGCTAAAGCGGTACCATCCACCTTGCATCAAATGGTCAAGTTCGAATGGGATAGACAAGATGTCGTGTTGCATGGGGAAGACACTGCATGCACCATGGGAGGCGCCATTCTGCCCTTCATAGAAACCAATGATGACAAAGGTCCCTGAGTTTACCAGATTTTCGATGCAGTGTCAGCAGACAAGATTCCCGAGGGTGAAAGCATTCCACGCCCCAGGGTAGCTTCCGCAACAGTCATGATGGTTTCAGAGATGCTGGGTAATGGGTTTGTGCAAGGAAAGGGCGTGGGGGCTGAGCTTCAGGGGATTTTCTAACCTGTCTCCTTGCCCAAGAATTTGGAGACCTTTGGATTGGGGTTCAAACCGACTATGGCAGATGTAAAGCGAGCGCGAAAAATGAAAAAGAGAGTTTGGTTTCTTCCCAAACCAATACCGCGTCTCTCCAGATCCTTTATTAAAGCAAGTGCCAAGGGGTCACTGTGAGCACGTGATTTTTGCTTCACGGAAATCACTCCAAAAAGAAATCAAAAAATAAAACAAGTTACCTTTGGTTACAATTTTGAGAATTTGCGTGACATTTTTGGTAATCATTTTTGTCCGTAAATGTTACCTTTTTGTAGTTAATCGCAAAATGTAAAATAAATATATTACATGCTTATTTGGGATTTAATTGTACATTTAGGAATTAATTAAATCATGGTTTAGTTTTTAAAGAAAAATCGCAAAATGTATGTTTTTGTCTTGTGTTTTGTTGCCGTGGTGTGATTTTACCTATTTAAATATTTTAATATGTGTGTGATAATTGTGTTAAGTGTTAATTAATACGTGTTTAGTTTTACTTTAATTAGGTATTGTGTTTAAATTAGAAAATAAAAAGAAAAGAGTGCAAATTGGTCTAAATCGGATTGGGCCAGTTTATTTAGAAAATTCGAGGCCCAAAAGCACCAAAAACCAGCCCAAAGGCAGCCGGTCCAAGAGACCCATCGCCCAGGCCACTAAACGACGTAGTTTGACACCAAAACTACGCCGTTTCAAGAACAATCCATCTCAGCCGTTCAAACCAAGTTGATCTGACGACCCTCGTCACATATCCATACCCATTGTTTAAACCCGACCCGTTCAACCCCGGACCAACCCAACCCCTTTCAGTTGGAACGACACCGTTCCTCACAGGTGAAAGATCCTGGCCCTCAATCTCGCTTCATCCAATGGCCAGGATCTAATCACTCACTAACTATATAAGCCCAAAACCTTACCCCACGCCCCCATCCAAACACCCCCCCTTTCATCGTCCCAAACCCAGACCTCCCAAACCCTAGTCGCCCCTGTGCACCTTCACCGTAAACCCGGTGGCAACAACGCCGGTGACCACCAAAGTTACACCCCTAGGGCACCTCGACCCCCCGAACACAGATCCACCAGCCGTGGGTCTCGAATCTTCCCCCACCGTCTCGAATCTTCATTTGAAGATTCGAGCCAGACCCCAACCTATACCAAACCCCCCAAATCCATACCAGGCACTCCATTGACCTCCCTCGTGACCAAACCAGGCTGGGTTTGGTTCGAATCCAACCAGGAAGACCTGAATCCCAAATCCGCCCTAGGAACCCTAGAAGTCCTGAATTCGAGTTCTTGTTCGTTTGAACGAGAAGATTAGGGTCTAATGGACCTTAATCGAAGTGTTCTCAGTTGATAACACTTCGATTAAAGTCTGTTCAACCCCAAAAGAAGTTTTGATTCGAAATCCGAGACAGGGTCTTCTGATTTTTTTCAAACCTTTAAGGTATTTCTGCTTTCCTTTTCCTTGTCAGTTCATTTTGTTGTTTTGTTATAGTTAAATGTCTGTTCATATGTCCAAATGTTTAGTTGATTTATTTTGAATTTTTGTGTCGACTGTTTCTATCCATTTTGCCCGGACCTTTTATTTGGTCGAATCTCTTTTGCTATTCATTGATGAATGTATGTGTTTAACAGTGTAATCGATTGAAATGAATTTCGATCGATTAATTAGTTCCCAGGGTCATTTCTTGTTTTGACAGTGCAATCTGAACCCCCTGTTCAATACTGTTCGATTCTGATCATTAGCTATTGATTGTATGTGTTGTAATTCGCGTAGTCGATTCGGCGTATGTCGTCAATTAGTTTTAGCTAGGGATGACAGTAATCTAACTCATGCTTTTTAATTCACTAAGCCATTGTTTGAGTTAGCTAAGAATTGATTTTAACTGCTCATGGTCTGATTAGTTGAACCAAGAGTCATTAAGGATTGGGTTATAGCTGCAGTTCAGGTTTGAGTTTGAATCGATGGCATGTGCACTCTTGGGCAGCATGTGCATTATATTTTCTTTATTGAATTAAAGCAAATTTGACAGCATGTGCTGTCAGGGCATATTCAGGCTGCCCATATTTGCTAATTAGAATAAGGGACATGCCACTTTAGCAGTAAAGAAAGGGTTTGTCAGGGGAATCTTATGGGGGATACTTTTCTTTTAAGTTTTGAGTGGAAAAACAGAAGAAGGCACATGGGGGGGGGAGTTCAATGAGAAATAGGCTGGATTCTAAGCTATAAAAACAGGATAGAAGAGATAGAGAAGGGAGAGAGCATTCTGAAAGGGCAGACCTTAGGAGATAAAAAAGAAGATAGGGGGATTGGACAAAACAGTGGAGAGGGCAGAAAAATATAGTTCAGAAAATCAAAGATAGTTCTAAAAATCAGAAAAGAGAGGGTTTAGAAATTAGGGAGGGAGATAGAAAAGAAAATTTCTGCTGTTTGATTGAAGTTGAAAACTTTGCTTTTCTTCACCTTTTTGTGTTTGAAATCAGCATCAACTGCTTTGTTCTATTCGAAATTTGGGGTTTCTTTCCTTTGAGGGTCTGAAAATCAGAAACTGTGTTTCAATCTTGTGTCGGATTCATCTATTACCTGTTGAGTAACATTGGAGTTTCCTGGGTCTCAACTGAGCCTTGTTGAGTCTTTTACTTGGACATTGGGTACTGTTTCATTGAGTTACTACTGTTTCATTCTGCCTGGGGGTGCTATTGCTGCTGTATTTGTTGTTGTTGCTGTTGTCCTTTGCTACTGCTGCTGACTTCTCTATCCTTCTTCTTCTTCTTTGCATTTCAGCATCCAGGTACACATTTTGAATCTCACCTTGATGTAACAGTAACAATAAGTATTGAAATGAAAGGCGCGGAGAATTTTTCAGTCATTTGATGTTGTGCCTATAGTCTTATAAAGTGTTAGTATATTTGTGCAAATCTTTAGGTTGTAACTCAATAAGGAAATACAGCAGGTAGTTTCGTATCTAATTGAAAACTTAGTTTGTTTAATTTATCGTGATTTACAATGGTTTAGCTTGTTTAGTTTGTACGTATGATGTAATTATGTAATTCGTGGATTGCACGAGTAATTGGTATATCGATAACTAGACTTCATTTTTCATTTATATTTTGTATGTATAAGGTAGATTGCTACTAACCTGGACAAACACCATATAGCTTTAAATCATTTAATTTAACTCTGTCACGTCCGGATTCCATTAGGCAGTTTCGAATCCAATTAGTAGCATCTCCTAATAAGTAGTTGATTCCATTAATCAAGCCCAAATAAGTTAGTTTAAAATTCGAACTTGAAGAACATTTAGTGTAAGTTTAGTATTTTTATTAATCTTTCCTGCAATCTCCTTTAGCAAATTAACAGCATGTTCACCCGTGAAATAAGGCACGAGACAATTCCCGCCTCATAAACAACTAATCAGATAATCAAACAAGAATCCGGAGATGGCCAAGCATGCAATTTAATTAGAATGTATTTTCTTTCTTCCATTTCTTAGAGACGAACATAATAAAGATGTAGTCATTGTAGGTTTGCCCGTTTCATAAAATGAGACGAGCCTCGCCAAAAGAGATGCACAAACTGCGGGGTCCTCATAAATGTACATATTAAATACTTAGAATCCGGGATGGGTCATTTATCGAATTTCATGACCCTCCCCAAAAATAATAACGTGATAGTCTCTTTAGGCGCGTTTTAATAATATTACTTTCTTAAATTCGGGTGCGCATTTATGTGACCCAAATTCAAATCTCAGCGGAGTCGAAATGTGTTAACAACTACGGGTACATTGATTGTGACGTGGTTCGAGATGCATTTTCACAACGTTGCAATTCTATAAAAATAAATGATAATAATAAAAGCGGTTTAAACTTAATAAAAGCACATAAGTCACAACATGTATTTAAATTAGATATTTAGCCATTATAACAATTTAAGCGACCATGCTAGAACCACGGGATTCGAGGGTGCCTAACACCTTCCCTCGGGTCAACAGAATTCCTTACTTAGAATTTCTGGTTCGCAGACTTCATTTGGAAAGTCGAATATTTTCCTCGATTTGGGATTCAAGATAAACCGGTGACTTGGGACACCAAAAGCCAAACCTTTCCCAAGTGGCGACTCTGAATTAAATAAATAATCCCATTTCGAATATTGTCACTTAAATTTGAAAAACTCCCTCGCGCATTAACCCTTCGGGGCGGGCGCGCAAAAAGGAGGTGTGACAGCTCTGGCGACTCCACTGGGGAAATTTGAACCCAGAACCACTGGTTCAGGGTTCAAGAATTCGAGCTTAGAATAATTGTTATATTTGGCTTTATTATCTGATCTTTATTACATGTTTTGGCATAATGTGTTAAATGTTGTCTTTTACCGCTTTGATATTATCTGAACTATATATAAACTGTGCCGAACCCTTCTCTCTTCACCTCCGGGGATGTGCTTACTGGTTGAGACTCCCTATTCTGTTAGTGTCATACCCTGAAATAAAAAAGAGGCTCGGACAAGTTACGAAGCCGGATGGCCTTTTGGTTCCCGGTAAGTTGCCCCCTCCTCGACACGAGTTGTCCGCTCGGGTACACAGTCTAGAACATATACCCAGGTTATAAACCTAGTATAACAAAACCTCATGCCGGATCCCTAGTAGGAACGCTTATTTGCATCATGTTGCATTTGACATAGGGGACTCAACACAGGGGTTGGGTCCGTCTAGGACAGGTAACCTGAAATGAAAAGACCATCCTGCTGCATCCCGTTTGTTTTGCGCATTTATTTCCTTCAGATCTGCATGCTGACCGGTTTCTAAAAAAAACAATTCAAAAAGGAAAGAAAAATAGCAGTGTAGGGAGATAATTACTTATTTTGGAAAAATAAAACCAACAAGTAGTGTCAAAACCTTGCCGAAATTTTTTTTAAAAAAATGAAAATAAAAATTTGTCTTTTAGTTGATTTATTATTAAAAAAAAACATATATATAAAAAATTTCCTTTAATCACTTTCAAAATCCAAAAAATATATTTATTTAAAAAAGGGAAAAATTCAAAAAAAAATGTTGTTTCTGTTGTAGTGTCTCTTTTATAAATTCAGACTAATAGTCCAAATGCTTCCTTAAAAAGATTTTCTTTAGTCTTTATCTCTTTTAAAAAATATATATATATAAAAATCCAGAAAAATATTTTTTTCTTTCTAAAAAAGATTGTATTCAGGAGGGGTTTAGTTTATTTACTCTACGCTTGATCAAGCCCGAACTACGCCGGTTTGATTCTCACAGGGTGTGAGATACGTAGGCAACCCTCATCGGGTCCAACTTCCCTTTTTTTTTTCAAAAATAGCCAAACTGCCATAATTTTAATTTATGAGTCGGGTGATGCCGTTTTGTCAAGAATAGCCAAATGTTCCAAAAAGGGACGCCGGAAGGCTGACTTTGCATAAACAACCATTTTTGGTCATTTTTTTTTAATTTTTTTTTGACCAAGTTGCCCAATGGCCTTAAGATCCTCGTCCCCGAGGGTCTGCGAGGCCATGTTCCCAATGTCGGGTCACCATTCTGAAAAAAAAAGAGTCATAAATAAATCAAGTGATGCTGTTGTTGTCAAAAACAGCCGAATGTTCCCGAAAGGGACGGCGGGAGGTTGACTTTGCATAAACGGCCACTTTCGATCATCTTTTAAAGTTTTGATCGATTGATCCTCACAGCCTTAAAATCTTCATCCCGGAAGTGCTGAAAGGCCGTGTTCGAAAATCGGATCTTTCTTTCTAAAATATAGTCAAAAATTTTTAGTCAAATCATTTTTGCTTAACCACCCTATAAATGTGCAGGATGAGCACAATACAAAACAAACCCTTTTCAATAATGACCAAGATCTCTTTTGAGTTGCGATTATGGTGGAATGACCTAGGCAAGGAAGGGCAACATAAAGTAAAGAAGTATCTGAAAGATCTCCCGGATTTACTAGACATCCAGCCTCGGGGTGATGTTATCAGATCGTTGGTCACTTGCTGGGATTCGACACACAATGTATTTCATTTCTCAGACTTTGAGCTCACCCCGATATTAGAAGAAATAGCGGGATACATCGGAAGTGATGAAGCTTCACTAAGGTTCAAGTACTTGATTGCACCTAGGGCCGTCACTGTACACCGGTTTTTGGATTTCCTAAAAATACCCCAAACATTTCATCATCCATATTTTGCAAAAGGTTTCTGCAATCTCCGCCTCATATATGCTAGATATGGCCACGTGGGCGGGTTCAATAAGCCAGACTTCAAACTATGCAGTAGAGGTAACCGACAAAAGTGGGATGAATACAGGCTGGTAGCTTTTATGATAACATTTTTGGGTCTTATAGTGTTCCCAAGGAAAGACGGAAACATCGATCTAAAAGTAGTTGGGGTCGTCAGTACCTTGCTCACCCATGATAAGAGTACTCTGGCGCCTATGATTATGGCTGACATCTTCCGGGCTCTCACTATTTGCCGAGCCGGGGGCGACTTTTTCGAAGGATGTAACCTATTGTTGCAAATGTGGATGACCGATCATTTGTGCCACCGCTCCCCGCTCTTGGGTTACGGTTCGCCCGAGAAGACTTGTATTGGAGAATTCTACACAAGAATCAAAGGGGTTAGTCTGCCCGAGGGAGTCACAGCTTGGACGTCATTCTTCCGAACTCTCACTGCCAACCAAATTCAGTGGATACTCGGATGTACGCCTATTGAGGAAATCATATACATGCCGGCAACCAGGCCCTACTTTCTGTTGATGGGACTTAAAAACATCCAACCCTATGCACCGTATTGGGTTTTGAGGCAACTTGGGAGGTATCAAGTAGTGCCAAAAGATGAAGACTTGAGTACCCAAGTGGTTGAAATCAGTCCGGACGGTCGGTTCCCCAAAGAAGAAGTTCGCCAGATCTGGAGTGAGTGTCAACATCTGACGGTAAACAATTGTGTGTTGGATACAGATAAAGGAGAAGTTTCCCCGGGGTATCACGCTTGGTTTAGAGGTGACATGTCCTGCGAGAGACCAGCTAAAAGACCTCATCTCAAAGATTTCGTTGAGTCATCCCAGGAGCAATGGAACTGGTTAGCAAAGGAGAAAGGTTATCGGGCAGAGATCGGTGAGTTGAAACAACATGTTGAAAGTCTGAAATTCAATAACAATATGCAGGTCACTGCAGATCGAGGCGAAAAGAATAGATTGGCCCAAGAAAATAAAGAACTTAGGGCCCAAATCCAGAAATTGAGAATGGCTCTTGATAAACAACCAAGGAGTTGATCAGACGAGCAGTTGATAAAAGGGCTGAGAAGTGAAGTCAGGGAATGGCGAGAGGGTTTAGAAGAGTCTGAAAACGTCATGGCAGAGCTCAAAGTACAGTGGGGAACAAGAGCAGATAAGCATCGCCGATACTTGAATCAATTGAAACACGACCACGAGAAAACTGTTGCCAACATGAAGAGAAAAGTGGCTGCACTTGAGGTTAAAGCAGTTAAGCAGGCCGAGGATTTCCAAATTGAAAGCAGACACTGTTACGACTTGTTGGCCCAAATGGAGGTAGAAGTACGGCAACTGAAAAATCAGCATATGCAGGATTCTCAGGCGTTAAAAACATGTAGTGATCAGATAAAACGCATGTTTATAGAAAAGAGGCAAACCAGGGATAAGATTAGGACCATTGCCCATGCCATCATCAGAAGGTGTCTACGATGTGAAAACATGACCAGCATTACTGTTCTCTCGGCAGTGATGGTTTATGTCAAGCATACCATGCATGAGCTGTAACAACTTGAAAGGGATCTCACACCTAAGACCGCGGCGAGGACGAACGATGCCCCGCGGGCACCAATTTTCGAAACCTTAATGCATTCATAGGTCGAGTCTGTATCTTAGCATCTTCTGTCCATCTTTTCGCATTAGGGTGCATTAGTCCGTTTGAGTCTTACTTATTTTTCAAGGTTTGTTATTTTCCCCTAAAATAGATTGAGTCCCTTGTACTTACTTGGTTGTAATAGATTGTTTCAGTAATAAATGTGTGCTTCTTTTACACTCATCTGTTTTGAACTACGTAATGATCTAATTCACATGGCATCGTAATACGTAGGCAATCCTCATCAGATCCGGTCACATTTTTTTAACTGCAAATAATAATAATAAAAAAAAAACAAAGAAAAAAAGTGGTGATAAATAAAAGAAAAGCCTAAAGAGAAGCCGGAATGACGCATGTCTTTGTTGCAAGCATGTAGAAACCCCCCTAACTGTATAGGTGCATCACACCCCAATGTGGGATTACCTGTCTGTTGTTTGTTTCAAACTAACCATTTGTTTGCTGATAAGTGCAGGTTCCTAGAAAAGTGGTTTGGTTTTGTGGTAACATGGCCTCACATTCGTACTTCACGAGGTCAAAAGGAAGCGTTCAGCCACCCGTCGCTAAATCAAGAGGAAGTGTTCATACATACTTCACAAGGTCGAAAGGAAGTGTCGAAATGTCTTCAGAAGTTCCTCTGCCAATGATTCCTATTTCGGAGGAAAGTTCAATCTCAGCCATCCCAACTTCTGAGTCAGCAACGGTCGAGGAAAATAGAATTCTACGTCTCCGCATGATGGAAATGTGGGACGCCTGGGCCAATAGAAAAGAGCCACCAAGCGCGATCCCTGGATTCCCTGAGCTTTTTCCTAGGGCAAGTAGGACCTCCAACATCCCCATAAGTTATCCAAATACCCCACTGGGATTTCCTACCATCTCAACCTACTTTACTGGAACACCTTCTGAGTCTCGCCCCCAGGTGTTAGCTTTCGGTGTGGCTTCAAACATATTCACTGCTCCACCTTGTTCAGCCACGGCACAACCTGTTTTACCCAGGCCTAACTTCGATTCATCATCTTTCACATTTCAAGCACTACATCTTCCATTGGAACCTAGCCAGTTCACTACCAACGCTTACCCTCAGCCGTCTCGGTACGAGTTTATCGCAGGACAGGAGAAAGCCGAGAAAACGCCTGAACAAGAGGAAATGACCAGAAAAATGAGAAGCATGGAGCAAACTCTCAAAAATATACAGGGTCTGAGCGGGCAAAAGAGCGTATCTTACGCTGACCTGTGCATGTTCCCGCACGTACATCTGTCCTTGGGTTTCAAAACCCCAAAGTTTGAGAAATATAACGGGCATGGGGACCCCATAGCCCACCTCAAAAGGTACTGCAACCAGTTGCGGGGAGCGGGCAGAAAAGAAGAGCTTCTTATGGCTTACTTTGGAGAAACATTGATCGGCATTGCTTCTAAATGGTATACGGATCAGGAAGTATCTTGTTGGCACATTTGGGACGACTTGGCTCGGGATTTTGTCAGGCAGTTTCAATATAACATCGACATTGCCCCCGACAGGAATTCATTGTCGAATCTAAAGAAGAAGCCTTCAGAGAGCTTCCAAGAATATGCTGTCAAATGGCGCGAACAAGCGGCCAGAGTCAAACCTCCGATGGATGAAACAAAAATGGTCAGTGTTTTCCTTCAAGCCCAAGAGGCTGATTATTATCAAAACATGATGTCTGCATTGGGAAAGTCGTTTGCTGAAGCTATCAAAATCGGTGAAATAGTGGAGAATGGGTTAAAAATAGGGCGAATCTTGAGTCAGTCTGCTACAAGGGCCACCTCCCAAGCAATCCAAGGCGGTTCTGGAGGAGGAGCAAACCGAAAGAAGAAGGAAGAAGCAACAATGGCAACTTCGAGTGTAAGAAAACCCCATCCGTCCAGATTTCATTTCTCTGAAAGAGCCCCGCAACACTACTACCCCCATCAAGATGCGGCCTATGCTATGAACCTTCAGCCCTATACAGTAATGAATGCACAACCATATATTAGGCCACAACAACAATTTCACCAAAAGCGAGCTCAATTTCCAAGAAATCAACCTCCTCACCAAGCTTAGTATAATCCCCGACCTCCCAAAAATAATCTCCCCTACAACGCCCGCACTCGAGAGCCGCCCAGGAAAACGGACTTCACACCTATTGGTGAGTCATATTCCAACATTTTCCCTAAATTGGTCCAAATGGGTTTGTTACAACCCGTACCCCCAAATAGGCAAAACCCAGAGTCACCCTCTTACCAACCTGGTGCCCGATGTGCCTATCATTCTGGAGTGGAAGGGCATGACACTGAGAGCTGTTGGACTTTGAAAAGGGTTGTTGAAAACCTCATAGAACAAAAGCGAATAGTGTTAAAGGACGAAGGCATTCCTAATGTGACCAAAAACCCGTTACCAGCTCACAACAATGGACCGATTATTGGGATGATCTGCGAAGATAAAGAGTTTGATCCTATCTTGAAAGCCATCATTGCAATCGCCTACATTGAGAAAAAGCCCAAGACGTATGCAAAGCAAGAAAAGGGGGACAAGAAGAGTAAAACCCCCCTCAAAACACAGAAAAAGCAGTGGAAACCAAAACTGAGGTAGTACCCTCGAAAGATGTCGTCCTTTATGTCCCCCGAGGTTCGAAGAAAGGACAAGTGACATTGAGCCCTCCAAGAAGGTTTGAGCTGAACAAAGGATCTAAAATGTATGTGCCCAAAGGGACCTATGCGGAACGGGGGCCAATAATTTCACCAAGGCTGAATGAGCCCGTGATTATTGGACGCGCGCCGTAGAGGCCCATGACAGATCCTACTACCGTCCCGTGGAATTATAACAAGGCGGTAGTAACCTACAAAGGAAAAGAAATCCTGGGAGAAGTAAATGAAACTAACCCAACTGAGAAATACCTCAACCTGGAGGAGTTGAATGATTCTACAAAGAGGCGTTTCCCACTCAAGAAACCAGTTAGTGCCGAGGAAGCGGAAGAGTTTTTTAGGAAAATGAAAACTGCGGACTACGAGATAATTGACCAACTCCGAAAGTCTCCCGCTCAGGTCTCGTTGTTGTCTCTATTAATGAATTCAACTGAGCATCAGAAAGTGTTAATCAAGACCTTCAACGAAGCTTACGTCCCAATTGAAACTACCGTGGAACAGCTAGAGAGGATGGCAGAAAGATTCTTCATGATCAATCAGATTTCCTTCAGCAAAAATGATCTGCCCCCGGAAGGGGCCGCTCACAACAAGGCCCTCCACCTAACAGTTAAATGTGAAGGGTACTATGTGAAGAGGGTCATGCTGGATGGCGGGTCCGGAGTAGATATCTGTCCCCTTTCGACTCTGCAAAGAATGGAGATAGAGACAGGGAGAATCAGGCCCAACAACGTATGTGTTCGTGCCTTTGACGGCATCAAAAGGGACACCCTAGGCGAGATCGATTTGATTTTGACTATTGGACTTGTGGATTTTGAGGTGACCTTTCAGGTCCTAGATATGGATACTTCTTACAATTTCCTTCTAGGAAGGCCTTGGATTCATGCGGCGGAAGCCATACCTTCTACTCTCCACCAGATGGTAAAATTTGTATATGAAAATCAAGAGATTATAGTCCACGGAGAGGATGAGCATTCAATTTATCGAGACCCGTCGGTTCCATGCCTCGAAGCTAAGGAGGGTAGTGAACACATAGTCTGTCAAGTTTTCGAGGTTGTGGTCGCAGACCAATGCGAAGAAGGAAGCCCTTACCCTCAACCTTTTCTCTTAAAAGCGTTAGTTATGGTTGCCAAGGAAATGATCAGGCATGGTTATAAACCGGGGAAGGGACTCGGGGCATCATTGCAAGGCATCACCGAGCCTATCACCTTACCTGCCGCCGAAAAGTTCTTCGGTGTTGGTTTTTATGCCGAAGAAGCTGACGTAATGTGGGCAAACCAACGGAAGAGCAATGGTTGGGTTTTATCTCAGCCAATTCCGCATCTTTACAGAACATTTGTCAGACCCAAGTACATTGAAGAAAGAGAGGATGAGACCTTCACGACTGAGGAAATTGAAGAAATCTGTGGGGTTATGAGGCAAATGCTATATGAAACCCATATGGTTCAGCTGGGGGAAGGCTCGAGCACCGCTGAGGTGCTTTACATGGGGCCTGGTGCCAAATTGCAAAACTGGAAGGCTACTCCGTTTCTGATCAAGCGGGAATCCTGGTAGACCAGTCTTGCCACCTTTTCTGCATCACGAGTTATTTTGGGGTGTAACTCGAATGATTTCCTTTTAGTTTCCTATCCTTAAATTCTAATGTAAACCCTATTATCTTCAAAATTCAATGAAATGAAATTAATATTTCATCTTCCATCTTATTTATTCTCTCTGATTTTTTTGTTTTTTTTGTTTTATTTCTTTCAGTTCTAATAATGCGGTTTTAAATAACATGACATGCTTGCGGAATTCATGCCCAGATCCAAACATACAGTCTAGCTGCGAAATAATGAACCAAGAAATGGAATACGATGAAGAAGAGGCTTTTAAGGAAATAAATCGAGAATTGGAACACTTTGAGAACAAACCTAAGCCGAATCTGAATGACACCGAACCGGTTAATTTGGGAACTCCTGAGGAAATTCGAGAGACCAAAATAAGCATTCACACGGACAAGAGAACGCAAGACGCGATAATTCAACTCCTTTTTGAATTTAAAGATGTGTTTGCTTGGTCATACGATGACATGCCAGGATTAGGCGTTGATCTAGTGGTGCATAAATTGCCAATTCACCCTGATTGTCCTCTAGTTCAACAAAAGCAAAGAAAGTTCAAAACTGATGTCAGTGACAAGATTAAAGAAGAAATCACCAAGTAGTTGAAAACGGGAGTAATTCGGGTAGTCCAGTACACCACGTGGTTGGCGAATGTAGTTCCAGTGCCGAAAAAAGATGGGAAGACTCGGGTATGTGTGGATTATCGAGATTTGAACAGAGCGAGTCCCAAAGACAATTTCCCATTGCCCAACATCCACATCCTTGTTGATAATTGCGCCAAACATGAGATCCAGTCTTTCGTAGATTGTTACGCTGGGTATCATCAGGTGTTGATGGATGAAGAAGACGCCGAGAAGACTGTTTTCACTACACCATGGGGCACTTACTGTTACCGGGTTATGCCATTTGGTCTGAAGAATGCTGGGGCAACTTACATGAGGGCCATGACTACCATTTTTCATGACATGATGCATCAAGAAATAGAGGTGTATGTGGACGACATGATAGTCAAGTCCAGGACGCAGGACAATCATATCCAAGACTTGAGGAAATTCTTCGAGAGACTGAGGAAGTACGACTTGAAGCTGAACCCAGCCAAATACGCTTTCGGGGTCCCATCAGGCAAGCTTTTGGGTTTCATAGTAAGCAGGAGAGGTATCGAATTAGATCCAACAAAGATAAAATCTATCAGAGATCTACCTCCCCCAAGAACGAAGAAAGACGTGATGAGTCTGTTGGGAAGGTTAAACTATATTAGTCGATTCATTGCCCAGCTGACTAGCACGTGTGAGCCCATATTTAAGCTGTTAAGGAAGGATGCAGCAATCAAATGGACGGTTGAGTGTCAAGAAGCTTTTGACAAAATCAAGGAATATCTTTTAAATCCCCCAGTTTTGGTCCCGCCAGAGCCAGAGAGACCCCTGTTCTTGTATCTGACAGTCTTGGAAAATTCTTTCGGTTGCGTCCTCGGGCAACATGACATAACCGGAAAGAAGGAGCAGGCGATCTACTACTTGAGCAAGAAATTCACCGGCTATGAGGCCAAGTACACTCTGCTGGAAAGAACATGTTGTGCTTTGACATGGGTTGCTCAAAAATGGAGACATTATCTCCAAGCTCACACTACTTACCTCATAAGCAGGTTGGATCCTCTGAAATACATATTTCAGAAACCGATGCCTACTGGAAGACTGGCCAAGTGGCAAATCTTGCTTACTGAATTTGACATAGTCTATGTCACCCGCACGGCAATGAAGGCCCAGGCATTAGCGGATCATTTGGCCGAAAACCCGGTTGATGAGGAATACCAACCGTTGAGTACTTATTTTCCGGATGAAGAAATCAACACCATAGAAGTAACCTCGGAAAACGCTCATGTTTGGAAGATGTTCTTTGATGGGGCCGTAAACGCCAAAGGTGTAGGAATAGGGGAAATCTTGATCTCACTTGCTGGTCAACATTATTCGGCTACAGCTAGGCTTCGTTTCTTTTGCACGAACAATACAGCTGAATATGAAGCCTGCATCATAGGCATGAATATGGCGATCGATCAGGATGTTGAAGATTTATTGATTATGGGGGATTCCGACCTGATTATCCGGCAAGCCCAAGGTGAATGGGAAACTCGGGATGTCAAGCTTATTCCTTACCGACAGCACGTAGAAGACCTTGGCAAGCGTTTCAAGTCAATAGAGTTCAGGTACATCCCGCGGTGTCACAACGAACTAGCGGATGCACTTGCTACCTTGGCTTTAATTCTACCCTACCCAGGTGGAAATCCAAATCAGGGAAAGATACGGTTACTGCAACGTAATCGAGGCAGGATCGCGTACACAGCCATGGTACCATGATATCAAGAGGTTCTTGAAGACACAAGAATACCCCGAACATGCTACTGGAGATCAAAAGAGAACCACTAGGCGGCATGCAGGTGGTTTCTTTTTGAGCGGCGAGTTATTGTATAAAAGGACCTCGAACCTCAATCTGCTAAGATGTGTTGACGCCGAGGAGGCGGGAAGGATCATGCATGAAGTACACGCATGAGTGTGCGGGCCCCACATGAACGGGTATGTTTTGGCAAAGAAAATCCTTCGAGCAGGTTATTACTGGATGACCATGGAAAAGGACTGTTTTAGCTTCGTTCGAAAGTGTCATCAGTGTCAGGTGCACGGTGATTTGATTCATGCGCCTCCCACAGAACTGCATCCCATGTCTGCACCTTGGCCATTTGTTGTTTGGGGCATGGACGTCATTGGTCCTATCGAGCTGAAGGCCTCAAATGGACACAGATTTATATTGGTTGCTATCGACTACTTCACGAAATGGGTAGAGGCTGTCACTCTCAAGTCGGTCACTAAAAAGGCTGTAGTGGATTTTGTGCATTCAAATCTTATTTGTCGTTTTGGTATTCCTACAACTATCATCACAGATAACGCGGCAAACCTGAATAGTCACTTGATGGGGGATGTATGCGAACAGTTCAAAATAGCGCATAGGAATTCCACTCCTTATCGGCCCAAGGCCAACGGCGCTGTTGAAGCGGCGAACAAAAACATCAAGAAGATTTTGAGGAAGACAAACCAGAGTTCCAGACAATGGCATGAGCAGTTACCTTTCGCCCTGCTGGGATATCGCACTACAATACGCACATCAGTAGGGGCAACCCCATACTTGTTGGTTTACGGGATCGAGGCTGTGATACCGGCAGAGGTAGAAATCCTTTCTCTCCGGATCATCGTTGAAGCTGAAATTGAAGACAGTGAGTGGGTCAAAACCCGTTTGGAATAGTTAACGCTGATCGATGAAAAGCGAATGGCTGCGGTCTGTCATGGGCAGTTGTACCAACAAAGAATGGCCCGTGCTTACAACAAGAAAGTGCGACCCAGGAATTTTGAAGTAGGTCAACTGGTGTTAAGGCGCATTCTTCCACATCACCAGGAAGCGAAAGGAAAATTTGCTCCTAATTGGAAAGGTCCATACATCATCAGGAAGATATTGCCCAGGGGAGCATTATATCTAGGTGATATTGAAGGAAAAGATCCCGACACAGCCGTGAATGCAGATGCAGTAAAAAGATACTATGTCTGAATTTGCTCCGACGATGTTTTTGCACAATTGAGAGGACGAAGGCTTTCATTCCCGCTACCCAAACACTCAAATCCTTTGCTAACCCTTTGAGCCATTTACCTTTCTTTCATTACCCTCTTTGGAACCCGGAAGTGCTAGTTTAAAAAAAAAAATTAAAAAAAAACAAAAAAAAAATCAAAAAAAAATTGCCTGAACTACATTTGACTTGATTCCGAAAGGATACATAGGCAGCCTCTCTATGGGGTTCAGTCACACCAAAACAAAAATCCAGTTTTTCCCCAAAAATTTAAACTGGGGCAGACGTTATAATAATCCGGCGATAATCCCGCCTGGACGGTTCCAAAGTTGTAATTCGATCCAAGTTTTTTTTGACCCCAAACCTGTTGCAAGTCCTTCCGATCAATCGGCAAAAGTTTCCTCAAAATCAAAGGACGCAGTTGCTCGGATCCGACGCAGTCAGGATGAGAGAAATAAAATGAGAGAGTCTTATTGGTGAAAACCTACAGGCACCATAAGGCGATGGCGAGCAGAGAAATCAAAATGAGAGAGTCTTGTTAGTGAAAACTCATGACGAGCACTATAAGGCGACGGTAAGAAGAGAAATGAGAGAGGTCGGCTAGCGAAAACTCGCAAAGGGCGCTGTCGGCCGAAAAGAGGATTTCACCACAGAAGGTTTTGGCAAGGCTCCCTGGTTTGGAAACATAGATCCGTTTGGTTCGTGAGAAAATGTAGGTTCGTGAGAGTCGGGCATCCAGTCCAAAAAGCAGGTCATGTCAATTTAAAGCCAGCATGCACCTCGGATAAGTCTTTCTTTTCCCCGAAAAGGACGCCTCTCTTTTAAATTCATTTCCTCGCTCTTTGTTTACCTTTCTTTGGATTCCTTTTCGGTTTAACCCTAAGCCCCAAACATGCTAGAAAGAAAAGGTGGCAGGACCGGTTTCACAGGGCTCTGTGTGGCAAGAGGTGGAGAACATACCCGACCTCAGTGGTGCGTCGGTCCAATCCCGACTGATCGTGACGTCTGATTACCTCAAAATCCCCAAGCAGAGTTTGAGACGGAAGAAACAGAGCCTTACACGCGCAAATCATTGTGAAATCCTGAAATATTGAGTCTTATCAGTTTGAAAGGAGGTCGCATTGGAAGCCAATCAATGGCGAATTTTCTCAACAGAAATGAGGCTTGGGACCAAGAAAAACAATGAAGGCCACAAACCGACCACAATTTCAAACTAACAATTTTCCTTTGTTTGAAGTTGAAGCAGTTGCAATACAAAACGGACTAAGCAGGAAGCAGGTACAACCCTGCGAGAGGCAGGTGCATCCAAAAGGAAATGCGCAAAGATTAGAAATAGCTATGCTGCAATAATCAACCCAAAAGGGAAGTCTCCTCCCGATTCTTTCCTACATTTTTCTCCTAACCCGATGACTTCCTCGGCATGACCCTAGGACTCTCTCCCTTTTCCGGCATAACCCGATGATTTCCCCGGCATAACCCGAGGACTTTTTCCCTTCCCCGGCATAATCCGAGGACTCTTTCCCTTTTCCGGCATAACCCGATGATTTCCCCGGCATAAACCGAGGACTCTCTCCCTTTTCCGGCATAACCCGATGATTTCCCCGGCATAACCTGAGGACTTTTTCCCTTTCCGGCATAACCCGATGACTTCCCCGGCATGACCCGAGGACTCTCTCCCTTTTCCGGCATAACCCGATGACTTCTCCGGCATAACCCGAGGACTCTCTCCCTTTTCCGGCATAACCCGATGACTTCCCCGGCATAACCCGAGGACTTTTTCCCTTTTCCGGCATAACCCGATGATTTCCCCGGCATAACCCGAGGACTCTCTCCCGTTTCCGGCATAACCTGATGATTTCACCGGCATAACTCGAGGACTCTCTCCCTTTTCCGGAATAACCCGATGACTTCCCCGGCATAACCCGAGGACTCTTTCCCTTTTCCGGCATAACCCGATGACTTCCCCGGCATAACCCGAGGACTTTTTCCCTTTTCTAGCATAACCCGAAGACTTTTTCCCTTTTCCGGCATAACCCGATGACTTCCTCGGCATAACCCTAGGACTCTCTCCCTTTTCCGGCATAACCCGATGATTTCCCCGGCATAACCCGAGGACTTTTTCCCTTCCCCGGCATAACCCGAGGACTCTCTCCCTTTTCTGGCATAACCCGATGACTTCCCCGGCATAACCCGAGGACTTTTTCCCTTTTCCGGCATAACCCGATGACTTCCCCGGCATAACCCGAGGACTCTCTCCCTTTTCCGGCATAACCCGATGACTTCCCCGGAATAACCCGATGAATCTTCCCGGCATAACCCGTGGACCCTTTTCGGCATAACCCGATGACTTCCCTGGCATAACCCGATGAATCCTCCCGGCAAAACCCGATGAATCTTCCCGGCATAACCCGTGGACCCTTTCCGGCACAACCCGATGAATCTTCCCGGCATAACCCGATGAATCTTCCTGGCATAACCCATGGACCCTTTTCGGCATAACCCGATGAATCTTCCCAGCATAACCCGATGAATCTTCCCGGCATAACCCGTGGACCATTTCCGGCATAACCCGATGAATCTTCCCGGCATAACCCGTGGACCCTTTTCGGCATAACCCGATGAATCTTCCCAGCATAACCCGATGAATCTTCCCGGCATGACCCGATGAATCTTTTCGGCATGACTCGTGAATCGTTCTGGCATAACCCGATGACCTACCGGCATAACCCGAGAACTCTTTCCCTTTTCCGGCATAACCCGATGAATCTTTCCGACATAACCCGGACAGTTTCCAGCATAACCTGGCAATCCTCCCAATTCAGGTCTCCAGTCCCTGAACTGAGCATTTTTTTGTTAAGCCGACATTAGGGCTCCAATCCCTGAGTTGTGCATTTTTACCTTTTGCGACATTAGGGCTCCAATCCCTGAGTTGCGCTTCGTAGACTAGGTTTGTTTTTCAAATCCCCGCATCAGTGCTGTAGATTATTATGGCCATTAACTCACGAAATTTTCCTAGTGAAACTGGGGCAGAAAAATTTCGTTCGTTTGTTTTGTTTGTCTCAGCAGGTTTGACCTCGAGACGCATGGATCGAGATGACCCATGGGATGAGCCTCAATCTTGAATAAAGAAAAGAAGAAAAGGACAAAAGGAGAAGATGTCCCCAAATACTAGAACAAACAAACGGCGAGTCGCTCTAAAATTTGATTAAAGTCCCGAGTTCCGCCAATCCCGTTTTATTCAATATTGCAGAAATAAACAAGCGCCTACAACTTGCAAGCATCAAGATTCGGATCGAAGTCTACAAGCAGAATCAGCTAAGACCCAAGATCAAGTTGCAAAAGAATTATAGATAGGAATCTTGTAACTAGCGGTTGACAGGCATAAATAGTTAGTTCAGTTTCAACTTCCTTTGGTTGTAATAAGGCAGTCGGTAAGCAGTAGCGACAACAGCAACAGCAGTAACAGCAAGCATTGCAATCCAATGGTAGTCCCAGCTACCAAAGTTTCCCGAACTGCATTGACCTGATTCCTATTTAGCCCAGGATATGTAGGAAATCTTTGAAGCAAAGATTCGGTCAAGTCTTTCAAAGGTGCTTCACACAGAGTATTCCAATGGGCAAAATCGCTCATATCCGCTCACTTTATCTTTGCACGAAAACTCTTTGTATTTTCGGGCAAAGAGGGGCAGCTGTGAGCACGTGATTTTTGCTTCACTGAAATCACTCCAAAAAGAAATCAAAAAATAAAACAAGTTACCTTCAGGTACAATATTGAGAATTTGCGTGATATTTTTGGTAATCATTTTTGTCCGTAAATGTTTACCTTTTTGTAGTTAATCGCAAAATGTAAAATAAATATATTACATGCTTATTTGGGATTTAATTGTACATTTAGGAATTAATTAAATCATGGTTTAGTTTTTAAAGAAAAATCGCAAAATGTATGTTTTCGTCTTGTGTTTTGTTGTCATGGTGTGATTTTACCTATTTAAATATTTTAATATGTGTGTGATAATTGTGTTAAGTGTTAATTAATATGTGTTTAGTTTTACTTTAATTAGGTATTGTGTTTAAATTAGAAAATAAAAAGAAAAGAGTGCAAATTGGTCTAAATCGGATTGGGCCAGTTTATTTAGAAAATTCGAGGCCCAAAAGCACCAAAAACCAGCCCAAAGGCAGCCGGTCCAAGAGACCCATTGCCCAGGCCACTAAACGACGTAGTTTGACACCAAAACTACGCCGTTTCAAGAACAATCCATCTCAGCCGTTCAAACCAAGTTGATCTGACGGCCCTCGTCACATATCCATACCCATTGTTTAAACCCGACCCGTTCAACCCCGGACCAACCCAACCCCTTTCAGTTGGAACGACACCATTCCTCACCAGCTGAAAGATCCTGGCCCTCAATCTCACTTCATCCAACGACCAGGATCTAATCACTCACTAATTATATAAGCCCAAACCTTACCCCACGCCCCCATCCAAACACCCCCCTGTCATCGTCCCAAACCCAGACCTCCCAAACCCTAGCCTCCCCTGTGCACCTTCACCGTAAACCCGGCGGCAACAACGCCGGTGACCACCAAAGTTACACCCCTAGGGCACCTCGACCCCCTAAACACAGATCCACCAGCCGTGGGTCTCGAATCTTCCCCCACCGTCTCGAATCTTCATTTGAAGATTCGAGCCAGTCCCCAACCTACACCAAACCCCCCCAAATCCATACCAGGCACTCCCCTGACCTCCCTTGTGACCAAACCAGGCTGGGTTTGGTCTGAATCCAACCAGGAAGACCTGAATCCCAAATCCGCCCTAGGAACCCTAGAAGTCCTGAATTCGAGTTCTTGTCCGTTTGAACGAGAAGATTAGGGTCTAATGGACCTTAATCGAAGTGTTCTCAGTTGAGAACACTTCAATTAAAGTCTATTCAACCCCAAAAGAAATTTTGATTCGAAATCCGAGACAGGGTCTTCTGATTTTTTTCAAACCTTTAAGGTGTTTCTGCTTTCCTTTTCCTTGTCAGTTCATTTTGTTGTTTTGTTATAGTTAAATGTCTGTTCATATGTCCAAATGTTTAATTGATTTATTTTGAATTTTTGTGTCGACTGTTTCTGTCCATTTTGCCCGGACCTTTTATTTGGCCGAATCTCTTTTGCTATTCATTGATGAATGTATGTGTTTAACAGTGTAATCGATTGAAATGAATTTCGATCGATTAATTAGTTCCCAGGGTCATTTATTGTTTTGACAGTGCAATCTGAACCCCCTGTTCAATACTGTTCAATTCTGATCATTAGCTATTAATTGTATGTGTTGTAATTCGCGTAGTCGATTCGGCGTATGTCGTAAGTTAGTTTCAGCTAGGGATGACAGTAATCTGACTCATGCTTTTTAATTTCACTAAGCCATTGTTTGAGTTAGCTAAGAATTGATTTTAACTGCTCATGGTCTGATTAGTTGAACCAAGAGTCATTAAGGATTAGGTTATAGCTGCAGTTCAGGTTTGAGTTTGAATCGATGGCATGTGCACTCTTGGGAAGCATGTGCATTATAGTTTCTTTATTGAATTAAAGCAAATTTGACAGCATGTGCTGTCAGGGCATATTCAGGCTGCCCATATTTGCTAATTAGAATAAGGGACAGGCCACTTTAGCAGTAAAGAAAGGGTTTGTCAGGGGAATCTTATGGGGGATACTTTTCTTTTAAGTTTTGAGTGGAAAAACAGAAGAAGGCACATGGGGGGAATTCAAAGAGAAATAGGCTGGATTCTAAGCTATAAAAACAGGATAGAAGAGATAGAGAAGGGAGAGAGCATTCTGAAAGGGCAGACCTTAGGAGATAAAAAAGAAGATAGGGGGATTGGACAAAACAGTGGAGAGGGCAGAAAAATATAGTTCAGAAAATCAAAGATAGTTCTGAAAATCAGAAAAGAGAGGGTTTAGAAATTAGGGAGGGAGATAGAAAAGAAAATTTCTGCTGTTTGATTGAAGTTGAAAACTTTGCTTTTCCTCACCTTTTTGTGTTTGAAATCAGCATCAACTGCTTTGTTCTATTCGAAATTTGGGGTTTCTTTCCTTTGAGGGTCTGAAAATCAGAAACTGTGTTTCAATCTTGTGTCGGATTCATCTATTACCTGTTGAGTAACATTGGAGTTTCCTGGGTCTCAACTGAGCCTTGTTGAGTCTTTTACTTGGACATTGGGTACTGTTTCATTGAGTTACTACTGTTTCATTCTGCCTGGGGGTGCTATTGCTGCTGTATTTGTTGTTGTTGCTGCTATCCTTTGCTACTACTGCTGACTTCTCTATCCTTCTTCTTCTTCTTTGCATTTCAGCATCCAGGTACACATTTTGAATCTCACCTTGATGTAACAGTAACAATGAGTATTGAAATGAAAGGCGCGGAGAATTTTTCAGTCATTTGGTGTTGTGCCTATTGTCTTATAAAGTGTTAGTAGATTTGTGCAAATCTTTAGGTTGTAACTCAATAAGGAAATACAGCAGGTAGTTTCGTATCTAATTGAAAACTTAGTTTTTTTAATTTATTGTGATTTACAATGGTTTAGCTTGTTTAGTTTGTACGTATGATGTAATTATGTAATTCGTGGATTGCACGAGTAATTGGCATATCGATAACTAGACTTCATTTTTCATTTATATTCTGTATGTATAAGGTAGATTGCTACTAACCTGTACAAACGCCATATAGCTTTAAATCATTTAATTTAACTCTGTCACGTCCGGATTCCATTAGGCAGTTTTGAATCCAATTAGTAGCATCTCCTAATAAGTAGTTGATTCCATTAATCAAGCCCAAATAAGTTAGTTTAAAATTCGAACTTGAAGAACATTTAGTGTAAGTTTAGTATTTTTATTAATCTTTCCTGCAATCTCCTTTAGCAAATTAACAGCATGTTCACCCGTGAAATAAGGCACGAGACAATTCCTGCCTCATAAACAGCTAATCAGATAATCAAACAAGAATCCGGAGTTGGCCAAGCATGCAATTTAATTAGAATGTATTTTCTTTCTTCCATTTCTTAGAGACGAACATAATAAAGATGTAGTCATTGTAGGTTTACCCATTTCATAAAATGAGACGAGCCTCGCCAAATGAGATGCACAAACTGCGGGGCCCTCATAAATGTACATATTAAATACTTAGAATCCGGGATGGGTCGTTTAGTGAATTTCACTGCCTTCCCCAAAGATAATAACGCGTTAGACTCTTTAGGCGCGACTTAATTAAATTACATTCTTAAATTCGGGTGCGCATTTATGTGACCCAAATTCAAATCTCAACGGAGTCGAAATGTGTTAACAACTACGGGTGCATTGATTGTGACGTGGTTCGAGATGCATTTTCACGACGTTGCAATTCTATAAAAATAAATGATAATAATAAAAGCGGTTTAAACTTAATAAAAGCACATAAGTCACAACATGTATTTAAATCAGATATTTAGCCATTATAACAATTTAAGCGACCGTGCTAGAACCACGGGATTCGAGGGTGCCTAACACCTTCCCTCGGGTCAATAGAATTCCTTACTTAGAATTTCTGGTTCGCAGACTTCATTTGGAAAGTCGAATATTTTCCTCGATTTGGGATTCAAGATAAACCGGTGACTTGGGACACCAAAAGCCAAACCTTTCCCAAGTGGCGACTCTGAATTAAATAAATAATCTCATTTCAAATATTGTCACTTAAATTGGAAAAACTCCCTCGCGCATTAACCCTTCGGGGTGGGCGCGCAAAAAGGAGGTGTGACAGTCACAAATCCCGAAAATTCTCGGGCCATTGATTGGGATGGACGGGGATTTGAATAAGAGCTTCGAAAGACTGTTCGCTGATGTCAATATGGTATAAGTTGGAGAGGGTTCCGGCGTAGCAGACATACAGTTTGTGGGGCCTGAGGCCAAAACCAACAATTGGACGGTTACTCCTCTTCCTATCCGGGGGGAGTCCTAGTAGTAGGCTTTGATTTTTCTTTCTTCTTTTTCGGATTATTCCAGGGTGTAATCCAAATCTCATTTTATTTTGTACGAGTGTGAACCCTGTTATCTTGCATTTTTAATAAAATTCTCTTTTCTTGTCTCATTTTAATTTTTTTTTCTTTCCTCTTTCTGAACAGTTCTCTTTTTACTGGTTCTGATGACATGGCATGCACAATGGATCTTCGACCTAGTCTAATAAATCAATCTGACTCCAACTTAATTACACAAGAGATCTATTATGACGATGAGTCTGAATATGACGAGGATGAAGCCTTCGAAGAAATAAACCGAGAACTGTGCCAATTTGAAGAGAAACCCAAGCCTAATCTGAATGACACCGAGGCTGTAAATCTAGGGGATGCAGATAATGTCAGAGAAACCAAAATCAGCATCCACATTGAGCCAAACGTCAGAGAGGAATTAATCAAAACCCTCATTGAGTTCAAAGATGTTTTTGCATGGTCATATGATGATATGCTAGGATTAAGCACCGATCTAGTGGTTCACAAATTGCCCACTGACCCGGCATACCCGTCGGTCAAGCAAAAACTGAGGAAGTTTAAAATAGAGATGAGTGTGAAGATCAAAGAAGAGGTGACTAAGCAGCTGCAGGCGAAGGTTATTCGGGTCACTCGATATCCCGATTGGTTGGCCAATGTGGTACCGGTGCCGAAGAAGGATGGAAAAATCAGGGTGTGTGTCGACTACCACAATCTCAACAAAGCAAGTCCTAAGGATAATTTTCCATTGCCCAACATCCATAACCTGATCGAAAATTGTGCTGGGCGCGAGATCGGATCCTTTGTGGACTGCTATGTAGGATATCATCAGATCTTAATGGACGAAGAAGATGCGGAAAATACGGCTTTCATTACACCATGGGGGACTTACTACTACCGGGTAATGCCATTCGGATTGAAGAATGCTGGGGCAACGTACATGCGAGCAATGACTACTGTGCTTCACGACATGATACACAAAGAAATTGAAGTGTACGTAGATGATGTGATCATAAAATCTTGGCGTCAGGAAGACCATGTAGCGGACTTAAGGAAGTTCTTTCAAAGACTTCGAAGGTATAATATTAAGCTCAACCCGGCCAAATGCGCCTTTGGGGTTCCATCAGGAAAGCTGTTAGGATTCATCGTCAGTCGACGGGGTATTGAGTTGGACCCATCCAAGATCAAATCCATCCAAGATTTGCCACCGCCAAAGAACAAAACGGAGGTAATGAGTCTATTGGGAAGGCTAAATTATATCAGCAGGTTCATCGCTCAACTCACGGCGACTTGTGAACCCATATTTCGGCTGCTGAAGAAAGATGCTGCGGTAGACTGGACGGCGGAGTTTCAAGAGGCTTTCGACCAGGTCAAAGGGTATCTATCCAATCCACCTGTGTTGGTTCCACCTGAGCCGGGGAGGCCATTAATTTTTATCTGACGGTCCTAGAGAATTCGTTTGGCTGCGTGCTGGGGCAACACAACATTACAGGAAGGAAGGAGCAGGCCATTTATTATCTTAGCAAGAAGTTCACAGTGTATGAGGTCAAGTACACTCAACTCGAGAGGACGTGTTGCGCCCTAACTTGGGTGGCTCAGAAGTTGAAACACTACTTGTCCTCGTATACTACTTATCTCGTCTCCCGTTTGGATCCATTAAAGTATATTTTCCAGAAACCTATGCCTACAGAGAGGTTAGCAAAATGGCAAATTTTGCTCACAGAGTTTGATATCGTTTATGTGACGAGGACAGCCATGAAAGCCCAAGCGCTGGCCGATCACTTGGCTGAGAATCCCGTTGATGAAGAATACGAGCCTTTGAGGACATATTTCCCAGACGAGGAAGTAATGCATACAGGTGAGCTGGAATTACCCGAGGAACCAAGTTGGAAGATTTTCTTTGATGGAGCCGCAAACGCAAAAGGGGTTGGAATAGGAGCAGTACTCATCTCTGAAACAGGACGTCACTATCCTGTTACAGCTCAGCTACACTTCTATTGTACCAACAACATGGCCGAGTATGAAGCATGCATTCTGGGTCTACGACTAGCTGCAGACATGGATGTCCAGGACGTTTTGGTCTTAGGAGACTCGGACCTCCTGGTGCATCAGATTTAGGGTGAGTGGGAAACACGGGATTTGAAACTCATACCATATCGACAATGTTTGCACGATCTGAGCAAGCGATTTCGATCAGTGGAATTCAAACATATCCCGCGAGTTCATAATGAGGTTGCCGATGCATTGGCCACCTTAGCATCAATGTTACACCACTTCGACAAAATGTATGTTGATCCTTTGCACATTCAGGTTCGTGATCAGCATGCTTATTGCAGCATGGTAGAAGAGGAAGTGGATGGCGAGCCATGGTTTTATGACATAAAGGAGTACCTCAAGATGAGGATATATCCGGAGCAGGCCACCGTAGACCAAAAAAGAGCCATCCGGCGTTTGTCAAATGGTTTCTTCCTCAGTGGAGGAGTGTTGTACAGAAGAACCCCGGACTTGGGATTTCTAAGATATATAGACGCCGGTCAAGCCACGACGGTTATGGTAGAGGTGTATGTTGGAGTTTGTGGGCCACAAATGAGCGGATATGTATTGGCAAAGAAGATTCTTTGAGCAGGGTACTATTGGCTCACTATGGAGCATGATTGTATCAAATTGGTGAGGAAATGCCATCAATGTTAGATACACGGAGATCTGATTCATTCCCCGCCGACAGAATTGCATACAATGTCAGCGCCATGGCCATTTGTTGCATGAGGCATGGATGTCATTGGGCCTATTGAGCCGGCAGCGACCAACGGCCACAGGTTCATTCTGGTGACCATCGACTACTTCACTAAGTGGGTTGAAGCTAAAACTTTCAAGTCGGTAACCAAGAAGGCAATGGTGGATTTTGTTCACTCCCATATCATCTGCAGATTTGGGATCCCAAAAGTGATCATCACGGATAATGGTGCCAATCTTAACAGCAATTTGATGAGAGAGGTATGCCAACAGTTTAAGATTACACACCACAATTCCACCCCATATCGTCCCAAGGCGAACGGAGCAGTTGAAGCATCCAATAAGAACATCAAAAAGATACTGAGGAAGATGGTAGAAGGATCTAGACAATGGCATGAGAAATTACCTTTTGCCTTGTTGGGTTATCGCACTACAGTCCGGACTTCCATAGGTGCAACTCCTTATTTGTTGGTATACGGTACTGAAGCAGTAATACCAGCAGAGGTCGAAATTCCGTCCCTCCGCATTGTCGCTGAAGCCGGGATTGACGACGATGAATGGGTCAAAACTCGACTGGAGAAGTTGAACTTAATAGATGAAAAGAGATTGGCAGCAGTGTGTCATGGCCAGTTTTATCAGAAAAGAATGGCGAGGGCATACAATAAGAAGGTGCGCCCCAGAAAATTTGAAGTAGGGCAACAAGTATTGAAACGGATCCTCCCACATCAGATCGAAGCAAAAGGCAAGTTCGCCCCAAATTGGCAAGGGCCTTATGTTGTGACCAGAGTGTTGTCCAATGACGCTTTATGTCTAACAGATATCGAAGGAAGATGCGTCGACATGGCTATCAATTCTGATGCAGTCAAAAGATATTATGCGTAATT
Source organism: Nicotiana sylvestris (assembly GCF_000393655.2). Classification (NCBI taxonomy): domain Eukaryota; kingdom Viridiplantae; phylum Streptophyta; class Magnoliopsida; order Solanales; family Solanaceae; genus Nicotiana; species Nicotiana sylvestris. The sequence continues at coordinate 18,812,444 of NC_091062.1, read as the reverse complement.
TCTTTGATTATGATAGTTATTGGTTCGTTTGTTTGTACTTGGTACTTATTGGATAATGAAATGACGGAGGCAATTCTTTCTTCTATCCAAACACTTTTAACCTTTGCTTCCCCCTTTGAGCCTTAGTTATTCTTTCATACCCCTCTTTTGGAATCATTAATGGGAAAAAATATATGTGAAAAAAAAGAGAAAAGAAATTAAAAGAAAAATGAAAACAAGATAAAGGTCATAAGAAAATAGAGAAACCGGTAGGAACTACGTTTGACCTGATTCCTCAAAGAGGATACGTAGGCGCCTCACGGCTCGGTCATAGTGCACCATAGTGTGCATAGAGTGTATAATGTGCATAGCTCTACAATAGTGTAAATATAAAAATCCCCAAGCAAGAAAACTGGGACAGGAATTATGTTTTTAAAGTTTCAAAAAGGGTTGATTCCAAGAGTTGTAGTGTTTCACCCGTCGAAGTTATTTTTGAGTTTTGATAGCCTTTCTTTAAACCTACACAAAACCAACAGCGATGTCCAAAAAAGACCTTCCGATCAATATCCGAGAGGTGCCAAGTCAGGCAAATGAAAGCCGAGAATAATACACTGAACCCCAGCAAAGAAGAGAATCATAAACTAGAAATTAATTGATAGCCGAAAAGAATTTCCGAAAGAAAGAGTCATATCGGCAGCGCTCCAAACCCCCATTGAAAGATAAAAATGAGAGTCTTATCGGTGAAAACCTTCACGGGCACCATAGGGCGACGAAAGATGAGAGAAATAAAATGAGAGAGTCTTATCGGTGAAAACCTTCACAGGCACCATAAGGCGACGGGAGCTGAGAGAAAAGAGAGAGTCTTATTAGTGAAAAACCCTCGAAGGGCACTATAAGACGACAAGATAGATTGGCAAAAAGGATTCGCATTTGCGAAGAGGTGGGCACCTATTTATCCCCAGCAAGTAAGGCCATCAGAAAGATTGATTGATACAAATAGACTGGGTCGAGTAATCCGTAATGCACAACATAATAGTTGGGACCAGTCATACCGTCCAAATAAGTTCTTTCCTTTTCTTCTCCCCCAGCATTTGTTCAGAAAGATTTTTCTCTTTTCTAGCCTTTTCATTTCTTTGTCTAAAAAGACTTTTCCAGAAATTTGTTTTGAGAAGGACTTGTCAGAGTTTCCTACCAAGGGCCAAAACTGTACAAAACAAAATGCGAAGGGCACAGGCCAAAGCCAAGGCAATAGGACAAAAGGTGTCTGTTGCAAAACCAAATGACAAACTGGCCTAGAAAGTTAAGGGGAACATGAAGAAAAGCAGAAAATGACGTTTGAAGGACTTGTGGAACAAGTTCCAAGAAGATCCCCAGCAAGAACTGCGATAAATCACGGACCAAGGTCCAAGGTGGTCAGACACCACAGAAAGGGGGAAATATGAAGAGAGAATTAATCCGCAACAAGATAACCCTAACAGTCTTATCCTCAATAACGTTATCCCCAGGTGATAACATGTTATGCCCTGCAGGGCTGGGAGAAAATAAACGTTTAAGGGAGTAGTTTTGAAGTTGAAAAGGACTCCCACAACATGTTGTGAAACAAAAGAGCAGGGAAGGGATAAATGGAAAACCATCCCCAGCGAAAATACCATCCCCAGCAGAGATGTCACCCCCAGCAAACAACTTTATCCCCAACCAGTTGCGGGAGCAAAGAGCAAGGGAAAGGGAAAGGAAAAATCATCCGCCAGCAGGAGTGACACGATCACTCACCATGTTAAAACTAACAAAATTTTCTTTGATTTCTACAGGAAAATAAAGGTTGATGATGGCAGAAAGACACGCCACAAGGAAGGTCACCAAAATCGGGGCAGAAAATTTTCTGCCGATTGTCCAAAATTTTCTCGAAGGAACGAGGAAACGAATTCATACATTTTCTGTTTTTTCATTTCTAGGCCGCCCACCAGTATAATGCGGGCATGCATTTCTGTCTTTTCATTTCATGTTCTCGGTCGCCCACCAGTATAATGCGGGAATACATTTCTGTCTTTTCATTTCATGTTCTAGGTCGCCCACCAGTATAATGCGGGAATACATTTTTGTCTTTCATTTCATTTCTAGGTCGCCCACCAGTATAATGCGGGAATACATTTCTGTCTTTTTATTTCATGTTCTAGGTCGCCAACCAGTATAATGAGGGCATGCATTTCTGTCTTTTCATTTCATGTTCTCAGTCGCCCACCAGTATAATGCGGGAATACATTTCTGTCTTTTCATTTCATGTTCTAGGTCGCCCACCAGTATAATGCGGGAATACCTTTCTGTCTTTTCATTTCATGTTCTAGGTCGCCCACCAGTATAATGCGGGAATACATTTCTGTCTTTTCAATTTATGTTCTAGGTCGCCCACCAGTATAATGTGGGAATACATTTTTGTCTTTCATTTCATTTCTAGGTCGCCCACCAGTATAATACGGGAATACATTTCTGTCTTTTCATTTCATGTTCTAGGACGCCCACCAGTATAATGCGGGAATACCTTTCTGTCTTTACATTTCATGTTCTAGGTCGCCCACCAGTATAATGCGGGAATATATTTCTGTCTTTTCATTTCATGTTCTAGGTCGCCCACCAGTATAATGCGGGAATACATTTCTGTCTTTTCATTTCATGTTCTAGGTCGCCCACCAGTATAATGCGGGAATACATTTTTGTCTTTTCATTTCATGTTCTAGGTCGCCCACCAGTATAACGAGGGAATACATTTCATATTTTGCATTCATGCACCCACCTGTATAACGAGAGGAATACTTTTCAGTTTTATACTTCAGGTTTTGAAATCAGTAACCCACCAGAAGGCAGAGGGTTACCACAGGAATCCCCAGCAGGAAACAATAAAATCCCCGGCACCAAAAAGCAGAAGGTTGCAACAAGAGGTCCCAACACAAATTCAAGCGCATGAGTCAAAAGGGAAGAAAAGACGCGTCTTGAAGGAAGCGGCCTGTGAACATTAAATTGTGCCCAGCATAACAAATCTGATAAAGAAAGATGGATCCCTAGAGGAACCACTGAAAAGCTTAATGAAGGAAGCCATACTCCCAGCGGACCGAACAAAATGATGAAAACTGGTGTCATCACCAAAATTCACGGAAGAAAAGCACCGGAAGAAACACAAGCCGACAAGAAAGCAAGGTAACAAGAACAAGTTGAAGATAGATAAGATCTTATGATCCGTAGTCTGGCCTAGCTTCTTGTTTTCTTTTAAGCACGGTGTAACAAGGAGATCTGTAAGCAGTGGTAATAGCTTGCAACAGCAGTAACATTGCAGTCCCATGGTAGTCCCAGCTACCAAAACTTCCCGAACTACATTAACCTGATTTCCTTCTAGCCAGGGATATGTAGGAAACCTTTGAAGCAAAGATTCGGTTAAATCTTTTTCAAAAATGCTTCACACGGAGTATTCCAACGGGCAAAAATTGCTCGTATCCGCTCACCTTATCTTTGCACGAAAACTCTTTGTGTTTTCGGACAAAGAGGGGCAGCTGTGAGCACGTGATTTTTGCTTCACGGAGACTACTCCAAAAGAAATCGGAAAAGAAATAAAATAAGTTACCTTCGGGTACAATTTTGAGGATTTGTGTGACGTTTGGATAATTGTTTTGTCCGTAAATGCTCACCTTGCTATAGTTAAAAAAAACATATGTTGCATGCATTTAGGAAAATGGTACATTTAGGAATTAATTAACCATTATTTGGTTTTAAAAGCGAAAATCACAAAAATACGCATTTCTATTCTATCTGTTATCATGGTAATTTTATTAAAAGTTTTAATTCGTGGATAAATGTTGTTAGGTGTTAATTAATATTTGTGTAGTTTAATTTTGGGTTGTAGAAATTTTTGGTTTAAATTATAAGAAGGAAAATACCGGATTTGGGCCAAAATTTAAATGAAAATCAGGCCCAAACTAATTACCACAACCCAGTCCAAATCCAGGCTTCCCAGGCGCACCCCCAAACGACGACGTATTAGCATCCTCATTCTGAGCCATTGATTGATTCAAATGAACGGACCAGATCAGGCCATTTACTTACCCAAACGACGTCGTATAGGGCCATCTAATCTCAACCGTTAACCCAATCCCATCCAACGGCCTCAGGCCATCTCCATATGCCCGACCCATTTAACCCCGGACCAGCCCGACCTCCCTTTAGGTGGAACGACACCGTTCCCTTTAAGTGAAGGGATCCTGGCCCTCGATTTCACCAGATCCAATGGCCAGGATCCATTTCCCCCTCCGTATATAAGCCCTTCATCACACCCCACGCCCCTATCCAAACCACACCCCCCACCTCATATTCATCATCGTCTCAAGAGACGAACCCGTTCCAAACCCTAGCCGCCCCCATACACTCTCACCCTAAACCCGACGGCAACGACACCGGTGACCACCAAAGTAACACCCTTGATGCACCTCACCACCCCGAACACAGATCTGTTACCCCCTTGCCTCGAATCATCCCCCATCATCTCGAATCTTAATTTGAAGGTTCGAGCCCAACCCTGACCTACACCAACCCACCCCAGTTTCACACCAGTCACCACCCTGGCCTCACTCGTGACCAAACCAAGCTTGGTTTGGTCCGAATTTACCCACAAATCCTCAAGCCCCAAATCGGACTGGTTCGAACCCTAGAACACAAGAACCTTGGAATCCGGCCAGTTTAACAGAGGGTTGGGGTCTAATAGACCTTAATCAAAGTGTTCTCGGTTGAGAACACCTCGATTAAAGTCTGTTCGACCTCAAAATGGGCAAATACAGTCAAAGCTGGGGTCGTTTGTTGTTGAGCTTTCAGAGTGAGTTCACTTTTTCTTTTCTATTTTTTGTTTTAGTATTGTTTTAGTTTGTCAGCATGGTTAATTAGTTTATTTGGTATTTCTGATATTTTCTTCCAATTTGTTCTCCATCTTCGTAAGACCTTTTATTTGGTCGATTGTTCTTCTGTTCATGGTTGAATACGTATGGTGATTATACATGCTTGGTTTGATCAATGTCGTCAAGTGTTCCATTTATGTTGTTCCTCTGTTTTGTGCAAAGTTTTCTGAAGCCATTTGGGACCCTGTTCGTATTGTTTGTTTAATCGACTGATCGTTCTATGTTATAATTAGTATAGTCGATTAGATAAACGTCGTCGATTAGTTTTATAGGAGTGAATGTTCAAATATTCTGATTCTGATAACTTCATATGATTGATCGAATCATTGTCGTTTAGCTGGTCGATTGACATTATCTGTGAATGGTTTGTAGCTGCAATGCAATAGCTAGAACTCAGTTTAGGGCAGCTTGAATTTGAACATTTAGAAGTTCGAAATTTCCAGCTGTTGTAGTATGGTAAAGCAGTAATAATCAAGGGTTAATAGGGGTAGTTTGGGGGTTTGAAAAGATCAGAAATGTTTAGTTTAAGTTGGGCTGACAATAGGGTACTAAAATAGGATTAAACTAATACAATAGTGGAGAACAAAACTTGATAGCATGGAGGGTAATTGAATATTATAGACTGCCCATACCTTTGGACAGAAAACACATGCTAGGGGGCTGCCAGGAGGATGGGCATTGGGGATTAGTTTAAGGAGGTATGGGCAAAGTTTGAAGAGGAGCCTGGTGCTTTCCCTTTTGCTTATAAATAGGTTGGCTTTAGAAAAAAAGGAGGAGGTTTTTTTTTTGGGTTAGAGATCAGAAAAAGGGGGTTAGACATGAGAGGTTAAGAGGTTAGGAAATCAAAAATTAAGGGTGGAAGACTAAGACTTCAGAATTTAAAAGAAAAAAACAAGAGTGTTAAGGCTGTTTGATCCTCATTCTAGGTTAAGCTTTACAGAAAAGAGCTTCAACTTGTCTTTGCCTTTGAGTGTTTAACAAAAATCAGAAATCACTATTGTTTGCCCCTGTCTGTTTTCTGCTGGTACTGTTGGATTTTTAGCTTGGTAGTCTCCAGTTTTCTGCTTGCTGAGTACTATTCCATTAGGCTACTCCTGGTTTTCTGTTTTTGGTTCAAACCTGTCGCTAGTTTCCTTGTTTGGTTATCATTGGATTTTCTTGCTGGGGCTTGCTTTTTGGTTCTTGAATCTGCCTGCTGGGTTTGTTTGGTTGCTGAGTGTTGCTTGTGTTGCTGCTGCACTGCTGCTATCACTGCTGACTTCTTTTCTACTGTATCTTTGTTCTTCTACCAGGTACACAACTTTATCATGGTTGTTGTAGGTCTGAAAATTTGAAGCATGAATATTAGATGAAGAACTGAAATTTTAACGTTTGGTTTCATATATTCTGAAATTTTAAGTTGTGTAAAAGGATATTTAGTTTCATTTGTTAGAAGCATGTAGTAGCTTTGCTATGTACAATTGAGTATCGAGCAGTAATAGTATATAGAACTCCTTGCATGTTATTCTACAAGAACCAATAATGTAATGGTAGCATTCTATTATTTCAGCTCATTTCTGTGTAAAGCATGCTTCAAATACGTATAAAGGCTTTAGGCTAATTAATCAGTAGTTTAAACTGTTTTAATTAACAGGTTTGTTTATTTAGAGTCATAAAAGGAGTTTTGTAGTTGTCGATTCCATTTTCGCCTTATTGTGAATACTAAAAATGTAAAAGTAAGCCGCAGGTCGGACGTAAAAAAATAAAAATGGCCCAGGTCCAGTTCTGCTCCCGGTATGCTGGACCTGGGCCCCCAAAACTGTGCTAGCCCCCATGTTCCCGTCTATCTTTGATGTTAGCTATTTAGGTTCGAAATTTCTTTTAATAATAACTCTCAAGCATGTAAATAAATTAGGTATTTTCTTCTTTTATTCTAGAGACAAACGAAATAGAAAACGTAGCCGCTTTAAGACTATCCCTTTTTTTAAAAAAATAATAATAATAAATAAGACGAGCCTCGCCAAAAAGGTACATACTGCGGGGCCCTCAATAAATGTACATTTAATTACTTAGACTTCGGGAGAAGTCGTTTAGCAAACTTCACGGCTGTCCCCAGAAATAAGGACGCGATAGGCTCTTTAGGCACGTGTTTAATAATCCCACTTTCTCAAATTCGGGTGTGCATTTCATGCAACCCAAATCCAAATCCCAAAACATTGAACAAAAATGTGTTCCGGGTTGCGGGTGCATTTCATGTGACGCAATCCAAAGACATGTTTGGAAAATTGAGGGTGAAGTTCCAGTATCACTCATCTTGACATTCTGAAGAAGTTGAATAAGTTGAGAAAATTGAGCTTGTGAAAGAGAGCTTCCTCCCACTTGATTGGCAAAAGGGAGTTGAACATTTGCCGGGGCAGTAGTCATGACAGCATTGCTCCTTATTGCACCTTGCATTTTTGTTGTTTTAGTGAACTTAAAATCTGTAGGGAAACCAATTATTCGATAGCATTTGTCAACTGAATGACCTGGTTTCTTGCAATGAGAACAAATGAAGTTATTCTTCCTCCCTTTAAGGTTTGATGTTTGAGATTTCTGACCTAAAATATTTTGATGTGTGGCTAGGAAAGAAGAAGAGTCACCAGGAAACTGAGGATTCATATATACTTCTCTCTGCCTCTCATCTTGAACCAAAAGAGAATAGGCAATGTTGATGTTGGGGAGAGGGGATATCATAAAGATGTTACTCCTAACAGAAGAATATGTATCATTCAAGCCCATGAGAAATTGAATCAACCTTTCATCTTGAAGAGACTTAACTAATTTCACTTTGCCACCACAGGTGCAGGCACAAGAACAAGTAACAGTAGTGTAGATAGCATCAAGTTCATCCCATAATAGCTTCAATTTAGTGAAATAGCCAACAATATCACTTGATCCTTGAATTAAGTCAGTTATTTCCTTTTGTAGGTGATAGAGTTTAGCCCCATTGGATTGGCCAAACCTATCCTCAAGATTTGTCCAAAAGGCTTGAGCAGATTTGGAGTAAAGAACACTGGCAGCAATGTCCTTTGAAAGGGAGTTGAGTAACCAAGAGGTTACCATATCATTACACCGAGTCCACAAGCTGAAAGAGATAGAATCAGAGGCAGGAGCAGAGCAGCTCCCATCGATGAAGCACAAATTATTCTTGGCGGAAAGGGCAATGAGAAGAGACCTCCTCCAACCTCCATAGCCACTACCATCGAAAACAGAAGTGACGAAAGTCATTCTGGGTGAATCTGATGGGTGAAGAAAATAAGGATGGCTAGCATCAATAGTTGGAGAGGTGCTAGAACCACCATCCTTGGAAGGAGTATCAGATGAAGAAACCATTTGGATTGAAGAGAGAAAAGAAACAGAGGGAAAAAAACAGAAGAAGTCCAGAATCTAGCTAAGTGTCTGATACCATGTAGAACAGTGAAATAAACGAGAGAGTATTGAACAATTTTCTGCTTGACTTTTTGAATGTGTACCAATGCATACAATTTATAAGCTAAGAGATTAAAATAATAAAAGGATCCTATAAAATAGTCTGACTAGTGTTGGCTAAAGGAATGACAAAATGACTACCTAAGGAATCCTATATAACAAACTCATGTGGGAATAGAAGGATCCAAAATGTGATCCAGATTTACCACTGGTCGTTGAAAAATAGCCAAGTTTCAAAAGTCATTGAAGTTTAGCCACTTTTTATGTAAAGATAAATTTGAGCGAAAACACTGTTCAAAATCCGAAAAATACGCCCGTAAATTTTACGGGAGTTCTAACATAAGTATGCTTGAACTGCCGCAAATTTTACGGGAGTTCCAGGATAACTATGTTGGAACTCCAGCAAATTTTACGAGAGTTCCAATAAGTATAATTGTCCAGTATAATATACTGGAGTTTGCAGCACTGATGCTTCAGTCTCCCGCAAATTTTATAGGAGTTAGCAAAGTATACCGGTCAAGCATAATATGCTGAAGTTCGTACACAAATGCACCAGAACTCCCGTATATTATACTGGACCGGTCTCTATTGCAGCAAAATAGTGACTATTTTTCATTGACTTGGTAAACGGTGACTATTTTTTATTGAACTATACCATGATATTTTAATATTGATGTGTCTATACAAATTGAGCAGATGGCCCAATTGTCACTAAATAAGCAGGCGGCCCTACTGTCTTATTTGTCTTGAGCCCAAGTGTTGAATTAAACATTTTTTGAATATATCGAACCTTTACCTTTTCCTTCTTCTCCATTAACGTCTTCTTCATCTTCTCCATTAATACCAGAGTTAACATTACTTAGTGAATAATTTATTTTCCTTAGAAATTCATATTATATTAATGAGTGTATCAAAGGTAAAATAATTACTTTTGTGGATACTTGATCTAAAAAGTAAAACTTGAAGAATATTGGAATGATACAGGAGGGAGTACTTGATTTAAAAAGTAAAACTTGAAGAATACTGGAATGATGATATACGCTTGCAAGGCTCGTATTCTCCTAGCTGAGAGGGTGATCGACAAGATTGGCCCTAGAGAGTTGGTCCTTACATATTGTCCCATTTTTGAAAGAATTTAAAAAATGATCCCGGCCTCCCACATGCTTATTGTTTATCATGGATTTCGCTACTGAATTGATAAAATTATGCTATATTTACTTTATAGCATGTTGTTAATTGTCACAAACTCTACCTAGTTGCCAAGATTTTGTGCTTATCAATTGTTGACTAAACTTCATCAAATCAGTAGGACAAAGTCTATCCAATTGACATTATTGTTCACAAACACTATATTGTTGACATGATTTTGTGCTTGTTCAATTGTCCAGTAAATTTTACTAGGTCGGTATAACTTGTATTTTATGCAATTGACTTATCTGTTAAGCTATTCATCAAAGTCAGCTGATCAATATAATATTTCTGTGCTATTTAACAAAATGTTATTCAAAATTGCAATTCCAATTTAGATCAAACAATCCCAAATCTGCTACAAATGATATCAAATTTGAAACAAAACTTCCAAATACCAGAACAAACTATCTCCAATCACCAATTTAGTTAAACAACACAAAAAAGAAGACCCACTTTGTCTTTTTCTACTCTTTCTAAGGACCAAATCACGAAATGAATGTTTGAACTAAAATTTTAAGTACATATTATCGGCATTAAACAATTGATATATTTATACATATTGGCAGTTCCCCCTAAACACATAGTAATTCGTAAAAAATACTATATTATGTTTAAAACAATTAAACTTAAATCCTCAAAATTAAAAAAAATAAAGAAGGAAGCCTCAGAGAGTCGATCTGCAATGTAATATTCAGACGATATCAAAATTTTCATCCTCATTTACTTCACTATACTATCTGCTTAAAAAATATATTTTTTAAAAGAAATCTTAATAATATACTACAAATTAAGAAATATTTCTGCACATTCATAGGAAATAATTTTATATTGACCAATAAATTAGACTTAAATTCATGAAAAAATAAGAAGGAAGCCTCAGATAGTAGATCTGACATCAATATTATGTTCAGACGGTAATTCCAAATATCAAAATTTTGATCCTCACTGGCTTGAAATATAATAATATTTCTTCAAAAAAGAATTAAATAAAAGGCCAAATTAAAAAATTATGTAATCGCACAAAACGGCTCCGTGGAAAAACTAAATATAATTCCACAGATTCCTATCAAAATGCGAAGCGTCAAAAAACTTGATGTCGGTCCGATCATAGCATCGCCGGTCACTGCTATTTTTCTTGCTACCGCCGACGTGGCATCGGACCAAGTAAATAATTACGCAATTACAAAAAATTCAGAGACAATTGGAGAAAAAAAAAACTTCAGATATCTGACTCCGAAAATCCTAAAACCCATAAAAGCAGAAATAGAGAAAGTAGATGATGATGAATTGGAAGGTGAATCGAATGGAGTTTAAATAGATAAGTGTAGTTATATTTACGAAACCTAATTTTGTGGGCTGGTCTGCATTTAGGCCCATCATTTCATTGGGCTGACTTTCAAAATCGTGGATTAAGGGGTGATTGACAGGAATGACCCTGTAAGGATTTGGTTCGAATTATTGCTCTTCTTGGATTTCTCTATCGAATTGTTAGTGTACGGGGGTGTTTGGCTAAGCTTATAAGCTGATAAAATTAACTTATAAGCACTTTTCGGCTTATCTACGCGTTTGGTAAAATTAAAAGTGTTTATAAGTCAAGTGCTTATAAGTCAAAAATAAGCCAAAAGTCATAAGCTAGTCACCATCAGCTTATGAATTTTTAGCTTATAAAGCACTTTAAGTTTGACCAAGACTTTTACTATTTTATCATTAAAATATTTTTTTAGAATAAAACTCCTACATCGTCACTGCCTCAAGTATTCAACCTAACCCCCTCCTCTCCCCCCCTCCCCGCCCTCTTAAGTCTGCAATTCTGATTGACTATTTAAGATAAACAAATTCTCTATTCCTTTGCATATTTATATCTATGTGATTGTGTTTTGAATTGTATGTAATAAATGAGGACATGTCAAATATTTGGTGTATTGCTTTCCAAATGTTGTGGTAATCAAGACACTGTTTGTTTCTCTTCAAATATTTTATCCTATTTAAGTTTATTTTTAATGAAAAACTTTTGTCAATTTATTAATTAGTACAACTTATGATTATATGCTTTATCATATAATAAATTATATTTATCATAAAAATTATCTTATCTAAGCACAGTTGTATTTAAAATAAAATGACAAATAGAATATTTGTATTTGATTCGATTTGAATATAAAATTTTGAAGAAATTACGCCCTTATAAGCGTAAAAAGCTCTAAGGTTATTTAAGTCATTTTAACAGAAAAAGAGTTTATCAGCACTTTTTTATCAAATATTGCAGCAACTTATTATTAATTTCGGCACTTGTACCCAACACACATAACTGCTTATTTATTAAATCAGTTTCAGCACTTAAAGGTGCTTTTCAGCACCTAATGCTTATTAACTACTTCAAATTAGCTAATCCAAACTGGCTCTATGTTATATTTACTCTACCTATTTGTTAAGTTGTTCATCGAAGTCTACGAAGTGTTCTTCGAATTTGCAATTCCAATTTCGACACCCCAAGTATTCTTCAAATGATCTCAAATTTAAAGTAAAGCTTCCAAGTACCAACATAAACAATCCTCAATTAATAATTTAGTCAAATAACACCAAAACAAAAAGACCAACTTTATCTTCTTCAATACTTTTTAAGGTCCAACAATAAAAGTTTAAGCATAAATTATCAACATTCAAATGAAACAATAATAGATCATTAATCTGCTACTTCTTACTACCATACACGAATTTCAAACTTTAAAATATTGAATACTGTGGAGTTCAAGTTAAAAACGGAGACATTTTCCTAAGACCGTCAAAAATGGGATATTCCATCAAGACATGCAATTTTAGCCACTTTTAGGGCTGTTTAAATATAGCCAGAATTTGTAATGTATTAACTATTCATATAGCCACAACTTCAAAAAAAAAAAAAAAAAAGGGGGTGGGGGTGGGGGGGGGGGACCTCCTTCTTCGAAGTTCAGTTTTTACCATTCAAACCACAGTCCGTGCAGTTTGAATTGCAATTTTATGATAAACCATGCCATGATAATTCAAGTTTATACCGTGTTTTTGACTTGATAAGTTAGGTAGTACAATTGTGACACTAATGAGATTTAAACTCATGCTACGAATTATAATCTCTCAACAACATGAAGGTTCCCTCAGAGAATGACTAATAAGGAAATACATTCTTCTATTTTTAGTGGTGATCGTGGTTCTATATGTTACATGGAGCATTACGATTAAAAAGTTTACTAGTATTACTACCATAATTTTGCTACTCATAGCAATATGGATGCATATAATGGTTGAATAAAATTTTAAGTAATGATCTTGTACTAATTATTTTGATGCTTCATAATTGGAAAAACGAATGCCTCTTAAACAATGAAAGACCATGATTAGCGACACGAAAGACCGACTTTTGAAATCTGTTTTCGAAATATCAAACCAAGGACTCCTTAAGCGCTCATTAGCAAAAAGAAATAAGCAACTTAACAGTCAAAAAATTGATTAAAATTGACAGAAGAGAGGACCATTACCCCAATGAACCACTGTAGTTTCAAAGAATCAAAGAGCCTGAATAGAAGTTCTAAAACAAACTTATTGTCCGAAAAATGGAGAAATCTCCGATGACAAGTGGCTCACGGAGATATCGCCAAGGGCCAGTGGCGCACAATTTATAACTAGATGAATAAAGGGCATGTTCTCTACTCTTCTCCACTTAAATACCTGGATTTTTGTCTGCGCAGAGTTCAAACCTGTGACGTGCACCTAACCCACACATTACGTACTGCACTTTTACCACTTGACCAACACCTTGGTGCTAGTTCTAAAATAAACTACCATCAAGATAAAGAGCCTGAGATAACGGACCAAACTGTGATTAAGGTGAAAAGCAGGCCACACTGGAGCTTCTTCTTGTCACCAAGGTACAGAGTTTTCGTGGGAGTTGAGGGAGGGGGTTATTTAAAACAAACCAAGACTTTGGATTCATGTCATCTTTAGAAAACTAAACGGTTAAGGAAGTAATGACTTTCATATCAAGTTGCAGTGGCGATTAAAGTTCAGCCGAGCTGGTCAACATAAAGCAAACATGATCACGTTCATTACACTCTACACGCCCTAAAGTTGAACAACCTACACTTCACCAAGTCCATACCACCTAGACACACACATAAAGCCTAGGTCCACAGAAACAGCAAAGAAGACTCAAAGAATTGTGCCTCCAGTTTGATGCAACATTGCATCAATTTCGTCACCATCTTCCATCTCCAGCTGCACAAGGGAGAAAATTATAAGGAAACAAGATAATTAACACAATTGTTAAGCACAATATCAAGCAAATACATGGGTCTTTCTTTGGTATTCTCTTGTTTGTATTTGTGTGTGCACATTTGGGGGCTTTGGGGGGGGGGGGGGAGACCTCATCTGGTGACTGTTCTGCTCTGAGACGACGACCATCAAACAAGAAAGCAATTGAATTGAAATCCACTGACTGTCGGTCGCAATAAGCATTCATCAGCTTCTTCAGCTGGGTGCTTCTTTTGATCCTAAAGAAGACTTCATTCCCATCCTGAAACCAAAAAAAGCCAAATATATAATTTTCTCACCATTTTCCCCCTTTTCATTAAAACATGCAAAAGCCCATTTTTCCAGAAAATCTTAATGAGAAGCACATCATCCTAATAACAGCAAGAAATGGACAAAAACAAAAGATAAGACAAAGAAAGAAAAGGTTTACTACTAATTGTTCCATCAAGTATCGGAATCAACACACAACTGCATAAAATTTCGTGTTTGTATAGCCAAAATGAAAGATTTTATGGAGTAGCAACAGAAAGTAAATTCCAAAGCTCAAGAAGGATGTAGGTACAGCCCAGGTTATTGTCTTATCGTGAAGAAAAACTGCCACGCGCAATTACTCTTGGTAATACAACCCCCGATCACCAAATCCACATAAACAAATTCCCAATTCCAGGTTGACTTTCTGAGTCAAGCAGCAGATCAGATGACTTGACAACAACTTCAACTAATACAAGATAGTTAACACAAGCATTACAAAAGTCTGACATTGATGACTAAGCCATCAATTGCATTATCTTTTGCGTTGATGAAAAGACTGGTCTTTAAATCTTCAGAAAAGGTAATACAGCTCAATCAAACATGAAATATACAGGGGCTTCCTCTGAGTTTAAATACTTTTCTGAGACAATATACTAAACATGAACAGTTAAATTTTCTTAATGACAATGAATATAACATTACAAATCTTTTGCATCACATTAATGTTAAGGTAGACCAAGATATCTTGGTTTAGCATTGATGAAAAAAGTACCAGTAAATAAACCTCGACAAAAGATAATATGCCTCCATCCAACGTGACAAATATAGGGGGCTTTCTCTGAGTTCAAGAACTTCTCTGATCCAGCATATATTAAATATGAACATTCAAATTTATTAACAGAAACTCATTAAGCATTAGGATCATTTCGGTTTAAACCTTGATATTCCAAGACAAGTAATTAGTGTGTGTGTATACAATTTTTTTTTGATAAGTGAGAAATACGGAGGGCCAATAGCATATGGTTCAAAACTCGGTGAATATTGGACCCACCCCTTTACTCTTCTCCACTTAAATACCAGGCTTTTGTCTGTGGCGACATTCGAACCCATGATGTGCGCCTAATCCACCAATCATGTGTTGCTCCCTTACCACTAGACCAAAGCCCTAGCGCAGATAAGGAATTAGTATACAACAATAGAGTTTTTTCTTTCTTTTCTTCTTTTCGAGTTGAGGTGGGGACTGGGGTTAAGTTTCTATTTTCTAGTCGATTTAAGTTCAGATGATGTTGCTCAAATGAGTGACTAACGGCTTGTTTGGATGGTTGTGACATGTTGTATTGTATCATATTGTAACTTTAAATACAATATTTATTTTGATTGTTACTTAAATTTTAATGTATCGTATCTTATAATCCATCCTTACGTAACGACAAAAAGTGTCACTTCATGGAACGACTGATTTGGTATGGTCGCGTTGTTTCCATATTTTTTCCTCCCATCTTGCCCTTCCTTATTATTAAATAATCCTATCTTATCTTTTGCCCTACCTTTTTATATAATTATTCTACCTCGTACCTTTTTCTTTATAATATTGTAAGTTTATTTTTCGTATTGTTGGTGCATGACATCATGAAAAGACAACAAACATTACAATCTATCCAAACATTGTATACATCAAAACGATACAATACAATAAAATACTATACTATACTATACGATACATCATGAGATGATACATAACAACCATCCAAACAAGCTGTAAAGATTTTCAACAATGTAGACACACAAATCACAGAATGACAGTAAAAATTCCATGCAACCCTAAAGAAGGCCTAATCCATCAATCAATTACTAAATCAATCCCAAAATCGACATCTATTATGCTCTATTCAGGCTCATAAAACTAATTTAATGTTCAAATACACTTCAAAAGTTCAAATAAGGTACCAAACCAAACCCTAATGAACTCATACGAGGGACTAGTAGGGAAAGAGGAGATAAGAAAGAAAAGAAGAAGACCTGGCCTTTGACTTTGAGATTGATGTGACCAGCCTGATCGCCGGCGGGCTTCTTGTCTTCTTCTGCTCCCGACATTGTTCGCTTCTCCTCCTCTATTTCTAACGAAGGAAAAAAGTAAAATTTTTCTAATTGATAGTTCTGACTCTATGATGATTTAATAGACAAGAAGTTGAAGGGTTTGTTTTAAGAAGAACAAGAAGTTGAAGGGTTTAATAGGCCAAGAATTAAAGATTAAGATTTTTAAAAGAAAAATGAAGTCAAGTTTTAAAAAATTATCAATGTATTTGACCATCTAATTGGTGTGAATGCAAGGAACTGCTCACAATGGTATCACTTAAAATGAGGTGAAGCATTAAAACTGATCCAACTCAATACATCAAATTTAAAATGGGATCAAAATACTAATCATAAAGCTTAATGTAAATTTTATGAAAAAATACAAATATAGGCTCTTATGGTTATGTCCAAAATAGTCCCTTAAATATATTCCTAAGGAGTTTTGGTCCTTTAAATTTGCCAAAAGTTGTGGCCTCTATGGAATGAAGAGTAGCCTCTGTAGAGAATAAGTTGCGGGAATCAAGGTAGAGGTAGTTCGGACATGTGAAGAGGAGAGACATAAATGTCCCAGTTAGGAGGTGTGAAAGGTTAATCATGACAGGTCTGAGGAAGGGTAGAGGTAAGTCAAAGAAGTACTATGGAGAAGTAATTAGGCAGTACATGTCATTGCTTTAGCTTATCAAGAACATGACCCTCGATATAAAGACGTGTAGGTCAAGAATTAGGGTTGAAGGTTGACAGGTAGTTATGAGTTTCTCCTAGGCTTACGAGTAGTACTAGTACTATTATTGTATTTTCTTATCCTACTTTTTTATTACATGTTTTGTCATTCGCTTCTGTTACCCTATTAACATGTTGCTATTATTTGTTACTTTATTTCATTATTCGTTGAGCTGATGGCCTGCCGTAGAGGTAAGTTATGCGTGCAATCCTCCCATACCTCACTTGTGATATTATATTGGATTTGTTATTATTGTTGTTGTAATTTACCAAAAGTGAATACTTATTCTTCATTATTTAATATTCAAATATTTAATAAATTTAGTTGTTCAACAGGAATTGTAAGAAAAACAAGATTTAACCAAAAACACAGGAAGTCTTATCAAATTCTAAAAACACCAACACCAAGAATTGCAATAGGTACCAGGAATAGATCAAAAATAGTGGAAACTTTTTTGGGGGTGTTTGGGGTTGGGGAGGAGACAACCATCGTGAAATGCCACTCATGAAACTTATTTTTTCTATTCCCACCAAGAAAGTTAATTTCCTGATTTTTAAAGAACTTGTTTTCTTAAAGAAACTAACCAAACATGAAAAATTGAAAAAAAAAATCTGAACTCCACACCAAACACACCCTTAATATAGAAAATGTTTCGAGGATTAAATTTTAATTGATTGAATTTTGAGCCATTTTTTACGAACTAGATGCACGGAATAGAAAAATGCTGCAATTAATGTAAGTCATAATGGAAAGAAGGAGATTTAACAAAAGCAAAAACGTAAACATAACAACAAGATTTATTCATTTTACACACGTATATAAATCAAGCCATATGTTTTGCTATGATCTTGTTTTGGTTCTGCAACCATAACTGTTGTTCATGCAACAAATTCTGCTCATTCGGAATGCCATTAAACATCTGATCACTACTTGAAAACGTCGCGAATGGATCCTCCACACCACTCTGCACTGCCCCTGAAGTTGAATTCTGAGCACTAAAAGTTGGAGTTGCTTGGAATGTAGGTGCTGGAGTTGATGATGAAAACATGTCAGTAGACGTCGGAAATGTAAAGGGAGCATTGGTGGCCATAGTCGGGTACGTGGCAGTGGCAGTGGTGGTAGCAGTTGTAACCGCTACCATGGCCAAGTCCATTGATGTATCTTGTAAAAATGGATTGTAGTGTTGAGGTGCTGGCAAAACTGGATTTTGATGAGTATATGCATTCAGTCCATTATTTGGAGGTGGCAAGTTCAAGGACAGATTCTGATCATTCCAAAAGTTGTTTGTACTAGCTGTATATTGTGAATTTTGGCCACCATTTGGAAACATTGGCACTGGATTCTGATTATATAATTCGTCCAGAGTGGCGAAGTTGAAGCTGTTAACGTTGTTCGTTGTACTAGGCATGGATTGTGTTGATTGTGCTTGTGGAATATTTTCGAATAACACCAATTCCCAGCCATTGCTTGAAGAAACCTCTTCTGATGATGTCCCTATTGCTTCATTTGTTGGCGCGATTTCTTGTCCTTGTTCTGGAAACGCGTTGAAAGATGCTGATGGTGTTATTATCGCCTCTGTAGACAACCCTGTTGCTTCATTTCTTGGCAAATGTCCCGGTGTTGGCTGTTCAGGGAACGCGTTGAAAGATGCTGATGGTGTTATCATCGCCTCATTAGACGACCCTCTTGTTTCATTTCTAGGCAAATTTTCTGGTTTTGGTTGTTCAGGGAACGCGTTGAAAGATGTTGATGGTATCGCCTCAGTTAACACGAGCTCCCATTCTTTTGCTGAATTAGAATCTAAGGATGGATTCTGTTTATGCTCTTGTTGATGTGCAGCTTTTTCCTTGTTGATTTCTTGATCTTTCACTGCCTCCTGCTTTTGTTGTTTATCCTCTTCTTGTTTTCTGTCGTCGTCTTCATCATATCCTTGCCAATCTGGTAAGGATACAAGATCAACCATTGAATTTGACACAGGCAATGAATGAGTAGACCCCGTATCGTCCTTCTCATGCAACTGCTTCTCAAATTGAATATCCGAATAAGCCTCCAAATCAATCGAAATATTAGCTGGACTTTTCCATGTTTCGGTTGCACTTATTAGATCTTCTAATGATGTGCAACGCGAATCAACACCAGAATTAATACTCCTCTCCGAGTATGGCTCTGTCGTTTCTGTGGCCAAAGAAAATTCAGATTGTCCGCCATAACTATCACGTTTGCTGCTCGTGGTCCTCGTTGATCCACCAGGTCCCGGAAGAAGCAAATGTGATTTGGTTTGTGTATGTGCTGGAAATGAAGATTGATCTTTGAGAAATTCTTGTAATGTTTCAATCAATTCCTCTGATATAGTTTGTACACTTGGATATTCTGATGTCCTACCAACTCCAATACTTTTACAAACAGAATAAAATGCACTAATTTCTTCAAATTGTTTAGCTGCTTTGACACAAGTTTGGAATGCATTTACACATGATTGATATGGTAAATGGAAAAAGCTATCAAGAACAAGAGCAAGCCCATCTGATATATCTTTGTAAAGATCAAAACTTTCTTGAACAACAGCATATAAAGCAATTTGGACAAGACGATTCGTCTTAGCTGCCCCTGTTGGCCTTGTAGCGATTGCTCTCTCAATCAATCGTTGCCAATATGAAATCTTGTCGAGCAGCATTACTGGTTTCATGTCACGGACAGGCTCATCACCCCTTCTTCGACTACTCATACTAGTCCTATAATGACTGCTAGAATTTTCTCTTTCGCGATTATTATACCTTCTTTGAAGCTTACCAGTAAGGAAACAATCCAAACGCTCATCAAGATACAGAGCAAACGTACGAACAAAGGCTGTGAAATCCCAAGGACTAGAATTAGAATCATCGCGGAAGCTAGAGAGGTTAAGAATCTTGGCCCCTCGTTTCATGGCATGAAGAACTTCTCGAGGGAAATAAGGATCACCATCTTGAAAAATTCTTAAGACAAGCATCAACGATTTAAGGGCAACGATCCAATTCCTCGTTCTACCAATACGTTTGCCAATGGCACGAGCACAGGCAGCTGCATAGGCTTTGTTGGAGGAGACAAGTTTGATGACTTCTTGAACATATCGATCATCGACAGGCACATCATCATGACTTGTGGCTTTCAGCACAGCAACTTCAAGGGTTGAGGAAGTATTGCTTGCAACTTTTGCAAGGCTAATGCTTGTTTGATCTTTTACTGCACCAATTGCCTTCTTTAACTTGCTTGGCATATTTCTTGATTCAAATACAGAATGTGTATAACCAATATGATCACATTGGCATTTACAAAAAGGCAATTATGATCACCAAGTGAAAAAACACAAGAAAAAAAGAATGATTCTTTTGTTTTGAAGAGGATGGGGTTCTTGATTTGTCAACTTTTTTGGGATCTTGATCAGAAATATTGCAAAAAAAACTGTTTTTTGGATTCAAGATTGATGAAAGTGAGTGAGAGAGAGAGAGAAGTTAGTTGAAAAAGTAGTTGGAAAATTCTTTCTTTTTTTTCTCTCTGAATCGATTTGGTTAATGCAGTTTACTAGTGTTGTGAAGAATAAGAGAGCCTCCTTGAATTTCTCTCAGCCTAACATTATAGTGTACAAACGTGACCAACATTAAAAGCCATTAACAATAATACTCATAGCCATACACGTAGATTATGAGATTATGCCAAAAGATTGGGAGAAATAATTTTAAAAAATAGAGCAAGAAGAAAGGAAAAAGAGATCAAAGGAACATGTTATAGTGAACGTGCTGAGCATTCATGTGAATCTTTGATTATGATATGAAAAATTAAACTAATTAACCAGCTGCTCATTGTAGATATCCAATCCAAGACTAAATCAACTTTTGAAATTTATAAAAAGCTTTACAGTAGGGAGGGTCTAATTGCCTTCTTTAGCGAGTCTATCCAGCGCGATTCATGATTAATCTGACCAATAAATTTCAAATACTAGATAATTAAACCAACGAAGCTAACATATTGAGTAATTATCATCACATCATAGACCAAGATAATGACAATACTAACTAATCCTAGAACTCTAACTATAGCTATAATATAGTATAAATACCTAACCATACAAAATCTGTAACACATGAAAATTAATTGGGTGCAAACTTAGGTATACACTTGGCTGAAAAATCATGTATCAAAGTACTAAGGACATACAATGAGCAACTATATAATAAGGGTAGTTCGGTGCACAAAGTATTCCGCGCTCACGCAGGTCCAAGGAAAGGTCGCATCCCAAAGGGTGTGATGTAGGCAGTCTACCCTAATGCAAGCATCAGTAGTTGATTCCACAGCTCGAATTCGTGACCTAAGTCACACCGAGTTAACTTTACCATTGCTTCAAGGCTTCCCTTCCAAGCAACTACATAATTAATTAGATCTAAATATTTTTCGAATACATTTGTTTGCAAATACCAAAAATAAAAATGAAAGTCAAATTATTCTAAGGGAAAGATTGATCATGATAAAGAGGAAAAACATGTGTGGTCACACACCAATTACTGTATTACCCCACTTGCTTGTTTCATCAAGAGCTCCTTTGGCTAAGCTGCCAAAATTTGTCGTATTTTGAAAAGTACTTTTGAAAAAAATTGTTTGTGTTTGACCAGTTCATTTAAAAAGTACTTTTTGCAACATTTGGTAAATAAATTATATTTGGTCAATCTTTTTAAAAGTGCTTTTGAGCGTCATATTACCAAAAAGGATAGTATTAAGATCTTATAATTCTTTTAAATAGAAAAATGAACTTAAATATTTCTCGTAAGAGACTTTTATTATTTTTTATTTGATTTGATTAAAATATAAAACATAAAGTAAACAAACATATTAAAGATTTAAATCAATTTTACATGTATTGCTATACCAAATCATATGATATGATCTAGTATAATTACTTATTGTTATATGATGATTTGAATAATTAAAATACATCATTCAGTATAAATTAGAAGTCTATCCACAAATTACTATATATTAATAATCCAACATGAAATAATAAGTAAAGTCACTCACACATGATAATATTTCTCAACAATTTCATCTCTACTTCCATCACACAACGCCTCCATATTAGTAGAAGACTTACCTCGCATTTCTAAAGGAATATGAGAAGGCTCATCTCTTTCATCAATCTCTGCAGTAATGTCTTCATTAGCATAATAATTGAATTTTGTATCGGTAGAAGAATGTCGTCGGATGAAATTATGTATAGCCATGGTAGTTGTAATTAGATGATTCTGAGTGTCAAACTTGAAAAATGGCATTGAGCGTAAAATAGAAATAATTTTAAATATATTAAAAAAATCGTAAAAGAAATAGTTAAGTTTGTTTAAATTCTAATTCAAAAAGAGTAACTAATTAGTAACAACATATAATGTATAGTTTATTTTTTAAAAAAAAATTCAAATTATAAAAAAAACTAATTATTACATAACCTTACTAAACTTTGTCCTAAAATGCCAGGTGGCCTATTGTGAGGCTGCCACTTGACTTAATGTGGATTATAGATAGATTATGCAATGCAATTTTAAATTTATTACCTATTTGTAAGTCATTTTCACAAATTAGATTTGATAACTATTTTAAAGATTCGGGAACTAATAGCATATAATAGAAGAAATTATAAATGATTATTTGTAGGAAGAGAATTGATAATCCAAAGAAGGATGCAGATAATTTGCTTTAGTGTGCAAAAGGAAGAAGATAATTTAGAAAGTTATAAGACATTACACACACAAAAAAATCAAAAACAAGAAAAGTTAATAAAATTTTGGAAAGTTACAATAGGATTCATATATATATGATATCTTTAATTTTAATAGAAAGATAAAAACTAGAAACAAAAATGAAAAGAAAAAACTTAAATTTGTAAGGGATAATTTGGAAAATCAAATTTATGGTGAGAATGGTTTTGTCTTGAATAAATTAATTTTCTACTTCTGCTTCTGCTTCTTGGAAGAAACTAGAATTTTCTGCTTCTTCTCAAAAGCAGAAAAACTGCTTCTGCTACTGGCCAAAAGTACTTCTTTGTATTGGCCAAACCGCTCAAATTTTTCGAAAAGTACTTTTTTGGGGAAAATACTTTTGGCCTCACAAAATGGTTGGCCAAACATGCTCTATGAAACTTTAGAAGTTCTTTTGCTTTTTTCTGGATGAATGACATACGCGTGGTTCTCCTGACTACTGCTTTTTCTTTTGATAATCATTCTATGCATACACCAAATTGAATGGTAATGAAGCAATTTGTTGTAGGATCAATTTACTTATGCTAGTATTTGCCAACTGTGTGATTGTCAAAATAGATTGCATTATACCCTATTCTTTTTAACAGGAACCTAGAGAAAATGTTTTCCAAAATCTTTGTTGTGGGTCATCTTGGAATCTGAGAAAGGGAATATCTTCAATTTCTTCCTTTTTGCAATACAAGAGCAAAAGTTGGGAGCCAAAGTCTTTTGATGTATTTATACTGGGGCTTGTTTTCACTCTGGAAAGATTGGTTTTTGGACATCCACCATCAATGATTATTACCGTTCACAATGTTCTGGTTGAGTAGGTTTTGGAGTCTTAACTATACTTAACACAAACATGAGAAGCAGCTTCTCAGCAGGAGACTTGGTATAAAAGGAAAATGTTAACAAATTTCACCTACTTTTGCCGTAATTTAACAGTCATTTTCTACACAAAATCTATTAGTAAGGACCCACACGAAAACAGGCTTTAATATCTCGTACAGATTAGGCAAGAGTTACTTGGATTTCCTGAATAACGAGTCCATTTGATGGCACATTAAGTTACAGGGATGTCCAACTCTACATCTAGTGATGTATACAGCACTTACTCCCACTTTACATCCAAACTTCTGAAAAACTTGGTCTCTTGGCGTCAGCAACTGGCATAACTTTCTGAATACTCGTTGAAGTTGAGGACTTTTCACAAGGCAAAAGGCATGCAGTATCACGAACCATCCATGGAAATGTCGCTACCATTTGGATTTTGATTGGCACTCAAAGGGCTTTGTGAGACGTTGCCCTGATTATGAGCAGCACCAAAAGTGAATTCCTGTGGAGGAATGTCAAAAGCAGGACGGGCAAAAAGTGAAGGAGCACTAGAATTATTGAAGGCTGGAGGAGGAATGGGGTCGCTAGGCTTTGGGAAGCCAAAGTTGAAGGATGTCACAGGAGAAGGGAAGGCTGGCATGACGGGGCAGGGCTGGTTCTCAAGTGACGCCAAGATCTTTTGCTCGTACTCCTGTAGCTGTTGGTAGACCTCTGTAGAGGTAAAGAAAAGAAGGCGTCAGAGAGACGCAAAGCTAGAAGTAAACTTTTTAACTAATATCAGTTTCAAAGAGCAGCCACAGCCCAAGTGAAGAAAGAAAGGTTTTGTGAGCTGGCAACTCACCAACACAAAGGTTAACGGGCTCTGATCTTCTAATTCTAGAAGTCACTACATAATGACTTAACTCTATTAGCTTGGTCACAGTTTATATCACCAACGATGCACTAATGTTGTGCAGTTTTTCCCATCCCTATTTTTTCAATTTACCATTCGAGTATGAAAATAGCATCCAAAATCAAGATCAACTATCTGACCTCTTTAACTATATGGATACCAGGGTTTGTCATCTCACAGATTTGCATTTCTCAGAATGTGTAGAGTTAGTACCTTAATATTTTCGCTTTTCAACTGTATGTAAAAGAAGAAATCCTTATAAAGATAGCAGAGTATGTAGACCTTGAGTTAGGTCAACAGAAGGTCTTCGCTCTTTCACCCACTGAAGGCTCTGTGCAAGGTTCCATCTTCTACTTTTCATCAAATAAGCGATTACAATGGCTGCCGACCTATCAAAAAAGCACAAGTCTATGAGTTCTATATATAAAAACCTTGCACAAACCAAAATGGTGGTTTCTGCATGAACAATCAATTGAAAGCCACTCCAGAAAACTGCTGTAACAGTTTACTGCATTTATCATTCTCAGTGAGAAATATTATGTTTTAGCACTAAAGGTTGTTTAAGTTTCTGAGAGGAAGCTGAAAAAAGAGCACAAGTTTAACATCTATACCTTAATTGTGGAAAACCCACAAAGGGAGAACAAGAGAATGGAGGAGAAAAGGATAAAGCACAAACACGAAAGGAAAAAGGCAAAATGTAATGAGGCTTATGTGAAAAATTGATAATCAATCTCCTTACCTGTTTTTGCCTAACATACAGTGCACAAGAACACGAGCCCTATCCTTTTCACATTGTTCTGCGCAAAAAGAAATATTCTCAGATTAGCCAGCACAATGCCTCCAACAAAACATGAAAGAACACTGGAGAACAAGCTTGAGGTCATAAGCATGATATCTACTGTAGCAGTCAAGGCCGACGGTGTCTTCGTTAGTAATGATGCAACAGCTAGAGACATGTAAACGGAGGCTTCAGTTGAAACATATTAAATGCTGTCATGTAGAAATACATGTATAAAGAACCTTACTAGAATGTTTTTAAAAAAAAAAAGAAAAACAAGATCGCCTTTCCAGGTGAACCTGTTGTAAACAAATCTGTGATAATCAAACATTACATGGCTCAACATTCAACTAGAGAAAGCTACCATTCAATGTCCAGCAGAGAACAAAACTCAATCTAATACATTTATATAGCAGTTTAACTCGCTATGGTTTTTTGTACCTTCAGAGGCAGAGGAAGATGAACTAAAGAGGCAAAGCAGTAAAACACAAAGAAGAAGGCTGTAGATGAGGAAGTGAACTCAGAAGCTGGTTCACAATCTCATGGAAAGCAAGAGGCCATACCTTCGCGGGGTGGCTTGGTTTGTGAGTAAGGGATAATAATTCCGGGATAAAATACGGAATTATTTTATCCTGTGTTTGGTTGAACTTTTGATTTTGGGATTAGTCGGAATTATTTATACCATAATTGTTATATTATTTCTATCCATATGGTGAAGAATACTCCACTAAACAACACTACAGCCTAAATATCACATTTTGCAATATCAACAAAATTGTTTGTTGATAGATTATTAGTTTGTATAAATAATAAGCTTCAAAGCCTAACGTATCCACAAGATAAGTGTCGTAGACACACAAACGTTAAAATGGATGTGTGATCATACAAGATTATAAATAATCACATTCAGCATAAAATGCAAGTAGCACCAGTGATGGATTAAATGAGAGAATGTCCCTTAAGATGATCAGGTCATGTCCTATGTCGACCTGCAGATGCACTGGCACCAGTCCATATAAGTAAAATCTTGGAGATTGAAGGAGTTAAAAGGGAACGAGGTAGGCCTAAAATCACATGGAATGAAATTATCTATAGACCTACAACATCTTGGATTCATGCAGAGCTAACAAAGATAGGGACAAATGAAAGGAAAAGATCTATATAGACTACCAATTATTTGGGATAAGATTTTATTCATCTCAGTACATTACTTTAGGTCCACTGTTTGCTAAGATTCTTATAGTCTTGTCCGCTATTTATGTGCCAGGAAAAAATGTAGAATGCTTCTAGTGCTACACAGCTAGAGAAACTAATAATTTATAATATTGAACAAAGACACGCTTAATTGGAATGACGTAGACAATAATGATTCATATGACGGACCCCAACTTACTTGGGATTGAGAAATAATAGTATGCATTATTAGTTTGTTCACACAAATCAGTCCTCACTCCATAATTTCCAATGAACGAGGCACCTTAAGAGGATTGCAACAGCAAATAATTGACCAAACTAAAGAACTACTTTAAAGAGAAGGGTCTCATAGAGATCCCTACCTTTTCATTTAAAAAAACAAAAGAAATGTCTCATAGATCTCCAAATCAAGATTAGATGTGCTAGGTTCAACAAAGTAAAGAGAATGATACTCACCTAAGAATTGGATAGCATCATCAAATGGCAAATTTTGGTCATCTTGAAGGCAGTGATAAGTGAACGAATTTTTATAAAGATTCTGACAAGCAGGTACTGTCTGACATAGAAAAAATAAAAAAGTGAATACTCAGTGTCAACAATCAAGAACATGGGCCACAAAGAGCACATGGAAGTCATGTCAATGAATGATTTCTCAAGTACCAGAAAGAAAAAAGAACCATCTAATACGATTCAAGAGAAAAGTATATACTTTCCACTATGGTTTTATGGATCCAAAAGTACATATATCTAGTTCATTTATCCGAGTCCATACAAAGGAGCAAAATACCATACAAATAAATATAGAAAGAAAGAAATGTCCTTAGTGAGACCAGCATCATTTATCTTGGGAAAATGTTAAAATATGTGACATTGCTAAAATCTAAACACTTGTCATATTCGTGTTTTTACAAGAAAATGGGACATAGGAAAAATGGAAACACAAACATCCCCTCTTCCCAACCCTGCCCTCCACCACTGGGAAAAATCTCTCTGCATGTGTATATGTGTTGTGTCTCTGTCACGAGCCAAAGAATCCTTTACATTCCCCCCGCCCTGTCAAACCCTTTTCTTTCTCTTTTGAGAACGAGAACAAACGAACACTACAGAAGGGGCACGTTCTTAAATCCCTCACATTCTTTCATATGGTCTCCTCTTATAGATAGTCTAAAGTACAATAGCTTCTTTTTGTTTACCCATCCGTTCATCCATCTTCTAGTATCAAATTTAAAGAATGAGGGGAGTTGCCTAATCAAATAAAAAATAACAAATAAAATGATAAGAGTCACTCCCCCAGGTAAATAGAAAGATCACAAGTTCTTAAAAAAACAGATCATCTATATAGCCCATAGGATTTCCAAGGTCTCCTTTCGCACTGCTTCTATCTCCCACTGTAGAGTATCATTTAGCAAAACATTCGAAACCCCTCCCCCTTATTCCTCGAGTCTAGTCCAAAGAATGACATGAATTTGGCAAAGAAACCCTCTCCAAGACAGGTACTGTCAACATTCAACATAACTGTGTTTTCTAACATTTCGTCCATGTTGAAGAGGCATATCCCTAACCATGTTTTCCACTTCATAAAGTTTAAGACCAATTACAAGTGAACATTAGAATGGCAAGAGGAGAACTAGAATATTTCAGTTTGTTCTAGATGGTAAATATCTTCTCACCATTGTATTGCATTATAAATAAATTAGAGAAAAACAGCCATGTGTAGTAGAATGAGTAGGGAAGTAAATTAGCAATGTACCTTTTTGCGACGTTTCAGTCACATCTAACAGTCTAATCCCTAGATAACGCAGCTCAACTCAGTTGAGAATATAAAAAACCTCATCAGGTTCTAGTTGTTATGTGATATAAATATTCAACTGCTAAGTTGCCTAAGGGATTGCAGACTTCGCACCCAAGGGTGTGAGCATGATTCGGATCCAACAGGGGGAAAAAAGCTAATTGATTCCTTTGCATCTACTAAGCCTTGGTGGCTACAATTACCCAATATCTTTAATGGTGAGAGGATGCAAGTGCTCGGTAGAACAGTCGAGGTGTATGCAAGTTGTCTTGGAATTTCCATTATATATATGAAAAAATGGAACTGCAAACTTCACCTTTTCCTTCATTAATTAGTAATGCAAGATAGCTAATCAAGATCCCCAATCAATAATGACATGGGAGAGAATGACTAATAACAAGGGCCCTCTAACCATGATATGTTGGGAGTTCGAGTCACCAAGAGAGCAAAGTGGAGAAGGTTATTGCCAGGATCTTAGGTAGGGAGTTTGATTTAGTGCTAGGTTACCATATAATTAAATAAATAAAAGTGGAAAAAAGGTTCTCAATCAATAATGTGCAGACAGATAAAAACAGGATACACTACAGCTGGTCAAGCACTCAACCTAAAAAGGAATTATGCTCTTCTTCTTTTTTCTGAAATGGATCTTCTTTTCTCCTTTTTTGGTAAGTTAAAAATTATTTAATGAATAAAATGAAGGTGCAAAAAACAAAATCCAAGCTAATATGATATGACTTTTTTTTTTTTTGTGATAAAGAAAGTAGATTCATTGAATGGCATCAAGAAGATGCAGCGATAACAAAAGTAGAGAGCTAGCTCCATACAAGATGTTCTGATAGGGGCTGGGAGCGAGCCAAAAAAGAGTAGATTAGAGAGACTAGACTATACTAGAGTGAGAGCGCTCACAAAATCTGAGAAGACAGTAGACCTATTTAAATAGGACTGGTTGGTCCAACGATAGAGACTGAGCTGATATGTTATGACCTATGAGGGCATTTATCTCCCTTCCCGTTTTGGCTATTCAGAGATAACAGCAACTCCACTCTTACAAGATTGTACCTTATGTCACCATACTCCATAAGTACAAGCACACTCACATGTTACAGCCGTGACAATCACTGCTAAAGTTACAGAGACAACTTTAGCAAGTTCATACTATCTTGATCACTTCTATAACCCTTGGTATGTTTGGCACATTATTGACTCATGACCTTTTGCCTCCAGACAAATAATGCATTTGAAGATGGTCCAATAGAAAATTTTATTATACAAGTACATTAAATATTGAACTTTTCTCATGCACATGCTTAGACACGAGCTTAAGAAGATCTAATCCAATTAAGCAGCATTGTTTCCCTCAAACCTCCTGTCATCAAATACTGATGACCACTAAAAAGGGTTTTTAGCAATCATAACTGATAACTGAGGATTTGAAGAACTATGAACTATAAATTACAGATCAATCAAGCCACCATGCATTCTCACAAGCATAAACCTACAAAGAGAACTCCCAAACACTCACCTAGCACTGGCTGCATCGTCTCACACTTGCATCCTTCCTTTTCTGGCTAAGTGGCAAATACTAAAAGTTTTGTTCTTTTTATATAAGTGGTAAACAATATAAGATAACAAAGAACCATATCCACAGATCCTTTCCTAGAGAAAAGGCCGGTATTGAAATGTAATATGTGCTTTGCTAAACAGACTAATCCCTGGTTATATCTGCAATTTTAGCATTTTCTTCAAAGGGTTACAGTATCTTTTATGAAGTAGTTTGGTACAAATTGTATTGACACTAAAAATCAGTGCTAGTTAGTACCTCATTTAAGATGAGGGTACATTTGCAAATTCACAAAGATAAGAAGGAAAGAAACTAAATGCTCAAGTAAGAGAGGACCCCATTTGCTTCTCTTCTGCACCTAGCTGACAGCATGTTTATTGTACATAATAGCCCCCTATGAGACAATCTTTCCGCACCTGCACTATTCATATCCTCTACTCCTTCAAGAAGTATCCTTATAAGAAGAAAAAGCCATCTTGCACCTAAGGGTATGGCCTAGTAGTCAATAAAGTGGCTGAGAACCATGAGGTCCGAGCGGAGGCAAAAAACACTAGGTGATTTCTTCCCATCTATCCAAGCCTTGGTGGATAGAGTTACCTGGAACCTGTTGGTAGTGGGAAGTGGCGGGTATCCCGTGGAATTAGTCGAGGTGTGCCAAGTTAGCCCAGACACCACGGTTATAAAAAAAAAAAGAGTTACCTGGAACCTGTTGGTGGTGGGAAGTGGCAGGTATCACGTGGAATTAGTCAAGGTGCGCACAAGTTGGCCCAGACACCACGGTTATTAAAAAAGAAAAGGGGGAAGGCCATCTTTAAGGTTAAAATCACTACCCTAATTTCTTGCAAGTTTAAAGCACCTAAGGCAAAGCTAGGCTTGAAACTTGTGAATGATTATCTAGACAGTACTAACCAGTAAGGAAGATTTCTTACATGATTCAAACAAACGCATTGATAAGTATTGAAAAACAAAAGTGATAAACTCAATTCCTAGCCCCTCTCCCATCTCATCACTAGATCCTGTGTGAGTGACTCGTGGAAAGTGTAAGTGATGCTTGCTTCTTTTTTTCTTTTCTTTTTTTGATAACCACGGTGTTCGGGTCAGTTGGCGTGCGCCTTGACTAATTCCACGGGATACCAACTACCGCCCACCAGCAACAGGTACCAGGTAACTCTATCCACTAGGCTTGAATAGATGGGATTCACCTAGTATTTTTTGTCTCTCTTGAGAATTGAACATGAGATCTCATGGTTTTAACCCACTTCATTGATTACTAGGCCACACCCTTGGGCCTTGGGTGCTTAAGTAATGTTTGCTTCTTCGTTAATCAAAATATGGCGAAAGCTCTCCCTTTTCTAAATTCAAAAAAGTAAAAGGTACTATCTGACCAGGAAATTCAGGTACATTCCCATCCTATCGGAGGCAAATCCAGTAGATCCAGCATATTAAGCAGGTGAAGTTTGCAACCAATGCTTATAAGCCGACTATATGTGTGTATAAAAAGTTTAACCAAAGTTTAATAGGTAATAATTCAGACACTGCCTTTAAATCCACCTCTATATCCAGCTCTCTTTAGACAAAGTATTAAGGAGTTAAGCCATCAAGTTGAGTGATTTCATATCTTAAAAAGCTAATGCAAGAAATACTAACTAGATCCCAAAATCCCTCAATCACAGGCACGCACTTTTGATCAGAGAAAAAATTCCCAAGCAGAACAAGTCTACTGATTGCTACTTCACCCAACACACTGTTAAATCTTTCAACTTTTGCTCCCAAAGCAATCTAACTATTCAATCAACAGACTAAGCCTTGGGTTCTTTTAATATGAATTTTGTTCATCCCTTATGCTCTATTTAGTTCCGTTACACTCCAAAACCAACTCAACTCAAGGAATCAAATAATCATGGCGCAAAACCACATTAGTTGGCGACTTGGGGTCGACTAGATGAATCCTCCTGACCGACTCTATTTAATTCCATTTCATTCCAAAAGGATCTATAACAACATCCCTATATAACAGTCATTCACTATATAAACCAAGTTTTCTTGAATAATATATGTCCTCTTTAACAGCATTTCACTATAACATCCAGAAAACATCGGAACAAACACGGTTGCGGCTGTTATAGGGAGGTTTGACTGTATTCACAGGAATCCAAGAAATAGCAAAAGACAGAAAACAATAATAAATAGTAATGAGTTTAAATACTATGTAAACATTTTTTATACTATCAGGTTACTTATAAGGTACACTTTTGATAAGCATTAATTGATAATCAAATAAACATGCAATTGATAATCAGTATATATAACTTAAATCCAATACTGACAAATTTATTGAGGACAAATTAGTAAAAGAATACTACTAACATTGAGAATACGAGAAATCCCAAAAGTTTTGAGAAGCTCAGCACGAGAAGCATTATCATAGCTACCCAAAAATAGAAACTCAGGCAAGATCTCAGAAGGGAACGCACTGAGTTGAATCCCCTTTTCAGAAACAGCAGGCATTCGGTGTCCACAGATCCCACAAACTTCGCCTTCCTCATATTTGTGATAATGCCCACAAACACCACATGGATTTTCCCTTTCCCTTTTCCTCATAATATTGATTGATTTGTTGTGTGAACTAATTAGAACGAATGACCTATAGATAAGTAAAATAATTGATTTGAAGTGAAGTCGGTTTTTGTGGATTTTTTATGGCGAAAGTATAAAGATCTTTGCCCAGTGTGCTTTTGGGTGATTTTGACTTGTATAGGTTTCTATTTATATTACTTTACTACTATTATAGAAGCTAGCTTTGGGGTAGTAAGGGTATTTTCGGAATAGCATTTCGCTTTATGGACACGTGCTATCTCTGAATTTTTCCATCTCTGCCACGTTTTAGCAGAGGTACAGCTGCCGCTATGCAAAAGCCCAAAGCCACAGAATTCCGAAGAAGATCCACACTTCCACTGTTTCTCTTCATTTTGATTACTTTATCAACTCATCTCCTATTTCCCTCAAATCTCTCTTTCGATCTTTTCTCTTACGGCTCAATTTGTGCGTTTCGTGGACATAGTTATCAGGTTAGTTATGTTTTACCTGGAATTTGAATTTCGATTCTTTTTACTCAACTTTTGTGTATTTCTCTGATAATAAGGGTCTTATATGTGTTTGACAAAAAATCTTCAATGAATCACACTTTCTATGAAGAATAGTTTGATGATTTTTATTTTGGGTAATTTTGATTTTATTTTGGGTAAACGATGTGCCGAGCAGTAATAGATTTTTGAGGTTCTTGTGTCTAGTATTTGGTTAAATGGGAATTCTATTTTGATCTTTTTATAGTTTGTTCTGCTTTTTCAAGTTTGCTCTTGTGTCGATTTCTTTGATAGGTTTTAGCATAGTTCCCTATGGAAAATTGGATATGTTGTGACGAATTTGTTATGCATATGTTGTTTGACTTCTTCAGTAGTATATATTCTGCTTTTATATGTATTGTTATTGCCATGCTTTTGATTTTTTTTAATGTGAACATGTGTGACTGTAGGTGATATACCATAAGCTTTTCCCTTTAACAATAAACTTGGAAGATTTGGTATTGATAACTTCTACAAGTAGACTGCTAAGCATATATACATATACAATACATATATAAATATGTGTCTGTGTATGTATGTATGTATGTATATTTAATAGGATACTTGGTTAGGGGAATGAAATACTTTACTTATTTTCTGCTCCGAATGATTCCGGCTACTTTAATGGAAATTACAGAAGGTTTTCATGCTTTATATCGTTGAACTGGAAGTTGTGACTCTATTTTAGCTTAAAGTATCGTTGGAATTCATTTATTCCTCCCAGACCATGAGGG
Organism: Nicotiana sylvestris; assembly: GCF_000393655.2. Taxonomy (NCBI): domain Eukaryota; kingdom Viridiplantae; phylum Streptophyta; class Magnoliopsida; order Solanales; family Solanaceae; genus Nicotiana; species Nicotiana sylvestris. The sequence goes on along the minus strand of NC_091062.1, from coordinate 18,778,903 downwards.
ATAATCTTTATGATGTGATGAATGTGGTCTTAAAATCAATGCTAAATTCTTCTCCCCCTGTTTGTCTTACTGCTATTAGAACAATAAAAGGGATGAGTTTAGAATTGTATCCACATGAACAAGATAAACAGTGTCACATGCTTATTGCGTTGCTATTTTAGGCACCTGCAGATAAACACTTTCTACTGCAGTATTGACCTTTGATTTTAGCTTCCTTTATTCCACCTTGATGATTAAAAGATTTTAAACAAACATAATTTTTATGAAAAGTATCATCAGGATTTTTGAATCAACACGTAAGCTAAAGAATTTGAAGTTGTACTTGGCCTGTTGGTCATGAAATCATGATAAAAGGCACGTGTACATCATAGAAAGCTAATTACACCGGATGATTATAGCTGGCCCTTCTGGCCAATACGCTGAATATAGCAAAAAAACATGGGAATTCTCCATAATACCGTTACGATCGGGAAGCATGACAAGCTAGCACGACGACGCAAAGCTCCTTACTTTTTTGTTCTTGAGATTGTCTCATCAGTTTTTTGTTCTTCTATGTACTACTACACATTAATTGGTTGTTATATCTTGCTATCCAATCATTCGTCCACGTAAGCACGGCAAAGCCTAGCCGAAGTGGTGAACACCTTCAATTCTATAACTCTATAATTTTGTGATGTAGATCTGAACACTAACAATGTATATCTGATTATCGACTATCCTAAAAAATGTTTAGTCTTGCATTGGAAATCTAATTTCATATTTTTCGTGCCTTAGATGTCACGGTGAGTGAGATGCCTACAAATTGATATCATATTGTACAATCAGTTATATTTAGTAGTAAATTAGTTAATTAGGTGTCACGGTGAGTGAGATGCCTACTGATTGACATCATATTGTACAATCAGTTATATTTAGTGTGCAATCTGATAAGTTGATAAACGTTGTTGAATGGGATAACATAGGCAACATATACAGTGAGCGAAAATTCAATGTATGGTGATAGGTTATAAATATTTGTCCTTCATATTAACAGGGTTTAATTTAATCTCTATGTTTGTTCGTCTTATCATTAACATAATCGAGTTGCCTAACGAGAAAGCCTAAGACTTAAAATTGATATATGGCAAGTTACTACACCTTTTGATCTTTATTTTTCTGATGTAGGTTTGTACTGTGATTAGAATAGTGACATTTGTAAAACTCAAGTTCTCTTAACAATGGATCCTCATCAAACAAAAAAACGTCCTTGCATAACGGCAAAAGCTTATGACAAGAATGCCAACGACGTGAAGTATACAGCAATATGACCATGGCTGAAAAGAATGCGCTTCTGCTGCAACGACGTCTAAAAAAAAGAGAGACAACAACTAATCGTCTTCTCGCAAGTAAAACTTATGTCAATCTTGTTGAACCAGCATCTGTCAAGTAATTTTGCTGCTGGAGCCTCTTGTTCTCTGCCAAAAACAGGTTAGAACATTAAATTCACTATATGTCTTTTCCCACATATATATATGTATATACACACACATATGAGTGCGCATGTGAAACAGTTATGCCCATTTGGTTCTCATGTTTGTTAAAAAAAAATTCTTGCAGCAACCAATGAATGTGAAGTTTGTACGCCACCCGCTGTGCTTCACAAGGTGAAAAATGTGTTGTGCCCTTTTCATGTCTTTGAAAAAGGAAATCATGTAACCTTGATCACTGACAATTCTACATCTGTTGTGCTCACGTGTTTAATCCATAATCGTATTGCATCAGGTTCTACATCAGGCACTTCAAATGAGTCAAGTGCTATATCCTTTGAGCCGATTTTGGTTGACGGTTAGTATGAACATAACATATCATTTCTACTTTTTTGGTGTTTCATAATATTTTCCACTCCTTAAGTCTATTTGGAGTATGCAGGTCATGTAAAGAATATGAAAAAATTGACTAATGTTGGTTATGAAAAAAAGAGAAATATGCTAATAATATCCGATTATGCTCTGACTATGTTCCACTTAAAAAAGTGCCAAATTGTGAATTCTGCTCGGCAAAAAAATTTCAGTATGAACCGCCTTCGTTTTGTTGTGCTAACGGTACAGTTAAGTTGACTTATCATAAAATGCCACCTGCACTGAGAAATTTATATCTAGGATCTTCTGCAAAATCCAAGCACTTCCAGACGTATATTAGAACGTATAATAATATGTTTGCTTTTAGCTCGCTTGGTGTCAGTTACGATAAAGATCTAGCCAAAAGAAACCGTGGTATATACACATTCAGAGTTCAAGGTCAAATGTATCACTTTATAGATGATTTATATCCTGCACAGAGAAGGCCAAAAAATTTGCAGTTGTATTTTTATGATAATGACAATGAGATTGCAAATAGAATGGGTTGCTCTGATAAAATAGATGAATTGATAGTGAGGGAATTGATAGACACACTGAAAGATAATCCATATTCTATATTTTTACGAGCTTTATCTGAGATTTCGAACTTACAGAACTATCACATCGCACTTAAATGTAACTCTGGTTTGGATCAACGAATATTTAACTTGCCCAGTACTACTGAGGTTGCAACAATATGGTTTCATGAGAATGATGTTGGTGCTATTCATGTACCGCACATTCAAATTTATACTCATAGCAATAGAACGCAAAGAGTGAACTACTATTTTAGCTGTTATGATCCTTTATAGTATCCTTTACTATTTCCATATGGCCAAAGTGGGTGGCATTGTGGCATTAGAAAGTTTCATGGGGAAGAAAATATGCCTAAAAATTATGCTTTGTCTGATTTGGAACAACTACCAAATATAAAAACTTTCACCTCTGTTGACGGATATCTTGATATGGAAGATCAAGTTATGCAAAAAGGGAAACGAAAGAGAGATACAGTTTCAGTTCGTGAATACTACAGTTACAAGCTCTAGATGAGAAACGATGATGAAGATGAACTTCTACATACAGGTAGATTACTTCAACAGTATTCGGTTGATGAATATATAAAATTGGAGACTCAAAGATTGGATTTTGTTTTCTTCAATCAAGATTTGTTCAGAATGGATATGTTAAATGGACTTCTTGATATTTTAAGACTTGGTGAACGAGATGCTTCTAATGTTGGAAAACAAACATTTCTGCCAAATTCATTTATAGGAGGGCCTAGAGATATGCGTCAACGTTATATGGACGCTATTGCATTAGTGCAGTATTTTGGAAAGCCTGATTTATTTGTAACGATGACATGTAACCCAACTTGGCCAGAAATTGAGGAACATTTAGCACTTAGCGATGAGGCACAAAATAGACCTGATTTGATTAGTCGCGTATTTAGGGCCAAGATAGAAGAGCTGAAGACGGATATTCTAAAACGAAATATCTTTGGAAAAGTTGTTGCTTTTATGTGCACCGTTGAGTTTCAAAAACGAGGTTTACCTCATGCTCATTTTCTTATTATATTACAGAATGACTATAAATTGTTGACAACTGAAGCATACGATGAAATAATTAGAGCAGAATTACCAGATGCTAATGCAGACTCAGATTTGCGTAAGCTTGTTCTTAAGCATATGATGCACGGTCCCTGTGGTAGTTTAGACCCAACAAATTTCTGTATGAGGAAAAAAATAGGTTCTTGCAAGTTCAAATATCCAAAAATGTTTGCTGATCAAACATCAAAAGGAAATGATTCTTATCCAATTTATAGAAGACGAAACACAGGTGAAGTTGTGAAAGTAAGAGGTCATGACTTAGATAACTCTTGGGTCGTCTCATACAACCCATATTTATTCGGTAAATTCAATTGTCACATAAATGTTGAAGTTTGCTCTGATATCAAAGTTGTGAAGTACCTTTATAAGTACATCTGTAAAGGACATGACAAAATTGCATTTTCTGTACAGAATAATGATGCGAATATAGAAATAGATGAGGTAAATGAATATCGGTCTGCTAGATGGGTATCACCTCCGGAAGCTGTATGGCGTCTCTTTCGTTTTCCTATTAACGAAATGTCTCCGAATGTTTATCGTCTTCAGCTGCATCTTGATGGACAACTTGTTTCTTTCAAGAAAAAATATGGATATAAATACGATTGTAAACAATCCCATGATTAAAAAAACTATGTTGATCGAGTTCTTCTATATGAACAAAACGAATGAGAATGCCATGAAGCTGAACTTATTGTACAGAGAATTTCCTAAATACTTTGTGTGGTCCTCCAGCGACAAAATTTGGGCACTTCGACAGCGTCGTTGTACTGTTGGTCGCGTTGTAACATGTCATCCAACAGAAGGAAAACGATATTATCTTAGATTATTATTGATGCATGTGCGTGGGCCGACATCGTACGAGAATCTTCATATGGTAAATGGAGAACCTTGTAGTTCATTTAGAGAATCTGTGGAAAAAAGAGGATTATTACAGTGTGATAACAGTTTAACGGAATGCATGTCTGAAGCAACAAGTTATCAAATGCCATATAGTTTAAGGCGTTTGTTTGCTACATTATTGGTACACTGCAACCCTACCAATCCAAGAGAACTATGGGAGCAGTTTGAAGAGTCTATGTCTGAAGATTATAAAGTGTTATAGACTATTGAAACAAAAGAAATCCGATATCAAGTTCTGAACCATATCAATGATATTTTGCATTCTATGGGTCACAATGTAAATGAATATCAACTCATTCCACAAACTATTAGGACTTCCGCAGCAGCGAAAGAAGCAAAAGAGATTCACTTTGAAAGAACTATTACTGTAAGTGAAGACGAGGTACAATTGCATGAGAGACTAAATAAAAATCAACTGACAGCATATGATGTAATTATCAATAGAGTATTTTCTAACAAAGCAGGCGCATTTTTCATTGACGGTCCAGGAGGAACTGGGAAAATTTTCTTATACCGTGCTTTACTAGCAACTGTATGGTCTATGGGATATATCGCTTTGGCAACTGCGACTTCTGGTGTTGCTACTTCTATTCTCCCTGGTGGGCGTACTGCACATTCACGCTTTAAAATTCCTATTGATATTAACGAGAATGTCAGCTGCAATATTAGTAAACAAAGCGCACTCGCGAGTTTAATTCGCGATGCAAAAGTGATTGTATGGGATGAGGCATCTATGGCAAATAAAAGAATGCTAGAAGTTTTTGATTTGCTACTAAAAGATCCTATGGATACACATTTTATTCGGTGGGAAAGTAGTTGTTTTTGGGGGTGATTTTAGACAAATTCTTCCCGTTGTGAGAAATGGAAAAAAGGAAGATTTTATTAATCAAAGTTTGTTATATTGCAGCATTTGGGCCAAGCTAGAAAAAATACAATTATGTGAGAATATGAGAGCAAAAACAGATCCGGCATTTTGTGATTATTTTCTAAGAATTGGGAATGGACAAGAACGTCTTAACGCAACAAACAACATTGAAGTACCAAATTCTTTAATTGTGCCTTTCACAAGTGAAAGAGAATCTTTAGATAAACTATTCACAATAACATATCCATATTTGAATTCATCTGGTTATGACGCTTCTTGTACAGACTCCCGTGTAATTTGACAACAAAAAATAATTTTGTCGATGAAATCAACGATATGCTTATTACTCAATTTTCAGGAAAAGCAAGAACATTTGTTGGTATTGATGAGACCATTGAATCTGACAATCAATCACAATTTGAAGATCTATTGCATACTTTAAACCCTACAGGTTTGCCTCCGTATATATTATCTTTGAAAAAGAATTGTCCAATTATGTTATTACGAAACTTAAATCCATATGAAGGTTTATGTAATGGCACGCGATTAAACTGTTGTGAATTTAAAACGCATGTTCTAAGTGCTAAGATTGCAGCAGGTGATTTCAAGAATACGCATGTATTTATTCCAAGAATACCATTATTATCATCAAATAATGAAAAATTACCTGTTCAATTCAAGAGAACACAATTTCCAGTAAGATTGTGCTTTGCTATGACTATAAATAAAGCGCAGGGTCAAACATTGTATTTTGTGGGAATTTATTTGTGTGAACCTGTATTTTCCCACGGCCAACTTTATGTTGCCTTATCTAGAGCAAAGAGTTCGAACTGTGTGAAATTGTTGATTCGACCTCCCACCCCGACTAGCGATGATGATCATTCTACCTGTAACATAGTTTACGAAGGCAATCATGTGATGTTTCTTACTACAAGATGATTCTCTAAGTCTTTTGTTCTGGACTGGATAATTCCTCAGTGGATTATACTTCGTTTACATCTCTAAATGTTAACCAACAAGTATTTTCATCTTCCATTTGTTTTCATCTTGATCTCTATCTAATAGAATATGATTGCTTTTTTGGTGAAGAGTTATTGAATTATTCATTTATGTAATTTTTTATTTCTCTATCTGCTTCGCTAATTCTCTCCTTTTTCTTCTAGGATTGTTGTTGCCTGAGATCCCCATTTAGGTTTGTTTTCCATGCTTCCTAGCTTTTTTGACTTTTACGTTCTCCATTGGTACCGCTTCTAAGTAAGCTTTGCGGTTAATTACTACAAATTGAATTATCTATAAAAACTTTGAAGTTTCAAAGTTGCAATTACAAAATTGCATCATATATCTATAGAAGATTTTAATGGAAATACCAACATATCTAATATCTTACTTTCATGGTGTTTTACATCTACATTTGGAGTGGCTTCTGTTTTTCTTTTACTTTGTTCTTCCAGTTATATAACCTTATTCATTCTTTAGTGTTTACCTAAAATAAAACAGTGTTAAACAAGACTGATGAATGGTTGTACGATGAATTACTAACCTTGCTAGGACATTCTGCGGTCATTGAAAATTATAACTGGTGACAATTAATTAATCATTCTACGATTGTTCCTGGTGCAAGATGGAGGGCTAATATATTTTTATTGGAATGTTGCATATAGGTAAAGCATATTACATTACTGTAGCATGATGTTTTTAGGTGGTGTTCTAAAATTTTTTGCTTTCTCTTTAGAGAAATATAATATGTACATGATGATAAATCTAATATTTGGAAAAGCCAAAAAGAAAAAGAGAGCAAAACAAATGCATTCCGAAAGCAAACGCAAGCCTGATATGTCTACAAATCTGTATGTTTCATTTCTTTCGCTACTTGCTACTTCTCAATTTCGCCAACATCTGTTTTGACTCTTTAAGTCTCCTCTCTGGTGGATCTATGAAAAATTAGCACTAAACTTCTCCATGATTTTTCCTTGCAGTTGGTGTGCCAGTCAAGAAAAACTTTCCAGGTTTGCTTCTCCGACATTTCAACAAATTTTGCCGTTCTTTGATTAAAATATTTTAAGATTTATTATAACTGACTTGACACACTTTCTTATTATCCTAAAGTCTAATCATTGGAGCTTTTCTGTCACGTGGAAAAGGTATGAAATTGCATTTGCAGGTAGTATAAAATTAACCTATATTTTTTTAGCAAATGAGCTATTACATTGTTTGATAAATGCTATTGATGTTATCTTTGAATAGGTCATCAAGCAATATTGAGTTATCGATCAGTTTTTTTTGTTGCAAATGTGAGAAAATAAGAAGATGATATGTTACTATTAGAATGTGAAATGAATATGATAAGCCAACTTTTGAAAGAATTTTCATTTTACATGATTGAATGGATATTCATATTTTCCTCCTTTAATTTGTTGGACTTTGTGTTTTTTATTTTGCCTGGTATAACGATTAAGCTCTATTCTCCTACTGTTTGCTAACTCAACTGCTTTTAGAATTTTGGACAGAAATTACATAAAATTTTGGTACTTTTACTTCATTTATTTTATTTGTGTAAAAGAAAAGGCCAAAGCTAAAAAATGTGTTGTTGGCTACTCAAAAATACCACATTCTGTTAAGTCGAAAGATTTCAGCTGTAGTTGTTGGGGCAAAATGTAAACCTATATTCCACCCGAAAAGGAAAGAACTTTACATCAATTAATTTTGCCTATCCAGAAGTTTGTGACTACTTGCATGTGCATATTAGATGAGGGAATACAGACATGAATATGGTAGGTATTTGATAAAACAAAAACACCCGAACAAACAAGGTAACATTAATGATATAGTAAAAAATAGATTTATATATATTATTCTCCCTATAGAGTACTACATTTACTATTTTACAAAGGAAAATAAGTAGTATATTCATCTTTAAAAAAAAATTTAACCCCAAAAATAATATTTTTTTGTTAAATTAATCATTTTTATGTAGATGAGCAAATAAAGTTGTATTATTAATATGATCATTAAGGGAATAAGTAAGTTGATGGCTCTTTTATAATGAAATATTGCAAAAAATTTCTTTTAATGTTTCTTGTTCACTCTATAGATGTTTGGAGTACCCAGGTTTCGAAGTTTAATCACCACTAAATGTTCTTACAGTTTAATTTAACTGAGAATATACTACTGACAAATATACTTCTGACTCCAATATTATTACTGTAGTGTAGAAACACTTAGTGATGACATAACAGTTGTACGAAGGGATCACGAACACAGATTTCAAACCAAGAAAGGAGAATAAGAAATGATACAGCTCGAGAAGAAACCAAGAGAAAACAAATAACTCTTCAAGAAGACACAGCCTGACAAGAAACGATCAGAGCAAAGACAAGGTAAGTGTTTTTCCGCTATCTAGAGAGATTTACAATGTGATATGCTCATTGAAAATTGGCACATATGCTTACACTTTTTATTTACTTTATTTCACTAGCTTTTTCTTCTACTGATGTGTAAAGGATATGCCTCCATCTCTGATAGAATCCAACACTAAAATATAGTTGTTTCATTACAAGGTCCACAATTGAATACAAGTAACTGTCATCTAATTCCATTATGTGCTAAATACATGCATGATAACGTACTTGAAATGTCATTATTCAAAATTTGTTTATTTAATCCGGCCAAGTGATTCCATCTTTACTACTCAGAGATCTATTTTGTTTTAAGTTATTACCATATAGGCCTAATAAGTATATCTTTTTCCTTTGCGAACAGGTCAAGTCTATCACAAGTTTATCTTCCCAAAACTATTTGACAAACTTTTTGCACACATGAAATATTGAAGAGGGGTTCCTTTGCGAGCAGGTCAAGTCTATCACGAGTTTATCTTCCCAAAACTATTTGACAAACTTTTTGCACACATGAAATATTGAAGAGGGGTTCCTTTGCGAGCAGGTCAAGTCTATCACGAGTTTATCTTTGCCCAGGTTTGTCATTTATGGCAAAAGGACTTTCTAACTGTATGAGAAAAGATTGCTTAACAGATGCAACCCTTGCATCAGGCACTGGCGACTATCCTCTGACAACTATCCTGAAGAAAACATTCTGAATACATTAGAACTAAGTGACCGGGTTGGTCCCAATACCGGGTATATAAGCAGTGACTTCAAATCCAGAGGTATGCAGGGTTGTTCATATTTCCCCATTTGCTAATAGATTATCAATGCATCTTCCATATCATCTTCAGTTCCTGAGATGCTTTTCCAATTATGAAGCTTTGAGGTTCTCCTTGGCCATATCGACACTTGCAAAGAAGTTAGTCAAGCGCATGATTGAGAGGAGCTCTAACTCTGTTGGAATTTCTATCCACCTTCGCTTTGAGGAGGTACAATCTCTCTTCTTAGTTCTGCTTGCAAAGGATTTTCTGGAAGTCCATTGACACTGTTGATCTACAATCTAATGATGCAAACTCCAACTTACATGTGAAGGACATGATAGCCTTTTCATGTTGTATTTATGATGGAGGAGTGGTTGAAAAGTCACAAATGGATGTGGTACGTGAGAAGGGATGGAGGAAGAAGTTCAAACAAAAATATCGTGTTATTGCACCTGCTGTCAACCGCATAAATGGAAAATGTCCTATGACCCCTGTAGAGGTTAGAATTTATTTTTATCTGTTTCCCTTCAAATAAAATTGGGCTTCCTATCAGGAGAAAGAAAATGGATGTATCAGTATTACACTACCTAAGTGACATCCTGATCTAACTGTTTTATTTCTCCTCAGGGGAAAAGCTAAATTTTATAGGCTGAATGCAGCTCTTACGTCTTTAGTGGTAAAAGCGAAAATATTACACCAACTTGCTGTATTTCAGCTTTGAACACCAGCCAATTCTCAATTAGAAATACATTGTATAATTGACAAGCTTCCAGAGTAGATCTGGAAGAAATTATTTGTTATACTTGGAGCGTCTACTACAAATTGCTACAAGTCAAAATTGCATTTTAGAAACAGCGAAATGTTAGAGGCTGACATTTCATCTTAGTGCACTCTTTTGCTGAATGTATCTTTTAGGAGGCCTAGGTCTCTATGAGGTTTGATGGGACACATGCCAATGTTGACCTTCCGAGGAGTCAACAAATTGTGAATCATATTTAGTTTCTCTGCCTCAAACACTATGTGTTTCTTCGCAATGATCTTTCTTGATGAATAAAGGCTGGGGTTAGGATAGATACAGGGAGTAAATGTATCTTTCTCTCCTTTTTTTTGGTATTTTTCTAACTACTCTGGTAATCGAAAGAGGTGAATATATTATTGGTATAACTTGTAGAAGCTTTATGTCTAGGAGAACAGCTTGTAGAAGTTTAGGCTGTCAAAACCTATTCGAAGTGGAAATGGATGGTCTATATTATATATGATTAACTCCCTTTTTTTGGTTTATTGGCCTCAAAAAATGACTTCTATTTCCTGCTATTATTGCAGTCATAATCTACCATATGGTAGTCGTATATATAAATGAGGATGTGAGTTCAAAAGGGCATTAATATATGATTTTTTTGTTTCTAAGATAATCTTACAGATGAATGCATCTCACAAGTTTATTCACAGCTCTCTTAATTGTTAATAATTATTGCACATAGTTTTTGTGGGTGTTAGATATCCCTGAGTTTATTTGAGCAGATTGTACACTCTTATGTGAATCATTAACACGCTTAATTCATCTTCATAGCAGAGTAGAAGACGCTCAGCTGACTGACAAATTACTAGAGGCCATTTTAGTGCGTGCAACAGTACCAACATGAAAAGCTGGATGGATAGGTGAAGACAGTGCGCATGTTGCTAAATACTGTTAGAATCACATTTATGTATGTAGTTATGACAGTTAAATACAATCTCTCTTTAGCCTATAGTACTTACAAAACCTTTAGGTATACAAAAACCTTTTCCATAACATGTTTCTTTTCGATGGTCCATGATAGATTTAAGTACCTATATAGCTTTATTAACAAAAATACTAAATAGTCGTTCGGCCCGGGCATAGCCCGGGCATACCCTCACTAGTACTATTATAGAAACAGCTAGCGAGAGGAGCTTGGGGTCGTAGGGGTAGTTTGGGAATTTCAAATATTTTAGCTTTCTACACACGTGTTACCTTCGATTTCGGTTCATACTGCTGTTTCTTCGGATTTTCATACCTTTCTCAGTTCCTCTTCAAGTTATCTTTGTCTCTTCTGGTCTTTCCTCTTGCGGCTCTGAAACTTTTATCAGGTTAGTTATGTTTTGCTGGATTTTCTTTTCCTTCACTTCAACTTCTGTGTATTTCCTCGAGAATAAGGGCAAAATTTTACAATGAATCAAATTTACTACTTGATTTTTATTACTGTCTTCAGATTTAATTTCTTGGTTCGCTTGGGTGAAGAATAATCTGGTAATTTTGATTTTGGGTAATTTTGATGGCATTCTATTTTCATCTCTCTGTAATTTGTTTTGCTTCTTCAAGTTTGCCCACAAGTTTAATTGGTACAAATCCTTGATAAGTCTCACTTTCCTTAAATCATCCAAAGTTTTGCCCTCTCTTGAATCTTCTTATTTTTTCTTCAACTTGTTCCTGAAAAAAATTTAAAGAAAGGAATTTCAGAAGACATGATGTTATAGTTGTGACAATTTAAAAGTATACAATAAAGGAAACACAATAAAGGAAAACGGAGCAAAAGTGCAATGCACCTGTTGAGACCTTTGTTACTATAATTGTGAGAATGAAGGAAAAGAGTAAACAAGAAGCCGGTATATGGATGGTCTGAAGTGGTCGATGTAGTGAACTGCGACCCCTTTATGTTCATACAGAACATCGTATCTACTTCTCAACTTTCTTTTCCCCTAAATATTAGTACATACTTTCAATTACAAATATTGTTAGTATCTTAAGTCAAACCGCATTGATAAAATCATATGAAAATGAACAAGTAAACTTAAGAATTAATTGGTTTCTGCTGCTTTGCTTTTACTTTTCACTTGACTTTGTTTCTCCTCTCAATTATATTCGTTATTTGTCTTGTTATCCTCTTTGTTCTCAGAATATGCTTGTAGACTAATGAATTAACAAAGAGAGTTGTATATTAAATCAGTTTGCTCTCTTTTGTATTTCTATCCTTTAAGTCTATGTTCTTTTTGTGTATTTAAGCGTTACTTTTTTGTTCTTGAGATTGTCTCATCAGTTTTTTTCTTCTTCTATGTACCTACTACACATTAATTGGTTGTTACATCTTGCTATCCAAACAATATTTCAGTTTCTTTTGTTCTGGATAGTTCTCATCCGTGAAGCAATCAAATGGATACTTTACACTGACATCTTTTCTTGGATAATAAGTAACAACGTCTACTTCCCAAGTAATAATAATGGTTTCCACTAACTAAGCCTATTCTTGGTCTTACTTATGTCAGAACATGTACTTGGTGGAAGTATATCACTCATTTTAACACAGCTGTTAGGTGCTCATTCATGAACTAATCTTCTCTTTTGTTGACAAAAGCAAGCAATTTAAAATCTACTTCAAACTGTAGCTCAGTTTTAGTTAAGATTTCTTCTTTTATGTGTCTCAGACTTTGGAACAGCTAAGCTAGCTTCTCATGGGTACAGGAGAACAGCTTGCAGAAGTTTAGGCTGGCAAAACCTGTTCTTTCCATTGGTGGAATCCTACAAGTGGAGCTCTTACGCAGAGTTCAAAGACAAGAAATGGATGGTCTATATTATATATGGCTAACTCCCTCTTTTGGTTTATTGGCCTCGAAAAATGACTTATATTTCCTGCTATTAATGCAGTCATAGTCTACCATATGGTAGTCGTATATATAAATGAGGATGTGAGTTCAAAAGAGCATTAATATATTATTTTTGTGTTTCTAAGATAATCTTACAGATACATCTCACAAGTTTATCCACGGCTCTCTAAGTTGCATGTAGTTTTTGTGGGTGTTGGATATCATTGAGTTTATTTGAGCAGATTATACACTCTTATGTGAATCATTAACACGCTTAATTCATCTTCATAGCAGAGTAGAAGACGCTCAGCTGACTGACAAACTACTAGAGGCCACTTCAGTGCCTGCAACAGTTGGATAATACGAAACAAAAGTAAATTAAAATTTAAGTATTTTAAGTGGGTTATGGTAATCTCATCAGGGGGTAGCAATATGCTCGATCTCCTAACCATGCTTTTTCTCTCTTTCTCCTTCTGCAGAGAAATCATTTTTGGTGCACTGCAAGAAGCGTATGCTCATGAAGTTGGAGGAGAAATTCAAGAAGGAAAAAAGAGTGCTGGATGGATAGGTGAAGACAATGAGCATGTTGCTAAATACTGTTAAAATCACATTTTTGTATGTAGTTATAACTGTTAAATACAATCTCCCTTTAGCCTGTAGTACTTTGCTTTATAAAGCATCCTAACAAAACCTTCAAGTATACAAAAACATATTCCATAACATGTTTTTTTATGCCCCAGCATAGATTTAAGTACCTATATAGCTCTAAATAGTCGTTGGGCCCGGGCATAGCCCGGCGTACCCTCACTAGTAGATATCGGTAGTAATAAGTGAGTACAGTTTTTGGACGGAATTTCGACGGAGAGAGAGAGATCAGCACGTGATAGGTTGCAATTGCATAGACCGTAGCCAGTAGGTTCTAGTAGATGATATGGATAGATTCCTAGCACTAATGTTAATATATTTGGGATATTTGTATCTTTTTTTATACTTTGTTATCAGTATTATCGAGATTAGAAAAATAACTCTAATCTCTCTACCCTAGGGTAGGGGTAAGGTCTGCGTATATACTATCCTCCCCAGACCCCACTAAGTGGGATTATATTGGGTTGTTGTTGTTGCTGTTGTAAAAATAACTCTAATATAAAATTTGGATTTTTTGTGTGCAAATTTTCCAAGAAAACTCATAGCCGCTATCTTTCTGGCAAGCATTGGGTAACCTGCTCACTGTGCAATAGCTCGCAAATCACACATGAGATATAAACTGCGCTAGCAAACCCGGTGCGACCAACTCTAACTGAGAAGACTGCTGGTGAGGGGAAAATAATTCTGATATAAGATTTGGTATTATTTATATATGTTTGGTTGATATTTTGTAGGTACGAGGAATATAGCTTATTGACTAGAACCGTTAATTTGGCATTGGTTTGCGCGGCCGACCTAGTCTAGTCCTTCATGATAAGGTTGGACTAAGAATTTTTGAGCCTATTTAGATTGAGACCTTTTAGTTAGGTTCAAGTAAGTTCGTTGGCCCTTGAGGCTTGATTTGAATGAAAGGATGTAAGGAACTAAAAGTAACTAGAACAGGAGCTCAAACTCTACTTACAACACATTGAGGTCCATTTGAGGAGCTTGTTCTAACTTTTAATGGATAGAATATGGGGCATTTGCATCTATACCCGCTTTTTGGGTCACGTTTTAACTTGTGCCCGCTTTGCAAAAAAAATTACAAGCGTACCCACTTTTTCGCGTAACTTCAGCATACGGGGCTAAAGTAGCAAAGGCAATCACGCAAAACTTCAGCATTCTAGTAGACGGGCCTAAAGTAAACCAAGTGTACTGAAGTTTTTGTTTGTAATTGCTGAACTTAAGCATAGTAGATGAAGTTTTGTTCTCTATTTGTTGAAGTTTTTGTTTGTAATAGCTGAACTTAAGCATAGTAGTTGAAGTTTTGTTCTCTATTTGCTGAAATTTTTATTTGTAACTGCTGAACTTAAGCATAGTAGCTGAAGTTTTATTCTCTATTTGCTGAAGTTTTTGTTTGTAATTGCACTAAATAAGATAAAGTTTTTTGTTCTGGATTCATTAGTTTTGTCATTAAGCTTTTTCAAAAACTTCAGCACTAAATAAGCTGAAGCTTTTTTGTCCTGGATTCACTAGTTTTGTCATAAAGCTTTTTCAAAAACTTCAGCACTAAATAAGCTGAAGCTTTTTTGTCCTGAGAAGATGCTGAAGTTATTTAGTTCATTTGTAAAAATTTCAGTACTATATAAGCTGAAATTTTTGAAAAAACTTTCTAACATACTAGATAAATAATCAGATTGTCAACAGTATCTAAATCATAAATTTTGAAAACAATGAACGTGAAAAGAACAGAATTATCATGAAAAGAATCACTAAGTGTGACCTTAAACTTCACGTACGTGGAAATATTCACAAATTATTGTCTACTAACTTACGTAATTATTTATAATTTATTTTTAAATAATCTGATAAACATACTTATGGCAATAATCCCGTGAACTGATGTTTCATAGCAGCAGAAGAAAGAAGAAGAAAGAATAAGAAGAAGAAGAAAGAAGAAGAAGAAGAAGAAAGAAGAAGAAGAAGAAGAAAAAGAAGAAGCAACAGAAGAAGAAGAAGAAGAAGAAGAAGAAGAAGAAGAAGGAAGAAGAAGAAAATGAATAAGGAGAAGGAGGAGCAAAAAAGGGGTTGAAGTTGTTTAAAAAGTGAGTATAAGTTAAAACTTTTTAAAAAAATGGGTATAGGTTAAATGGGGGCGACCAAATAGGGCGCCCCTCTACTTCTTTGAGATTAGACGGGATACTTACTGGGTACATATTGTTTATGTACTCATACTACACTTCTGTACTTAATTGTACATGATCTGAGGCAGGTACATCTGGTTACCAGTCCGGTGCGCGCCCCTAAGTTAGTGACTGAGACTTCCACAGTGAGCTGATTTCCTTCCTATGCCGTTCAGCAGCCGAATGGAGTCTTTCTTTACTTTTGTTGTTTTTTCTATCCCATACAGTAGGATAGAGATATCCTTTTGTATATTCTACTAGATGCCCATACTTGTGACACCAGGTCTTGGCACACACATTGGTAGACTTATATTTTTGGGTTGTATAACTATGTCATTTACATTATTGATTGCTTCTGGCTTAAAATCCAAATTGGAGTATTTATTTCACTTATTTTTGATAAAAGTGACATAAGAATTTAGTAATGTTTCCGCGTTGGCTTGCCTGGCTATGGTGTTGGGCGCCTTCATGACCTATTATGCAAATGGGTCGTGACACACTTGTCTCATAAAGTTCTCCCCCTAAACACGACTCTCAAACACTATAGCTACATTGTGGATGCTGCTGAATTAGAAGGAAGGATCCTCAATTTATAGAAGTCCAAACATTTTCCTACAAGAAAAAGGACTAGCCAAGTATATGAGAATTATAATTTCCTTCTATAAAAAGGAAAATCCAATTAAGGTAATTATATTTCCCTTTCCTTCAACAAATAGGAAAACCAAATATGGTATGGAAATTATGGCAAACACCTAACAATTCTCCCCTTGGCCAGAATTTTCTGATAAAATAAACTTGATCCACCTTCTTCACATGGCCTTCAACAGGTCGCATCTCTAAATCTCCACCACAAAGTTTGTCTCAAACGACCACCCTTGACAAAGATAAAAAGCAGCCTTTAGTGCCTTAGCTCTTTTTATCCTTGTTTCCAGAAATCCAAACAAGCCAACCTTCAAATTATGGACAAACAGGTTCATTTCTTTCTGCTTGTCTGGCTTGTTTAGACCTCTGGCATTCCAAAAGCCTATGCTATCCATTTGGGTTGGGGTTTCCCCCACCCTTCCCTAGTTTAGGACCCCTATCAGCTTTACCTTCCCCAGGGCAGGGAGGCTTAGCTATCCCAGTGTTGTTATTACTTTGATCCCCTAGTGCAGCAAATGAGTTTCTAGTGTCACTTTGTGGTTCCCTTATTACTATTCCTCTTCTTTCGAACCCCCTCCTGTAGTAGTATTTGTCTTGCCTTAGTCTTACTACCTGCTTCCCTGCTCTTTGTTGGAATTTTTCCTCTATGATTTCTTTCCCTTCTGCCTGCTTGTTGTTTACTGTTTGTTCTCCATTTGTTTTCTTGGATTCACCATCCTTTACTTCTTCTCCTTGTTCCTCTGCCGTGCTGTTTTGCTCCTCTTTTATCTGCTTCCTGCATTCCTTCAATTCATGTCCATAGTTTTTGCATTTTGTACACAGTACTGGTTTCCACTCAAATTCAATTTCTTGTTCTACAATCTGTCCATGTTCATTTTCAAACATCACTGTATCAAGGAATTCCATATTGATTGGCACTTCCACTAATACTCTAGCATAGGTCATTCTTTCCTTCATGGTAGTTGCCTTGTCTGATTTCAGCGGGTTTCCAACCATTCCAGCTATTTTGGCTAGAGCTTGTTTTCCCCAGTACATCACATTTAGCCCAGGAGTCTGATCCACACTGGTATGTTGTCCATGATTTTCTTTTTCAGTTCAATATCCTGCTGCCATGGCTTAACAATGACTGGCTTTCTATCGAACATCTAGACTCCTTCCTCAACCACTTTCATTCTACTCTCAACTGTGTGGAATCTGACTAGGAACACACCTCGTTGAACTTGTGCTACTAGGTCAAGTCCCAATTTCCCCCCAAATTCTGTTAAAATAACCTTCCATTACACTTTGCGGTGGGTTTGAACCCAACACATAACATACCACTCCAGTTTTCCAGAATTCAACTTCTTCATGAATGTCTTCTGTTGTAATTTTAACATTACTGTGTTTTGGTGATTCTCTCTTTAGATCTTCTCCTTCTTCCAATGGAACAGTAGCTACAATTCTGCTCCATGTTTTCTTCTCTTGTGTTTGTGTCTCTTTTACTCTTCTTTCTTCCTCCCCCTTATCCGCCCAGGATTGGCTGTGTGACGACCCAAAGGGGTCATCACCGTAATTCTTCCTTGTTCCTTGCTTCCGAAGCCTTGAAAACCTCTTATTTTGTTGCCTCGATTTGCATGCGTAGTCCGGGCGCGAAGCCGAAAAGTTTTTATGTGGAAATATATGAATTTTGTGTTAAAAACTATGAATTTTGATAATAATATTGATATAGCTGACTTTTGTCAATATTTTGGGTAAACGGACCCGGACCCATGATATGACGGTCCCGGAGGATCCGTAGGAAAATATGGGACTCGGGCGTATTCCCGGAATCGAAATCCGAGGTCCCAGGCCCGAGAAAAAAATTTTCCGTGAAATTATTTTCTGAAAATGTTTAAGGGAAATGAAAATGAAATTTGATCAAAAAGTAATGGTATCAGGCTCGTATTTTGGTTCTGACGCCCGGTACAGGTCATATATGGTTTAAGCGCTTTCTGTAAAATTTGGTCGAAATCGTATGTCATTGGACGTGTTTCGGACTAAAAATGGAAAATTTGGAAGTTATGAACCTTGAAATGAAAATTATGAGTTTTGAGGGTTGATTCTTTGATTTTGATGTTATTTTAGCGATTTGATCGCTCGAGCAAGTTCGTAGGATGATATTGAGATAGTATGTGTGTTTGGTTGGGAGCCCCGAGGGCTCGGGAGTGATTTCGGGGGTGGTTCGAAGTGTTTTTGGACTTAGAATGCATCGGAAATTCTGCAATTCTTGCACAGACCCATTGGCCTACGCGAATGCATAGGAGCTTCGCGTTCGCGTAGCTTTAGTTGACCGTGGCAAATTCTCTTCTACGCATTCGCAGCCAGCTTTCGCGAATGCTATGCCTTGCACTCCCCTCCTTCGCGTTCGCGTGTCTACCACACGTTCGCATAGAACGACCCAGGCCCCCAGAAAACTTAACCCTCTGCGTTCGCGTTGCAGCATCGCGAACGCGATGCCCGTCTGTTCCCAACTCAATGCGAACGCAACCTACTATTGCGAACGCGATGAATGTTTTTCTCTAGTGATTTTAAAAGCCTAAAACAGTGTTCATTACGGGTTTATTCCCACTTTTTCACACAAACTCCTCCCTTAAACCCTCCATAGACGAAATTCAAGCTCTCCTTCCTCCATAACTCTTTGGGTAAGTAATCTTAACATCATTCCCTCATTATTTCTTCATCTAATCACTAAAATCCTGGCCTAAAAACATGAAATCAAAGTAGAAATTAGGGCTTTTGGGTAGAGTTAGGTTTTTGGGAATTTTGGGCGATTCAACCTCAATTTGGGGTCGAATCTTTAAACAAATTATATATTTGAACTCGTGGGGTTATAGGTGATTGGAATTTGGTCCAAGCCTCGAGTTTGGACCATGTGGGCCCGGTGTCGGATTTTGGTAATTTTGGAAGAATGTTAGGAAATTCATTTCTAAGCTATGGAATTGTGTCCTTGGGTTATTATTGATAATATTGAACCTAATTATGCCTAGATATCATTGTTTCGGAGTTGGATTCTAAAGAGAAGGCGACTTTAGAGCATTGATTGCTATTTTCGGACCGAGGTAAGTGTTTGATCTAACTTTGGCTTGAGGGAATAGGATTAGAGTGTTTGATTGCTATTTGCTAAATGATCGAGTACGGTGTATAGGCATGGTGACAAGTATCTATACACCGGTGTCTAGCATGACCGTGAGTCGTAAATGATTTTAATTCGAAAGAGATGATACAACTGTTTTGTTAAATTGATAATTTCCATGTAAAGTGTTGGATAAGAACGAAATGAACTGAAAAAGTTTGTGAAATAATAATTCCCTTGCCGGGATGAGTAGACTGTTACTATTGAATTCTCCCTCGCCGGGATGTATGGGCTATTAGTTGTACCCTTGCCGGGTTTAACTGTTATATTGTTGTTCTTCCCTAATGGGACCTCCTTTAGAGAGATTATTAGAGTTATTCACTTATAATATGAGATCATGTGGCACATCGACCACAACTTATATTGATTATTGTTATTGGCCTGAGATGCCAGTGACATTGTGCACAGAGGAAACGGGAGCGAGTGGTACGCCTACTATGTAATATATGAAACGGGATCATGTGGCGCGCCGTCTACTTATATACTACACCAAGGGATCATGTGGCGTGCCGTCCACTTATGATATACATTATGGGATCGTGTGGCGCGCCGTCCACTGTAAACATATGTATTATGAAACCCGGAGTAGATCTGTTGTTGTTTCTAATGTTCCATTTTTCATCTAGTACTCCCCGATAACATGTCCCCTCCCAGTTTTACTTTGTATTATTTTGTTATTGTTTTTCTCGCACTTGTATGTTATAATTGCACAGGTTATAAGTGGTAGGTCCTGTCTAGCCTCGTCACTACCTCGCCGGGGTTAGGCCAGGCACTTACCATCACATGGGGTCGGTTGTGCTGATGCTACACTCTGTGCATTTATTTTGCACATATCAGGACGTAGCTTACGGACCGCAACAGTAGATTGGGAGCGTGCCTTCAGTCCAGAGACTTCTAGGTAGTTTGCTGACGTGCGCGGGCCCTGAGTCTCTTCTATTTCTTTTCTGTTTGTTTTCATTGTATCGAAACAGACTTCTTATGTATTTTCTTTCAGACTCCTGTTTGTAGTATTTCATAGTAGTCTGTGAGCATTATGACACTAAATCTTGGGTAGAGGATGATGTTAACTTTTTCGTATTTCTTTCGGTTAATATTAAATTGAGACTTCCACTTTAATTTACTGTTTTTATTATTATCTTGTTCATTAAAAGTTGAAAATGTATGTTTAAGTTGGCTTTCCTAGCTCCGACAGTAGGCGCCATCACGACTCCCAATGGTAGGAAATCCGGGTCGTGACAAGTTGGTATTAGAGCACTAGGTTACTTGGGTCTCGGACAAGCTCGGTAGAGTCTGAGGGATCGGTACGGAGACGTCTGTATTTATCCCCCAAAGGCTACAGAGTTAGGAAAATTTCACTTTGTTTATTCTTGTCATGCAATTTTGTTTCTCAAATATTGATTGTCGTCCTACTATGTTCTTTCGCAGATGGCGAGAACTCGTGCGTCTTCTTCTACTGCGTAGCAGCCCGAGCCCCAGTAGCAGCTCCCGCAAGGGGCAGAGGCTGAGGCCGTGCTAGAGGCCGTGGTAGGGGCAGAGCTCAGCCCCAGGCAGCAGTTCCAGAGGTGGAGCCTCATATTGATTATGATGATGAGGTTCCAGCCCCAGCAGCTCCAGTGGGCCCAGTTCAGGTCCCAAGAGGGGTTATGTTTCCCCCAGATCTCCAGGATGCTCTAGTCCGACTGGCAGGCTTTATGGACAGTGTCACTAGAGCGGGTTTTGCTGCCAGTAGCACCAGTCACTTCTCAGGCTGGAGAAGGGGTTTAGACTCCTGCTACGCATACTCCGGAGCAGGTAGCTCCCCGGACTCAGGTTCTAGTGGTTCAGCCCGTAGTGGCAGCTCAGATAGGTATGACAGCTCAGGCCGGTGATGGAGTGGCCATGTCTTCGGATGCGTTGTGGAGACTTGATCGGTTCTCTAAGCTTTTCACCACCACTTTTAGTGATGCTTCATCGGAGGATCCCCAGGATTTTCTATTCAGTTGTCATGAGATCCTCCGGACTATGGGTATAGTGGAGACCAACGGGGTCGATTTTTGCATCTTCAGACTTGCAGGATCCGTCAAGACTTGGTAGAGAGATTTCTGTTTAGCCAGGCCAGTAGGGTCGCCATCATTGACCTGGGATCAGTTTTCCGAGCTATTTCTGGGGAAGTTTCTCCCAGTTACTCAGAGGTATGTCCTTCTCAGGCAGTTTGAGCGTCTCCAGCAGGGCTCTATATCAGTTACGTAGTATGAGACTCGGTTTATTGATCTTGCACGCCATGCTATTGTGATACTCCCCATCGAGAGAGAGAGGGTGCGGAGGTTTGTAGATGGGTTGGTTCAGCCGATCCGTGTTCAGATGGTCATGAGTGCCGGGAGTGAGATTACATTTCAGGAGGCGGCAGATGGCGCCCGCCGGATAGAGATGGCACTTTCTCAGGGAGGTGGTCAAGGGTCTGATTAGAGGCCTCGTCATTTTGGTAGATTCAATGGTACCTCGTCTGAAGGTAGGGATTCTTATAGTAGAGGCCACCCTCCGAGGCCCTTTCAGTCAGCCCTCCAGGCTTCTCATGGTACTCCAGGCGGTCGTAGTTCTCAGCCACAACATTCTGACCAGCAGCTCTTCAGCTCACCATCAGCTCCTATCAATGCACCACCACTTTGATATTCTCAGCAGCCGAGGGCTTGTTTCACTTGCGGCGACCTGAGGCACATTGCCAAGTATTGCCCTCGAGCTTCTAGAAGTTCTCAGCAGCAGGGTCCTCGCCCCATGATTCAGGCACCAGGTGATCCACAGTCTGCCCAGCCAGCTAGAGGCGGGGGCAGGGATCATAGAGGTGGAGGGAGAGACCGTAGAGGTGGAGCTCGGACCGCCAGAGGCAGGGGTCAGCCAGTAGCCGATCGTCCTAGGGACGCAGTTCAGGGAGGTGGGGCCAAGCCCCGTTGCTATGCCTTGCCAGCCAGGCCAGAGGCCGAGTCATCAGATGCTGTGATTACAGGTACTATTCTGGTCTGTGATAGAGGTGCTTCAATGTTATTTGATCCGGGATCTACGTATTCATATGTGTCGTCCTATTTCGCATCCTATTTGGTTATGCCCAGTAAGGCCTTGGGTATTCCTGTATATGTGTCCACTCCGGTGGGTGATTCTATAGTGGTCGACCGAGTGCATCATTCGTGTGTGGTAGTATTTGAGGGTCTTGAGACCCATGTCGACTTATTTCTCTTAGATATGGTGGACTTCGACATTATCTTGGGGATGGATTGGTTGTCCCTATATCATGCTATTTTGGATTGTCACGCCAAGACTGTGACCTTGGCTTTGCCAAATTTGCCCCGACTTGAGTGGAGAGGGACCCCAGGTCATGCCACCCGCAGTGTTATTTCGTATGTCAAGGCTCGACGTATGGTCGAGAAGGGGTGTCTAGCATATCTGGCGTATGTTCGCGACTCCAGCACAGAGGTTCCATCTATTGACTCTGTTCCTATTGTTCGGGAGTTCCCCGAGGTTTTCCCTTCAGACCTACCGGGTATGCCGCCCGACAGGGATATTGATTTCTGTATTGATCTGGCTCTGGGCACTCAACCTATTTCCATTCCGCTGTATCGCATGGCCCCGACAGAGTTGAAAGAGTTGAAGGAGCAGCTTTAGGACTTGCTTGATAAGGGTTTCACTAGACCCAGTGTATCGCCTTGGGGCGCACCAGTGTTATTTGTAAAGAAAAAGGATGGGTCGATGAGGATGTGCATTGACTACTGGCAGTTGAACAAGGTGACGATAAAGAACAAGTATCCACTGCCGAGGATTGACGATTTATCCGACCAGCTTCAGGGTGCTAGGGTGTTCTCGAAGATAGATTTGAGGTCTGGTTATCATCAGTTGAGGATTAGGGCGTCTAATGTCCCTAAGACAACATTTTGCACTCGGTAGGGGCATTATGAGTTTTTGGTCATGTCATTTGGGTTGACCAATGCCTCGGCAGCATTTATGGAGTTGATGAACCGAGTGTTCAGGCCCTATCTATATTTGTTCGTGATTGTATTCATTAACGACATTTTGATATACTCCCGCAGTCAGGAGGAGCATAAGCAGCACCTCAGAGTGGTTCTTCAGACTCTGAAGGATAGTCAGTTGTATGCCAAGTTCTCAAAGTGCGAGTTTTGGTTGAGTTCAGTTGCATTCATGGGTCATGTCGTATCAGCAGAGGGCATTCAGGTGGACCCGAAGAAGATAGAGGCAGTCAAAAACTGGCCTCGACCAGCTTCAGCTACAGAGATCCGGAGCTTCTTGGGGTTAGCTGGTTACTACCGATGTTTCGTGGAGGGGTTTTCATCCATTGCATCCCCGATGACTAGATTGACCCAGAAGGGTGCCCAGTTCAGGTGGTCAGATGAGTGCGAGGCGAGCTTCCAGAAGCTCAAGACAGCTCTGACTACGGCACCAGTATTGGTTTTGCCCACGGGATCAGGGCCTTACACTATTTATTGTGATGCTTCCTGTATCAGGCTTGGCGCAGTGTTGATGCAGAATGGCAGGGTCATAGCATATGCTTCGAGGAAGTTGAAGATCCACGAGAAGAATTATCCAGTTCATGACCTAGAGTTGACAGCCATTGTTCATGCCTTGAAGATCTGGAGGCATTATTTATATGGTGTGACGTATGAGGTGTACACAGATCACAAGAGCCTTCAGTACTTGTTCAAACAGAAGGAGTTGAATTTGAGGCAGAGGAGGTGGTTGGAGTTGTTGAAAGACTATGATGTTTCTATCTTATACCACCCAGGGAAGGCTAATGTGGTGGCCGATGCATTGAGTAGGAAGTCCGCCAGCATGGTTAGCCTTGCCTATATTCCGGTCAGCCAGAGACCGCTTGCCTTGGATGTTCAGGCCTTGGCCAATCGATTTGTGAGATTGGATATTTCTGAGCCTAGCAGGGTGTTAGCTTGCACGGTTGCTCGTTCGTCGTTGATGGAGCGTATTCGGGAGCGGCAGTTCGATGATCCCCATTTGTGTGTCCTGAGAGACACGGTACAACGAGGAGGTGCCAGGAAAATGACCTTGGGAGATGATGGTGTATTGAGATTGCAGGGGCGAGTTTGTGTGCCTAATGTTGATGGTATTCGGGAGTCGATCTTAGCGGAGGTCCACAGTTCTCGGTATTCTATTCACTCGGGCACCGCGAAGATGTATCAGGATTTGAGGCAGCATTATTGGTGGCACAGAATGAAGAAAGACATTGTTGCATATGTGGCTCGTTGTCTGAATTTCCAGCAGGTTAAGTACAAGCATCAGAGGCCCGGTGGTTTATTTCAGAGGATTGAGCTTCCCGAGTGGAAGTGGGAGAGAATTACCATGGATTTTGTTACTGGACTTCCGATGACTCGGAAGAAGTTTGATGCTATATGGGTTATCGTTGATAGGCTGACTAAGTCAGTGCATTTTATTCCAGTTGCCACCACCTATTCGACCGAGAGATATGCTGAGATTTATATCAGAGAGATCGTTCGCCTTCATTGGGTGCCTATATCTATTATTAAGGACCAGGGTCCGCAATTTACCTCGTATTTCTGGAGAGCGGTACAGCAGGAGTTGGGCACCCAGGTTCAGTTGAGTACAACATTTCATCCCCAGACGGACGGTCAGTCCGAGAGGACTATTCAGATTCTTGAGGATATGCTCCGAGCTTGCGTTATTGAATTTGGAGGCTCATGGGACTAGTTCTTGCCTTTAGCAAAGTTTGCCTACAACAACAACTACCAGTCCAGCATTCAGATGGCTCCGTATGAGGCGTTGTATGGTAGGCGGTGTCGGTCCCCAGTCGGATGGTTTGAGCCGGGAGATGCACGGTTATTGGGTACAGATTTAGTACAGGAGGCCTTGGATAAGATCAAGATCATTCAGGATAGACTTCGGTCAGATCAGTCTAGGCAGAAGAGTTATGCAGATCGCAAGGTTAGGGATGTTGCTTTCATGGTTGGTGAGCGAGTATTGCTCCATGTATCGCCTATGAAGGGCGTGATGAGATTCAGGAAGAAGGGCAAGCTTAGCCCTAGGTTTATTAGCCCATTTGATATTCTCGATCGCGTGGGGAAGGTGGCTTATAGACTTACCTTGTCGCCTAGCTTGTCAGCCGTGCATCTGGTTTTTCATGTATCCATGCTTCGGAGGTATCACGACGATCCCTTCCACGTGTTAGATTTCAGCACTGTCCAATTGGACAAGGATCTGTCATATGAGGAGGAGCCGGTGGCTATTTTAGACCGACAAGTTCGACAGTTGAGGTCGAAGAGTTTTCCTTCAGTGCGTGTTCAGTGGAGAGGTCAGCCTCCTGAGGCATCGACCTGGGAGTCTGAGTCTGATATGCAGAGCCGTTATCCCCATCTATTTCCCGACTCAGGTACTTCTTTTCTTTTGTCCATTCGAGGACGAACGATTGTTTTAGAGGTGGAGGATGTGACGACCCAAAGGGGTCATCACCGCAATTATTCCTTGTTTCGTGCTTCCGAGGCCTTGAAAACCTCTTATTTTGTCGCCTCAATTTGCGTGCACAATCCGGGCGCGAAGCCGGAAAGTTTTTATGTGGAAATATATGAATTTTGTGTTAAAAACTATGAATTTTGATAATAATATTGATATAGTTGACTTTGGTCAATATTTTAGGTAAACGGACCCGTACCCGTGATGTGACGGTCCCGGAGGGTCCGTAGGAAAATATGGGACTCGGGCGTATTCCCGGAATCGAAATCCGAGGTCCCAGGCCCGAGAAAAGAATTTTTCCGTGAAATTGTTTTCTAAAAATGTTTAAGGGAAATGAAAATAAAATTTGATCAAAAAGTAATGGCATCGGGCTCGTATTTTGGCTCCGAAGCCCGGTACAGGTCATATATGTGGTTTAAGCGCTTCCTGTAAAATTTGGTCGAAATCGGACGTCGTTTGACGTGTTTCGGACTAAAAATGAAAAAATTGGAAGTTATGAACTTTGAAATGAAAATTATGAGTTTTGAGGGTTGATTCTTTGATTTTGATGTTATTTTAGCGATTTGATCGCTCGAGCAAGTTCGTAGGATGATATTGAGATAGTGTGTGTATTTGGTTGGGATCCCCGAGGGCTCGGGAGTGATTTCGGGGGTGGTTCGGAGTGTTTTTGGACTTAGAATGCATCAGAAATTCTGCAATTCTTGCACAGACCCATTGGCCTACGCGAACGAATAGGAGATTCGCGTTCGCGTAGTTTTAGTTGACCCTGACAAATTCTCTTCTATGCGTTCGCACCCAGCTTTCGTGAACGCGATGCCTTGCACTCCCCTCCTTCGCGTTCGCGTGTCTACCATGCGTTCGCATAGAACGACCCAGGCCCCCAGAAAACTTAACCCTCCGCGTTCGCGTTGTAGCATCGCGAACGCGACCTACTGTCGCGAACGCGATGAACGTTTTTCTCCAGTGATTTTAAAAGCCTAAAACAGTGTTCATTACGGGATTATTCCCACTTTTTCACACGAGCTCCTCCCTTAAACCCTCCATAGACGAAATTCAAGCTCTCCTTCCTCCATAACTCTTTGGGTAAGTAATCTTAACATCATTCCCTCATTATTTCTTCATCTAATCACTAAAATCATAGCCTAAAAACATGAAATCAAAGTAGAAATTAGGGCTTTTGAGTAGAGTTAGGTTTTTGGGAATTTTGGGCGATTCAACCTCAATTTGGGGTCAAATCTTTAAACAAATTATATATTTGAACTCGTGGTGTTATGGGTGATTGGAATTTGGTCCAAGCCTCGAGTTTGGACCATGTGGGCCCGGTGTCGGATTTTGGTAATTTTGGAAGAATGTTAGGAAATTCATTTCTAAGCTATGGAATTGTGTCCTTGGGTTATTATTGGTAATATTGAACCTAATTATGCCTAGATATCATTGTTTCGGAGTTGGATTCTAAAGAGAAGGCGACTTTAGAGCATTGATTGCTATTTTCGGACCGAGGTAAGTGTTTGATCTAACTTTGGCTTGAGGGAATAGGATTAGAGTGTTTGATTTCTATTTGCTAAATGATTGAGTACGGTGTATAGGCATGGTGACAAGTATCTATACACCGGTGTCTAGCATGACCGTGAGTCGTAAATGATTTTAATTCGAAAGAGATGATACAACTGTCTTGTTAAATTGATAATTTCCATGTAAAGTGTTGGATAAGAACGAAATGAACTGAAAGAGTTTGTGAAATAATAATTCCCTTGCCGGGACGAGTAAACTGTTACTATTGAATTCTCCCTCGCC
Organism: Nicotiana sylvestris; assembly: GCF_000393655.2. Taxonomy (NCBI): domain Eukaryota; kingdom Viridiplantae; phylum Streptophyta; class Magnoliopsida; order Solanales; family Solanaceae; genus Nicotiana; species Nicotiana sylvestris. The sequence goes on along the minus strand of NC_091062.1, from coordinate 18,751,060 downwards.
GGGATGTATGGGCTGTTAGTTGTACCCTTGCCGGGTTTAACTGTTATATTGTTGTTCTTCCTTAATGGGACCTCCTTTGGAGAGATTATTAGAGTTATTCACTTATAATATGATATCGTGTGGCACGCCGACCACAACTTATATTGATTATTGTTATTGGCCTGAGATGCCGGTGATATTGTGCACAGAGGAAACGGGAGCGAGTGGTATGCCTACCACGTAATATATGAAACGGGATCGTGTGGCGCGCCGTCCACTTATGATATACATTATGGGATCGCGTGGCACGCCGTCCACTGTAAACATATGTATTATGAAACCCGGAGTAGATCTGTTGTTGTTTCTAATGTTCCATTTTTCATCTAGTACTCCTCGATAACATGTCCCCTCCCAGTTTTACTTTGTATTATTTTGTTATTGTTTTTCTCGCACTTGTATGTTATAATTGCACAGGTTATATGTGGTAGGTCCTGTCTAGCCTCGTCACTACCTCGCCGGGGTTAGGCCAGGCACTTACCAGCATATGGGGTCGGTTGTGCTGATGCTACACTCTGTGCATTTATTTTACACAGATCAGGACGCAACTTACGGACCGCAGCAGTAGATTGGGAGCATGCCTTCAGTCCAGAGACTTCTAGGTAGTTTGCTGACGTGCGCAGGCCCTGAGTCTCTTCTATTTCATTTCTGTTTGTTTTCATTGTACCAAAACAGACTTCTTATGTATTTTCTTTCAGACTCCTGTTTGTAGTATTTCATAGTAGTCTGTGAGCATTATGATACTAAATCTTGGGTAAAGGATGATGTTAACTTTTCCGTATTTCTTTCGGTTAATATTAAATTGAGACTTCCACTTTAATTTACTGTTTTTATTATTATCTTGTTGATTAAAAGTTGAAAATGTATGTTTAAGTTGGCTTGCCTAGCTTCGACAGTAGGCGCCATAACGACTCCCGATGGTGGGAAATCCGGGTCGTGACAGGCTGCTAGTTCCAGTCCCTTGCATGTTTCCGATCTGTGTTTTAGCCGGAGTAACTACCGGTGTGCTCTCAATTTCTCGCTCCATCTCAAATGGTACTATGCCTGTAATTGCGTTAATATTTTTCTGTTTTTTCGAGTCCCCAGTTCTAGGGATACCTTTTCCTCCATGATTTTGAGTAGAATTAGTCATCTGATTGCTTTGCCCTCCCCTTCTTGCCTTCGATTTCCTTCCCATTTTCAGCTTTCGCTGAAAGGAAATGTCATTCTAGAGAGAGAAAGTTTTCTTTATAAAAGTACTTCATTCAATCGTATCTATTCCCCTTCCTTATTTATGACAGGTTCGTGCATCTTCCCTTCTTAACGGCTTTTATTCATTCCGCTCATGTTTTTTCTTTTACAGCTATCAAGTCCGGTTCTTTTCTGAATGTAACCCCGAGGGTGTTCCTCCCGTGCCTTTTTCGCATTCTTTAATTCGTCTAATTAAGAACGCTACTTGTCGCGATATTGATGATCCACATACCATGCCCTGTCACCTTGATAATAGTTCATATGTCATACCTTTTTTCTACTAATACAACTAAAAGGTTGTCTTGGAAATGCGATATTCCTATGGGTATGGCCTCTTTCGTCTTGATATAGAATAGGGAAAGAAAATCAATAGACGAGACCAATTGGGACCAAACCTTTCTATCTTCTTCTTTATCTTTTGTTCCCGCCTGCCGAGGACCTATGTTTCAATAACGATGAAGGTTAACTGTAACAAGTTATTGATCTATTTTAAGGTTTATATGCTATTGAAATTATTATATAAAAATATATTTTCTTGTACGTTAAATACTTATCATGATAACGAAAAATTATCATACTCAATTACTGTATAGAAATTAACTCTTATGAATCATGGGCGGAGAACAAGGCATAGTTAATTAGGTCAAGGGTGTGCTTGCCATTTATATCAACAAGAAGAATTAGTCAATTACTTGAAACCACATGTTTCTGAATCTTGTGTTTCTATCAAAGTAAATATTTCAAGTTATTATATTTTTAATCTTTTCTTTTTCAAAATTCTTTTTGGAGTATGGCCCAGTTACGGATGTTCCAGGAAAGGGAGAAATTTAAAAATAGCCAGAAGGTCGTTGAAAAATAGCCAAGTTTCAAATGTCATCGAAATTTAGTCACTTTTTATGTAAAGATAAATTTGAGCGAAAACACTGTTCAAAATTCGGAAAATACGCCCGTAAATTTTACGGGAGTTCCAACATAAGCATGCTTGAACTCCCGCAAATTTTACGGAAGTTCAAGGATAACTATGCTGGAACTCCCGCAAATTTTACGGGAGTTCAAGCATAATTATGCTGCAACTCCCGCAAATTTTACGGGAGTTCCAGCAAGTATAATTGTACGGGAGTTCCAGCAAGTATAAGTCCTCGTGGGATCGACATCTGATTTTTAGTCACTTTATTACTTGACGATCGCGTATACTTGCGTGTGCGTTTAGCCGCAACAAGTTTTTGACGTCGTTGCCGGGGACTTAGAAATTAACTATTTTTCTAGATTAGACTTTTACTTTTATTTTTACAAGTTTATTTCTTCTCTTTTTGTAAATATTTGTAATTTTATAACTATATGACTTTTTTCTTAGTGTATTTCTAGTTCTCTCAACATGACATCTGGGGATGAAATAGTCGGAGATAAGGTTATTGATGAAGACGCTTGGTTGACGGAAGACTTTTATGGCCCGTATTTTTGGGCTTGTCATGACCTGAACTATGGGAGGTCTGACCATGAATATGGGAGTAAAGGTTGGTATTGGAAAGAATAATTCTCGATTAAACGAATATGCAAAACGACGTTGTCTTCTAACAACGTTGGTGAATTATTGGTCTAAGGAGAGAGATGAACTTGCACATAAAATTGATAATTTTGGCTTGACTGTACATAACTTAGATGCAGATTTGAGTGCAAAGGTTGATGCGTGTAACGCCCAACAATTTATTAATGAGTTGTGTGAAGCTGAAAAAAATCTTCTAGACCAAATTGAGGAGCTAAAACGAGAATACCCATCACTAGACCATATTTTTCTTGAGGATGCCAATATTGAGAAGAGTGCTCTAAAGTCATATGAGGGAGTAGATAACATTACTTTAGGAGACTTGAGTGTGTGTAAATATGGGGATGCAAATAGTAGTAAAATTCATGAGTTAGGGCGCATTAAACCTCATTCCAATCATTTTTCCACATTGTGCTTAGATAGTAAGATAGTAATCGAGCCATCTGAGCCTATGGGGGAGTCAAAGAGTGAGGATGAAAGTGCCTATATTCTTGAATTTGTTGTGTCGAAAAGCAAAAATTACATTCCTCATTTAAAGGCCAAGAAGTGCAGAATGAAAAAATTATTACTTGGGCTGGTTATCATTGTAGCCCCACCACTTGAGCATAGCCGCAGACTGGATGCCATGTTAGGAGTACAATTCATAAGTTCGAGGTGGAGGAAAAAGTGGTTCACGTCGTGCTGCGACGTTAAACTAGGCGCTTGTTGGGAGGCAACCCAGCTTTACTACTTTCTTTTATTTTTTATTTTTTTCTTATTGTATTATTCTTGTAGTGTTGTTTTATTTTGTAGGATTTTGAGCATATGGAGTCAAAGCCAATGGGCATGTGCAAAAGCGAGCAGGTGGTTGAAACTAAGTGTGAGGTACCCGCACAAGGGATCATACCTGGGAGAAGTCTGAGTATCCCGTGAACTGCTAATTCTTTCGGCGTTTGGCCTACCAGGGAGTCTCTTTTACCTTTTTGTTATTCTCAGTGTGCATTGAGGACATTACACAATTTTAAGTGTGGGATGAGGGGACTGTCTGGGTAATTTTCTATGCTATGTTAGCTTAGTTAGAATACTCGTTCTTAGAGTAGTAATTTTTATTTACAAAAACAAAAATGGAAAATAAGAAGACTCTTCCTGATGACGGATCCTTTGGACAATTTTCTTAAGGGAAGTAAGTCCAAAGAAAATACAAAAAAGATTTTTTGTTTTGTTTTAGGTAGTGTAGTAACTCCCCCTTGGTTTTTCTTTGGGCCACAGTTCTTTTCCAAGGGTTTTATTTGAATCGGGTGTAGTTATTTTTTTTTTTGGAGTAGGAGCCATGGTGTTATGCTTTGAATTGAAGCAATATCTCTTGACTTGGTTATGCCTTGAGAATAGTGAGTACTTTGGTTGTGACACTTGGGCTCAATTTTTTACTCTTGTAGAAGTACCTTAAATTTTATTATCTTAACTTTGCTTAACTGCTTTGACTAGAGTGTTTATGAATCCAATCCCGAGTGAGTTATGTGCCATGTGTGTGTAAGGTTTTGCATTATTCAGTGCATTGCATTTGATGTCTAGAACTTGCCCCGTTTGTTTGCAAAGCAAAATAATAGTTTTGTTAAGTCTTGGAAGTGATATAGACGTTTCTTTGTTGAGCCAGATATGTATATGTTACCCGCCTAATTATTATGTATCGTAGTTAACCTCTTTGAGCCTATAATCCTTATTCTTTGGCAACCACATTACAAGCCTTACCCATTTGTTTGAATTAACCATCTATTTGAACCTTTTCACCTCTCATGAACACTTGAATTGTTATGAACTTTGTAAAAGTTAAAGTGTGGGTGGTTGGTTTGGCTTTTGAGTGGAACTAATTGAATAAGGAGAAAAGTGCACTGTTTTGAAAAAGTAAGAGCCACTTGAATTGAGAAAAAAAATAGTTGGATTATTGTGAAAAAAGATAAGTGGTGGTTCTTGATGTAAGTGTGATTAAAGAAGAATGGGGAAATTTACATTGATGTGAAGGTGGAGTTTTGGTTCGACATAAGTATGTGGTTTAAATGTTAAAATGTATGTATTAAAGTGCTTAGGGAGGTGTAGTCACTCTTATATCTAAACGTATCCTACCCGTCCCGTAGCCTACATTATAACCAAATAAAGTCCTAATTGATCCTAGATTGAATGAGCTCGATTAGTGGAGTAGTACACCATGGGAAAGCTTATGGTACATCTTTTGTGGCATATGAATTTTATTTCTGAGAGTGAGTGAATTCTATCAATCTTGAGTTCTTAAGTGTTCTTAAATTTTATTGTGTGGAACTACTCTTTTTTGTTGTGTGAGGGCACTTGATTCGTGAAGGAAAGGTAATGTTAGTGACCTCTATGTTAGAGCAAGTGAGTGAGTTGCGAATAATATGTGGTACTTGTGAGTCAAATTTTGAGGTGAAGATATTACACTTTTGTGCTTAGTCTATTTTAAATATTCTTGGTGTGATGAGTTAGGAGAATTGTATAAAAAGACTGTGTCTATAAAAAGTGTAGTTTGATTGCTCGTGGACGAGCAATGTTTAAGTGTGGGGTGTTGATGATAGGCTATAATTGCGTATTTTAGTTGCTCCAAACTCCATTTGCGCTCCGCAATATATGGTTGGAAAGATAACTCAAAGGGCTACAACTTTCATGTTTTGCAGTTTTCCAAATTCGCAACGGAACAGGATGGAAAATGCGCGTCAATAGCGCGATCGCGCTCAGGTCGCGCTCGTCAGGCAGAACACTGGAACATGCGCGAAGTGTAGCGCGAGCTCGCGCTAGTGAACCCGGGAAAAGTGTCCTTTTTCAAATTGGAGAAGGTATAATTATTTGGGCCCAACCCTACTTGGTATATGTAACTACAAATTTTCGCGTCGAGAAAATTAAATAATCAAGACTGGAAAATTGCGTGACAAATGTAGTATTTGATTTCAATAAATGAAAGTATTACAATCTCTATGGTATTCCTCTGATTCTTCAAGAATGTAAAGTATCTTGATGAGCTTGACTTTGATTTGATTCAAGGGCTTGTAAAGCTTGATCTTGAATCTCCTCCTTGAACTTGAATTTGGGTTTGATCACGAACAAGTAATTTGATCTTGAACGCCTTGGTATTTGATTTAGCTTCTTCTTGATCTTGAACTTGAACTTGAACTTGAACTTGAACTTGTAGCTTGAGTGCTTGAACTTGTAGCTTGTAGAGAAATCTGTGGTGTTTGATCCACGAGCTCTCTGCTTGCTTCTTGTTCTTAATTCTGGTGTCTTCTAGCTTTATGAAGACCTCTATTTATAGTTGTAGGGGGTGATGTGGCTCTGCAATTTGATTGGTCCGTTTGAACGAACCAGTACCACCTTGACATTTGGCATGATTTAATTGCCTCATTTATTTGGCTTGGATTGCCACATCAACTGACACATGGCATGATTTTATTGTCTTATTTATTTGGCTTGGATTGCCACGTCACTTGACACATGACATGATTTCATTGGCTCATTTATTTGTCTTGGGTTGCCACGTCACTTGACATGTGGCATGAGCCTGGGCTTTAAGACGGGCTACTAGCCATTTGGACTTTGGGCTAATTAAATGGACTAACCCAACACATATATATTGAATTTAAATAATAGCCCAACTTACTAGCCACAATATTTATTTGGACTAATATCTTGAATTTAATATGGTCCAAATTATTTTACGGATTTAATTCCGATAAAATTTGAATGCCTACAAAAGACCCCTACTTCAAGGCTTGTTGAAGTATAAACTTGTCAAACTTTAAGAGACAAGTCTTGAAGTACCCATAGAATTTTATTTTATTTTTACTCGGACAAGCCAAGATATGGTATGTTTACAATCAGGTTCAGAAAACAACTGCTTTTGGCCATGTATTAATTCCCATTTCACGGGCTTCAACTAACAACCAGTTTCATCTCAACTAGCAATATATGTTCCGTGGTTGAAAGGAGCAATTGGTACCATTTTCTCATACTTGAATACTATATGTTTTTTACGCTCTATCGATCCTCGAACAAACCGTATGTAATCAATTTTAATACAAGGAATTGATTAAGGATAGGAACGAATCACTTTTAAGTGGTCATGGCCAAAGCATTTACACCACCTAGGACACCAAATTCTTGTAAGACATCCCAACATCACTTCTAGAGTTTATATTCTTAAAAGAGATTACAACTTCCTCTTGAATCTTTAGATATTGAGCTCTTATCTGTTAACACGTGGGATCTTTTAACTCAAGAGGAATTGTTTTTTACTATACAAAGCCTCGCCTTTATTAACGCATTCGACGTGCGCATGACTTCTGATATCTCCTATTTCAATTCGAACTCTATGAGAAAACGAATCCAATTTGATAACTCTTGAAGCTCTTTGTTACCTAACAGAAGTCAACTACTGCTTTATGTATGTGCCTCTTATAAAAGGTGCATGGCGCATGGAATGCAATTTTGTATCAGAACTTGCCTCTGCTTCACAGTTTTTTTTTCTTCTTATTTGTAAGAAAACTGCTCTTTCAGCTCTATCATGAGTCTTGCTAGCTTAATGGGGTGGTGGCTTAGGACATGAGAGTTTGCAAATTCAATGAAGGGAGCATTCTCGTCCCATAATTGTTCCATGTTTTAATGAACTGAAGCCATTGGCTTCTCTTCTACACCTTCGTTCTCAAGTTCCTTTAATGTTTATCTATTTCTTTTATTTTTTGTTTTTGTAGATTCTGCCAAGCTTGATTTCTTGCTTCTCTTACACAGTAAAAGAAAATTTATTCTTGAGAGCTTTGCCGCAGAACTGCTGATCATACTCAAGCCCCTGGCCTTGAAAGTCCGTCCAGCGTTGATTGTCACAAAACTACTTGGAGCGTCCCTCTATCTGACTTGGTCAAATTTGTTGCAGTACTCAGCTTGATTCTGGGGAGGAACACTTGGCATATTTACCTTCGCAACTATGGTTTCAACGAGGAATCACTTGGCATATTCAGCTTTTCAGTCGCATCTTTGGCCGAACACGGCATGACAACAACACTTGGTGCATATACTTTTCTTGAATAAGAGCGTGACATGTCTTCTCCTCGCAGCTTGACAAAGAGTACTACATGATATATTTTTGGTTCTTGAGACTCGGCGAGAAAGAGCCTTGGAGCAAGATAATCCATCCTCGGCAAGCGAGCATGTTGCTCATCTCATCCTTGCAGCTTGGCTAAGACGTACATGAGTTTTTCCACCATACTTTTGGCGAGAAGTATATAGAACAGACTATTCTTGCATCTTGGCGATGTTGTACATTGAGTGTGTCCATTCTAGCTTTGCCGAAAAAGTATATGAATCACTCTCTTCTTGCAACTTGACAAAGAAGTGCATTATACATCCCATGCTTTGCCGTGGAAAGGCTGCAATTTTACGGAGAAGTTCAAGGAGTATCCATTTTGCGGCATGATGAAAGAATACATATGATATTTTTTCCTTCAAATCTTGGCAGAGAAGCACATCAACCATCTCATCTCTTAATCATTTTGGCGTGGAGCAAACCTTTCTTGTTTTTTCTTTTTTTTTGTGGGGCGTACACAGTTTAGGCTCATGCGGTCCAGGAGTGTAGGAACATGCAGTTTAGGCTCGTGAGGAGATTCATGACTTGCAGTTTAGGCTCGTACGTCGAGGTGAAGATTATTATACCGTCCGAGCCAAAGATTTTACTTTGTCTGAGGTGAAGACCATTACACCGTCTGAGCGAAAGATTTTACTGTGTCTGAGGTGAAGACCATACACCGTTTGAGCTGAAGACTGTATTTTATTTGAAGATTTGACTTTACTTTATCTGTGGCATAGACCATTACACCGTCTAAGCCAAGTATTTTTTTTTTTGAAGATTTGATTTTACTTTACCTGAGGTGAAAACCATTACACAGTTTGAGCCAAAGATTATACTTTGTCTAAAGCGAAGACCATTATACCGTCTAAGCTGAAGACTCTATCTTGTTTGAAGATTTAACTTCATTTTATCTGAGGCATAGACCATTACACCATATGGGCCAAAGATTTATTTTATCTTAAGTGAAGACCATTACACCGTCTAAGCTAATGACTTCATCTTGTTTGAAGATTTAACTTCATTTTATCTGAGGCATAGACCATTACACCGTCTAAGCCAGAGATATTACTTTATCTTAGGTAAAGATCATTACACCATATAAGCCAAAGAATTTACTTTTATCTGAGGCGAAAATCATTACACTATATGAGCCAAAGATTTATTTTATCTGAAGCGAAGACCACTACACCGTCTGAGCCAAAGACTTCATTTTATTTGAAGCGAAGACAATCATCCAAGCTGAAGGCTTTACTTTGTCCGAGGCTAAGACTATTACACCATCTAAGCTGAAGACTATACATTGTCCAAGGCAAAGACAACCCTCTAGGCTGAAAACTTTACTTTGTCCGAGGATAATATCGTTACACTGTCTAAGTTGAAGACTATATTTTGTCCAAGACGAAGACCAACAAAGTCCATTATACAGTCTAACTTGAAGATTTTAATTCACCACCAAAAAATTTGACCTTTTGGCGCAAAGGAATGAAAACTCGTCCTCATTTCGAGATACATGAATCAGGGATTGTATGAAGCATAATTTATTTATTTTCAAAAAGCTGACCATCAAGAATATCTCTTCAACTTCAATCTTCACAAGTAACTTTATGATCTCCTTTATATAGATATATTTCTCCTTTTTTTTGCAGGTAGAAGAAGAAATCAATTCCAAAGATACTATTTCAGTAAAGATAACCTCACAGTCGAAGAATCCTTTTTACATTTCAACTTGAAGACATGGCAGACTTGAAGGCTTCTACTTGAAGACTTGACAGATTAGAAGACTTCGACTTGAACACTTAGTGGATTTGAAGACTTTAACTTGATGATTCAACTTGAAGGTTAAAGTATAAGAGTTAAACTTGAAGATGCATCCACTTTGAAGAATTCAACTAGAAGACGTGGCAGATTAGGATAGTTGAAGACTTAGTGGACTAGAAGAATTTAACTCAACTTCAACTTGAAGATTTAGCATGCAAACTTCAAATCAATGATATAGAAAATATGAAGAATTCAACTTGGCGACTTGGCAAACTTGAAGAATTCAGCTAAAAGACATGACGGTCTTGAAAACTTTGCAGCATGCTAAAGACTATAATTGTCTTGAAGATACCAATCTCGGTGAAGAGGATCAAGTTATTCTGCAGTTTATAACGAGTGAGCTTCTTATGTTTTTAACACTTTATGGATTTGATAACTTGACACACTTGAATACTGCAACTTTAAAACCTAGCATGCTTGAATACTTCAAATCGATGATGTAATAGACTTGACAAAATCAACTTGACTTAGAATTGGAGCTTTCAACTTGAATATTTAGACTCTTATTAAAGAAACTACAATCACTCCAACAAGGACCTCAATTTGATATAGAGAACTTGCACCCGCTGAGCCATCAAGATAAGACAGAGAGTTCAACGAAAGAATACATGTACACCCAATTTTCAAGTGTCAATCAAGTGAATCATATTCCATCATACCTCATTTGAAGAATGACTTGGGTAATATGTACTTTTTGAACTCATATGACTGAACTTAGAATGAAACTCTAAGCTGCCTACGTACCTCGGTGAAGAGGATCAAGTCATTCCGTAGTTCGAAATGGGTGAGTTTTTTTTTCTTTTCTTTTTTTGCGTCCTAACTTTTGCCTAGGCCGCCTCTTTCGAGGTTTTCAACCTAGCGAACTTTTTTTTTGATGTCCTAACTTTTGCCTAAGCTGCCTCTTTCGAGGTTTTCAACCTAGCGGACTTTTTTTTGTTGAACCGTGCACAGTTTATACTCTTGCGGGCCAGGAGTAATATGCAGTTTATGCTCGTGCGTCAAGGAGCGTATTTGTTTTCTTCAAGGATAGTATCCCTTCATGAATTTTCCATTGATGGGGCCAATCCACAAACCTTCCGAGTCAACTATCTTGTAAGCGCCACTTGAGTATACCTCTTGTACGATATATGGTCCATCCCACTTAGCAGAGAATTTGCCCCCAGATCGACGAGAGGTAATAATAGGCCTTTTGACCATAAGAACTTGGTCGCCCACTTGGAAAGATCTAAGGCGTACCCTTTTGTTAAAAGATCGAGACAGACGAGCTTGATAACATTCAAGGCTTTGTTGAGCTTCTAGCCTCTTTTTATTAAGAGATTCTAATTCTTCAAGGTGCAACCGAGCATTTTCTTCATCAATGAGTCCTTCTTGAATGGCAAGCCGCAACGATGGGATCTGACGCTCAAGTGGAAGGACTGCTTCAACTCCATAAACAAGCGAATACGGGGTCGCTTGTGTTAGTGTGCGATATGTGGTCCTATATGCCCAAAGAGCTTCTTCCATCCTTTCATGCCAATCTCTCTTAGACTTAGAGACAAACTTTTTCAACAAGTTGCAGAGTGTCTTGTTAAATGCTTAAGCAAGTCCATTGGCAGCAGCATAATACATGGAGGAATTGCGTTGCTTGAAGCCAAAAAGATCACATATTTTATTCATCAACTTGTTATCAAATGGCTTACCATTGTCTGTCAATATATATATCAAGGAATGCCAAAGCGATAGATAATATTAACTCGGATGAAGTTAGCCACATTTTCCTTCTTTACTTCCTTAAGAGAAACAGCTTCAGCCCACTTCGAGAAGTAATCAGTTGCGGCCAAAATGTATAAATGTCCACCAGAAGACTTTGGCAATGGACCAACAACATCTAAACCCCAAGCGTCAAATGGCCAAGAAGCAACAGTTAGGTGTAATATTTCCGGTGGTTGATGTATGAAGTTAGCATGGAATTGGCAAACTTTACACCTCCGAGCGTAATCCAAACAATCTTTCACCATGGTTGGCCAATAATACCCCATTCTTTTTATGTGGAAATGAAGTTTTGGCCTAGATTGATGCGCACCACATACTCCAGAGTGTGCCTCTTGCAATGCTTGAAGGGATTCGTCAGTCCCCAAACAACGTAGGAGCACTCCATCAAATGATCGCCTGTAGAGCGTATTCTTGTAATAAAGAAAATGAGGGGCTCTCCTTCAAATTTCCGTTTTTCTTCGGGGATTTTCTGGCAATATACCGTAACAGAAATAATCTATTAATGGTTGTCCCCAGTCTTCAATTTCAACCTCAAGAACGGAAGCAATATTCTCAGCTTCGCTTTCTTCTTCCTCATAGTCATTTGGTGGAGGAACTACCCATCTTTGGCAAACAACGACTTGTGTCTGATCAGGCAAAGATAATGTAGAAGCTAAGGCTGCTATTGCATCAACTATCTTATTTTCCTTTCTCGGCACGTGTTGAAAAGTTACCTCTTCAAGCCAACTTACCAATCTTTGAGCATATTTGTGATATGGCACCAATTCTGGCTTCTTAACCTCATAGCTACCCAAAATCTGATTGATAACTAATTTGGAGTCTCCAAATACTTGTAATTGCAATTGTTTGATATCCACGGCCATTTCAAGCCCAAGTATGAGCGCTTAATATTCAACAACATTATTGGAGCACCGTTGTGTTAGAGTGAAAGAATATGGCAAAACTTCTCATTGAGAAGTGATACACACTATTCCAGCGCCAGCTCCTTCACGATGTGCAGCGCCATCAAAATACATTTTCCAAGGAGGCTGAATTTCTATGACCATTGTATCTTCATCAGGCAATTCATCAGACAACTCCCAATCATCTGGAATTGGATGGTCAGCCAGGAAGTCTGCTAATGCCTGTCCTTTTACTACCTTTTGAGGAACATACACAATTTCAAATTGTTGAAACTGGAGGCACCACCTCGCTAATCGATCACTTAGGACTGGTTTAGACATGACAAATTTGACAGGGTTCGCTCTTGAGACGAGTCGCACAACGTGAGCTTGGAAGTAATGCTTCAGCTTTTTAATAGAGAAGACAAGTGCCAAACATAACTTCTCAATAGGCTAATACTTGAGCTCATCATCCTACTCAAGTAATAAAGCACATTTTCTTTGCCTTTATTGTTTCCTTGAGCGAGAAGCGCTCCTACTGACCTTTCTTGTGCTGAAATATATAACATTAATGGCTTTCCAGGTATGGGGTCTGCCAGTATTGGAGGTTTCATCAGATAAGACTTAATTCTTTCAAAAGCATTTCTGCAAGCTTGGTCCCATTCAAAAGGAACCCCTTTCTTCATGAGGCGACTAAATGGTTGGCATCTTCCAGCTAGATTTGAAATAAATCTTCTAAGATATGCCAACTTACCCTACAAGCTTTTTAATTCATGAATATCTTTAGGCTCGGGCATTTTTAAGTTAGCGTCCACCTTAGCTTGATCAATACCTCAATGTCGAATAATAAAACCGAGGAACTTCCCAGAAGTAACTCCAAAAGCGCATTTCAAAGGGTTCATTCTAAGTTGGTATCTCCGAAGGCGTTCAAATACCATTCTCAAATCTTGCAAGTGATCATACCTCTTCCTTGACTTTACCACCAAGTCGTCAACATAACACTCCACGTTTTTATGAAACATGTCATCAAAAATATTTTGCATGGCACATTGATATGTAGCACCAGCATTCTTCAAACCGAAAGGCATTACCTTGTAGCAGTATATACCTTTAGGGGTGCGAAAGGCAGTAAGTTATTCGTCCTTCGGTGCCATGCAAATTTGATTATATCCAGAGGAACCATCCATGAAAGACATCGCCTCGTATCCAGTTGTTGCATCAATCATGAGCTCAGGGATAGGAAGAGTAAATTCATCCTTAGGACAAGCGTTATTTAGGTCCCTAAAGTCAACACAAACTCGGATTTGGCCATTCTTCTTTCTTACAAGGACGATGCTTGAAATCCATGTAGGATATTTAACTTCACGAACAAAACCAGCCTCAATAAGCTTGTTAACTTCGGTTTCAATCAAGGGAACTAGTTCAGGTCTGAAGCGACGTTGTGCTTGCTTTACAGGACGAGCACCTCGTTTGACAGCAAGATGATGAACAACCACCTTGGGGTCTAAACCTGGCAATTCCTTGTAGCTCCAAACAAATACGTGTTTGAACTCCTTAAGTAGCTCAATATATTTGCTCTCTTCATCAACAGTTAGAGAGGCACTTATATACGTGGGCTTTGGATCTTCAACTACTCCGAGATTGACTTCTTTTAGTGCATTAACTGTTGTCTTCACCCCTTCTTCAAGCTCTGATGGTTCATCTTTAACGTCTTCATCATCTTGAGGATCATCATTATTGAAAGATATGTGATGACATACATGAATATCAAGGCACTTTCCCTCGATTTTCGTATAGGGTGAAGCATTTTGTTCATCACGAATGGTGATATGATATGATGACCCCACACTTTCTTCATCTTCCTCTCATTCCTTGGTGTGGACTATGGTATGAGCCTTTGCTTTGAGGACCTCTCCATACGAAAATACATGTTTTATATCTCGCCTCATTCTAGAAGGAATCAGACGTGGGTAGTCTATGGTCAAAATCTCCTTTTTAAGGGAGATAGGTGCTCCAATCGTTCTATTACTTCCATGGCACTTGTTTTCCTTCTTCAGCGGTCCCAACCTATCAAAGACTGAGGTCATTGGTTTCGTAAGTTGGTCAAACACAAAAGGCTTGTTATTAAGCGTCGTAGACACTTCTTTAGCAGTAATGTAGTTACAACTTGCCCTTTTAATGGAGATACAGATTGGCGGGGGTTGTTTGTAACCCAATCATTCACGTGATTGCTTCAGTGGGTACCCTTTCTCTATCATCGTATTTTGAGTAGGATTCTTCCTTGATTATATGACCTTCCAATCTTGACCGTTGTCCGGATCTTCTAGCTTTAATTGTTCTTCAGTGATTTGATCTGACTCATCAATCACAGATTGTGTTGAATCTTTATTCCGTTATGGTAGATTTGATTTCCCAGAACCATGGAGTTAATCCTGATTTGCTGATGTAGTACTGTTTCTTTCCTTGTACATCGTAAGTGTCACACCTCCTTTTTCACCTACACCCACAAGGGGTAAAAGAGTTTTTCCAACTAAAGGACAATCGGAACGAGATTTAATTATTAAAGTTCAGAGTAGCCACTTGGGAGATTGATGGTGTCCCAAGTCACCGGTTGAATCCCGAACTGAGGAAAAATATGACTCTACTAACAGTCCGCGAACCAGAAATCCGAGTAAGGAATTCTGTTAACTCGGGAGAAGGTGTTAGGCATTCCCGAGTTCCGTGGTTCTAGCACGGTCGCTCAACTGTTGTATTTAGATTTATCTAATTTTAAAAACATGTTTTATATTATGTGCATTTTTAATTCTGAACCGCTTTTATTATTATTATTATTTTTTATGAGAATTTCAACGTCGTGAAAACGCATCTCGAATCACGTCACATCAATGCACCCGTGGGTTTTGACACATTTAGACTCCGTTGAGATTTGGATTTGGGTCACATAAATGTGCACCCAAATTTAAGAAGGTAATGTTATTAAAGTGCACGTCTAAAGAGACTAACGCATTATAATTTTGGGGAAAGGCCGTGAAATTCGCTAAACGACCCCTCCTGAATTCTAAGTATTTGAATATAATATTTATTGAGGGCCCTGCAATTTTATATTTTTTATTTGGCGAGGCTCATCTCATTTCTTATCTAAAAGCCAATCCCAACATGACTATGCTTTTTCTATTTATTGTTGCCTCTAAAAAAACACAAGGAAAGTCCTATATAATTTGTTGCTATATGAGGCAAAACAGGCATTGGCCCAAATCTTGGGCATGCGTAATAGATGATTTGAGGCCCAGAAATGCACGTTGAAAGGCATACGTGGGCCATCCTTCACGAAGGACCTGGGTTCGAACCCTCGTGCCTGTAATTGAATGTCAGGTATTATTTGGGCCAAAGTTCATGGCCCTGGTACATTTGGAGGCCGTGGACCTCACAGCCAAACATGAGATTCTACTTTCAACAACACAAATTAAAGTGTTAATAATGGAGAGACAGTTAGTGATAGTTATGCAGTGGATCCTCAATATGTGATGAACTAAGCTTAAGGGCCCTTTACTGTTCGAATAGACTATTTTATGAAAAAATGAGTACCAAATCCTAATGAAGTATTATGTGACTGAATTAATGCTATGCTAACATGCTGCTGATTAATCAACTAAACTAAACCAACAGTTAAGCCAAACTAAGAACAGACCTGCTGATTACTCAATTATATTGAACTAACATGCTAATTCCATTTCGAACTATTCGAACCTGTTTTACAACATATAGACTTTTGAACTAACTTTGCTAATACTGAAAATGGCTGAGACAGTCTACATTATACTACTCAACAGTCCATCAATTCGAAACAGTCCACTAGCTCATTATAGACAAACTAGAATAATGAATGTATTAAAGCAAATCCTATAACTAACTACAATAAAACATGAATAGCTGGGTTACATATCAACAGTTAATCAATGACTTCGAATGAATTCAACTGAACAATGGCCAACTCTTCATTCATAGATTCCATAGGTAATTTATACAAGCAGGTCAGACTTCCAACTCAAGAGTCAACGAAAATGTACCTGGTAGTATAAAACAAACAGAGAAAGGTGAGAGTCAGCAGCAACTAAGCAGAACAAGATTCACCAGCTTCAACAAAGCCCAGGAAAGGGGAAATCCAACCAAAATAGACCAAATCTGTTCGAAGCTAAACTAGGCAATCACAGAACATCTTTCAACAGTCAGAATCACCCAGCATCAACTCAATTAAACCTCAAACGACTCCAAGGACCTCAAGAGCTGCTGAACTTCAATTAACTGAACACTTAAGAGCAAACTTATGCTGTTTCAAATGCAAACAAGCTAGAACAAAGAACTTCTAATGGAAGAATTTTTAGTTTTCTACTATTTTTCTGATTTTTTATATTGGGGCTCAAAACATCTCCCTTAAGGCAAAGAGGACTGCCTTTTATAGGCATAAGGGAGGACATCCCTCTATTTTCTTTTTCTTTTTCAGTCCCTCTTTATTTTCAGATTCAGTCCCTTAGTTGTTAACTTGTGCCACAAGTTAGTCCACTAAACCACCTAAAATCCTAAGTTAGACCCCATTCTAGAAGAATCTAAGATGTTCTAGTATGATCTTTAACATTCCTATCCAATTCCAATTACCCATATACCCCTGAATACCCCGACAATTACTTTCCTAAGTCACCATTAACCTATCCCTTTAACTGGAGCCTAATTAATCAAAACTAATTCAACTATAACCAATCACCTATAACTAGTAAAAGAGCTAATAAAAGAACTATCAGCTACAGAATAAAAATCAAACAAATGCACAATTAAACTAACAGAATTAAACCTAAAACAAATACTAAACTGTGATGAAAACAGACTACCAAATCGACATAAAAATCAAAAATCATGATTAAAATATCAGAATTAAGCTAAAAACAATTACTAAGCTAGAATCAGGAATCAACTCAGACTGAATCACACCAGCAATAAAAAAAAGAAAATCAAAACACAACTAATTTCAGAATCGGAACCAAACTAAACGACATTTAAACTAGCAATTAACACTTATGCGAACACGAGCAACAAAAGAAGTTAAACAAAGAGAAAGGAAAGACTCAAAACTTACTGATTTCGTGCTTCAACTTGATTTGATTTCTGGAATTGAATTTTAATTAATATTATAGGTTTATTTTGTCAAAAATAAACTTATAACATTAATTAAAATCATCCACATTATTGAAACTCCAAACGGGCTAAAACTCGAAAACCCTAGATCCGCAATTCGAACTTAACCAATGATATTTGGAGGTTTTTGTCTTGTGATTCAGGTTGAGGGGGTCATGGGGACTGTGGGGTGTGAATTTGAGGCCGTTTGGACAAGGTAAGGTTTTGGCCGGAAAATTTAGATTCAATATTTGAGCTTTTTGGCTATGATTCGAGAGAAACTAGTACCGGATATGAAAAGAGGAGGATGAGGGGAGATTGGGTGTAATTTTGGGCGGAAAAGGACGTCGGCCGCCGCCGTGTGGCGATTTCCAGCGGCGGAGCACGGCGGGGGTATGGCGGCGTTATGGTGGGTGGTGGTGTTATAGGGGAAGGGGTGGGGGTACGAGGAAGAGAGGTTATGTCTCTGAATTTGTGAAGTGTATTATTACACATTTATTTAAAAGCTTGAACCAATCTGGACCGTTGGATTAAAAGGATTTAATGGCTCAGATTAAATGGTGGGGGGTGAAGCGGTGTCGTTTGGTGGGAATGAGGAACCGGACCGGGTGGGGGCTATTTGGGCCTGGGCGTGGGGGTTCAGGGGATATGGTGACTTGGGCCTGGGGTTTCAAGAACAAAAATGGCCCAACCTTGTTGTAACATCCACTTCCTTTTTTATTTGTTTTCTCTTTTTAATTCTTTTATTTTGTTTTTGTTTTCATTTTGTATTTTTTATTTTTTTTATTTTTTCTGATTTTATAAAAATGCTAAAATAAAACTCACAACCAAATTAACACTAAAAATTAAATTTCCTAATTTCCCATACATTAATTCCTAATTAAAATGCAAACTAATACAAATTTAAACTAAAAATGCAAAAAAGGCCATTTTATTTTTTCTTTCTTCGTTAAATAACCTAATCACTAATTAATCCTAAAATGTGGAATAAAACCCTAAATGTAAGTGCCAAGTATTTTTGTATTTTCATATGAATAAAAATGCACAAATAAAAAAAATGCAAACAATTAACAGAAAATAAAACAAAATTCACAAAATTGCAAAAATAATGAAAAAATCATTTTGTTTGAATTTTTGGGTATAATTCATATATAGGGAAAAAATCATGTGCTCACAGCTGCCTCTCTTTGCCCGGAAATACGAAGAGTTTTCGTGCAAAGATAAGTGAGCGGAAACGAGCGATTTTTGCCAGCTCGAACATTCCGTGTGAAGCATTTTTGAAAGAGCTGACCGCACCCTGCTTCAGAGGCTGCCTACATATCCTGGGCTAAACAGGAATCAGGTCAGTGTAGTTCGGGAATGTCTGGTAGCTGGGACTACCAAGAGCTGTGATTTCACTGCGATTGCTGCTGCTACTGCTTGCTGACCTCCCTTATTACACCATGTCAAAAATAAAAAGAAGCTATACTAAGCTATGTCCTATGAATTACAAAAGTCCTATCTAAATTCTTCAAACTTGTTCTTGTACTTCCTGTTGCCTTGTTGTCTTATGTTTTCTTGTTGCCTTGTTGTCTTGTGTTCTCCTGGTGAAATCCATTGTTGTCACTCCGAATTATAAACTGAGATGTTGTCCCTCCTCTTCAAATTGTTGAACTTGAATGTATTCCTCTGCTATACGGGCTGGCTCCCGACTTCAAAACTTGAACTGTATTCCTCTGTTCTCCAGGCGGGCTCCTGACTTCACGAAAATAAACAAAACAAAGAAACCTTTCTGCCCCAGTTTGGAAAACTGGGTACATGTTATCGGATATTAATAAAAATTAAAACTAAAACTTGAATTGTAATACCTCTATTCTCCAAACGAGCTCCTGACTTCAAAACTTGAACTGTATTCCTCTGTTCTCCAGGCGGGCTCCTGACTTCGAAATAGACAAAACAAAGAAAACTTTCTGCCCCAGTTTGGAAAACTGGGCGTTACGTTACCAGATATTAACAAGAATTTAAAAAAATAAAGCTGGAATTGTAATACCTCTGTTCTCCATGCGGGCTCCTGACTTCAAAGCTTGAAATGTACTCCTCTGTTCTCCAGGCGGGCTCCTGACTTCAAAATAGACAAAGAAATCAATTGAAAACTTAAAATTTGAATTGTAATACCTCTGTTCTCCAGGCGAGCTCCTGATTGCTGCGCTTGAATGTATTCCCATGCTCTCCAGGCGGGCTCCTGACTTCTGAACTTGAAAGTATTCTCATGCTCTCCAGGCAGGCTCCTGACTTCAAAATAGACAAAACAAAGAGTTTGAAAACTAAAACTTAAATTGTACTCCCTTGTTCTCCAGGCGGGCTCCTGACTGTTGCGCTTGAATGTATTATCATGCTCTCCAGGCTGGCTCCTGACTGCAAAACAGACAAAATAGAGAATTTGAAAATTAAAACTTAAATTGTACTCCCTTGTTCTCCAGGCGGGCTCCTGATTGTTGCGCTTGAATGTATTCCCATACTCTCCAGGCGGGCTCCTGACTGCAAAACAGACAAAATAGAGAATTTTAAAATTAAAACTCAAATTGTACTCCCTTGTTCTCCAGGCGGGCTCATGACTGCTGCGCTTGAAATGTATTCTCTGCTCTTCAAGCGGGCTCCTGACTGCTAAACATGAAAATATTCCCATGCTATCCAGGCGGACTCCTGACTTCAACAAAATATACGAAAACAAAGGAAAATTTTCTGCCCCAGTTTGGTAACTGGGTCCATCGGTGAGTGTTACTGAATCATATACCAACTATTAAGAAGAATTTGAAAGCTAAGTCCTATTATCCAGGGAGGTCCTGACAACTCCTAACAATTATGAACCTAAGTTATATCTTCTAAAGTACTACTCTCACTACATCATATTATTTATAAAGACTTTAAACTATATCCTATTATCCAGGAAGGTCCTGAAAACTCCTACTTGAATCCTATTTTAATTATGCAAATCTTGAAACCTACTTATATTCCTTTGGGATACGTTTATGCCGAATTATGCTACTCATTATTATTTTGAACTTCAACTAACCCACATTTCCCAGAAGTTTACGGTCAAACCTGTTTTGGTGCTTGCTCTTTCCTTTGAGGGGAGTTTGCCCGAAACGAATGAAATTTATGCCCCGGTTTCAATCAAAGAAAAATCTTGTCAATTTAAAATGGTGGTTGGTTTTTGGCCTTGAACTTTGCGGCGATTTCTCCTTCACTCGCCATGAAGACTGATTTCCACTCAAAGACCTTGCTTGTTTATGAACCAACCCCTTTTCTGTTGCCCTAATCACATAAGGTGCGCATGGCATGAACTGGCATCTCCCCAACCTTTGTCTTTCACATGAATCCCACAGCACGTCCATTGCCCCCACTCCGTGTATATGTTGTTCTTTCTTGACTTATCCGATGGCCTTAGCCCTGAGGTCTGTCGCTACCTTACTTGCCCTGCCCTGCTAACTTTTGTTTCCATTTGAATACCCCACTTGTTTCTTGCCTAACCACTTCCTTTGTCATCATTAGCACAGAACATACCTCTTCTGCATTCGAACCCTATACCTTTTGTTTGTTGCACTGCTCCTGAACTGACTTTTACCAACCCTTGTGCCTCACGTGAACCCCAAAGCATGTTGATTGCTACCCACATCATGTTGTTATTCTAAATTGAAACCCTGGGCCCCTCGACCTTGAGGTGTATTGCTCCTTTGCTTGCCATGACAACTTTGATCTCACCTTGAAAGACATTGCTTGCTTATTGACTAACCACCTTCTATGTCATCTTTGTCACAGAAAATACCTCCTCTCCGTTTAATCCCAATACCCTCTATCTGTTGCATTACTCCTGAACCGACATCTATCAAACCTTTGTGTTTCACCGGGATCCCCAAAGCATGTTGATTATTACCAGTCCAGTGCTATTGTTGTTTTTCTTGACTTGTGACACTTTGATATGCTAGCCAGACCCCATTTTGTGCAATTGGAAAGCTGGTGGCAAATTTTGAAGTCATTTCTCACTTGTTATGACCAAAAAGACTCAGAAAGGGGAAGTGAAAAAACAAAGGAACGCAGTGAAGGACAAAGGAAAGAGACGATTACCAAAGAGGAGACTACGAAGTAGAAACCTATCAGATATGGGTACCAACTCTAATGACCACGACATGCACTTATAGATATTCCGTCAATTAAGCCTGATGTTCAGTTCTCGCTGTAACCTTTCGTTGTGAAACTGGGCTTCAATGCTCCGCTTATCCAATCTGATTCATATTCCTTATTCGACTTGTAGTGCCCAAAGGGTTTTCACCATCAAGCCTCTCTCATTTTGTTCTTTTCCTCAACTTACCGTCGCCTCAAGGTGTCCGTGAAGGTTTTCACCAATAAGAATCTCTCATTTTCTTTTCTCTCAGCTTACTGTCGCCTCAAGGTGCCCGTGAAAGTTCTCACCCATAAGACTCTCTCACTTTTATTTTTTTCTCAGCTTTCATCGCCTTGCGGTACCCGTGAGGGTTTTCATCACTAATATTCTTTCATTCTCATTTTGGACCGGAGCATTGCCCTGACATGAATCATCTTTACATGCTTGACTTGGCATTTATCAAAGACTAATCGAAAGGTCTTTCTTTGGACCGTAATGTGGGCTTTTGGATGGGGTTAGAAAGAAAGGGTATAAAGGCTCAAATACAATTCAGAATGGGGTTAAAATACAACTTTCGGAATCAGATCTTTCGCAACAACCACAACTTTTGCCCCGGTTTCTTGCTTGGGAATTTTTGGATTTTTATTTTGATATGACTGAACCTCAGAGAAGCTGCCTACGTACCCTTTCGGGATCAAGTCAAATGTAGTTCATGTCATAGAATGTACTTTGTTTTTTGGTTTTTCTTTCTCTTTTTTTTTCCTTTTCTGTTCTTCTTTTCTCCTTTCCTTTTCAGTTCTTTTCCTTTTTCCTTTCTTTCTTTTTCTTTTTCCCTTCTTTCTTTTCCTTCTTTTTTTTGTCTTTCCTTTTCTTCTTTTTCTTTTCTTTCTTTCTTTTCTTCTTCTTTTCCTTTCTTTCCTTTTCTCTTTTTCTTTTCTTTCTTTCTTTCCTTTTCTTCTTTTCTTTTCTTTTCTTCCTTCTTTTGTTTTTTATGTACTCATCTTCGGCACTTGCATTTCTTATTTGCTCCATTGATTCCGAGAGAGGGGTATGAAAGAAAACAAACAGGGCTCAAAAGGGGTGACAAGGGATAAAAGTATTTAGATAGCAGAACAAAACTCCTTCATCATCTCAATCCTCAGAATATGCCAAATATAAACAAATACATTTAAACACAGAAATTATTCATAGTATCTCTTGACCGCATCGGAGTTGATGGCCATTTCTACATATTTTCCTTCCACATTTGTTGGACAACACTTTCACTCTCATTACCACGAACAGCCTCTGTCAATTTGGCAAACCTACCTTTAGGGTTCCTTTATGGTTTATTTTCCCCAGTTTCACATGGTTCGGGCTTCAAACAATCTCAAAACGTCCAAATCTATTCTTATTTCCCTCAAGTGCCCCTATCATCTTCAAAATGGTTTCATTGCTTCCCGACTAACTTTCAAAGATCAGACTGAGAATTATGCGTGCATGTCATGTCACTAGAACCAGCATTATAAAAAAGACAAAACTAAAGGATGGAAAAACAAAGAAAATGCCTGGAAGTAACAAAAGATCGGATTTTGCATTAGACAAACGAGGAAGCAGTTCGAATAACAAAACAAGCAAAACAAACTGGAGTACAACCCTAGAATGAAACTAAAACAAACCTGGACAACACTAACAAACCACTACGACTAAACAAGTTAGACGAAATGAAAGGATAAGAGGGTTTGATCAAAAGTCAATATGCGAATTACAACCCTGCAAATAACCCAGACAACAGAAATGACAACAAAATGGACTACCAAAGCTCCTCCCCGGCTGACCTAGGAATGGAGCGTCTTTGCAATTACTAAGCACGACATCTTAGCCACTGAATTTTGTATCACCAGCACTAGGAACTTCACAAGTATTCATCATATCATTCTTAACAAGTTGTTTTTGGGCCCCCGAGGTTCTCAGAGAATTTTCACATTCCATGTCTATCTCATTATGCGCAGGTGATGGACTTTGGTTGGTGTCCGCTACATCCGGATTTTGTACGACAATGTCACTTGCATCAATAAGCTCCTGAATTGCTTCCTTCAGCTTCCAACACTTTTCTGTGTCATGCCCCGGAGCATCTGAGCAATATGCGCACTTTAGGGAAAGGTCACATTTCTTTGACAGAGAGTTTGACATTTTTATCTGAATCGGCTTCAGCATGCCCAATTGCTTCAACTTCTAGAATAAACTGGCATATAATTCTCCAATATGGGTGAGAGCCTTTTCTCGTTTCAGCAACCTCTCATTCCTAAATGCCTGATTTGGCCTAAAACCTAACCCAGGGGTTTTCCAGTATGCTCGTGGGGGTGGATAGGCATTTTGTGAAGTTGGGTACTTGGACAGTGAGGTATGTCTTTGGGAGTCCCGTTGAGAGAAGTAACCTTTGGGGAGGGTTATCCTGTGCACGAGGATACTCACGGGTACGATGTCGAGGTTGGAAATGTTGATAAAGAAAGCCCTTTGGATCATCTTTCTGTTTCACTTTCTCCTTTCTGAGCTTACCGAGATGTCCTGAATGTCTTTCTAGCAACTCATGATTTTGCTTAACTTGATTCCCTCTTCCACCAGCTTCTCCATTTTTAACACATCTTTGAAAGGATTTACCAAGGCCGTGATCAAATGACTGAAGTAGGTGGGCCCCTGGGCTTGTATGAAAAGTTCAACCATCTCTTCTTCACCAATTGGGGTATTGATTCGAGCATCCTGCTCCCTCTATATGAGCCCAAACTCTCTAAAGCTTTCCTCTGGCTTCTTCTCCATTCTAGATAGGGAGGAACGGTCTGGGATAGCGCCTGATTTGTACTGAAAGTATCGAACAAAATCTCGAGCCATGTCATCCCAAGTATGCGGCTTACCAACACCCTGATGAGTATGCCATTCCAAAGCTGCCCCGGTCAGGCTCTCACTGAAATATGTCATTAGCAGCTCATCTTTCCCACCGACATTTCTTATTTCTCTACAATAACCCCTCAGATGGGCTATGGATCTCCAAACCCATCATACGATCGGAATTTTGGTACTTTGAACCCCATGGGTAGGCGAATGTCAGGAGATACGGACGGTTCTTTCAGCTTCCTGGATTCCCTATCTTTCCCTTCTCTTCCTGTGAACCTTTTATTTTCAACATGAGGCTTATCTTGCGGGCCTTGCTTGTGCGAGTTGGGAATCTTATGAGTAACCTCGGAGGGGTAATATTGGGCATCATGAACTCTGGTTAGGTTTTCTTTGTCGAGAATATTAGATGTGGCCAGAGGACATTTTTGGGAAAAGATAGTTGAATGACTAGTGATGGAGCTACCAGAGTTGTTGGGAAAACTGTTATAAGCGGGTAGATATGGAGAGTATGGAGGATCATCCGGCATTGTGTTCGGTGACTGGGTAAGGATAGAGTCCAGGAAGCTAGGCGGTGGCGGGGGTGGTGCTTTCCCAGTCATCCATGCCCGATACATGTCCGCCACATGCTGTCTCAACATTTTTACCTCTTCTACCAACCCGTTGTCCTATTCAACCAGCTGTTTTTGGGCATAGGTATCAACCCACTCAGTTCTGTTGTTCTCTGCCATTGTCTTTTGTGTTGTAGGGAAGAGTTACCTTAAAAACCACAAATCAACCACCTTTATGAAATGACATGCCAAAATGAAACCATCATGTTAGCGTTAGGGCATTTAACACATTGGTAATCGCACGTTTGGGGAATGAATGAACCTAAACCGTTGACAATTTTTATTATGCATTTTCTCGGCTGCTTGCGTCATTCCGGCCTTTTCCCTATTTCCAATTGCAAAATTTCTCTTTTTTTTTTCTTTTCCCTTTTCTTTCTCTTTTTCCTTTTTTTTCGTTCCTGCCTTTGTTTTCTTTTGTTCTTATTCTCTCATTTCCTCATGTTTTGTCGTTATTCCTTTCTTTTGGTTTCTGTTTTCTCTCATCTGTTTTTCTTTCCTATCTTGTTTTTTCACCCTTTTCTCAGTTCCTCTCTTTTCTTTTCATTTTGACTTCTTTTGCCGTGATTTTCTTGGTTTTCTCATTTTCTCGCTCTTTTGTTTCCTTTCTCTGTTTTTCTTTCATTTTCTTCCCTCACTCTTTTTGTTTTTTCTCTTAAGGTTATGGTCGAATCCAATAAGGATTGATTCGTGCAAATAAAAGGTAAAAACAAAAAACATATTTTGGGACTTTTCAATTTTCATAACAAAACAAACTTTGATTACAATGATTTGAAAAATTGACAAACTTAGACAAAACTATCAGACTCTAACAAAAAGACAAAATACGGACTCGAAAGTCAAACAACCCACATACTCTAACCAAAAGAAAAACAAACTGACAGATTCTTTCCCCTATATGCCAATTTTAACCAAATGACTTGATTTTACAAACGTGGCCTCTTCCCAATTTCACATGAATTTTGAGGTCGGGGAGGATTATTTTATGACACTTCACAAACTTGTCCGTTCTTTTACGAAAATAGCCTTTCGACAACTGAAAGATACTCTAGGGCTATCTCGGCAAAAACGATTTAAGACACTGTCGAAGCTGGATCGACTTATTTTAACCAAAATCCAAATGGTATTCACTTGACCAATGACTCTTTTTCTTGTTTTTCAAATTAAAATAAAAGACCTGGTTTTGCAAACACAGTCTTTCAGCACCTCAGGGACAAAGATTTTAAGGCTGCGTTGTCTAACCGTCCAAAACCTTGAAAACTGAACAAAAGGTAGATATTCTTGCAAAAGCAGCCTTCCGGCGCCCTTTTAGGGACATTCGGCTATTTCTGACAAGAATTTAGGGAAATGTGGTTGTTGACACATTTCGACTCCGTTGAGATTTGGATTTGGGTCACATAAATGTGCACCCGAATTTAAGAAGGTAATGTTATTAAAGTGCGCGCCTAAAGAGACTAACACATTATTATTTTGGGGAAAGGCCGTGAAATTCGCTAAACGGCCCCTCCCGAATTCTAAGTATTTGAATATAAAATTTATTGAGGGCCCCGCAATTTTATATTTTTTATTTGGCGAGGCTCATCTCATTTCTTATCTAAAAGCCAATCCCAACATGACTATGATTTTTCTATTTATTGTTGCCTCTAAAAAAACACAAGGAATGTCCTATATAATTTATTGCTATATGAGGCAAAACAGGCATTGGCCCAAATCTTGGGCATGCGTAATAGATGATTTGAGGCCCAGAATGCATGTTGAAAGGCATACGTGGGCCATTCTTCACGAAGGACCTGGGTTCGAACCCTCGTGCCTGTAATTGAATGTCAGGTATTATTTGGGCCAAAGTTCATGGCCCTGGTACATTTGGAGGTCGTGGACCTCACAGCCAAATATGAGATTCTACTTTCAACAACACAAATTAAAGTGTTAATAATGGAGAGACAGTTAGTGATACTTATGCAGTGGATCCTCAATATGTGATGAACTAAGCTTAAGGTCTCTTTACTGTTCGAATAGACTATTTTATGAAAAAATGAGTACCAAATCCTAATGAAGTATTATATGACTGATTAATGCTATGCTAACATGCTGCTGATTAATCAACTAAACTAAACCAACAGTTAAGCCAAACTAAGAACAGACCTGCTGATTACTCAATTATATTGAACTAACATGCTAATTCCATTTCGAACTATTCGAACCTGTTTTACAACATATAGACTTTTGAACTAACTTTGCTAATACTGAAAATGGCTGAGACAGTCTACATTATACTACTCAACAGTCCATCAATTCGAAACAGTCCACTAGCTCATTATAGACAAACTAGAATAACGAATGTATTAAAGCAAATCCTATAACTAACTACAATAAAACATGAATAGCTGGGTTATATATCAACAATTAATCAATGACTCCAAATGAATTCAACTGAACAATGGCCAACTCTTCATTCATAGATTCCATTGGTAATTTATACAAGCAGGTCAGACTTCCAACTCAAGAGTCAACGAAAATGTACCTGGTAGTATAAAACAAACAGAGAAAGGTGAGAGTCAGCAGCAACTAAGCAGAACAGGATTCACCAGCTTCAACAAAGCCCAGGAATGGGGAAATCCAACCAAAATAGACCAAATCTATTCGAAGCTAAACTAGGCAGTCACAGAACATCTTTCAACAGTCAGAATCACCCAGCATCAACTCAATTAAACCTCAAACGACTCCAAGGACCTCAAGAGCTGCTGAACTTCAATTAACTGAACTCTTAAGAGCAAACTTATGCTGTTTCAAATGCAAACAAGCTAGAACAAAGAACTTCTAATGGAAGAATTTTTAGTTTTCTACTATTTTTCTGATTTTTTGGGTTTTTGGATTTTTAAAGAACTAGATCTAGGACTGGAATTTGAAAATCAAATCTAAAATTCAGATCTGCAGCAGAGGTTTTTGGGGGGGGGGGAATATTGGGGCTCAAAACATCTCCCTTAAGGCAAAGAGGACTGCCTTTTATAGGCATAAGGGAGGACATCCCTCTATTTTCTTTTTCTTTTTCTTTTTCAGTCCCTCTTTATTTTCAGATTCAGTCCCTTAGTTGTTAACTTGTGCCACAAGTTAGTCCACTAAACCTCCTAAAATTCTAAGTTAGACCCCATTCTAGAAGAATCTAAGATGTTCTAGTATGATCTTTAACATTCCTATCCAATTCCAATTACCCATATACCCCTGAATACCCCCGACAATTACTTTCCTAAGTCACCATTAACCTATCCCTTTAACTGGAGCCTAATTAATCAAAACTAATTCAACTATAACCAATCACCTATAATTAGTAAAAGAGCTAATAAAAGAACTATCAACTACAGAATAAAAATCAAACAAATGCACAATTAAACTAACAGAATTAAACCTAAAACAAATACTAAACTGTGATGAAAACAGACTACCAAATCGACATAAAAATCAAAAATCATGATTAAACTATCAGAATTAAGCTAAAAACAATTACTAAGCTAGAATCAGGAATCAACTAAGACTGAATCACACCAGCAATAAAAAAAATAAAATCAAAACACAACTAATTTCAGAATCGGAACCAAACTAAACGACATTTAAACTAGCAATTAACACTTATGCGAACACGAGCAACAAAAGAAGTTAAACAAAGAGAAAGGAAAGACTCAAAACTTACTGATTTCGTGCTTCAACTTGATTTGATTTCTGGAATTGAATTTTAATTAATATTATAGGTTTATTTTGTCAAAAATAAACTTATAACATTAATTAAAATCATCCACATTATTGAAACTCCAAACGGGCTAAAACTCGAAAACCCTAGATCTGCAATTCGAACTTAACCAATGATATTTGGAGGTTTTTGTCCTGTGATTCAGGTTGAAGGGGTCATGGGGACTGTGGGGTGTGAATTTGAGGCCGTTTGGACAAGGTAAGGTTTTGGCCGGAAAATTTAGATTCAATATTTAAGCTTTTTGGCTATGATTCGAGAGAAACTAGTACCGGATATGGAAAGAGGAGGATGAGGGGAGATTGGGTGTAATTTTGGGCGGAAAAGAACGTCGACCGCCGCCGTGTGGCGATTTCCAGCGGCGGAGCACGGCGGGGGTATGGCAGCGTTATGGTGGGCGGTGGTGTTATAGGGGAAGGGGTGGGGGTACGAAGAAGAGAGGTTATGTCTCTGAATTTGTGAAGTGTATTATTACACTTTTATTTAAAAGCTTGAACCAATCTGGACCGTTGGATTAAAAGGATTTAATGGCTCAGATTAAATGGTGGGGGGTGAAGCGGTGTCGTTTGGTGGGAATGAGGAACCGGACCGGGTGGGGGATATTTGGGCCTGGGCGTGGGGGTTCAGGGGATATGGTGACTTGGGCCTGGGGTTTCAAGAACAAAAATGGCCCAACCTTGTTGTAACATCCACTTCCTTTTTTATTTGTTTTCTATTTTTATTTCTTTTATTTTGTTTTTGTTTTCATTTTATATTTTTTATTTTTTTTATTTTTTCTGATTTTATAAAAATGCTAAAATAAAACTCACAACCAAATTAACACTAAAAATTAAATTTCCTAATTTCCCATACATTAATTCCTAATTAAAATGCAAACTAATACAAATTTAAACTAAAAATGCAAAAAAGACCATTTTATTTTTTCTTTCTTCGTTAAATAACCTAATCACTAATTAATCCTAAAATGTGGAATAAAACCCTAAATGTAAGTGCCAAGTATTTTTGTATTTTCATATGAATAAAAATGCACAAATAAAAAAAATGCAAACAATTAACAGAAAATAAAACAAAATTCACAAAATTGCAAAAATAATGAAAAAAACATTTTGTTTGAATTTTTGGGAATAATTCATATATAGGGCAAAAATCATGTCCTCACAGCTGCCTCTCTTTGCCCGGAAACACGAAGAGTTTTCGTGCAAATATAAGTGAGCGGAAACGAGCGATTTTTGCCAGCTCGAACATTCCGTGTAAAGCATTTTTGAAAGAGCTGACCGCACCCTGCTTCAGAGGCTACCTACATATCCTGGGCTAAACAGGAATCAGGTCAGTGTAGTTCGGGAATGTCTGGTAGCTGGGACTACCAAGAGCTGTGATTTCACTGCAATTGCTGCTGCTGTTGCTTGTTGACCTCCTTTATTACACCATGTCAAAAATAAAAAGAATCTATACTAAGCTATGTCCTATGAATTACAAAAGTCCTATCTAAATTCTTCAAACTTGTTCTTGTACTTCCTGTTGCCTTGTTGTCTTATGTTTTTTTGTTGCCTTGTTGTCTTGTGTTCTCCTGGTGAAATCCATTGTTGTCACTCCGAATTATAAACTGAGATGTTGTCCCTCCTCTTCAAATTGTTGAACTTGAATGTATTCCTCTGCTATACGGGCTGGCTCCCGACTTCAAAACTTGAACTGTATTCCTCTGTTCTCCAAGCGGGCTCCTGACTTCACGAAAATAAACAAAACAAAGAAAACTTTCTGCCCCAGTTTGGAAAACTGGGTACATGTTATCGGATATTAATAAAAATTAAAACTAAAACTTGAATTATAATACCTCTATTCTCCAGGCGAGCTCCTGACTTCAAAACTTGAACTGTATTCCTCTGTTCTCCAGGCGGGCTCCTGACTTCAAAATAAACAAAACAAAGAAAACTTTCTACCCCAGTTTGGAAAACTGGGCGTTACGTTACCAGATATTAACAAGAATTTAAAAAAATAAAGCTGGAATTGTAATACCTCTGTTCTCCAGGCGGGCTCCTGACTTCAAAGCTTGAAATGTACTCCTCTGTTCTCTAGGCGGGCTCCTGACTTCAAAATAGACAAAGAAATCAATTGAAAACTTAAAATTTGAATTGTAATACCTCTGTTCTCCAGGCGAGCTCCTGACTGCTGCGCTTGAATGTATTCCCATGCTCTCCAGGCGGGCTCCTGACTTCTGAACTTGAAAGTATTCTCATGCTCTCCAGGCAGGCTCCTGACTTCAAAACAGACAAAACAAAGAGTTTGAAAACTAAAACTTAAATTGTACTCCCTTGTTCTCCAGGCGGGCTCCTGACTGTTGCGCTTGAATGTATTATCATGCTCTCCAGGCGGGCTCCTGACTGCAAAACAGACAAAATAGAGAATTTGAAAATTAAAACTCAAATTGTACTCCCTTGTTCTCTAGGCGGGCTCCTGACTGCTGCGCTTGAAATGTATTCCCTGCTCTTCAAGTGGGCTCCTGACTGCTAAACATGAAAGTATTCCCATGCTATCCAGGCGGGCTCTTGACTTCAACAAAACATACAAAAACAAAGGAAATTTTTCTGCCCCAGTTTGGTAACTGGGTCCATGGGTGAGTGTTACTGAATCATATACCAACTATTAAGAAGAATTTGAAAGCTAAGTCCTATTATCCAGGGAGGTCCTGACAACTCCTAACAATTATGAACCTAAGTTATATCTTCTAAAGTACTACTCTCACTACATCATATTATTTATAAAGACTTTAAACTATATCCTATTATCCAGGAAGGTCCTGAAAACTCCTACTTGAATCCTATTTTAATTATGCAAACCTTGAAACCTACTTATATTCCTTTGGGATACGTATATGCCGAATTATGCTACTCATTATTATTTTGAACTTCAACTAACCCACATTTCCCAGAAGTTTACGGTTAAACCTGTTTTGGTGCTTGCTCTTTCCCTTGAGGGGAGTTTCCCCGAAACGAATGAAATTTCTGCCCCTGTTTCAATCAAAGAAAAATCTTGTCAATTTAAAATGGTGGTTGGTTTGTGGCCTTGAACTTTGAGGCGATTTCTCTTACACTCGCCATGATGACTGATTTCCACTCAAAGACCTTGCTTGTTTATGGACCAACCCCTTTTATGTTGCCCTAATCACATAAGGTGCGCATGGCATGAACTGGCATCTCCCCAACCTTTGTATTTCATATGAATCCCACAGCACGTCCATTGCCCCCACTCCGTGTATATGTTGTTCTTTCTTGACTTATCCGATGGCCTTAGCCCTGAGGTCTGTCGCTACCTTATTTGCCCTGCCCTGCTAACTTTTGTTTCCATTTGAATACCCCACTTGTTTCTTGCCTAACCACTTCCTTTGTCATCATTAGCACAGAACATACCTCTTCTGCATTCGAACCCTATACCTTTTGTTTGTTGCACTGCTCCTGAACTGACTTTTACCAACCCTTGTGCCTCACGTGAACCCCAAAGCATGTTGATTGCTACCCACATCATGTTGTTATTCTAAATTGAAACCCTGGGCCCCTTGACCTTGAGGTGTATTGCTCCTTTGCTTGCCATGACAACTTTGATCTCACCTTGAAAGACATTTCTTGCTTATTGACTAACCACCTTTTATGTCATCTTTGTCACAGAAAATACCTCCTCTCCGTTTAATCCCAATACCCTCTATCTGTTGCATTACTCCTGAACCGACATCTATCAAACCTTTGTGTTTCACCGGGATCCCCAAAGCATGTTGATTATTACCAGTCCAGTGCTATTGTTGTTTTTCTTGACTTGTGACACTTTGATATGCTAGCCAGACCCCATTTTGTGCAATTGGAAAGCTGGTGGCAAATTTTGAAGTCATTTCTCACTTGTTATGACCAAAAAGACTCAGAAAGGGGAAGTGAAAAAACAAAGGAACGCAGTGAAGGACAAAGGAAAGAGACGATTACTAAAGAGGAGACTACAAAGTAGAAACCTATCAGATATGGGTACCAACTCTAATGACCACGACATGCACTTATAGATATTCCGTCAATTAAGCCTGATGTTCAGTTCTCGCTGTAACCTTTCGTTATGAAACTGGGCTTCAATGCTCTGCTTATCCAATCTGATTCATATTCCTTATTCGACTTGTAGTGCCCAAAGGGTTTTCACCATCAAGCCTCTCTCATTTTGTTCTTTTCCTCAACTTACCGTCGCCTCAAGGTGTCCGTGAAGGTTTTCACCAATAAGAATCTCTCATTTTCTTTTCTCTCAGCTTACTGTCGCCTCAAGGTGCCCGTGAAAGTTCTCACCCATAAGACTCTCTCACTTTTATTTTTTTCTCATCTTTCATCGCTTTGCGGTACCCGTGAGGGTTTTCATCACTAATATTCTTTCATTCTCATTTTGGACCGGAGCATTGCCCTGACATGAATCATCTTTACATGCTTGACTTGGCATTTCTCAAAGACTAATCGAAAGGTCTTTCTTGGGACCGTAATGTGGGCTTTTGGATGGGGTTAGAAAGAAAGGGTATAAAGGCTCAAATACAATTCAGAATGGGGTTAAAATACAACTTTCGGAATCAGATCTTTCGCAACAACCACAACTTCCGCCCCAGTTTCTTGCTTGGGAATTTTTGGATTTTTATTTTGGTATGACTGAACCTCAGAGAAGCTGCCTACGTACCCTTTCGGGATCAAGTCAAATGTAGTTCATGTCATAGAATGTACTTTGTTTTGTGGTTTTTTTTTTTTCCTTTTCTGTTCTTCTTTTCTCCTTTCCTTTTCAGTTCTTTTCCTTTTTCCTTTCTTTCTTTTTCTTTTTCCCTTCTTTCTTTTCCTTCTTTTTTTTGTCTTTCCTTTTCTTCTTTTTCTTTTCTTTCTTTCTTTTCTTCTTCTTTTCCTTTCTTTCCTTTTCTCTTTTTCTTTTCTTTCTTTCTTTCCTTTTCTTCTTTTCTTTTCTTTTCTTCCTTCTTTTGTTTTTTATGTACTCATCTTCGGCACTTGCATTTCTTATTTGTGTCATTGATTCCGAGAGAGGGGTATGAAAGAAAACAAACAGGGCTCAAAAGGGGTGACAAGGGATAAAAGTATTTAGATAGCAGAACAAAACGCCTTCATCATCTCAATCCTCAGAATATGCCAAATATAAACAAATACATTTAAACACAAAAATTATTCATAGTATCTCTTGACCGCATCAGAGTTGATGGCCATTTCTACATATTTTCCTTCCACATTTGTTGGACAACACTTTCACTTTCATTACCACGAACAGCCTCTGTCAATTTGGCAAGCCTGCCTTTAGGGTTTCTTTATGGTATATCTGCCCCAGTTTCACATGGTTCGGGCTTCAAACAATCTCAAAACGTCCAAATCTATTCTTATTTCCCTAAAGTGCCCCTATCATCTTCAAAATGGTTTCATTGCTTCCTGACTAACTTTCAAAGATCAGACTGAGAATTATGCGTGCATGTCATGTCACTAGAACCAGCATTAGACAAAAGACAAAACTAAAGGATGGAAAAACAAAGAAAATGCCAGGAAGTAACAAAAGATCGGATTTTGCATTAGACAAACGAGGAAACAGTTCGAATAACAAAACAAGCAAAACAAACTGGAGTACAACCCTAGAATGAAACTAAAACAAACCTGGACAACACTAACAAACCACTACGACTAAACAAGTTAGACGAAATGAAAGGTTAAGAGGGTTTGATCAAAAGTCAATATGCGAATTACAACCCTGCAAATAACCCAGACAACAGAAATGACAACAAAATGGACTACCAAAGCTCCTCCCCGGCTGACCTAGGAATGGAGCGTCTTTGCAATTACTAAGCACGACATCTTAGCCACTGAATTTTGTATCACCAGCACTAGGAACTTCACAAGTATTCATCATATCATTCTTAACAAGTTGTTTTTGGGGCCTCGAGGTTCTCAGAGAATTTTCACATTCCATGTCTATCTCATTATGCGCAGGTGATGGACTTTGGTTGGTGTCCGCTACATCCGGATTTTGTACGACAATGTCACTTGCATCAATAAGCTCCTGAATTGCTTCCTTCAGCTTCCAACACTTTTCTGTGTCATGCCCCGGAGCATCTGAGCAATATGCGCACTTTAGGGAAAGGTCACATTTCTTTGACAGAGAGTTTGACATTTTTATCTGAATCGGCTTCAGCATGCCCAATTGCTTCAACTTCTAGAATAAACTGGCATATAATTCTCCAATATGGGTGAGAGCCTTTTCTCGTTTCAGCAACCTCTCATTCCTAAATGCCTGATTTGGCCTAAAACCTGACCCAGGGGTTTTCCAGTATGCTCGTGGGGGTGGATAGGCATTTTGTGAAGCTGGGTACTTGGACAGTGAGGTATGTCTTTGGGAGTCCCGTTGAGAGAAGTAACCTTGGGGAGGGTTATCCTGTGCACGAGGATACTCACGGGTACGATGTCGAGGTTGGAAATGTTGATAAAGAAAGCCCTTTGGATCATCTTTCTGTTTCACTTTCTCCTTTCTGAGCTTACCGAGATGTCCTGAATGTCTTTCTAGCAACTCATGATTTTGCTTAACTTGATTCCCTCTTCCACCAGCTCCTCCATTTTTAACACATCTTTGAAAGGATTTACCAAGGCCGTGATCAAATGACTGAAGTAGGTGGGCTCCTGGGCTTGTATGAAAAGTTCAACCATCCCTTCTTCACCAATCGGGGTATTGATTCGAGCAGCCTGCTCCCTCTATATGAGCCCAAACTCTCTAAAGCTTTCCTCTGGCTTCTTCTCCATTCTAGATAGGGAGGAACGGTCTGGGATAGCGCCTGATTTGTACTGAAAGTATCGAATAAAATCTCGAGCCATGTCATCCCAAGTATGCGGCTTACCAACACCCTGATGAGTATTCCATTCCAAAGCTGCCCCGGTCAGGCTCTCACTGAAATATGTCATTAGCAGCTCATCTTTCCCACCGACATTTCTCATTTCTCTACAATAACCCCTCAGATGGGCTACTGGATCTCCAAACCCATCATACGATCAGAATTTTGGTACTTTAAACCCCATGGGTAGGCGAATGTCAGGAGACACGGACGGTTCTTTCAGCTTCCTGGATTCCCTGTCTGTCCCTTCTCTTCCTGTGAACCTTTCATTTTCAACATGAGGCTTATCTTGCGGGCCTTGCTTGTACGAGTTGGGAACCTTATGAGTAACCTCGGAGGGGTAATATTGGGCATCATGAACTCTGGGTAGGTGTTCTTTGTCGAGAATATTGGATGTGGCCAGAGGACATTTTTGGGAAAAGATAGTCGAATGACTAGTGATGGAGCTACCAGAGTGGTTGGGAAAACTGGTATAAGCGGGTAGATATGGAGAGTATGTAGGATCATCCGGCATTGTGTTCGGTGACTGGGTAAGGATAGAGTCCAGGAAGCTAGGCGGTGGCGGGGGTGGTGCTTTCCCAGTCATCCATGCCCGATACATGTCCGCCACATGCTGTCTCAACATTTTTACCTCTTCTACCAACCCGTTGTCCTATTCAACCAGCTGTTTTTGGGCATAGGTATCAACCCACTCAGTTCTGTTGTTCTCTGCCATTGTCTTTTGTGTTGTAGGGAAGAGTTACCTTAAAAACCACAAATCAACCACATTTATGAAATGACATGCCAAAATGAAACCATCATAACACATTGGTAATCGCACGTTTGGGGAATGAATGAACCTAAACAGTTGGCAATTTCTATTATGCATTTGCTCGGCTGCTTGCGTCATTCCGGCCTTTTCCCTATTTCCAATTGCAAAATTTCTCTCTTTTTTTTTCTTTTCCTTTTTCTTTCTCTTTTTCCTTTTTTTTCGTTCCTGCCTTTGCTTTCTTTTGTTCTTATTCTCTCATTTCCTCCTGTTTTGTCGTTATTCCTTTCTTTTGGTTTCTGTTTTCTCTCATCTGTTTTTCTTTCCTATCTTGTTTTTTCACCCTTTTCTCAGTTCCTCTCTTTTCTTTTCTTTTCTTTTCATTTTGACTTCTTTTGCCGTGATTTTCTTGGTTTTCTCATTTTCTCGCTCTTTTGTTTCCTTTCTCTGTTTTTCTTTCATTTTCTTCCCTCACTCTTTTTGTTTTTTCTCTTAAGGTTATGGTCGAATCCAATAAGGATTGATTCGTGCAAATAAAAGGTAAAAACAAAAAACATATTTTGGGACTTTTCAATTTTCATAACAAAACAAACTTTGATTACAATGATTTGAAAAATTGACAAACTTAGACAAAACTATCAGACTCTAACAAAAAGACGAAATACGGACTCGAAAGTCAAACAACCCACGTACTCTAATCAAAAGAAAAACAAACTGACAGATTCTTTCCCCTATATGCCAATTTTAACCAAATGACTTATTTTTGCAAACGTGGCCTCTTCCCAATTTCACATGAAATTTGAGGCCGGGGAGGATTATTTTATGGCACTTCACAAACTTGTCCGTTCTTTTACGAAAATAGCCTTTCGACAACTGAAAGATACTCTAGGGCTATCTCGGCAAAAACGATTTAAGACACTGTCGAAGCTGGATCGACTTATTTTGACCAAAATCCAAATGGTATTCACTTGACCAATGACTCTTTTTCTTGTTTTTCAAATTAAAATAAAAGACCTGGTTTTGCAAACACAGCCTTTCAGCACTTCGGGGACAAAGATTTTAAGGCTGCGTTGTCTAACCGGCCAAAACCTTGAAAACTGACCAAAAGGTAGATATTCTTGCAAAAGCAGCCTTCCGGCGCCCTTTTAGGGACATTCGGCTATTTCTGACAAGAATTTAGGGAAATGTGGTTGTTGACACATTTCAACTCCGTTGAGATTTGGATTTGGGTCACATAAATGTGCACCCGAATTTAAGAAGGTAATGTTATTAAAGTGCGCGCCTAAAGAGACTAACGCATTATTATTTTGGGGAAATGCCGTGAAATTCGCTAAACGGCCCCTCCCGAATTCTAAGTATTTGAATATAATATTTATTGAGGGCCCCGCAATTTTATATTTTTTATTTGGCGAGGCTCATCTCATTTCTTATCTAAAAGCCAATCCCAACATGACTATGATTTTTCTATTTATTATTGCCTCTAAAAAAACACAAGGAATGTCCTATATAATTTGTTGTTATATGAGGCAAAACAGGCATTGGCCCAAATCTTGGGCATGCGTAATAGATGATTTGAGGCCCAGAAATGCACGTTGAAAGGCATACGTGGGCCATTCTTCACGAAGGACCTGGGTTCGAACCCTCGTGCTTGTAATTGAATGTCAGGTATTATTTGGGCCAAAGTTCATGGCCCTGGTACATTTGGAGGTCGTGGACCTCACAGCCAAACATGAGATTCTACTTTCAACAATACAAATTAAAGTGTTAACAATGGAAAGACAGTTAGTGATACTTATGCAGTGGATCCTCAATATGTGATGAAGTAAGCTTAAGGGCCCTTTACTGTTCGAATAGACTATTTTATGAAAAAATGAGTACCAAAAACTAATGAAGTATTATGTGACTGAATTAATGCTATGCTAACATGCTGCTGATTAATCAACTAAACTAAACCAACAGTTAAGCCAAACTAAGAACAGACCTGCTGATTACTCAATTATATTGAACTAACATGCTAATTCCATTTCGAACTATTCGAACCTGTTTTACAACATATAGACTTTTGAACTAACTTTGCTAATACTGAAAATGGCTGAGACAATCTACATTATACTACTCAACAGTCCATCAATTCGAAACAGTCCACTAGCTCATTATAGACAAACTAGAATAACGAATGTATTAAAGCAAATCCTATAACTAACTACAATAAAACATGAATAGCTGGGTTACATATCAACAGTTAATCAATGACTCCAAATGAATTCAACTGAACAATGGCCAACTCTTCATTCATAGATTCCATAGGTAATTCAAACAAGCAGATCAGACTTCCAACTCAAGAGTCAACGAAAATGTACCTGGTAGTATAAAACAAATAGAGAAAGGTGAGAGTCAGCAGCAACTAAGCAGAACAAGATTCACCAGCTTCAACAAAGCCCAGGAATGGGGAAATCCAACCAAAATAGACCAAATCTGTTCGAAGCTAAACTAGGCAATCACAGAACATCTTTCAACAGTCAGAATCACCCAGCATCAACTCAATTAAACCTCAAACGACTCCAAGGACCTCAAGAGCTGCTGAACTTCAATTAACTGAACACTTAAGAGCAAACTTATGCTGTTTCAAATGCAAACAAGCTAGAACAAAGAACTTCTAATGGAAGAATTTTTAGTTTTCTACTATTTTTCTGATTTTTTGGGTTTTTGGATTTTTAAAGAACTAGATCTAGGACTGGAATTTGAAAATCAAATCTAAAATTCAGATCTGCAGCAGAGGGTTTTGGGGGGGGGGAATATTGGTGCTCAAAACATCTCCCTTAAGGCAAAGAGGACTGCCTTTTATAGGCATAAGGGAGGACATCCCTCTATTTTCTTTTTCTTTTTCAGTCCCTCTTTATTTTCAGATTCAGTCCATTAGTTGTTAACTTGTGCCACAAGTTAGTCCACTAAACCTCCTAAAATCCTAAGTTAGACCCCATTCTAGAAGAATCTAAGATGTTCTAGTATGATCTTTAACATTCCTATCCAATTCCAATTACCCATATACCCCTGAATACCCCGACAATTACTTTCCTAAGTCACCATTAACCTATCCCTTTAACTGGAGCCTAATTAATCAAAACTAATTCAACTATAACCAATCACCTATAACTAGTAAAAGAGCTAATAAAAGAACTATCAGCTACAGAATAAAAATCAAACAAATGCACAATTAAACTAACAGAATTAAAACTAAAACAAATACTAAACTGTGATGAAAACAGACTACCAAATCGACATAAAAATAAAAAATCATGATTAAAATATCAGAATTAAGCTAAAAACAATTACTAAGCTAGAATCAGGAATCAACTCAGACTGAATCACACCAGCAATAAAAAAAAGAAAATCAAAACACAACTAATTTCAGAATCGGAACCAAACTAAACGACATTTAAACTAGAAATTAACACTTATGCGAACACGAGCAACAAAAGAAGTTAAACAAAGAGAAAAGAAAGATTCAAAACTTACTGATTTCGTGCTTCAACTTGATTTGATTTCTGGAATTGAATTTTAATTAATATTATAGGTTTATTTTGTCAAAAATAAACTTATAACGTTAATTAAAATCATCCACATTATTGAAACTCCAAACGGGCTAAAACTCGAAAACCCTAGATCCGCAATTCGAACTTAACCAATGATATTTGGAGGTTTTTGTCTTGTGATTCAGGTTGAGGGGGTCATGGGGACTGTGGGGTGTGAATTTGAGGCCCTTTGGACAAGGTAAGGTTTTAGCCGGAAAATTTAGATTCAATATTTGAGCTTTTTGGCTATGATTCGAGAGAAACTAGTACCGGATATGAAAAGAGGAGGATGAGGGGAGATTGGGTGTAATTTTGGGCGGAAAAGGACGCCGGCCGCCGCCGTGTGGCGATTTCCAGCGGCGGAGCACGGCGGGGGTATGACGGCGTTACGGTGGGCGGTGGTGTTATAGGGGAAGGGGTGGGGGTACGAGGAAGAGAGGTTATGTCTCTGAATTTGTGAAGTGTATTATTACACTTTTATTTAAAAGCTTGAACCAATCTGGACCGTTGGATTAAAAGGATTTAATGGCTCAGATTAAATGGTGGGGGGTGAAGCGGTGTCGTTTGGTGGGAATGAGGAACCGGACCGGGTGGGGGCTATTTGGGCCTGGGCGTGGGGGTTCAGGGGATATGGTGACTTGGGCCTGGGGTTTCAAGAACAAAAATGGCCCAACCTTGTTGTAACATCCACTTCCTTTTTATTTGTTTTCTCTTTTTAATTCTTTTATTTTGTTTTTGTTTTCATTTTGTATTTTTTATTTTTTTTATTTTTTCTGATTTTATAAAAATGCTAAAATAAAACTCACAACCAAATTAACACTAAAAATTAAATTTCCTAATTTCCCATACATTAATTCCTAATTAAAATGCAAACTAATACAAATTTAAACTAAAAATGCAAAAAAGGCCATTTATTTTTTCTTTCTTCGTTAAATAACCTAATCACTAATTAATCCTAAAATGTGGAATAAAAACCCTAAATGTAAGTTCCAAGTATTTTTGTATTTTCGTATGAATAAAAATGCACAAATAAAAAAATACAAACAATTAACAGAAAATAAAACATAATTCACAAAATTGCAAAAATAATGAAAAAATTATTTTGTTTGAATTTTTGGGAATAATTCATATATAGGGCAAAATTCACGTGCTCACAGTAAGTATTTCAGGCAGCTTCCCTTGTGAATGATTTACTTCCTTGTTCGACATAGCCATTCCAATAGTTCCTTTTTACTTCTTTGAACTCCTGCACATGCATATTAGTTGCATCATTAAAATATGATCTAACAATCTCCTCCTTTTGATGATGGCAAAATAATATACATAGATGTAAGAATGTAAACAACAGTTGACTTCCCTATTTAGTACTAGCCGACTTGGCTCCCCCTCAATGTGTGTAGTCAACTGAACTTGATCTCCCCCTCAATGTGTGCAGTTGACTTGTACCTATATAGTATTGTCTATGCATTGGCAGCATAGTTGACTTAACATGTTCAAAGAATAAGAAGTACTGTCTATGCATGTAGCATAGTCGACTTAACCTGTACAACAAATAAATAGTACATATGTGTACCCTATATATGCATAGTCGACTTGAACCTGCACATAAATCGTTAACAATCCAGAAGATATATATTCTCCCCCTTTCTGACATCAGCAAAGAGGGATAACAAGTATTAGCAAAAATATTATCCACATAAGCAAAAGAAGAAAAAAAACATCCACGGGCACAGCCCAACAATAGCCAAAACAAGTTTAAAGAAAAAAATATTGTCTGTAAAACATATCCATCTCAGCGACGCAGAAAGTAAGTAAGAGTGTTGCAGATCGCCTCCTTCAACTGTTCAAAGCTGGTGTTGGCAGCAATGCTCATTCCATCCAGCCTGTCGTGCACCTCCTTGAAGGCTTTAACCGCATTATCCTTTACCTTTTGCACAACCACCCTGATTTTAGACACATCTGACCCTGTTTCTTTTGAAATAGCATGAATAGCATCCACAGTCGACTACATGGCGGACATGAGAGTCTTGATGTCTAAGAGTTGGGAGTCAATGGAGCTGAACTTTTCACTTAGGTCGGCAGTAATGGGAGAGGGCAGAACAACAGACGAAGGCTTGGTTTCCACAAGAGTTTGCTTTGCATCACTTTCACCCATCTTAACCCAGGCACCCTTGACATTCACATACCCCATACTAGAGAAGGCTCTAGAGTTGTAGCACTTGTTGACAGGAACACATGGGTAGTCTGAAAACGGAATTTGATGAGCTTCCAGAATGTGGGTGATGGCCATACCGAAAGGAAGACTGGTTGGATCTTCAGCACTCTCAATCATAAAATTTATGACCCAGGAGGACAACTTGATTTTAAGTTTGGAGATAAGACAGTAGACAAAGAAGGGGTCCCTTTGAGAGAGGGTTGAGAAGAAACCAGTTCTGGGGAGAAGAGTGGTTGCAACAATGTGGGCAAGAACCCTAGTTTCAAAGCTCACATCACTAGGCCCTAATTGATTGGGAAGAGTTTTAGAGTGATTTTCAGCAATACACTATTTAGCCTGGTCAAAGGTGATTTCAAAATTCTCAGGCCAGACATTCTTAAAGAGAATAGGGAAACCAGAGCAACGATAGAGGAAAAGAGAATCGAACAGACCACAATCAAGAACAATGCGTTTACCAAGAATAAGAGTTTCAAGCCTATCAGGTTTACTAGAGCGAAGTTAGCATAAAACATACGGACAAGGGGTTCATACACTTTAGGCGAAGAAATAGAGAGAAATTTTTCCCACCCTTGATACACGAAAAGATCCTTTACCTTGCAGTTGAGGGACTCCATATCATCAAGATCCACAACTCTTCCATGGGCGATGGGCTTGTCCTTGAGAGAGATAAAAAAATCCCTATTTGGGGTGTCCCAGAAATTTAGGTCGGAATCGAGTGAGGCAGAGAAATCGAACTTCGATTTCTTTGGAGTGGAGGAGGCAGGAGGATCTTCCATGGGATGATTACCAGAGGCTTTTTCTCCTAAAAGTTGAGAGTGTTCAGAGTACGCTCCTTGAGAAGAGGCACAACCCTCAGAATGATCAGACCCTAAGTCTACTTGCTCAGGAGGCGCGAAAGAGTGTTTTGCCTTTGAAAGAGTACTTTTTCTGGTAATTTAAGGGGTTTTTAGAAGATTTTGCCTTCGAATAAGAGAGGGTTGGTACAGGTTGAAGAGAGAAGGTGGAGATGAAAGAGACCGAAAAGGCTTAACTTAAAGAGAAGAGATTTGATGGTTGAGTACAGAAAGGGAAAGGGTGTCAGTCGAAGCGACGTGATGATTGGCTTTCCAACTTCGACTGCAAACTGATGGGAAACAAAATAAAAAAGAGAGGGAAAAATGGACTGTATAATTAATGCACTGAAAAGGAGTAATTATGACAAGTTTTTGAAAAATAACAATTCGATCCTAATACTTTTTTGAAAAACAAATGATGCCAAGTAATTTTCTCAAAGAACAAAATCTTTCTTCCAACAATGGTTTAGTAAAAATATCAGCTAATTGAGCATAAGTGCCAACAAAAGCTAATTCTATGTCACCTTTAAGAACATGATCTCTAATAAAATGATGTTTAATGTCTATATGCTTTGCTCTAGAGTGATGCACCGGATTTTTAGAGAGACAAATTGCACTAGAATTATCACAAAAGATTTGTATAGGTTTGAAGAAAAGTTCATAGTTACCTAATTTATGGGACATCCACAGGAGTTGTGCACAACATTGACCAATGGCGATGTACTCAGCTTCAGTATAGTACAAGGCGACTGATGCTTGCTTTTTATTGTTCCAGGATATTAAATCCTTTCCTAGTAAGTGACAAGTGCCACTCGTGATTTTCCTGTCTTCTTTATCGCCAGCTAAATTTGCATCTGAGAAACCTTCTAATTTAAACGAGTTAGAGCGAGGATACCATAATCCATGAGATACTGTGCTAATAAGATATCGAATAATTCTTTTTACAGTAGTTAGATGCGACTCCTTGGGAGCCTACTGAAACCTGGCACATTTACAAACGCTGAACATAATATCTGGTCGACTTGCGGTCAGATACAGTAGTGATCCAATCATTCCTCTGTATTTTATTTCATCAACTGGAGTACCTTGTTCGTCCTTATCCAAATTTGTAGCCGGACTCATAGGAGTGCCAATCGATTTTGCATTGCTCATGCCAAATTTTTGGATCAGCTCCTTTGTATATTTAGTTTGATAGGTGAAGGTTTCGTCTTCAGATTGATGAATTTGAA
The DNA here is from genome assembly GCF_000393655.2 of Nicotiana sylvestris. NCBI lineage: Eukaryota > Viridiplantae > Streptophyta > Magnoliopsida > Solanales > Solanaceae > Nicotiana > Nicotiana sylvestris. The sequence goes on along the minus strand of NC_091062.1, from coordinate 18,706,703 downwards.
GCCCAAGGAAAAATGTGAGTTCACCCATCATGCTCATTTCGAATTCGCTTTGCATGAGGTTTGCAAATTCCTTGCATATAAGAGAGTTAGCACTACCAAAGATAATGTCATCAACATAAATTTGAATGATAAGATTATCTTCTATTGACCATTTAATGAATAGAGTAGTATCAATTTTACCTCTGGTGAACCCATGATCAACAAGGAAGGTACTTAACCTGTCACACCAAGCACGTGGAGCCTGTTTCAGTCCGTATAGGGCCTTAGTAAGCTTGTACACATGATAAGGGAACTTTGAGTCTTCAAAGCCTGGAGGTTGTTTCACAAAAACTTCATCTTCGATGAATCCATTCAGAAAAACGCTTTTGACATCCATTTGAAACAATCTAAATCCCTTAAATAATGCATAAGCTAACAGGATTCGTATAGACTCTAATCGAGCTACTAGGGCAAAGGTTTCATCGTAGTCGACTCCTTGTTGTTGTGAATAGCCTTGAGCAACTAATCTGGCTTTGTTCCTTATGACTTGTCCTTCTTCATTCCATTTGTTCCTGAACACCCATTTTGTTCTGATGACGGATACATTTTCAGGTCGGGGTATCAGCTTCCATACTTGATTCTTGCTGAATTGATCTAGTTCTTCATGCATGGCTTTCACCCAACTTGAATCCTTCAAAGATTCCTCTACCTTTTTTGGCTCCATTTGAGAGATCAAAGCAATATTTACTTTCTTTTTAAAGGCAGCCCTGGTTTTTATTCCTTCGTTTGGATATCTTATGATATATTTCTGGGATATTCAGTTTCATTTCTCCATTCATTTAGTCGAACAGTGCTTGTAGTCGACTCCGTACGTTGTTCTGGAGTGTTATTGCTAACTTGTTCAGTCGACTCAACCACATCTGCGGGATTAGTTGACTACTGTGATTTTCCTTTCTCCTGAACTTCTTGAGTTTAATCTTCGTCACCTGCATTAATGTCGTTCTCGACCAAGGGATTATTTTCATCGAATATAACATGAACAGATTCTTCTACGCATAAAGTACATTTATTAAAGACTCTGAATGATCTGCTATTTAATGAATAACCAAGAAAAATACCTTCATCACTTCTTGGATCAAATTTTCCAAGATTATCCTTACCATTGTTATAAATGAAGCACTTGCTTCCAAATGGATGAAAATAACTGATATTTGGACGTTTACCTTTCCAGAGTTCATAGGGAGTCTTTTTCAGAATAGGCCTTATGAGACAACGGTTGAGAATGTGACATGCAGTGCTCACACCTTCAGCCTAGAAATGATTTGGGAGTGAATGTTCTAATAACATGGTTCTTGCCATGTCTTGAAATGTTCTGTTCTTTCTTTCCACAACTCAATTTTTCTGTGGTGAACGGGGTGCGGAGAAATTGTAGGTGTAACCTTGATTGTTACAGAAATCTTCAAATGCTTTACTTTCAAACTCGCCTCCATGATCACTTTGGATTTTTGAGATCAGATAGCCCTTTTCTCTTTCAATCCTTTTGCAGAAAACTTCAAAATTTCTTAAGGCTCCATCTTTATGAGATAAGAAAATCACCCAAGTAAAGCGTGAAAACTCATCAATAATAACAAAAGCATATTTATTGCCTCCTATGCTAGCAGTTCTAGTAGGTCCAAATAAGTCCATATGAAGTAATTGCAATAGTTTTGAAGTAGACACCATATCTTTGTTTTTGAAATAGTTTCTAGTTTGCTTACCCATCTGACATGCATCACAAATATGAGTTCTAGAGAAATTTAGTTTAGGTAAACCAATAACTAAATCATGCTTAGATAATTTTTCAATCAAATGCATGCTGGCATGTCCTAGTCTTCTGTGCCACAACCAGGGATCATCAGATATAGAAGTTAGGCAAATATGACCATCTATATTTTCAAATCCATCAAATATGTAAACATTTCCGTACCTTTTTTCAGGAAAGAATTATTTTACCTGATTCGTCTTCTATGGCATAGCCTGTTCTCTTAAACTTTACCTCATATCCTAAGTCACAGAGTTGACTTATACTGAGGAGGTTGTAGTTTAGTCCATCAACAAGATATACCTCAGTAATGCCACAGTTGTTGTTAAAAGGAATAGTTCCAATTCCAACTATTTTGCCTCTTGAATCATCTCCAAATTTGACGTTTCCTCCATCAATCATCGTAACCTCCTTGAAAAGATTTTTGTCACCTGTCATATGACTGGAACACGCACTAACTAGGTACCATTTTCCTTTGCGACTTATTCTGTAGTGTTCCTGCTATACATAATAATTACTTTATTTTAGGTACCCAAGCTTTCTTGGGTCCTGGTGAGTTAGTGTTACTAGGTTCAGAATTTTTAAGTTTCCAAACCCATCCAGACATATGATGTTTACGAAATTGACAACCAGAATATTTATGCCCACTTTTGTTACAGTACTGACATTTAGCCGCACACCCGTTTTCAGGTCTTTCATAAGCATTGGAACTAGCTATCACGAGATTAGTTGATTCCGTTCCAGTTGACTTGTAAGTCGACTGGTCCGACCGACTGGTCGATTTAGTTCTGATTGGTTCCTTTCTAGTTGACTTGTAAGTCATCTGGTTTGACCTAACAGAACTGTGACTGGTGGATTTGCGCAGGTTGTTAAGCTGCATTTGCAATTCCTCAAACTCCTCTTGAAGTACATCCTTTTCAATTTCACATACTTCATGTTTGAGTTTCCAGTCTTTGATTTCCATAGTGAGTCTATTAATCTTATTCATCATTTTTGAAACTCTTTTAAGGTGGAATCCAGAATGTCCTACAATTCATTACATCTATCACAGTCATAAGATCTCACCTCGCTAGTTTCTCCTCTTGCCATAAAATAGTTTTCATCGTCTAAATCATCTTCATCTATCCAGCATCCTAAAGTGTTGTTGGTCTCATTTTCTAGGATTGTCGTGAAGCAGAGATTTTCTATTTCTTCATGGTCTGAGTCATCCTCATCGCTCCAGCTTCCAAATGATTTGTTCTTGTTGAATCCTCTAGAGATCTTCCTTTTCAGTTCTGGACACTCCGTTTGGATGTGTCCAAATTTTTCACATTCGTAGCATTTTTCATCATTCTTATCTTGTTCGTTGTATTGCCTAGATCTTCTTGGTAGAAATCTTCCTTTCTTTGTATTTCTATATCTTCTCATCAATCCATCCATGTTTCTAGACATCATAGAAATTTCTTCTTATAGGGCTTCAGGATCATCAATTTCATTTTCAGCCGCTTCAGTAGTGGTTTTGAATGCAACAATTTTCTTTTTCTCCTCTTGATTTGTCTTTTTCAAGTGTGTTCTTTCAAAAGCAATGAGCTCTCCTCGAAGTTCATCATATGATAACTTGTTAAGATCTTGATATTCCAGGGTGACCACTTTTGTCTGCCAAGTGGTTGGTAGACTTCTGAGAATTTTCCTAACCTGATCGCCACTGGTGTAAGGTTTGCCAAAAGCTTTCAAGTCGCTGATTATCTTACTGAACCTGGCAAACATTTCTTCAATGGATTATCCTTCCTTCATTGAGAACAGTTCATAGTCGTGAACTAGCATATTGATGTGAGTTTCCTTTACTTTGCTGGTACCTTCATAGGTAACCTCAAGTTTGTCCCACATCTCATTGGCTGTATCACGGCTAGATATTTTCTCATATTCTTCACCACTTATCGCATTGTGAAGCAGATTTCTTGCCTTGTAATTTATTTGGACAGCTTCCAGTTGTTCTTTTGTGTATGAGTCGATGTCATCAGGGTCAGCGAGTGGTGGAGTGTTGATAGGCAGTGGGTAGTTTCCCTTCTTGATAACTCTCCATACCTTGACGTCGTATGCCTTGGTGAAGATTTCCATTCGCATTTTCAAGTGGGAGAAATGTTGTCCATTGAAGTAAGGTGGCCTTACTTGTAAAGTTCCTTCCTGAAAGAGAGCTCTTATGATAACCTGATTTGCCATGATCTTTTTCTCACAAGCTGTTAAGCAGAAAACAAAAGTGTGAGTCTAGCTCTGATACCAATTGAAAGTACAAGAGAGGGGGAGTGAATTGTGGTAATTAAAGTTAATTATTAATAAGCTAAGTTAAAACTTAAGTAGTCGACTAAATATGGCAATCTTGAAGATATATTAATTCAAGGTAATAGCAGAAAGTAAATGCAGAAATTAAAGACACAAGGAATTTTTATACTGGTTCGGATTCAATGTGAATCCTAATCCAGTCTCCTTGGGTTGCAACGGATTTCTCTTCAAGTAAATGAGTTTTCTTTCGAGTACAGATTTAATGTATGTCGCTCAATTTCTCTAGCACTCGTTTGATACAATGCCTCACTAGTTGTATGCCCTCTTTCTATCCCTGACTTGTTACACAACAGATCTATATAGGCTACTATGCTTATTTGCAGTAGAATGAAGAGAGTTATTTGGTTCGATCAAAGTATACTAAAGATGGAGTTACACTGTGAATTTATACAAGGATGAATGGTGAAGGCTTGTCAACCCAAGGGTTTTGATCCTTGTAAAGAGTTGATTCTTTCCAAGAATAAAGAACTAGCAGTTGCTTCTCTTCGGATCTTTTCCTTCGGCAGATAACGGGTTTGACACGATTCTTCCTTGATTATTGGACCTTCCAATCTTGACCGTTGTCCGGATCTTCTAGCTTTAATTGTTCTTCAGTGATTTGATCTGACTCGTCAATCACAGATTGCGTTGAATCTTTATTCTGTTATGGTAGATTTGATTTCCCAGAATCATGGAGCTAATCCTGATTTGCTGATATAGTATTGTTTCTTTCCTTGTACAACGTAAGTATTTCAGGCAGCTTCCCTTGTGAATGATTTCGTTCCTTGTTCGACATAGCCGTTCCAATAGTTCCTTTTTACTTCTTTGAACTCCTGCACATGCATATTAATTGCATCATTAAAATATGATCTAACACCTCGAACCATTGCCTCAAGTCGGGGATCATTTTCGGCACAACGGCCACAACTGCAACACAAAAACCTTAGATGATGAGAAGATGAGAAGTAAACGAAAGAGATACACTACAAGAAAAGAGGTCTTTAACGATCACTTTTTTACGACAGGAAATTAATCTGGTCGTTATATGTATGCTTATAGTGGCCAATATTTATTTCAGTCATTAAAGTCATTTGTTACTGTATTTTTTACGAGGAAATAATTTTCGGTCCTTCAAATTGTGTCAATCCCCTCATTAAATCTGAACAAAATGAAAAATAAAGCTCTAATTATTCCCTCATTTTTTTCTCAACCAACAGTTCACCATATCCCCCAAATTAATCAAAAAATCCCTACAATCTCTCACTCTAATGTTATCCCAAAACACGTACACCAAATTCAGCAAAGAAGAGGAAGAGAATCACGAACAAATAGGGCACTCGCTACAATTGCCCGCTACTCGATCAGAGACGAAGTTGTTCTCAAGTGATTCACACTGTATATAAGAGCAAAATGCAACAAATAATCACAAAAGATTTAGTCTTCTTGCTGTACATACTTATAATTTGTGTGCTTTGTGGTGAATCTGTGTCAACGTTAATAGCTGTGTTCCGTTTTCCTTCTTGCCAAGCTAAGGTAAACTTAAGTCGCTAAACTTGTAGCTAGAACTATTGTGAAATTGGGTCGTTTTGTTAATCTCTCTGCTTTTCAAATATTGGATTTTTTCTTAGATTACATGTATATTTTTCATATTTATAGTTACATCGACGCCTTTTATGGCGAGTCTTCTTGCAGTACCTCTGCTATTTGTTTGCTTGCTGGAATATTTAGATTTAAGAATCAAACAAGTTTGTAGGGATTAAATTTGCCTCATAATCTGTAACAATATGTGTTTAGATGTGGTGTTCCTTTGATCTTCATCGATTAGTTCCTGAAAAACCTATTCTTTTGACCATTTGTTTTCTAATGTCAGATTGTGAAGCCTCTGCATTTGCTTTTCTAGTGGTAGGCTTTGAAGGTTGTAAAAAATATTTCTTTGATACCTACTGCAATGATCTTTTTTGGAGCATAAGGTTTCATAGCGAGCCACATTTTCTTCTTCATGGTTTCTACATGTGAATAAACAAGTCACAGTTAAAAAGTAAAATGTAAATTTAAAAAAAATAAAAATATCCAATGCTACTTTATTCACACCCAATGCAGAAAAGAATGCATATTTATCTTATTATCGCATTGGTAATAACCGTTAATGTTAAAGAAATTTAAAAAAAATGGTGGCTGGAATAAGATGGTGCTTATATAGATAATGGATTTCACAATGTTTGTGTTGAATCAGAGTCTCTAATCATCATTCAAATGGTCAGGAAAAAATGTGTAATTATGTGGCAAGTCGGTGACTATATGACACACAGAGATGGAATTGCTAATTTTTCTTCTAAACACATGTATACATAATAGAAAAAAACTGGGGTGAAAGAACCAAGGGTATATCAAACTTCAATGTGTCATTAACATTGCCAAGGCATATTGAAAGAGTTTATTGACATTCCGTTTGTGTTGGTTGGAGGAGAAAGGATTAATGACAAGATAAAAGAAGCACATGTTTTAGCAACAGCAAGTGTAATTAATGCCCCTGCTTGTTTGCTTTCCTCCTCAAGGCCATGACTCTTAAAATTTGTTAGCAGTTTTGTTGAGCGCAACAACGATTACAGGAGTCCTTTTAGCATGTTCAGATCTGTTTGTAGTTTTGTTGAGAACATCATCCCATTAACGACTGCACTGTGTTTGGCTGCTGATAATAGGCCAAATTGTATAGTTTGGCCTACGTTCGGGCTCTAACTTAAGGATGTTTTACTGTTGTAAGTGTATAGATAATGAAAAAATTGGCTCTAATGGTGAATTTAGTGTTTCACAGGAGTGCAATAATCAAATGAGGACTTATGATGGTGATCCGGGCAAAAATATGAATTAATGGACGAAAAAAGGAGCAAAAGCTCGTTGGCAGTGGAAAACCACACTAGTGCCGGAATTAGCGTGGCCTTAGCGCGCCCGCGCTAGTCCAGCAGTCCAAAACAGTATGAAACCCCAATAGCGCGGGCAGTAGCGCGGACTTAGCGCGCCCAATTTTAAAAGGGCAAGTTCGGAAGTACAAGCAAATCTACACAAACTATAAAAAGCTTAACATTTCCAAGAAATAAGAGGAGTTCGAGTTTTGAGAACAAGGAAGAGAGGTAAGGAGGAAACTTGAAAAACATAATTTCTCATCTCTCTAAATTGTTCTTCCATCAATGACTATGAATTCTTGTGTTGTTTTAATTATTGTCACGACCCATTTCCACAACAGGTCATGATGGCGCCCAACTACCTTGCCGAGCAAGCCAATTGCGGAAAACATTTCTAAGTTTATCAATATCAACATTTAAGAAGGGAATAAGCATCCCAAAAGGGGTTTCCAGAACCCGAAACAGCAATCAAGTGGAGACATACTATTACAACCTAAAAACTAGTCGACTAAAGTGTGTGCCAGAACCTGGTGTCACAGCTACGGGCAACTAGTAGAGAATATACAAAATGAATAATATACTATCCTACTGTCTGAATCAGGATAGACAGAAAGCAAAAGTACAGAGATGACTTATTCGGCTGCAGATCGTCAATGAAAGGAGGCAGCTCACCGTAGAAGTCCAAGGTATCTCACTGAGGCGCGCCCGAATAGTAACCAGATCCACCTGCCTCAGATCATGTACATTTAAGTACATAAGTGTAGCATAAGTACATAAACATCATGTACCCAGTAAGTATCCCGCCTAACCTCGAAGAAGTAGAGACGAGAGGTCGACTTGATACTTACTAAGGTCAAATAATATGTGAGATTATTTATAAGCATGGAAGCTACTAGTATTAACAAGTTCAAGGCAAGAGAGATGAGTCATGTCTTTAAAGTATCATCATTTTTACAATTTCATGCTCAATGTCTAATAACTAGCAGTGTGAGTACAAGTTTCCACATAAGAATCATGTGCACATTATATCGAGGCGACGACCCGAACCAACATAATGAAATGTGCACTTGCCGAGGGTCGACGACGCGCCTATAGATGCATCTATTTATACCGAGGCGATCGGCCCGATCCAAAAATAACAAGCAAGCATCCAGAATGCATACGAAGGCAATACATATTAAATTATGCCATACAAGCATTCAACAAGTGTACAAGTTTACTTTTATTTTTCCTTCTAGCCTTTAATATATACTAGGCAATCACATTAGCATGATAAAATATAGATATTCATAGATATAGCATGATATGGGTCCTAAACTACCCGGACAATCAATATAGTGATAGCTACGTACGGACTCTCATCACCTTGTGCGTACGTAGCCCCCGCATTTAGCAACAATTATACATTTTTATTAATCCTAGGGGGACATTTCCCTCTCACAAAGTTAGAAAGGAGACTCACCTTACTCCGAAGCATTCCTTCAATAACAAGAATAGGCTCCAACCTTAATTCGAAGCCGAACGAGCACCAACTAGTTAAATAAAGTAAGAGCTAGTCAATACGTGCTCACAAAGTTGAATTCCAACTAATTAAATGATTTCCTAACTTTTCCCGCAAGTTTTCTAAATTCCGACTCCGGCCCACGTGCCCGGATTCCTAGATTTTTCGAAGGAAAATATTTTCCATAACCTAAGGATTACTAATATGTAAATTTTAGTTCATTACATAGCTAATTAGGTGGTTAAATCATAATTTTATCAAAACCCTAGGTCTAGCTCTAACCCTTGATTTTATTTGATTATTAGTGTTAAATATATGTAATATTCAAGTATTTAAGCTAAGAGTGAGTGGGAATTACTTACCTTGTGATGTTATGTTGAAACCCTCTCTTTGAAAGCTCCAAAATCGCCCAAATATGGAGGAAATGGGAGATAAATGCACTTGAGCCCGTATTAAATGAGCTCACTGCCCCTATGATTTCCGTTTCTGCGGTTTGGGGACGGCTTCTGCGGTCCCACAGCTACGAACAAAAGGCCGCATATGCGGTTTTGGGCAAAGAGAGGTCTACCGCTTCTGCGGTCTGGGGGCCGCATAAGTGGATCCGCTTTTGCGGTTTTCCCCCTGGACGGCCTGGCCGCTTCTGCGGTGATATGAACGCTTCTACGGTCTCCGCTTCTACGGTCTCCGCTTCTGCGGTCCAAGAGCCGCAGAAGCAATAGAAGTTATTCCTTTTCAAAACCCAACTTCGCTCGAACCTCGACCATTTGACGCTCAGGGCTCCCGAGCCCCGCCCGAACATATCGACAAGTCTGAAATCACGAGACGGACCTAGTTGAACCCTCGAAACACCCAAAACACTGCTAAATCAAAGAATCGAACCCCAAAACCAATTGGTTCAACTTAATGAACTTCAAGTTCTTTATTTCCTATCAACGGGTCAAAACATCCTTAAACTATTTGGATTGACACCAAATTTTACGGGTAGGTATTATATGATATTTCGGAGTTGTACCAAGTTTCGGAACCAGAATTCGAACCCGATACCTAGGTTTTTAATAAATACTTAGATTCTTTAATTCCTTAAAACTTTGATTTAACAATTTTACATAAAAATTTCGTACTCGGGTAGGGACCTCTGAATTAGATTCCGGGCATACGCCCAGGTCCCATATTTTCCCACGGACCTTCCAAGACCGTCAAATCATGAATCTGGGTCCGTTTCCCAAGAAAGTTGACCAAAGTCAAACTTGGCCTTTTAAGAAAATCTTAAAGGAATAATTGGTTTTATTTTCACTCAAAACTCTTCTAACTTCCGAACTGATCGCCCCCGCAAGTTGTAATTTAGCTAAGGAAAGCATAGGAAGTTTTATTTAAGGGAACGGGGTTTCAAATAGTAAAACGACCAGTCGGGTCGTTACAGTTATTGTTATGAGTAGCTAAATACTTTAATCTAAGGTTTTGGTGAACCCCGTTGGGGATGTATTGGTTGTTATATTAATATAGTTTCGAATTGGTTGTTAATCTCTATTTGTTCAACTACGTTTTGATTGTGGTTAACTGAAAGGATCCTCAATTATCTGTTCCTATTTATTATGTATCTGCTTGAGAGAGAGTGCATATTTAAGTAGTTGTTTGAACAACATCACTCCCGGAGTATAGACGAGAGTCATAACCGAGGGTTTAGAGGTTGGATTAGAGATAACGATACCTAAGGTGCAATCTAAGTGAACTGTAATGTGAATAGTGTGTCTAGTAAATTATCATAATTGCTTGAGAGAGATTTATGGTAGCTGGAGAGTTCATGATTGATAGAGGCAACTAAGTCAAGCTATACGAAATATACAACCAAGAAAATCAACAGCGGATAAAACCATTACCTTAGACCTTATTCCAATTGTTTACAAATCAAGCTTAGTTAACTTTCAGCTGTTTATTTATTTTCAGCTATAGTTGTTAGAAATATCATCAATTGTTAGTTACAACATTTGGGGAAGTTGATTCTACAGAATTTAGTAAGTCCAACAATAGTAATTGATAGGTTAATTCTATGTGGTTCGACTCTGGGCAAGTTATATTTGCAACGTCCGTGTGTCTTTTTATAAGGCATAGTTTGACGTTATCAGCTGCAGCAAAGACTCTTGTGCAAAATACAAATCTGCTTTAGTTGGTACTATTACAGCTTGTTTGGATGGTTGTTACGTATCATTTCATAATGTATCGTATCGTATTGTATTGTATTGTACTGTATCGTTTGATGAATACAATATTTGGATGGATTGCATCATTTTATCGTCGTCTCATGGTATCATGCACCAGTAATATAATGAATAAACTTGCAATATTATAAAGAAAAATTATGATACGGTATATTAAAAGGTAGGGTAAATGATAAAATAAAATTATTTAATACTAATGAAGGGTGAGATTGAGAGAAAAACCCAAGGAAACGACGCGACCACACAAAATCGATCGTTACATAAAGTGGCACATTTCATCCTTACATAACTACGGATTTAACGATACAATACAATAAAATTTAAGTAACAATCAAAATAAATATAATATTTAAAGTAACAATACGATATGATACAATAGGTAACAACTATCCAAACAAGCTGTTAAGGTTTTGCACTTTTAGGCTTGAAACTTCCCATAGGCTGATTTATTTAGAATTTGTTGTTTCAGAAATTGAATGGAGTAGAATGAGACTAGTTTTTCAAGCTGGAAAAATTTCAGGGATGTACTGTCAATAAAATGAGTCAAGATGGTGTAGGTTTTCTACCTTTTCATATACATTGGAGTTGAGTTAGCTCCATATACAAAAAGGTGTCTATCCGTGAAGTATATTCCATAGCTGCACGTGTAAAAAGTGGACTAGTTTGAGTAATGTAGAATAGTATTAGTTCTATTCTAGTTTTTATGCAGAAAATTAGTGGTAAAACATTGGTAGTTGATTATGCTTATTCAATTTCAGTTTCAACCGATTTAATTAGGGGTTGATTAAACAAGAAATTCATGGCATGATGTTGTACTTTTTAAATAAAAAATTATTGCCCTTTGTTATTGTAAATAATTAGTATAAAAGAAAAAACTTCTTTGACTAGTTCTCTGAAAAGTTCTTTGCTGTTTAATTTAATGAATTGAAGTATTGTTTTCTTATCTTAGCTAGAAGATGTGTTCTGGCCAAATAAAGTTGAGTTATATTTTTTAATTAGTCCTTTAATTTTAATTGTTATATGATCATTGTTTTGTTTCCAGGTATTCATTATTGTAAAAGTTATTTGTAACGATCCGACCGGTCGTTTTGAGCTTTTGCACTTTGATCGCCAGTTCTCGGGCATGACTTGCCACGTATGATGTATTATGACTGATGTAGATCGTTGGTTTTGGTTTTCGCGGAAATAAGTATGATTTGAGTTTAATATCACTATGGTATTGTGGCATCAATAGAGTAAAAGTGTTATGAGTTATTGAGTGTATCTTGATCTATGGCTTCGAGCCAAGTGGGGGAGTCTGCTGTGAGTATTTGATTGCACGATTAGGTGCTGTGTTGATTCCAGTTTGAGGTGTGCGAGTGAATTAGCTATGACTTGCGGAAATTGAGACCGAGAATGGATCTAGTAAAGGAAAATTTCGACAAAGGTTATATTATGCTTCATAGAGTAAGAAAAAAATCATGGGATGTCTTAAGTGGTTGTTGGTAAAGAATGCTCGGTGCATAGAGCAGGAAGTTTCTTGGTGGTATTGGGATAAGGTTACGTTCTGCAGTGTCGGAGTGCCAGTGAGGCATGGGTTGTTCGGTTTCTTTGATTAGACTAATTGCGATTTGAGGAGAGTGGATGACCTGCGAGGATGGTTCTAATATGTTCAAGATTCTGCATATATCAATTGGGAAATTTGGAGTTGCATGTGTGGTTAGAAACTTGGTTTCATTGGAGGATATCGAGACTTGTAGTATTTTCTATAAATTATGGGCTTCTATGTATCAGTATTAGGAAGGTAAAGGTAACAAATTTAGATTCGTAGGGAGTCTCTTTAGAGAAGTATTGTTGGAATGTGGTACTTTTGGGAATATTTAAGGGAGTATTCAGCGGCTTATGGGTTTCAGACAGTGTGGCTTTATGCTTGGGTTCCGTGTGGTAAGTCGGGGTTGAAGAACTGTAATGTAATAGCAAGAATGAGTACCGAGTTAAAGGTAAATCAGAAGGGAATTCGGATAGCTTGGTAGTGGGCCTAGTTGGTATGGTAGAGATATGATTATCTCTTTGGATGTTTACGAGATAATGAGTTTCTACATGTGTTTTGCGGCAGTTCTCTTGGGTTTTAGTGACCTGCATAGTTCGTTCAAGTTAGAAGGATTCAGTCCTGACGATTTAGATTTGTGCAAATGGAATTCGGAGAGTACTAGATGGGTTCTACCACAGTTAGAGAGGTATATTTTTCATATTGGCGTGAGGAGCATGGGATGTATAGTGATTGTCTTCTAAAGGGGACTAATGGAAAGTTCTTGACTGGTTGAGTACGTAGATGTTTGTGGTTCAGAAGGGATATGAATTTCTCGCGGTTATCCTAGAGTGGTACGGTTTATGCGGTATGTTGGGTAAGATTGAGATTTGCATGTGTAAGGTCCCAGTTCAGATTTGGATGGAAGGTCATAAATTCTTAAGCAGCGCGTGTAGTTTCAGATAATTAGAGAAATGAACTTCAGATGATTTGAGAAGGGATCTCTAGATGATTAAGGAAATGGTAATGCTAATGCTAATTGAGGTAATTTGACGAGGGTATATGTTCCAAAAAGAGGCAACGTGATTGAGTTGATGGTACTTCGGTAGTATTGCAGCACTCCTCGTCAGGTTAGCTACTGATATTCGAGTTTGCTTGGCAGCACCGAAGAATCTTAGAGTATCTACCGTGGGATGATTGGGTACTATAGGTGAGTTATATATGAGAGTGGCAGAATTGGGATCAGATATGGTAATTCGTATGATTTATGGACTTGGAGACCAGGAGTTCTCCTATACAGGTTAGCTTGTGGTTGTGGATGGCAAAATGTGGGTAAGTTAGTCAGATATTAGTATGTACTATGATTCAGTCATTGTGGACCTTTGAAGGATTATTTATCTGTTGTGTGTAACTGGAGTTGATGTGTGGTCTATTGGTAGACCTATATGGATATGTGTCCGACATCGAGACGATTTTGTTGACTTCGAGTTGTTGTTGGCGAAGGATGCGTTGATTCAGTTGTGTTGAGCTATTAGCAATTAAGGGGATCTATGAGTTACTTTTCTGTGTTGTTAGACGTTACGATTTGTTGGTTAGAGGTACCTATGGTGCGGTTCTATCGGAGTTTCATAATAGAAGTCGAGCGAGAAGAGTAATTGGGAGTTTCTCGGTGAATGGCGTGTCGGTTATGTCCTATCGGGTTTGTATAGTGTATGTCATTGTTTCACCGTGGGTGTAATGATTTGCTTTGGTTCCAGACATCAATTGAGCCTGGTTGTCGATTTCGAGCATAGTGACTTGAAGTGTTTTACATGGAGCAGTGTTTGGATAGGATCGCGCGTTGTAGCGAAGCTATGTGGAAAAAAATGACCTGGCGGGTTAGATTCGTGTATTCTATTTCTATGATGTGAGACGAGTTCTCAGCCTTGTGTTGTGGTGGTACTGGTGAGCTTGAGGTACAACTCTTTCATTTGAGTCATTTTCATGATTTGAGTATGTTCGGGTCGTTGCTTAGTGGTGCGTATATTATGCTAGATGTGCCTTAGGCCCCTGTTGATGTGTCATGTCACCAGAGTGGTGTGTTGGATTAGAGGAGATCGTTGGGATCATTAATGAGTACGAACAAATTTGATTTCAGCATGTTGGAAGGATCATATCTAGGTTCGGCTTAAAAAAAATTGTTATGGTAATTGCCAGAGGAGAAATGGCTTCATGAATGGTTGATCTGAGGAATGGTTATGGTTTACTGTGTGTTTCATTTATCGTTGGTAGAATATGAAAGTGTTGGAATGAGACTTTAGCTGATAAGAGGTTTTCTATCGGTATTTGATTGTTGTGGGCTGCTGCTGTGAATGGAAGTTAACACTGCATGTGTTTGAGTTATGTGGTATATTATATAATTGCACCTGAGGTTGCAGGCATGGGCTATTATAGCTGGTTCGGGCCTATTCAGTATATGAGTGTGAGGTTTTGATCGTATTGAGGGTTTCAGAAGTAAAAATGTGGTTCTATGATTCATGGGCTAGATTGGGTTGTGTAATTTCAGTTTCTATGTGTTATCTGACCTATACGAGATAGGGTGACGTGGGATCACCCCCGGGTATATGCATGGTACGGTTATTCAGCGATTGGTTGACTTTTAGAACAACTCTGGGTACGTTCGAGGACGAACGTGTGTTTAAGTCGGGGAGGATGTAATGATCCGACCGGTCGTTTTGAGCTTTTGCACTTTGATCGCCAGTTCTCGGTTATGACTTGCCCCGTATGATGTATTATGACTGACACAGATCGTTGGTCTTGGTTTTCGCAAAAATAGGTATGAATTAGAAAGAACAGTCTCAGTTGAAAGCTTTGAATTTGAAAGATCTGACCAAGAGTTGACTTATTTGTATATAAGCTTGGATCGGAATTTTTATGATTTGGTTAGCTTCGTTGGGTGATTTATGACTTAGGAGCGTGATCGGAATTGGTTTTGGAGGTCCGATGTAGAATTAGGCTTGAATTGGCAAAGTTAGTATTTTGGCGAATTCCGGTTGATAAGCGAGATTTTGATATAGGGGTCGGAATATAATTCCGAGAGTTGCAGTAGATTTGGGATGTGTGTGCAAAATTTCAGGTCATTCGGATAGAGTTTGATTGGGGGTTTTATTAAAAACAGAATTTTGAAGTTCTTGAAATTTCTTAAGCTTGAATCCTATGCAAATTTGGTGTTTTAATGTTATTTTGAGCGTTCCGAAGGTTGTAAAAAGTTTGAATAATGTTATGGGATATGTTGGCATGTTTGGTTGAGGTCATAAGGGCCTCGGGTGTATTTCGGGGTGGTTTCGGATCATTTCGGGTTGTTTTGCAATAGCTGAAGCTGGTATCTGGTATTGTTCTTCGCGTTCGCGAAGAAGGATTTAGCTTCTGAGACTTTTGTTCTTCATGTTCGCGAAGAAGGATTTGGCTTCTGAGATTTTGTTCTTCGAGTTCACGAAGAAGGATTTGGCTTCTGGGATTTTATTCTTCGCGTTCGCGAAGAGTGCCTCGCGTTCGCGATGAAGAAGAAATTCTGTTGCACAGGTCTTACTTCGGAGGCGCCTATCTCTCAATCTACAATGAATTTGGAGATGATTCAAAAACAAATGTTGTAGCTCTTTGAATCTAGTTTCCAGAAACATATTATATTAGTGATTTGGAGTTGTGTGCAAAAAGTATGATCGTTATACTAGAGGCTGTCCGAGCAGAGTTTGGAAAATAAGTTTTTGGAATGTTGTTCTTCGCGAATGCGAGAGGAGGACCGTGAAAGCGAAGAACAAATTCCTGGGCAGCAGAATAAAGTCCAAACTCGTCTCACTCTTCCATTTTTGGACCAAGGGAGCTCGGGTGAGGCGATTTTTCGAGAGATTTTCAAGAAAAACATCGGGGTAAGTGTTCTTAGCTCAATTTTGGTTAGATTACCTGAATCCATGTCATTTTTAACATGTAATTGGTGATTTTAAATTGGAAAAAGTTTGAGAACCCTCTTGGATATATTTGAGGATTTGAGGGTTGAATTGTTATCGGAAATTAGTAATTTTGGTATGGTTACGCTCGTGGTTGAATGGGTTGTCAGCTTTTATGAGTTTCGTCGGATTTCGAGACGTGGGCCCCATGGGCAATTTTGAGTTAAATTTCGGATTTTGTTGAAAAATTTATATTTTCATATAGAATTAATTCCTATAATTAGTATTGACTGAATTAAATTAACTGTGACCAGATTCGGGTCGATTGGAGACCGATACACAGTCCCAAAAAATCCCAAAATTGCTTAAGACAAAAAATTTGGTGAAGGTAAACATTTGTTGTTTTCTATTCAAGTTTTTAGTATTGTATTTTATGTAAAAATCTATGTTTTAATTGGTTGTTAAAGTGTAGTTTAGTTGTCTTAAATTTTGTAGATTAATTGTAGTTGATATTATATACAGTTTATTTATTGTAGTTATTTTGTAGTCATGTAGATTAGCTGTTTTAATTTTGTGTATAAATTGTAGTTTCTTTATCTACAGTTTTATAAATGTACTTACAAATGTAGTTATTTTGTAGTCATTCTGTAGTTCTTACTGTTTTTTTTTTTTTTTTGAAGAATTATGTAGGTATTATGTAGATCAATGCTTATTTTTTATGCAATTCACTAATGTGAAATAATTTTTATTTTGTGCAGAATGGATATTATTTTTCCCCACATAAGGTTGATTACGGGGTGCTTAGATTCCACACTTTGTGTGATCCTAGCATTCCTAGCCAGATAAAACAATTATTGACTCCAAATGCTTTAACTCTTTTTAAAAACACTTGTTTTCTTATTGTGTTGCCTTTAAAAATCTATATTTTAATTGGTTGTTAAATTGTAGTTTAATAGTCTTAATTTTGTAGATTAATTGTAGTTGATATTATCTACAGTTTATATTTGTAGTTATTTTGTAGTCATGTAGATTAGCTGTGTTAATTTTGTGTATAAATTGTAGGTGCTATTATCTACAACTTATAAATGTAGTTATTTTGTAGTCATGTCGATTAGTTGTCTTGATTTTGTAGATTAATTGTAGTTGCTATTTTCTATATTTTTACAAATGTTGTTATTTTGTAATTCTTACTGTTTTTTTTTTTTTGTTTGAAGAATTATGTAGGTATTATGTAGATTAATGCTTATATTTTTATGCTAATGTGAAATAATTTTTGTTTTGTGTAGAATGGACATTATTTTGCACCACATAAGTGAGGTTACAGGCAGGCTAGCAAGGAGGAAGGGTGCTCCCGCTTTGAATGAGAAGACTAGATTGTATAGAAAGAAGAAATAGTCTACTGTTTTCCTAATTTAGTTGCTGCAAATTTGTAGTTGAAGGATAAGGATCTACTTTTGTGGAAACAATCTATCAGCTTATTGTGTTTAATTTTGTAGTTGTATATGTTCATCATTTTTATGAAATACCTTCAAGTTCTAGGTAATAATCGTATATAACTATATTAGCTTATTGTGTTTAATTTTGTAGTTGTATATGTTCATCATGTTTATGAAATACCTTCAAGTTCTAGGTAATAACCGTATATAACTGCCAGATGTAGTTAGAGTAAACAACAAACATACTAAATAGATACTACAATCATAGAAATATATTATCCACAAGTTATCTACATACCATCTACAATTTATTACCAAACTACAATAATTAACAATAATTAAACTACAATAGAGCTGCTATGGTGAAGAACAGATATTTAGCTTCAATTTGTTGCTGATGAATATAGAACTTTGTTGATTTTAGATTAAACAACAAACATAACAAATAGATACTACAATCATCTAAATAAATTATCCACATGTTGTCTACTTACCATGTACAACTTATTACCAAACTACAATTTCACTACAAATAAACTATTTTTTACCTACAATCTAGAAACGCATTAGATTACAATTACATTTTTTAATGTGAACAGTTATGTAGAGAATAAATATACCAATTTAATTACAGATATTAATTAGAAATATTTAGATACCTGCCACTTTGCATAAAACCATATTAAAGACACATAATCAAATTGTAGTTTACTTCATAATGATTTTTCAAACTTAAACGATTACACAAAGAAGCTCATAGCTTTAACTCTCTAAGAGTTAGTTTGAACAAATCTATTAACTACATGATATTTATTTCTTATTTGGCGCATTCTTGCATGTTCTTAATTTGTTGCTGATGAATATAGAACTTTGTTGAAGCTCTTCGTCCCTTTTGTTTATTCTAATTGTAGGCAATGTAGCTTAAGGAAATCCATACTTCCGTTTCAGAAATTGGTGTTGGGCAGTAGAATCATTCACTCCCAACATTTCTTTCTTGAATTGTAGCATACCCACTTTTACTTTTGCCTTTTTCACTTTAATATCCATAATTAAAGCATACCCCAATTATGTCATGTTTCCACTTTAACACACACAAAAGCTAGATCAATTCCTTCCTTTTTTGGGGTGATTGACGGGTGGGAGGGCTTTGGTACATAGATTGAAAAAATAATATGGACTAGGGGTGTAATATAACTAATATGAACATTTTTTGTAATATAGTATCAAATATGGTATAGGAATGAAAATCATTCTTAGAATAGCCCAGTCATTTACGGTATGTTGGTGTCCAACAATCTACTGCTTTGGGCTGTTATAAAATGGTACAAAGAATATGACCGTTTTCAAAGAATACCACATATATTAAAGATCGTATTTGCTATATTTTCAAGAGATATTATAGTGGTCGAAACATTGTATAGTATTCAAATCTGATGGAGTAGTATTGATTTTAAGGTATATTTATATTCCTATACAAAATATTAGAGTACTATTAATTGATTAAAGGTTAAGAATGTCATCCACTTTTTATGGGCATTTTAGTCATGTTTGACGTTAGGAGCTTCCTATTTTTAGTATAATATGATATGATTTATCGTGGTTGTGATACTTTAGAAAGCTTACATATGTAACCTCTATTTGCTTTTACTTCAGATTTTTCAATTTGAATTAAGGATTTAAAAGCCGATACGATGATTATTATCGATTTTGCTTTAGAATACATTTGTACTACGTACAAGTTGAAGTATTTGCTTATTTGTTGACTTGTTGAATAAATGGTTACTTCTAGCTAATACATATATTTTAATCTTATATACATATATATTACACATGAACTAAATTATGGCACCTGATAAGAAATGGATGGAACTTGTGACTTGGTAATGCTTACAAGTTTGGGGTGGACAACTTTTTGGATTTTGCTTTTATAAGATTAAGTGAACCGCGTGTAATATGTTGTCCATGTATCAAATGTTGTAATACATCTTCGGGAACACGTGAGATGGTTAAGTCATATTTAATAGTATATGGAATAATTCAAAATTATACTTTTTAGTATCACCAAGGGAAAAAGTTAGGTGAGCCACAATCAAATTCAGAAGATGTAGAAGATGATGACATTGAAGAAGCTGATGGTGAGGATGAAATATATGGGATCCTAAGAGATTTATACCCTAATTTTGTTGCAGACAATACGAACAATGATGGTGATGATTTTCTTGAGGAACCAAATGTTGAAGCAAAAAAATTCTATAGGCTTTTAAAGGATATTGATCAACCATTGTACCAAAATTCAAAAGTTTCTATACTTTCTACTATGGTTAAATTGCTTCATATCAAAAGTATTGGGCGTTGGAGTCATGAGTCATTTACAATGTTGTTGAGGATATTGAAGGAAGATCTATTGCCTGACGAATCAAGCTTGCCAGATTCATATTATGAGGCAAAGAAAATAATTCGGGATCTTGGACTTTCTTACAGGAAGATTGATGCGTGCAAGAATAATTGCATGTTATATTGGAAGGATGACAAGTTTCTTGAATCTTGCAAAGTTTGTGGAGCATCTAGATGGAAAGAGGATAAGCATAATGAAGAAATTAAATTTAAGAGTGGGAAAAAGATAGCGCACAAGATTTTACGTTATTTTCCGTTAAAGTCAAGACTCCAAAGATTGTTTATGTCCTCAAAGATATCATCTTTAATGACATGGCATCATGACAAAAGAGTTGATGATGGAATAATGAGGCATCCGGCTGACTCAATGGCATGGAAAAAATTTGTTGACTTGCTTTTAAATTGAATTATGTCTCCGAGGCCTTGAAACCTCATTTAGAGTTGTTTCTGTGACGACCCGGTCAGTCGTCTCATGAGTTACCGCTCCGCTTTTTCCCCATTTCTGCTTCTTTATGCTTCGTTATCCGTGTCTTATGTGATCGAGTTGGTTAGATTGTATTCGGAGTGAATTTGGTAAGGAAATGAGACACTTAGTCTCTTTAAGGAAGGTTTAGTTTGGAAAGGTCAACCGGATGTTGACTTATGTGTTAGAGAGCTCGAATGTGTATTCGGAGTGATTTGTATAACATTGGTTACCATCTTTTCATTCACTTTTCATATTGTGTCACATAAATCTCTCCATAATAATTCAATCAATGGTAACGGTCTCTAAGTTGATTGTCAATAAGTTGTTTTTGGACCAAAATTAACTTTTTGTCGATTTTAACCCTTGATGTTATCACTTGTATGTCGCGTAAAGTCGAAAACAATACTATATCTGCTCAATTCTAAGCAAGTGAAATTAGTAACAATTTTGCAGCTACGGGAGCAGGAACTATTAGTAACTAAAAAGTAATATTATGGGATCATTAAAGCACCTTGCTTATAGTTTAAGACTAGCAGTCACATCCTAAAGCAAATAACCAAAAGATAATATTCAGCTAAACTTAACATCACTTGTTGTAATCATCAAGAAAACAAAATAATACTTGCACGGCTAGCTTAGAGATGTTGACGAGTAACAGTCTCAGTGAATTCAATAAAACAAGGATTTTAGATAATATACTGTCTTAACTATAATCCATTTACAAATTCAGTTGCACTCAGTTCCGTCAAAGTTTGACGAGTACTCTCTTTAGTTTGTACACACATGAACGTTCAGCCATCTGTCACCCAAAAAAACAAAAAACAACACACATGTTATACAAATAGTGCTGAAAAGTTTTTAATTAACAAATACTTGATGTAAGACGGCAGACATACGTAAAATGAAACTACTTACTTTCATTATTTCATCAAATAGGTTCCTGTTGTTTCCATCCACTTCTCTCTTGCCATTGTAAAACAGATTAACCAAAACATCGTTTATCCTAGGTGCGAGATGCTTGCCCTCTTTCATAGGCAATCGAGCACTGTGGAGTTCATTAAAGAGCATAATTTCATCCACCCGGTTAAGTATCTCAAATCTAAAGCCTATAGGATCCTGTAAACGCAAAAAACACAAAGCTCAATACATAGAAACAATATGCTCTTACGCTATAACTATCACAACCACCAACGGATTTTAAGAAGTCGTAGAGGAGAGATCAATGCTCTACTCCTAAACAAGCCATAGGAGTTCCATTAAATACCTTGTCCATGTTTCCATCCTGATTATTGGACCCATTTGGATCTCCACCAACAAGCTTGGCAATTAGGCGTTTATTTCCTAGATCCGAGGCAAAAATGATAATAGTCCTCCGAAAATCTAAAACAGTCCCATCATTGTCGGACAACAGACCATCATCCAGAATGGAGATAATATCAGTAAAAGCAGATTGATGTGCCAATTGTAGGTTAAAAACCACTATGACACTGAAGGGTCTCATCAAAATAGCGTTCTTCAGCAAGAGACCAGGTTCATTATCAAATGTGCATCTGAATCAAATTATCAGATTTAACAGCCTAAGAAGCTAAATCAAATAATACACATGATCACAGAAATATATCCTACCTGAGAAAAGAGTTTGGGCGAGTGCAGGTAGACAAATCCACTTCAACCAACATTGTTGTCCCATCATCTGCAACTAAGTACTTTGAAAGGTCATCCACAAGCTGTCTTCGGCCCATACTTGTTAGTCCTATGAAAAGGAAAGATGTAACTTGTTGACAATGCTTGTCCTTGAGATGATCGTGATTGGTATCAATGCACTTGAACAGAGCCTTTGCGACCGTCTGGACCGGTGCAACTTGATCAAGCAATTTACTTCGCATTTTGGAAAACATAGCCCCAGGCATGTACCTAGCCCTCTTGACCCTCTCATGCACAACATCCCCCACACCATGTGAATCCATAAAGTACTCAAGTGGCACCTGAAACAATTTTCAACTATGACAAATAAAATATAAAGAAAATGTGAAAACCCAATCTTGCTTTGCAAACAATGCCAACAACGCATACCTGCTCTTTCCAATCTTTGGGTCCGCCCAACAAATGATCTACCATAGCAAGCAATTCCAGTAAACTACTCATAATGCAAGAAAGTCTGGCATCATGCGTTGAGCCCAACAACTTCACAAGATCAAAGTAACCTATGCTTAGTTTGTATATATGCTTAGCTTGTTCTTTTTCAAACTGGTAGAGGATCCTCGAGCTTCCCAAGGGTGCTTTGAGCGTATTAAAATCATGGGCAACTGTCATATTACTTAATTTTTTAGTTCTGAAGGACAACTCATTGGTACCAACCAACTCATCAATGTATACTACAGAGTCTCTATCCACATTGCTCAACTTGGAGACTAACTCTTCCACAAAATGCCTAAGTACATGACCACCTTCCTGGCAAAGAAAGAAAAAAACATAACGAGTGCAATATGAGATGAATCAATGGAGATGGTGAACGGCAGAAGACACGCTTCTAAGCAACATTCTAACAAACAACGAAAAATCAGTTTCCTCTCCTAGGCAAATGTTTTAGGCTAAACATAAAAATAGAAACTTAATCAATTAGTTCAAAACTGAAAACTGACACATCAAGACACTGGATGCAATAATTAACAATATCACATACAAACATATGTGCTTTTACAATTTAAGTCATTTGTAGCCATTTATCGGACTTGCAGTTACAGAATGGTAAAACGGTATGAAATAATCGGACAGAAACACAGTACACCCAGCTGTCTACCCACCAGGTATGCTGTTATCCAGTGACAAAGTTTGGCGGACCTCTAAAACAAAATAAAGTTGAGAAAAGTCCACAAGGCCGAGAAAAATCCTTCTTACCTAAGTTTAGGCATCTGTACGTTCCGCGATTAACCTCACTACCCATTAATTTCAAGCAAATAATGAGCATAGATACCTCTTAACATCACGTAAACATTCCTCCAAACATATCAAAACATAGATGCAAATTGGCTGCAAATACAATCCTACCCTAGTTACTGTAAGCACGTGATTTTTGTCCTATATGAGAATTACTCCCAAAAAATTCAAAAATAAAATAATTTTTCTTGGTGTGCAATTTTGTGATATTTTGTGATATTTTTGAATAATTATTTGTATTTGTCTGTGTATGTTTATTTGTTAAATTAATAAAAATACAAAAATATGTCGCATTTTGCATGTAGGATTTAATTCTACAATTGTTAGTAATTAAGTTTGTTTTACAAAAAAAATAAAAATTACAAAAATATGCATCGTTTGTATTTTTAGCATTTAATGTCCAAATATACAATTTTATGCTTAATTATTACTTAATTGTGCGTTAATTATTATTGGGAGTTAATTTGCGCTTTTATAACTTAATTTAGTTCTTAATAATAAGTTAAGTATTTTTATAATTTAGTTTTAGAAAAATAAAAGAAGAAAAGAGAGCAAAAATATAAAGAAAGTCGGAATTGGGCCTCTTCTTCGATTTCAAGCCACAGGCCCAAAAAATGGCCCAATCTTCCCTACGACCCAGTCCATTTCGAACTGGGTCGACCCAGTCCATAACCCAAAAGACCCAAACCCCTTTTGTCTTACATTTTACAACACAAAACAAAAGAAAAAAGAAGAAAAAACCCCCTAGACTTAAGCCATCCCCCCCCCCTCCTATCTTCATCTTCTCCAACCTCCAAGCCCCACCTCCCATGGCTGCCCTTCCTCACGCCTCCACCACCTCAATACACACACACACGACATTCTCCATCGTCCCATCGACCCCAACACGAGCAGCCATGGCTGCTTCCCCCCCCCCCCCCCGTTTCCCGTTGTCGAAACCAAACGACCATTGGAGTAGCTTCACGTCCGCCATTGTTGCTGCATTTTCTTCCAGTCGTTGCAGCTGCTACTGCTGTTCCTTCGTCATCCATGGAGGTCCTTCTGCTTCCATCTTCTCAACCTCAAGTCCAAACGACCAAGCTGCTCCGTTCTCCAAAACGCAGCAATGAGAGCTGCTCGAAACCAGCCCAAAAACGAGCTCACATCGCTGCCTCGTCGCTGCTGCCTTCCTCCTCGCGTCCAGCCATTGCTGCTACTGTTCACGCAGCTGTGCCTGCATCGTCACTTCATCTTCTTTGCGAAAACCCTCGCAAACGCACCCCAGCTGTTCTGTCTCATCGTTCAGCTGCGTCAACTGCGTATGCTTCAGTTTTCTGCTTCATACTCCTTCATCTTCTTCGTGCTTCGTCGTTGTTTTGAACCGGTTAGTTGGTTTTGAGTCTATTTCGTTTTTATATTTTTTGAAGTAAAAGTCGATAAATGTTCGATCCTTGCTTTGTTCATGTCTATCGTTTGAATTAATTTTTAGTTTGTTCATGTGTTTTGATTGAATTAATTTTCAGATTTCAAATGGAAAGTTAATTAGTGGTTTTTCATGTTTATTTCATGTTTGTTTTATTGTTTAGGTAAGATTTTGTTAGTTTGATGTTTGTTAGATTCGAATTGAAATTTAATTGATTATTTCTTCAATTTGTTTCATGTTGTTATATATTTTCCAGAAATTATTAATGTTGTTTGAGTCATTTAATCCGTTATGTTTGTTATTTTAAAAAAATGGGTTCATTCGTGTTCATACTTTGTTTGGTTGATCTTGAATCCGAAATTTGTATAGTTTGATTTCTTGTTTATCATTTATGATTATTTCTTGAATTTGTCTCATAATCTTGTTTAAGTTTAATATAGGAATTGTTGGTTGTAATGTTGTTAGAGTTGATTTTAAGTTCAATATTATTGAATTTAGAAATCTAAATATACTTGTTTGTTGTTATTATTGTTGAATCTGAAAATAGGTTGTTTGTTGCTAAAAATATTGTTCAATCAAATTTTAGTTGTTCTTTGTTGTTCAATCATGTTCATGTGATTTGTTGTTGAAATGTTGAGAAATCATGTTCATGAGATTTGTTGTTTGAATTTATGTAGAAATTGGTCATATTGACTATATTTTGGTTGAGTTTGATTAATTGATTTGTTATAGCTGATGGGGTAGTTTGGTAATTTGCAGTACGTTCAGGGTTAGTTTGGTAATTTCATTAAGGTCGGAGGGGTAGTTTAGGAATTGTACATTTTTGTAATTTTTATGTGAAGCATGGGGGACAAAATGTAATAGGGTGGGTTGTGATATAGTTGTTTAATATAAAGGGGGGACAAGACAAAATTTAGTGGGGAGGAATCTTGTATTTGTTTAGTGAAGCATGGGAGACAAAAGATAATGGGGTGGTGATGATATATTTATTTAATGTAATGAGGATGAGTGGGAAGAATAATGGGTTTGGTAGGAAAAAGTATTAATTTTAATTGATTAAAAGATTTATGTGATGGGATATATATAGAAGTCTTGAATCTGATTTAGATAGACAATAAGAGAGAAGACAGAAGAGAATAACAGAGAGGAACGAATCTGAAGAAAAAAAAGAACAGATAGATAGAACAGAAAAACACAAACAGAGAAAAAAAAGAGCTGAATATTTAAGAGAAAAAAATTCCGTAAAATATTCAAACCTTCAAATAAAAAAAACAAAAAAAAAATATTCTGCTTTCTTTCATTGTTTGAAATCAGCATTAATTGTTGTTGTTTCATAAAAGTTGGAAGCATTTGTTTTGGGATTACTACTCCACCGGTCTGTTACTGGGTTGTTACTGTTGCTGGGCTGTTGTTGCTGTGTTGTACTGTTATTACTGCTGCTGATTCTCATCTTCATTTTCTTTTGCTTCCAATATCAGGTACACAACTGAAAAGCTGGTTATTGTAATCCGAATATGAAGCATGAATACGAAAAATGAAGAGTTGAAATTCTGAATTAGCTTTAATTATATTCTGATTTTTATTTGTATGTACAAATTATTTAGCTTGCAAAAAATCAGAATCATGTAGCTATTTAATACACATAGTGGAACATTCGACGATAGCTTAACAGTTGAACTATCTGCATATATTGCCTAAATAAATAAATGGTGTAGTAACTTCGTCGAGTCAAAAATCAAACGAATAGGCCATCTAGTAGGAACTTGGTAGAAATATTGTTTAGAGTAAATATTATTGGTTAATTTCAGCATGTAAATAAATTAAGACATTTTTTTATTTTATTTTGTAGAGACAGATTTAATAGAAAATAATGTAGGCATTTTAGGATTGTCTTTTAAAAATAAATGAGATGAGCCTCGCCCAATAAAATGCACCAATTGCGGGGCCCTCAATAAATGTTTAATTGAGTATTTAGAATTCGGGATGGACTGTTTAGTGAATTCCACGGTCTTACCCATAAATAATAATACGTTAATCGCTTTAGGCACGATGTTAATAATAATACATTCTTAAACACGGGTGCGCATTTTTGCGACCCAAATCCAAATCCCAAAACATTGAATAAAATGTGTTCCGGATTGCGGGTGCATTTCATGTGACGTAATCCAAAGACATGTTTTAAACAATGTTCACATTCTTGTAAAAATAATAATAATAACAATAAAAGCGGTTAAAAGTTAAAATTGCACTATAGTTTTTGAACATGTATTAAAATAAGATATTTTAGCCATTACAACAGTTTAAGTGACCGTGCTAGAACCACGGGATTCGGGGGTGCCTAACACCTTCCCTCGGGTCAACAGAATTCCTTACTTAGAATTTCTGGTTAGCAGACTTCATTTGGAAAGTCGAATATTTTCCTCGATTCGGGATTAAATTGGTGACTTGGGACACCCTAAATCTCCCAAGTGGAGACTCTGAAATAAATAAACAAATCTCGTTTCGATTGTCCTTTAATTGGAAAAACTCCCTACGCCCCTAGCGGGGGCGGAAAATGGAGGTGTGACAGCTCTGGCGACTCTGCTGGGGACTCAGCCCAGAACCACTGGTTCAGGGTTTAAGAATTCGAGCTTAAAATAACTGTTATAGTTGGCTTTATTTATTATCTGATGTTTACATGATATATGCCTAATATGCTAAATGATGCTTTTACCGCTTTAATATTATATGAATTGTGTATATACAACTGCTACAAAACCCTTCTTCTTTCTGTGTCTTCTGAATTTATGGTGTACACGTGCGCGTGGCCCACCTTTCTGTTAGAAGTCATACCAAATAAGACGAAGTTGGGACAAGTAACTAGGCCGGGCAGACTTTCGTGCTCCTGGTACGTTGCCCCCACTTCGGCTCAAGCTGTCCACTTGGGTGAGCCAGGGCTAGAACAATATTCCTCAAGTTTTTTCACTTAGAATAACTCAGCTTCATGCCGGATCCCTAGTAGGAACGTTTGTTTGCATCACGTGCATTTGACTTTGGAGGCTCAACACAGGGGTTAGGTCTGTCTAGAACAGGTATACCAAAAAATGAAAATGACCATCCTGATGCATCTTACTTGCTGCTACTTGCGCATTTATTTGATCCGGATTTGTGTGTTGACTAACTTTTGAATATCAGGAATAATATTTTGAAATTGAAAAAAAAGAAATAGCGGTTAGGGAATTGATTGTTTATTTTTGAAAGAAAAACCAATGCCCAAATATTGTCAAAACTCTGTCGAAATTTCGAGAAAAAAAAATTATTTTATTAGTTTGTTTTACTAAAAAGCAAAGGAAAAATAGAGAGAAAAAAAGTCGTTGTTCTGTCTTATTTTTTTTAAAAAAAAAATAAAAAATAAAAAATATATATATAAAAAGGAAAATAGTTTGTCTTCCCCTGAAAATGACAATGAAAAAGAGTCTTACTTTTAAAATAGTTTTATTTATTTGTTTTTGAAAATTTCAAAATGAAAATGAAAAGAGTCGTGCTTTGAAAGTGGTTTTGTTATTTGTTGCTGGAAAAGAAAAAAAAATCCTGTTTTAAAATAGTTCGGTTAATTGGCCCGAACTTCACGGGTTTGATTCTCACCGGATGTGAGATACGTAGGCAACCCTCATCGGGTCCAACCCCCCTTTTTTGCTAAAATAGCCAAAAACCAATAAAAAAATAAAAATAAAAAACGTGTCAAAATTTTAATTTTGTCATAAATAAGTCGGGCGGTGTCCAACCTCCCCTTTTGCTAAAAAATAATAGCCAAAAAATATATTATGTCAAATTTTAATTTTGTCATAAAGAAGTCGGGTGACGCTGTTTTATCAAGACATAGCCGAATGTTCCCGAAAGGGACGCCGGAAGGCTGACTTTGCATAAACAGCCACCTTTTGGGTCATGTTTTGGATTTGGTCCAATTGGCCCACACAGCCTTAAAAATCTTCGTCCCCGAGGCGCTGAAGGGCAGCTGTAAGCACGTGATTTTTGCCCTATATGAGAATTACTCCCAAAAAATTCAAAAATAAAATGATTTTTCTTTGGTGTACAATTTTGTGATATTTTGAAGAATTATTTGTATTTGTCTGTGCGTGTTTATTCGCTAAATTAATAAAAAATACAAAAATATGTCGCATTTTGCATGTAGGATTTAATTCTACAATTGTTAGTAATTAAAATTGTTTTACAAAAATTAAAAATTACAAAAATAGGCATCGTTTGCATTTTTAGCATTTAATGTCCAAATATACAATTTTATGCTTAATTAATACTTAATTGTGCGTTAATTGTTATTGGGAGTTAATTTGCGCCTTTATAACTTAATTTAGTTCTTAATAATAGTTTAAGTATTTTTATAATTTAGTTTTAGAAAAATAAAAGAAGAAAAGAGAGCGAAAATATAAAGAAAGTCGGAATTGGGCCTCTTCTTCAATTTCAAGCTATAGGCCCAAAAAATGGCCCAATCTTCCCTACGACCCAGTCCATTTCGAACTGGGTCGACCCACTCCATTAACCCAACACCCCTTCTTCATTTTTGTCCAACACAAAACAAAACCAAAAAAAAAGTGAATTATCACTATTAATAGTTTTATTTTTTGTTTTTTTATATATATAAAAAAATCCGAAAATATTTTATTTTATTTATTATTTTTATTTTAAATATATATATATATATATATATATATATATATATATATATATATATATAGTAATTTCGGAAATGATTTTAAAAAAATAAAAAATAAAAAAATAAAAAAATGTAAAAGAATGTAGAAAATTTAAAAAAAAAAGTAAAAAGTTTTAAAAAATTTAAAAGTAAAAGAAGGTTGGAATTAAAAAATAAATATAAAGATATCTGAAAATTTAAAAAATTTAAAGTAATTGAAAGTAGCATTTTTAAAAGAAAAAGAAAAGATAGTGGTTTATTTTTTAAAGAAAAGTTAAATAAAGTGAGATTCTCTTTTAAAAAAATAAAAAGTGGGATTTTAAATAAGATAAAGTAATTAAAGTTGGAATTTTAAAAATAAAAGTAAATAAAGGTGGGATTTCTTTTTCTAAAAAAATAAAAGCAATTTGTAAGTGGGATTTCTTTTAATTAAAAAAATAATAAAATAATAAAAAACAAATCTGAAAATTTCGAAAATTTTGCTATAAATAGAAGAGAAAATTTAGGAAGAAGGGTGGAAAAAAAGAGAGGAAAAACTAGATAGAGAGAAGAAAAAAAGAGGGGGCGGAGTGAGAAGTATACACCCGATATACATTCTGTATACACTGAATATACAGGGGCAGAATTCATTTTGGAGAGTTTTGAAGTTGAAAAAAATAGTTACTGCTTCATTGCCTCGCTTAAGATCTGAAATAGTCAGAACCTTCCTGCCTTTTACTTCTTCACTATACTTGGAGTCGTTTATAGTCTCCTGGGTTTTCTGCTATTCCTACTGTACTGGTTTGCGATGTTGCTGAATCTGCTGTTGCTGTGTTATTACTGCTGCTGACTTCTCCTTCTTTTGTTCTTGTACTGCTGTTTCCAGGTACACATTTGTACAATCTCGGCTTGAAGCAAAAAATGAAATATTAATCAGGCTTTGTTCCTGTTGAATTCCTCCTGTTTAGATTTGTGGTTGAATATAATTTTTCTTTCTTCGTATAAAGATGTAGTTGAATGATTAATGAATAATGAGGTTGCATATGTATACTTTCTTCATCTAATAATGTTAGTTTAAATTACGGAGAATAATTAATCTGTTTTGATATTATGGTCAATCTCATGTTCTAGTATTATTGAATAACAGAATATAAAATGAAAGCAGTTTTTCTTTGTACAAACTCGATCGCAATTTTCCATTCGCATTAGCCGTAAACTAATAACTAATAAGTTACGTTTTTCAGCATGTAAATAATTAAGAGATTTTCTTTTAGTTTAGAGACGAACTTAATAGAAAATATAGTCATTGTAGGTTTATCCTGTAAAAATAAAAATGAGACGAGCCTCGCCAAATAAAACGTATAGATTGCGGGGCCCTCACAAAATGTATGGTTTAATTAGAATTCGGAAGGACCGTTTAGCGAATTTCACGGTCTTCCCCAAAATAATAACGCGATAGTCTCTTTAGGCGCGTGTTTAATATTTTACTTTCTTAAGCCTGGGTGTGCATTTCATGTGACCCGAATCCAAATCCCAAAACATCAAATAAAACGTGTTCCGGATTGTGGGTGCATTTCATGTAACGCAGTCCAAAGACGTGTTTTAAGCGATGTTCATATTTCTTTTAAAAACAATAATAATAAAGCGGTTAAAAGATAAAATTTGCACATAAGTTCATATTTGTATAAAATCAGACAATCAAGCCGAATATAACAGTTGAGCGACCGTGCTAGAACCACGGAACTCGGGAATGCCTAACACCTTCTCCCGGGTTAACAGAATTCCTTATCCGGATTTCTGGTACGCAGACTGTAATATGGAGTCATTCTTTTCCTCGATTCGGGATTAAAATTGGTGACTTGGGACACCCTAAATCTCCCAAGTGGCGACTCTGAAATAAATAAACCAATCCCGTCTCGATTGTCCTTTAATTGGAAAAACTCCCCTTGCACCCTCGCGGGTGCGAAAAAGGAGGTGTGACAGCTCTGGCGACTCTGCTGGGGACTTGGCCCAGAACCACTGGTTCAGGGTTAGAAATTCGAGCTTAAAATAACTGTTATAGTTGGCTTTATTTATTATCTGATTTTTACATGTTTATGCTTAATATGCTAAATGATGCTTTTACCGCTTTAATATTATCTGAATTGTGTATAAAACTGCTACGAAACTCTTCTTCTTTCTGAGTCTTCTAAATTTATGGTGTACACGTGCGCGTGACCCACCTTTCTGTTAGAAGTCATACCAAATAAGACGAAGTTGGGACAAGTAACTAGGCCGGGCAGACTTTCGTGCTCCCGGTACGTTGCCCCCATTTCGGCTCAAGCTGTCCACTTGGGTAAGCCAGGGCTAGAACAATATGCCTCAGGTTTTTTTTCACTTAGAATAACTCAGCTTCATGCCGGATCCCTAGTAGGAACGTTTGTTTGCATCACGTGCATTTGACTTTGGAGGCTCAACACAGGGGTTGGGTCTGTCTAGGACAGGTGTACCAAAAAATGAAAATGACCATCCTGATGCATCTTACTTGCTGCTATTTGCGCATTTATTTGATTCGGACTTTTGTGTTGACTGACTTTTGAATATCAGGAATAATATTTTGAAATTGAAAAAAATAGCGGTTAGGGAATTGATTGTTTATTTTTGGAAAAAAAAAACAATGCCCAAATAACTGTCAAAACTCTGCCGAAATTTTGAGAAAATGAAAAAAAATATTTTATTAGTTTGTTTTATTAAAAGCAAAGGAAAAATAGAAAGAAAAAAAAAGTCGTTGTTCTGTCTTGTTTTTAAAAAACAAATTAGAAAAAAAATAGTTTGTCTTGCCATAAAAAAAATGAAAATGAAAAAAAGTCTTGTTTTAAAATGAGTTTTTATTTATTTATTTGTTTAGATACCAAAATAAAAATAACTAATAAAATAAAAAGAGTCGCGTCGAAAGTGGTTTTATTATTTGTTGCAAATATGTATATATATAAAAATCCAAAAAAGTTGTTCTTTATTTCCAAAAAATGTATATATATCTTTATTTGTTGCAAAAATATTTGTCGTGCCAAAAGTCTAGAAAAGTTTTTTTTAGACTCTCAATTTTCAAAACAAAAAAAAAATCCAAATTTTTTTTTTCCGTTATTGACTTCTTTAGAAAGTCTTTTTAATTATTAATATATATATATATATATATATATATATATATATATATATATATAATAAAATAAAATAAATTCGAAAATATTTTCCTTCTTCTTTAAAAATTGAAAAGAAAATTCAAAATTCAAAAAATATTTTTTTTAGAAAGCATTTCTTTTATTAAAGGTAAAATTCAAAAAAAAAATATTTTCTTTCTTCTTAAAATAAGAAAAAAAAAATATCTTCCTTTTACTTTTGAAATTCTCAAAGTTCAAATCAAAAGAAAAGGAATTCTTAGAAATCTTTCTTTCAAAAAGAAAATCAATCAAAAATCCAAAAAAAAATATAAAAATACTTCCTTTCTTCTTTTAAAGCAGTTCTTTTACAAAAAAAAATCATAATTTAAAATCAGTTTATTTACTTTATTCATGACCGGCCCGAACTACGCGGGCTTGATTCTCACCGGATGTGAGATACGTAGGCAACCCTCATCGGGTCCAACCCCCATTTTTGCTAAAATAGCCAAAAACCATCAAATAAATAAAAAACATGTCAAAATTTTAATTTTTTTTCATAAATAAGTCGGGCAGTGTCCAGCCTCCACTTTTTGCTAAAACAAAATAGCCAAAAAAAAAATATATGTCGAATTTTAAGAGTCATAAAGAAGTCGGGTGACGTTGTTTTATCAAGACATAGCCGAATGTTCCCGAATGGGACGCCAGAAGGCCGACTTTGCATAAACAACCACCTTTTGGGTCATGTTTAGGATTTTGGTCTAGTTGACCCACACAGCCTTAAAAATCTTCGTCCCCGAGGCGCTGAAGGGCCGTGTTTGCAACACCAGGTTTTTATTGTAATTTAAAAAAAAAAAAATAGTCGGCGGTCAGGTGAATACCGTTTGAATTTTGTCATAATAAGCCGAGCCAGCTTCGGCCGCGTCTTAAACCGTTCTTGCCGAAATAGCCTCAGAGTATCTTTCAGTTGTCGAAAGGCTATTTTCGTAAAAGAACGGACAAGTGTGTAAAGTGTCATAAAATAATCCTCTCCGGCCTCAAAATTTGGACGGGGCCACATTTGCAAAAATAACCGTTTGGTTGCATTTGTCAAACGGAGAAAGGAAGCTGGCCGTTTGTTTTGGAGTTTGTAAAACTTTTGATTATAATATGTGGGTCGTTTGATTTTCAAGTTTGTAGGTCATTTTTAAACCTTTGAAACCCAATATGAAAATTGAAAAAAAAATGATTAGTATTGCTTATCTTTTATTGGTCCGAACTACGCAAGGTCTGATTCATGCGGGGTCATGATACGTAGGCAATCTCTATAAGATTCGACCACCACAATAAAATATATATAAGAAAATAAAATAAAATAAAAGTGAATAAAATTTTCAAGAAAGTTGGGACGACACAAGCAGTCGAGCAAATGCATAATAGAAAGGGGATATTTGTCTAGGAGCATTGCATCTCAACGTGTAATTATATATGTGTTAAATTCTCAAAAACTAACAAGTTTGTTCATTTCCAGAATTCAAGCAGTTAGTTTCTCTAAAGAGTATACTGGCATATTATCATTATCACACGAGATCAAAAGGACCAATACCCGAAAGTATGTCTATCCCAGAGGTTGACACAGGTATTGAGCTAGAGGAGATGGATGTCGGGAAGATGAAAGAAGAGATGTTTAAACTCAAGCAGCAAATGGCTGAGATGTACCAAGCCTGGTCTACAGGACAGTTACCCCCATCTTACCCAACTAACCCTGCTCCATCAATGACCCAAACTCAGGATAATATTACAACTGAATTATCCCCAAATTTCCCCATTTACCAACACTACCGAGGAACCACCTCTCAGACACCGCAGTCTCCACCTCCGAAACCAGTTTCATACTTTCCTCCACCTGTGACTCCTGTTTTCGTAGCACCTCCCCCGGCTACATTCCACAAATCTCCTAGTGAGCCTACATTCCAGGCCCAGGATAACCAATATTACCCCCCGGAGCCCACCCTCAAGGCCTCCGAAATCTATTCAACTACTCCTCGTTTTGACCTCCCAACTGAAAGTGATAAGCCAGCCAAAAATACTGAACAAGAAGAGATGTTCAGGAAGGTCAAAAGTCTAGAACAATCATTCCGAGACATGCGAGGGTTAGGTGGGCAAGTCAGTGTAGCATACAAGGATTTGTGCTTGTTCCCAAATGTACAATTACCAGTTGGCTTCAAGATGCCTAAATTTGATCTATACAATGGGCACGACGACCCAGTAGCCCACTTAAGGGGTTTCTGCAGCAAGATGCGAGGAGCTGGGGGAAAGGACGAATTATTGATGGCTTACTTCAGTCAAAGTTTAGGCGGATCAGCTTTGGAGTGGTATACACGCCAGGACCATGGGAGATGGTACACCTGGGATGACCTGGCACAGGCATTCGCATACCATTTCCAATACAATCTGGAAATCATCCCAGATCGACTATCTTTAACAAAATTTGAGAAGAAACACAATGAAAGTTTCAGAGAGTACGGCTTCCGGTGGAGAGAACAAGCAGCAAGAGTGGATCCTCCTATGAAGGAGAGTGAAATGGTAGACTACTTCCTCCAAGCCTTGGAACCAACTTACTATGCCCATTTGGTTTCAGCGGTTGGGAAATCATTCAACGAGGTAGTGAAGATGGGGGGTATGGTGGAAGAAGGCCTCAAGACAAATAAAATTATGAGCTATTCAGCAATTAAGGCAGCTACTCAAGCTATTCAAAGCGGGGTAGGAGAAATCGGAAGAAAAAAGAGAGAGGAAGCAGCGGTAGTTGATTCAGGAATTTGGTCGGGACCCAGAGGTTCACCGCCTTACTATAATCAACAACGACCTCGCCAATCAACTTACCACCACAATTCATCCCAACACTACTATCACCCTTCAGAGCCCCATTCTTCTATTAATCAAGCCCAAACATACACTCAGCCTCCGGTTCGCTCGCAATGGCACGCACCGGCTCCCCAGAACACACATACACAACTGCAAAACACCTATTCACCACCAAGAGCCTACAAGAACCCTCCAGGGGCAGGTTTCCGGGGAAATCAGGCTTTCAGAAATGAAAAAATACAAAGAACATTCACTGAGTTGGGGAAACCTATACTGCTGTGTTCCACAAATTAAGGCAGTTAGGCTTGTTAAGTCCTGTTGAGCCCAGATTGCCAAATCCCTTTCCCAAAAATATGGACCACTCGGTAAGCTGTGAGTATTGTTCGGGGGCTCCCGGACATGATACCGAGAAATGTTGGAAGTTGAAACATGCAGTACAAAATCTTATTGACACCAACAAGATTGAGGTTCAGACACCAGAGGCACCCAACATCAATCAGAACCCGTTGCCGGCACACCTTGAAACCCACATGATTGAGCTAATGCACGAAGGAGGGAAGCTAAAGAAACCCTCACAAACAGTGATGATGATCCGTGTCGGTTCAAAAGAAATGTTAACCAGTGGGAAAACGGTGGTATAGTTGGAAAAGGTGGATGACAAGCCAGTTATGGTGTTGGGAAAAGGGTCCAATGAGGCAGATGTACAGTTTGTGGGGTTGAAAGCAAAAATCAACAATTGAATGGCTACTCCTCTTCCTATACGAAGGGAGTCTTGGTAGTGGGCTCTGATTTTCTTTTTTGTTGTCTGGATTATTCCAGGGTTGTAATCCAGATCTTTCTTGTGGTCGCCAAAGTGTGAAACCTTGCTATCCTGTATTTTAATATAGTAAAAGTTTTTTTTTCTTTCCTTATTCCTTATATTGTTTTAATTTTTCTTCTTATTTTTCTCTTCTGAACAGTTCTCTTTCTACTGGTTCTAATGACATGGCATGCACGGCGGATCTTCAGCCTAGTCTAAAAAAAAATCAATCTGATTTCGAACTTATAGTACAAGATTGTGATGATAAGTCGGAATACGATAAGGATGAAGCCTTCGAAGAAATTAACAAAGAGTTGAGCCAATTTGAAAAAAAAAAAAGCCCAACTCAAATGACACGAAAGTCGTCAATCTAGGGGATGCAGATGACATCAGGGAAGCTAAGATAAGCATCCACATGGAACCAAACATCAGGGAAGAACTAATCAAAGCACTTACTGAATTCAAAACATTTTGCATGGTCATACGGCGACATGCCGGACTTAAGCACCAATCTAGTGGTTCAAAAATTGCCCACTGACCCGGCATTACCCCCCGCCCAGCAAATTTGAGGAAGTTCAAAACCAACGTGAGTGGGAAGATTAAGGAAGAAGTGACCAAACAGTTGAATACTAAGGTTATTCGGGCCGCTCGATATCCTGATTGGTGGGCTAATGGGGTGCCAATGAAAAAAAAAAGAAAAAAAAGAAGAAGAAGACGGAAAATCCGAGGTGTGTGTTGATTATCGCAATCTAAACAGAGCAAGCCCGATGACGCTTTATGATCAACAGATATCGAAGGGAAATGCGTCGACATGGCTATCAATTCTGACGCAGTTAAGATATATTATGATTTCTTGTAATTATAATTGTTGTTTGTTTGTACTTAGCATTTATCAGAGAATGAAATGACGGAGACAATTCTTTCTTCTGTCCAAACACTTTGACCTTTGCTTCCCCTTTTGAGCCTTATTTATTCTTTCATACCCCTCTTTTGGAATCGGTAATGAAAACGAAAAAAGTAATGATAATAAGAACAAAAGAAAAGTCAAGAAAAAAAAAACAAAGGAATGGGAACTACGTTTGACCTGATTCCTCAAAGAAGGATACGTAGGCGCCTCACGGCTCGGTCATAGTGTAACATAGTGTGCATAAGGTAACATATTGTGACAAAATAAAAATCCCCAAGCAAGAAAAACTGGGGCAGAAGTTGGCGCTTGTAATTTTGGCAAGAAAGTTTGATTCCAAGAGTTGTACTATTTTACCCCTAAAAATTATTTTTGAACTTTTGATACCCCCTTCTCCTTTCAGCCATACACAAAAATCCCTATTGATGTCCAAAAAAGACCTCCCGATCAGTATCTGAGAAGTGCTAAGTCAATGCAAATGGAAGTCGGGAATAACACTCTGATCCCCAGCAAAGAAGAAGATCATCAGCTGGAACTGAATTGATAGCCGAAAGAATCCCCAACAGAGAGAGTCATATCGGCAACACTCCAATTCTCAGCTGAAAAATAAAATAAAATGAGAGAGTCTTATCGGTGAAAACCTTCACAGGCACCATAAGGCGACAGGAGTTGAGAGAAATGAGAGAGTCTTATTAGTGAAAACCCCTCGAAGGGCACTATGAGGCGACAAAACAAGATTGGCGGGAAGGATCCGCAAAGAGTTGAGTGCCTGTTTATCCCCAGCAACATGAGGCCGTCTGGAAGGTTGATTGATACAAATAGACTGGGTTGATTAATCCGGAATGCGCGACATGATCGTTGGAATCGGTTATATCATTCAGATAAGTTCTTTTCTTTCCTTTTCCCTAGCATTTGTTCAGAAAGACTTCTTCTTTTTCTATTTTTTGAAATCATCACTTTTTCATTTCTTGGTTTAAAAGACTTACCTTCCCAGCAGTTTGTTTTTGAAAAGAATTTTCAGAGCTTACTACCAATTGCCAAAATGATGCAAAGCAAAATGCGAATAGGACACGCCAAAGATAAGGCGATAAAGAGAAAAGAAGTTGGTCGCAAGACCAAATGATGAAAGGGGCCTAGATCCCAATAAGACCAAATTTCCAGGGGAAGTTGGAGAAAAACAGGAAAACAACAGTTGAGAAAATTGTGGACCTAATTCCAAGAGGGCCCCCGGCAGATCATCGAGATGTAGGAGCATCCCCGACAGATTTTCGACCAAGTTCCAAGAGGGTCGGACAACATAGAGTGGGGAAGGGAAAAAGGGAAAAAACCATCCCAGTAGGAGTATCATAACCAACCACCGGGTTTTTAAACTAACAAATTTTGTTTGGTTTGAAACAGGTAAATGGAATGGCAGTGAAGACCATAAGGGAAAATGCAAACTGGGGCAGAAAATTTTCTTTTCAGTTAGAAAATTTTCTGGAAATCAGGTACCCATTTGGGGAAGAATAAAGATAGCACCAAGGAAGTGGTCTTTGAACCAGGGTTTCCCCCAACATAATAAGCTTCCAATGGAGGAAGTTGATCCCCAGCAGACAAAACAAAGAGATGACATTTGTGCTCAGAAAAGCAAAGAGCCATTATCCTCCCCAGCAGCTTCCAGAAGAATGAAGCATCGATTTGAAGGGATAAAATTCCCCAGCAGCGTTATCCTCAACAACGTTATCCCAAGAAGATAACACTTTTATCCCCAGCAGTTTTAAGAAAGAAAAAAAAAATTGAATTTGAAGGAAGGAAAGAAAGGAGACTCCCCCAGTGGTATTATCCCCAGCAATCAGGCATCCACCTGGAGAACAAGGATGAGTAGTTGAAGTATTAGTAATCAGGCATCCACCTGGAGAACAAGGAAGAGCAATGAAATATCAGAAATCAGGCGTCCACCTGGAGAACAAGGAAGAGCAATGAAAGAAACAGCAATCAGGCATCCACCTGGAGAACAAGGATGAGTAGTTGAAGTATTAGTAATCAGGCATCCACCTGGAGAACAAGGAAGAGCAATGAAATATCAGAAATCAGGCGTCCACCTGGAGAACAAGGAAGAGCAATGAAAGAAACAACAATCAGGCGTCCACCTGGAGAACAAGGATGAAGAAAAGAAATAGCAATCATCTGGAGAACAAGGATGAAGAATTGAATTAACAGTCAGGCGTCCACGTGGAGAACAAGGAAGAACAGTTGAAATATCAGAAGTCAGGCGTCCACCTGGAGAACAAGGAAAAGCATCAAAACTGGGGCAGAAGATTTTCTGCCATGGTCGAAAATTTTCTCAGAAGAACAAGGAAATCAATTCAAGTTTTAAGAGATAGCAAGACAACAAGATTTGGAGAAAAACAGTCGGAGGTAAGACAATTCCAAGATGTTGAAAATGGGATCATCCGCCCTCGAATAGGATATTTGGGTTCATCCGCCCTCGAATAGGATATTTTGGGATCATCCGCCCTCGAATAGGATATTCTGGGTTCATCCGCCCTCGAATAGGATATTCTGGGTTCATCCGCCCTCGAATAGGATATTCTGGGTTCATCCGCCCTCGAATAGGATATTTTGGGTTCATCCGCCCTCGAATAGGATATTTTGGGTTCATCCGCCCTCGAATAGGATATATTGGGTTCATCCGCCCTCGAATAGGATATATTGGGTTCATCCGCCCTCGAATAGGATATTTGGGTTCATCCGCCCTCGAATAGGATATTTTGGGTTCATCCGCCCTCGAATAGGATATTTTGGGTTCATCCGCCCTCGAATAGGATATTTGGGTTCATCCGCCCTCGAATAGGATATTTTGGGTTCATCCGCCCTCGAATAGGATATTTTGGGTTCATCCGCCCTCGAATAGGATATTTGGGTTCATCCGCCCTCGAATAGGATATTTTGGGTTCATCCGCCCTCGAATAGGATATTTTGGGTTCATCCGCCCTCGAATAGGATATTTTGGGTTCATCCTCCATCGAATAGGATATTTGGGTTAATAGAAAATATAGTCATTGTAGGTTTATCCTTTAAAAATAAAAATGAGACGAGCCTCGCCAAATAAAACGTATAGATTGCGGGGCCCTCACAAAATGTATGGTTTAATTAGAATTCGGAAGGACCGTTTAGCGAATTTCACGGTCTTCCCCAAAATAATAACGCGATAGTCTCTTTAGGCGCGTGTTTAATATTTTACTTTCTTAAGCCTGGGTGTGCATTTCATGTGACCCGAATCCAAATCCCAAAACATCAAATAAAACGTGTTCCGGATTGTGGGTGCATTTCATGTAACGCAGTCCAAAGACGTGTTTTAAGCGATGTTCATATTTCTTTTAAAAACAATAATAATAAAGCGGTTAAAAGATAAAATTTGCACATAAGTTCATATTTGTATAAAATCAGACAATCAAGCCGAATATAACAGTTGAGCGACCGTGCTAGAACCACGGAACTCGGGAATGCCTAACACCTTCTCCCGGGTTAACAGAATTCCTTATCCGGATTTCTGGTACGCAGACTGTAATATGGAGTCATTCTTTTCCTCGATTCGGGATTAAAATTGGTGACTTGGGACACCCTAAATCTCCCAAGTGGCGACTCTGAAATAAATAAACCAATCCCGTCTCGATTGTCCTTTAATTGGAAAAACTCCCCTTGCACCCTCGCGGGTGCGAAAAAGGAGGTGTGACAGCTCTGGCGACTCTGCTGGGGACTTGGCCCAGAACCACTGGTTCAGGGTTAGAAATTCGAGCTTAAAATAACTGTTATAGTTGGCTTTATTTATTATCTGATTTTTACATGTTTATGCTTAATATGCTAAATGATGCTTTTACCGCTTTAATATTATCTGAATTGTGTATAAAACTGCTACGAAACTCTTCTTCTTTCTGAGTCTTCTAAATTTATGGTGTACACGTGCGCGTGACCCACCTTTCTGTTAGAAGTCATACCAAATAAGACGAAGTTGGGACAAGTAACTAGGCCGGGCAGACTTTCGTGCTCCCGGTACGTTGCCCCCATTTCGGCTCAAGCTGTCCACTTGGGTAAGCCAGGGCTAGAACAATATGCCTCAGGTTTTTTTTCACTTAGAATAACTCAGCTTCATGCCGGATCCCTAGTAGGAACGTTTGTTTGCATCACGTGCATTTGACTTTGGAGGCTCAACACAGGGGTTGGGTCTGTCTAGGACAGGTGTACCAAAAAATG
Organism: Nicotiana sylvestris; assembly: GCF_000393655.2. Taxonomy (NCBI): domain Eukaryota; kingdom Viridiplantae; phylum Streptophyta; class Magnoliopsida; order Solanales; family Solanaceae; genus Nicotiana; species Nicotiana sylvestris. Next base: position 18,665,360 of record NC_091062.1, on the reverse strand, counting down.
AAAATGACCATCCTGATGCATCTTACTTGCTGCTATTTGCGCATTTATTTGATTCGGACTTTTGTGTTGACTGACTTTTGAATATCAGGAATAATATTTTGAAATTGAAAAAAATAGCGGTTAGGGAATTGATTGTTTATTTTTGGAAAAAAAAACAATGCCCAAATAACTGTCAAAACTCTGCCGAAATTTTGAGAAAATGAAAAAAAAATATTTTATTAGTTTGTTTTATTAAAAGCAAAGGAAAAATAGAAAGAAAAAAAAGAGTCGTTGTTCTGTCTTGTTTTTAAAAAACAAATTAGAAAAAAAAATAGTTTGTCTTGCCATAAAAAAAATGAAAATGAAAAAAAGTCTTGTTTTAAAATGAGTTTTTATTTATTTATTTGTTTAGATACCAAAATAAAAATAACTAATAAAATAAAAAGAGTCGCGTCGAAAGTGGTTTTATTATTTGTTGCAAATATGTATATATATAAAAATCCAAAAAAGTTGTTCTTTATTTCCAAAAAATGTATATATATCTTTATTTGTTGCAAAAATATTTGTCGTGCCAAAAGTCTAGAAAAGTTTTTTTTAGACTCTCAATTTTCAAAACAAAAAAAAAATCCAAATTTTTTTTTTCCGTTATTGACTTCTTTAGAAAGTCTTTTTAATTATTAAAATATATATATATATATATATATATATATATATATAATAAAATAAAATAAATTCGAAAATATTTTCCTTCTTCTTTAAAAATTGAAAAGAAAATTCAAAATTCAAAAAATATTTTTTTTAGAAAGCGTTTCTTTTATTAAAGGTAAAATTCAAAAAAAAAATATTTTCTTTCTTCTTAGAATAAGAAAAAAAAATATCTTCCTTTTACTTTTGAAATTCTCAAAGTTCAAATCAAAAGAAAAGGAATTCTTAGAAATCTTTCTTTCAAAAAGAAAATCAATCAAAAATCCAAAAAAAAATATAAAAATACTTCCTTTCTTCTTTTAAAGCAGTTCTTTTACAAAAAAAAATCATAATTTAAAATCAGTTTATTTACTTTATTCATGACCGGCCCGAACTACGCGGGTTTGATTCTCACCGGATGTGAGATACGTAGGCAACCCTCATCGGGTCCAACCCCCATTTTTGCTAAAATAGCCAAAAACCAATAAATAAATAAAAAACATGTCAAAATTTTAATTTTTTTTCATAAATAAGTCGGGCAGTGTCCAGCCTCCACTTTTTGCTAAAACAAAATAGCCAAAAAAAAAAATATATGTCGAATTTTAAGAGTCATAAAGAAGTCGGGTGACGTTGTTTTATCAAGACATAGCCGAATGTTCCCGAATGGGACGCCAGAAGGCCGACTTTGCATAAACAACCACCTTTTGGGTCATGTTTAGGATTTTGGTCTAGTTGACCCACACAGCCTTAAAAATCTTCGTCCCCGAGGCGCTGAAGGGCCGTGTTTGCAACACCAGGTTTTTATTGTAATTTAAAAAAAAAAAAAATAGTCGGCGGTCAGGTGAATACCGTTTGAATTTTGTCATAATAAGCCGAGCCAGCTTCGGCCGCGTCTTAAACCGTTCTTGCCGAAATAGCCTCAGAGTATCTTTCAGTTGTCGAAAGGCTATTTTCGTAAAAGAACGGACAAGTGTGTAAAGTGTCATAAAATAATCCTCTCCGGCCTCAAAATTTGGACGGGGCCACATTTGCAAAAATAACCGTTTGGTTGCATTTGTCAAACGGAGAAAGGAAGCTGGCCGTTTGTTTTGGAGTTTGTAAAACTTTTGATTATAATATGTGGGTCGTTTGATTTTCAAGTTTGTAGGTCATTTTTAAACCTTTGAAACCCAATATGAAAATTGAAAAAAAAATGATTAGTATTGCTTATCTTTTATTGGTCCGAACTACGCAAGGTCTGATTCATGCGGGGTCATGATACGTAGGCAATCTCCATAAGATTCGACCACCACAATAAAATATATATAAGAAAATAAAATAAAATAAAAGTGAATAAAATTTTCAAGAAAGTTGGGACGACACAAGCAGTCGAGCAAATGCATAATAGAAAGGGGATATTTGTCTAGGAGCATTGCATCTCAACGTGTAATTATATATGTGTTAAATTCTCAAAAACTAACAAGTTTGTTCATTTCCAGAATTCAAGCAGTTAGTTTCTCTAAAGAGTATACTGACATATTATCATTATCACACGAGATCAAAAGGACCAATACCCGAAAGTATGTCTATCCCAGAGGTTGACACAGGTATTGAGCTAGAGGAGATGGATGTCGGGAAGATGAAAGAAGAGATGTTTAAACTCAAGCAGCAAATGGCTGAGATGTACCAAGCCTGGTCTACAGGACAGTTACCTGAAAAAAAAAACAAAGAGTCGGCGGTCAGGTGAATACCGTTTGAATTTTGTCATAATAAGCCGAGCCAGCTTCGGCCGCGTCTTAAACCGTTCTTGCCGAAATAGCCTTAGAGTATCTTTCAGTTGTCGAAAGGCTATTTTCGTAAAAGAACGGACAAGTTTGTAAAGTGTCAAAATAATCCTCCCCGGCCTCAAAATTCATGTGAGATTTGGAAGGGGCCACATTTGCAAAAATAGCCGTTTGGTTGCATTTGTCAAAACGGGGAAAGGAAACTGGCCTTTTTGTTTTGAGGTTATAAATCTTTTGATTAGAATATATGGGTCGTTTGATTTTCAAGTTTTTAGGTCATCTTTAAACCTTTGAAATCCAGTTGTTTTATTATAAAAATTGATAATTCCAAAGAAAAAATGTGTTTCATTGTTCTTACCCAGTCTATTGGTCCGAACTACGCAAGGTCTGATTCATGCGGGGTCATAATACGTAGGCAATCTCCATAAGATTCGACCACAACAAAAAAAATGAAAAAAAAAATGAGAAAGAATGAAAAAAAAAGAATGAAAAAAAAATGATGAAAAAAAAAAATGAATGAAAAAAAAAATCGAAAAAAAGAAAAAGAAAAAAAGATGATGTTAATAATGGGGACCGACTGAGTCCATTCTAACCTGTTTTGTTTTGAATCGCAAAGAAAGAAGGTGGTTGGTTTGTGGTAAGCCAGACAATGACAAACAGAATATCGCGCGGAATCCTTTACCTGCACATCATGATACACACTTTGCGGGGATTAGGCCTGATAACAGAAGCACTCGAATCCTATTTGGGAATTGTTGACTAAGGATGATGATATCGAAGTTGGAAATGGTCTGGACAATACTGATGCAAAGCTCAGTGGCTAAAGATGCCAATTTTGATAAAGTGGGAGGACGCTCTCTTCCGTGGTCAGCAAGAGAGAAGCTTGTGGTAGCTTATTTTGTTGTCATTTCTGGTGTTCGGATTATTAGGGTTGTAATTCAGATATTGTCTTGTGTCAAACTGTCTTATCTTTCCGTTTTGTCATAACGGTTTGTTTAAGTTTGTCCAGGCTGTGTTAGGATTTTATTCTGGTTGTTTTGTTTGTTTTGTTATTCAAACCATCTCGCTGGTAGTCTAAAGCAAATCCGGTCCTTTATTATTTCCAGTTTTCTTTTGTTTAGTCCTTTTATCATTTTTGTTCAATGTCGATTCTAGGGACATGACATGCGCACACAGTTTGGGCCTAATCTTAAAAGTTAATCATAAAACCCTGGGAAGGTGATCAAAGCATTTAAAGGAAATAAGAACGGTTTGAGATTATTTGAAGCCCGAGTCATGTGGAACTGGGGCAAGTAAAACATAAAGAAAACCGTTAAATGCAAGATTCGCCAAATTGGCATGAGGGTCGTTCATGAGAATGAGAGTGTCGCCCAGCAGTGCTTTAGAAATGACAAATGAAAAAGCAAGTGTTTAACACAATTGTCAAGTCCAGCACCATCGGAAGAGACTATAAATCTATGATCAATTGTGTTGTTTGCACTTGGCATGTTTTGAAGACTGGAATGACGAAGACATTTTGTTCTGCTACCTAAATACTTTATCCTTCGTTACCCCTTTTGAGCCTTATTTATTTTCTTTCATACCCCTCGTTCGGAATCAATAGCAACGACTAGGAAATAAGGGCCTGAAAAAAAAAACGAAAAAAAAATAAGAAGAGAAAAATGATAAAAAAAAAAGAAGAAGAAAGTCAAATGAAAAAAAGAGGAAGTGGGAACTACGTTTGACCTGATTCCTCAAAGAGGATACGTAGGCGCTTCACGGCTCGGTCATAGGGTGCATAATGACTACAATGGTCACAGTGTGCATGGTGTAATAAAATTTAATTTTTTTTTTTAAATAAATAATCCCCAAGCAAGAAACTGGGGCAAGGGTTGCGCTTGTTGTAAACAAATATGGTTCCGAAGGTTGTAATTTTAAACCCCAAATTTATTTTGTTTTTGAGCCTTTAATACCCTTTCTTTCTAGCCTGTCCAAAAATCCACATTACGGTCCAAAGAAAGACCTTCTGACCAGTCTGCAAAAGATGCCAAGTCAGACAAATGCGAGTCTTACCGGCGAACATAACATTCTGTTCCACAGCAGAAAGGACTCTAATCTCCAGCAGAGAGAGTCATACCGGCAACACTCCAAATCCCCAGCTGGAAAGTTATACAAATAAGAGAGTCTTATCGGTGAAAATCTTCACAGACACCATAAGGCGATGAAAGCTGAGAGAAAAACCAAAATGAGAGAGGCTTGATAGTGAAAACCCTTCGGGCACTACAAGTCGAATAAGATTAAGAATCAGATGGGAATTGCCAATTGAAGGTCTTGAAAGACGATTGACGACGGAGAATAGGCCACATATGCATGTCATGACCATTAGAGTCGGTGTCTGCGTTTGATAGGTTTTTATTTATAGTTTCTTTTGTTAAAGAGTCATCTTTTTCCGTTGTCTTTTATTCTGTTCCCTTTTATCTTTTCCTTTCATAGAAAATTCCCCAATAGAGTCTGTCTGGTCAGAACAAGTGGGAAATGACTTCAAAATAGGCCATCAGCTTTCCAATTATGCAAGACGAGATCTGACTAGTACATCCAAGTGGTATAGTCAGCAAGGAACAAGCACGAGGCCAATGTCAAGAAAGATATCCCCAGCAAAAGGGAATTGACAAAAGGATCGACGAGTGTCAAGAGGGATATCCTTGCCAAAATCAAAGGTTATTAAACCTCAAGGCCAAGGCCCGTGGACAAATCAGGGAGAGCAATGAGCATGATTTGGGAAATTCATGCGAGACTAAAAGGTCAGGGAAATGCCAGTTTCCGAGCTGTGCCATAAAAGAAGAGGGATATCCCCAGCAGAAAGGGATCATTCCTAGCAAATAATATCATCCCCAACAAGTTATAGAACGCAGAGCAAGGAAGGGGAAAGGGAAAGCCATCCCCAGTAGGAGTATCACAACCAACCACCGCGTTTTAAACTAACAAATTTTGTTTAATTTGAAACAGGTAAAGGAAATGGCATTAATGACAGAAATGCATGCCATAAGGGAGACTGTCAAACTGAGGAAGAAAATTTTCCTTTCATTTAGAAAATTTTCTGGAAGTCAGGTACCCATTCGAGGAAGAATAAAGATAACACCAGACTCAAGGGAAGTGGTTTTTGAACCGGTGTTATCCCCAGCAGTGTTGAAAGAAAGAAAATAATGAGTTTTAATAAAAGGAGTTGTATCCCCAGCGGACAGAACCAAAGAGATGAAACTGGTGTTTAGAAAAAGCAAAAGCCATTATCATCCCCAGCAGCTTCCAGGAGAATGAAGCATCGATTTGAAGGGATAAAATTCCCCAGCAGCGTTATCCTCAACAATGTTATCCCAAGAAGATAACACTTTTGTCCCCAGCAGTGTTGAGAAAAAAAAAATTGAAGGAGGGGAAGAAAGGAGACTCCCCTAGTGGTATTATCCTCAGCAATCAGGCGTCCACCTGGAGAACAAGGAAGAACAGTTGAAATATCAGAAGTCAGGCGTCCACCTGGAGAACAAAGAAAAGCACCAAAACTGGGGCAGAAGATTTTCTGCCATTGTCGAAATTTTCTCGGAGGAACGAGGAAATCAATTCAAGTTTTAAGAGATAGCAAGACAACACGATTCGAAGAAAAATAGTCGGAGGTAAGACAATTCCAAGATTTCGAAAATGGGATCATCCGCCCTCGAATAGGATATTTTGGGTTCGTCCGCCCTCGAATAGGATATTTTGGGTTCGTCCGCCCTCGAATAGGATATTTTGGGTTCGTCCGCCCTCGAATAGGATATTTTGGGTTCGTCCGCCCTCGAATAGGATATTTTGGGTTCGTCCGCCCTCGAATAGGATATTTTGGGTTCGTCCGCCCTCGAATAGGATATTTTGGGTTCGTCCGCCCTCGAATAGGATATTTTGGGTTCGTCCGCCCTCGAATAGGATATTTTGGGTTCGTCCGCCCTCGAATAGGATATTTTGGGTTCATATGTCGGGTTCATCCGCCCTCGAATAGGATATGTCGGGTTCATCCGCCCTCGATAGGATATGTCGGGTTCATCCGCCCTCGAACAGGATATGTCGGGTTCATCCGCCCTCGAACAGGATATGTCGGGTTCATCCGCCCTCGAACAGGATATGTCGGGTTCATCCGCCCTCGAACAGGATATGTCGGGTTCATCCGCCCTCGAACAGGATATGTCGGGTTCATCCGCCCTCGAACAGGATATGTCGGGTTCATCCGCCCTCGAATAGGATATGTCGGGTTCATCCGCCCTCGAACAGGATATGTCGGGTTCATCCGCCCTCGAACAGGATATGTCGGGTTCATCCGCCCTCATAGGATATGTCGGGTTCATCCGCCCTCGAATAGGATAAGTCGGGTTCATCCGCCCTCGAATAGGATATGTCGGGTTCATCCTCCCTCGAAAAGGACATGTCGGGTTCATCCGCCCTCGAATAGGATATATCGGGTTCATCCGCCCTCGAATAGGATATGTTGGGTTCATCCGCCCTCGAATAGGATATTTTGGGTTCATCCGCCCTCGAATAGGATATTTTGGGTTCATCCGCCCTCGAATAGGATTTTATTTTTTAAAGTTGTTGAAATCAGGAGCCCCCTCTGAAGAACAGGAATGGCATTTCGTTTTCAAAATTGTTGAAGTCAGGCGCCCCCCTGAAGAACAGAATGGCGATTTATTGGTTTAAGTCAGGAGCCCCCCTGAAGAACAGAATGGCGATTTATTGGTTGAAGTCAGGAGCCCCCCTGGAGAATAGAATGGCGATTTATTGGTGGAAGTCAGGAGCCCGCCTGAAGAGAGGAAAGGCGTTTTATTTTTAAAAGTTGTTGAAATCTCGTCAGCCTAAAGAAAGGAATGGCATTTTATTTTCAAAGTTGTTGAAGTCAGGAGCCCGCCTGAAGAGAGGAATGGCGTTTATTTTTAAAGTTGTTGTTGAATTCAGGAGCCCCCCTGAAGAACAGAATGACGATTTATTGGTTGAAGTCAGGAGCCCGCCTGAAGAAAGGAAAGGCGTTTTATTTTTAAAAGTTGTTGAAATCTCGCCAACCTAAAGAAAGGAATGGCATTTTTTGAAAAGTTGTTGAAGTCAGGAGCCCCCTGAAGAACAGAATGGCGATTTATTGGTTGAAGTCAGGAGCCCCCCTGAAGAACAGAATGGCGATTTATTGGTTGAAGTCAGGAGCCCGCCTGAAGAAAGGAAAGGCGTTTTTAAAAAAGGGTTGTTGAAATCTCGCCATCCAAAGAAAGGAATGGCATTTTTTGAAAAGTTGTTGAAGTCAGGAGCCCCCCTGAAGAACAGAATGGCGATTTATAGTTTGAAGTCAAGATCCCCCATGAAGAACAGAATGGCGATGTATTGGTTGAAGTCAGGAGCCCCCCTGAAGAACAGAATGACGATTTATTGGTTGAAGTCAGGAGCCCGCCTGAAGAAAGGAAAGGCGTTGTATTGGTTGAAGTCAGGAGCCCCCCTGAAGAACAGAATGACGATTTATTGGTTGAAGTCAGGAGCCCCCCTGAAGAACGGAATGATGTTTATTTTCAAAGTTGTTTGTTGAAATCAGGAGCCCGCCTGAAGAGAGGAATGACGTTTATTTTTAAAGTTGTGTTGAAGTTGGGAGCCCGCCCATAGAACAGAGGCATACATTTCAGTCTTTATATTTTAAGCGTTGAAGTTGGGAGCCCGCCCAGATAACAGAGGCATACATTTCAGTCTTTATATTTTAAGCGTTGAAGTTGGGAGCCCGCCCAGATAACAGAGGCATACATTTCAGTCTTTACATTTCAAGCATTGAAGTTGGGAGCCCGCCCAGATAACAGAGGCATACATTTCAGTCGTTATATTTCAAGCGTTGAAGTTGGGAGCCCGCCCAGATAACAGAGGCATACATTTCAGTCTTTACATTTCAAGCATTGAAGTTGGGAGCTCGCCCAGATAACAGAGGCATACATTTCAGTCTTTACATTTCAAGCATTGAAGTTGGGAGCCCGCCCAGATAACAGAGGCATACATTTCAGTCTTTACATTTCAAGCGTTGAAGTTGGGAGCCCGGCCATATAACAGAGGCATACATTTCAAGATCAAATCATAGGACAATAAAACAGAGGGTTACAATAGGAATTCCCAACAGGAAACAATAAAATTCCCCGGCACCGGGAAGCAGAAGGTTGCAACAAGAGGTCCCATCACAAACTCAAGTGCATGTGTCAAAAAGAAGAAAAGCACCGGAAAAAAATGCAAGCAGACAAGAAAGCAAGGCAACAAGAAAAATTACAGTCTAGCCTAGCTTCTTGTTTTCTTTTAAGCACGGTGCAACAAGGAGATCGGTAAGCAGTGGTAATAGCATGCAACAATAGTAACATTGCAGTCCTACGGTAGTCCCAGCTACCAAAAACTTCCCGAACTACATTGACCTGATTCCTGTTTAGCCCAGGATATGTAGGAAACCTTTGAAGCAAAGGTTCGGTCAAATCTTTTTCAAAAAAATGCTTCACACGGAGTACTCGGATGGGCAAAAATCGCTCGCTTTATCTTTGCACGAAAACCCTTCGTGTCTTCGGGCAAAGAGGGGCAGCTGTAAGCACGTGATTTTTGCCCTATATGAGAATTACTCCCAAAAAATTCAAAAATAAAATAATTTTTCTTGGTGTGCAATTTTTGTGATATTTTGTGGTATTTTTGTGTAATTATTTGTATGTTTGTCTGTGCATGTTTATTTGTTAAATTAATAAAAATAAAAAAATATGTCGCATTTTGCATGTAGGATTTAATTCTACAATTGTTAGTAATTAAGTTTGTTTTACAAAAAAATAAAAATTACAAAAATAGGCATCGTTTGCATTTTTAGCATTTAATGTCCAAATATACAATTTTATGCTTAATTATTACTTAATTGTGCGTTAATTGTTATTGGGAGTTAATTTGCGCTTTTATAACTTAATTTAGTTCTTAATAATAAGTTAAGTATTTTTATAATTTAGTTTTAGAAAAATAAAAGAAGAAAAGAGAGCAAAAATATAAAGAAAGTCGGAATTGGGCCTCTTCTTCGATTTCAAGCCACAGGCCCAAAAAATGACCCAATCTTCCCAAACGACCCAGTCCATTTCGAACTGGGTCGACCCAGTCCAATACCAACAACCCAACTCCCCCTTTTCATTTTCATTTTTCATTTTTACAAAACAAAAACAAAACAAAAAAAGAAGAAGAAGAAAACCCTAGACTTAAGCCATCCGCCCCCCTCCTATCTTCATCTTCTCCAACCTCCAAGCCCCACCTCCCATGGCTGCCCTTCCTCACGCCTCCACCACCTCAACACACACACACACGACATTCTCCATCGTCCCATCGACCCCAACACGAGCAGCCATGGCTGCTCCCCCCCCCCCGTTTCCCGTTGTCGAAACCAAACGACCATTGGAGTAGCTTCACGTCCGCCATTGTTGCTGCGTTTTCTTCCAGTCGTTGCAGCTGCTACTGCTATTCCTTCGTCATCCATGGAGGTCCTTATGCTTCCATCTTCTCAACCTCAAGTCCAAACGACCAAGCTGCTCCGTTCTCCAAAACGCAGCAATGAGAGATGCTCGAAACCAGCCCAAAAACGAGCTCACATCGCTGCCTCGTCGCTGCTGCCTTCCTCCTCGCGTCCAGCCATTGCTGCTACTGTTCACGCAGCTGTGCCTGCATCGTCACATCATCTTCTTCGCGAAAACCCTCCCAAACGTACCCCAACTGTTCTGTCTCATCGTTCAGCTGCGTCAACTGCGTATGCTTCAGCCTTTCTGCTTCATACTCCTTCATCTTCTTCGTGCTTCGTCGTTGTTTTGAACCGGTTAGTTGGTTTTGAGTCTATTTCGTTTTTATATTTTTCGAAGTAAAAGTCGATAAATGTTCGATCCTTGCTTTGTTCATGTCTATCGTTTGAATTAATTTTTAGTTTGTTCATGTGTTTTGATTGAATTAATTTTCAGATTTCAAATGGAAAGTTAATTAGTGGTTTTTCATGTTTATTTCATGTTTGTTTTATTGTTTAGGTAAGATTTTGTTAGTTTGATGTTTGTTAGATTCGAATTGAAATTTAATTGATTATTTCTTCAATTTGTTTCATGTTGTTATATATTTTCCAGAAATTATTAATGTTGTTTGAGTAAGTTTGAATAAAGTTTGTTTGTTATTGTTATTGAATATTTTCATTCATGTTCATACTTTGTTTGGTTGATCTTGAATCCGAAATTTGTATAGTTTGATTTCTTGTTTATCATTTATGATTATTTCTTGAATTTGTCTCATAATCTTGTTTAAGTTTAATATAGGAATTGTTGGTTGTAATGTTGTTAGAGTTGATTTTAAGTTCAATATTATTGAATTTAGAAATCTAAATATACTTGTTTGTTGTTATTATTGTTGAATCTGAAAATAGGTTGTTTGTTGCTAAAAATATTGTTCAATCAAATTTTAGTTGTTCTTTGTTGTTCAATCATGTTCATGTGATTTGTTGTTGAAATGTTGAAGAAATCATGTTCATGAGATTTGTTGTTTGAATTTATGTAGAAATTGGTCATATTGACTATATTTTGGTTGAGTTTGATTAATTGATTTGTTATAGCTGATGGGGTAGTTTGGTAATTTGCAGTACGTTCAGGGTTAGTTTGGTAATTTCATTAAGGTCGGAGGGGTAGTTTAGGAATTGTACATTTTTGTAATTTTTTATGTGAAGCATGGAGGACAAAATGTAATGGGGTGAGTTGTGATATAGTTGTTTAATATAAAGGGGGACAAGACAAAATTTAGTGGGGAGGAATCTTGTATTTGTATAGTGAAACATGGGGGACAAAAGATAATGGGGTGGTGATGATATATTTATTTAATGTAATGGGGATGAGTGGGAAGAATAATGGGTTTGGTAGGAAAAAGTATTGATTTTAATTGATTAAAAGATTTATGGGATGGGATATATATAGAAGTCTTGAATCTGATTTAGATAGACAATAAGAGAGAAGACAGAAGAGAATAATAGAGAGGAACGAATCTGAAGAAAAAAAAAGAACAGATAGATAGAACAGAAAAACACAAACAGAGAAAAAAAAAGAGCTGAATATTTAAGAGAGAAAAATTCCGAAAAATCTTCAAACCTTCAAATAAAGAAAAACAAAAAAAATATTCTGCTTTCTTTCATTGTTTGAAATCAGCATTAATTGTTGTTGTTTCATAAAAGTTGGAAGCATTTGTTTTGGGATTACTACTCCACCGGTCTGTTACTGGGTTGTTACTGTTGCTGGGCTGTTGTTGCTGTGTTGTACTGTTGTTACTGCTGCTGATTCTCATCTTCATTTTCTTTTGCTTCCAATATCAGGTACACAACTGAAAAGCTGGTTATTGTAATCCGAATATGAAGCATGAATGCGAAAAATGAAGAGTTGAAATTCTGAATTAGCTTTAATTATATTCTGATTTTTATTTATATGTACAAATTATTTAGCTTGCAAAAAATCAGAATCATGTAGCTATTTAATACACATAGTGGAACATTCGACGATAGCTTAACAGTTGAACTATCTGCATATATTGCCTAAATAAATAAATGGTGTAGTAACTTCGTCGAGTCAAAAATCAAACGAATAGGCCATCTAGTAGGAACTTGGTAAAAATATTGTTTAGAGTAAATATTATTGGTTAATTTCAGTATGTAAATAAATTAAGACATTTTTTTATTTTATTTTGTAAAGACAGATTTAATAGAAAATAATGTAGGCATTTTAGGATTGTCTTTTAAAAATAAATGAGATGAGCCTCGCCCAATAAAATGCACCAATTGCGGGGCCCTCAATAAATGTTTAATTGAGTATTTAGAATTCGGGATAGACTGTTTAGTGAATTCCACGGTCTTACCCATAAATAATAATACGTTAATCGTTTTAGGCACGATGTTAATAATAATACATTCTTAAACACGGGTGCGCATTTTTGCGACCCAAATCCAAATCCCAAAACATTGAATAAAATGTGTTCCGGATTGCGGGTGCATTTCATGTGACGTAATCCAAAGACATGTTTTAAACAATGTTCACATTCTTGTAAAAATAATAATAATAACAATAAAAGCGGTTAAAAGTTAAAATTGCACTATAGTTTTTGAACATGTATTAAAATCAGATATTTTAGCCATTACAACAGTTTAAGCGACCGTGCTAGAACCACGGGATTCGGGGGTGCCTAACACCTTCCCTCGGGTCAACAGAATTCCTTACGTAGAATTTCTGGTTCGCATACTTCATTTGGAAAGTCGAATATTTTCCTCGATTCGGGATTAAATTGGTGACTTGGGACACCCTAAATCTCCCAAGTGGCGACTCTGAAATAAATAAACAAATCTCGTTTCGATTGTCCTTTAATTGGAAAAACTCCCTACGCTCCTAGCGGGGCGGAAAATGGAGTTGTGACAGTTACAATACCCTCAAAAACACATTTAGAAACTTTCTGACAAGTAATCAAATGTATGTACCTCTTCCATCTTGAGAGACTTACTCCTCCAAACATAACAAAACGCGGCGGCAGACGGATAGACAACCACTTTTTCTTCGAATAAGGAGTAGGATGCATTGCGGACTTGTATTCTGAAAATTGACATAAAGTGAGCAACAGATAGCCGAGGGGTCAAAATTACGTCATCCAGATAATAAAAAAACCGAGGCTTGAACTGCTTCTCCGCCTGTAAAGTACAAAATATTGCGTCAGTACAAATAAGCAGCGTATCAAATGAATTAAAATAAGATTTACAACAAAGCAGCCTCCCACAAAATGCAGTTGGAATAAGCCATTATCAAGTTTTTATCTACAGAAAATCTCACATCAGCCAGACGTTCATGAAAATTGCAATCGCACCACCACGGCTGTTGTACTCCCCCTACACTCTTTAACAACCCCTTGAAAGGGGGCTCAAAGGAAGTTTCCCAAACTTCTCTTGCACAGCCGCACCTGGGGAACTCCACACGTGATGTGAAGAGAATCAGTGTGTTAGAAAATACAATCTGCCTTCCACAGGCATCGACATATGACCCACTCTCTAGAATCTGTAGGAAAATGTCGTAGAGTGCAGTGTTTGCTTTGTCAACGTTATCAAACACTAACACACAGCTCGAAATAAGACGGACTGTTGAGTCGCTAGCCCCCTCTGACTCGTCAACACTGCAACAAAAGATACGAGTAATAAGCTTATAAATGTTTCAATCCACCCTCTGAAATATGGAAAAGGGAGGAATAGAACACGTACACCAAGAACGGACATGAGAAAAGCCGTACTATAAAATCATTTTCTGTTAAACCAGCCACCTTATATTCGACAATCCTATTATCAAACATCTCTTTTGCAAGCGCCTCAGCAAGTGCTGTCTTTCCATGACCTGAAGGACTTAACAAGAGGAAAGAGTACAAAGGGCGTGATCCAAGCTTATGGATTGACATTGCATTTATTATGGCCCTAAGTTGATTATCCAGACCCACAAGTTTCCTTGACAATCTTTGCACAAGGAGTTCAACGGGCAACTGGAACGGAGCAGGAAAGAAATTTCTTGGAACACCCGTGATTGAGCTAGCAACCTGAAAATTGAAATACTTATTCTTTGTTGGAAACTTCAAGAATAAAAAAGAAAGTATCCACGGTATCATTGACTAGATCGAAGTAGGAAAAACAAACCTCTGCAACGATGCGAGGAGTGACGGTGAGATGCTGTGCAAACCTTATATCTATAGTTTCCGAAAGTGCAGAAAAATCACCATGGAGATCTCGAATGGCCTTGGTGAAACCGTCCCAGTTACCCTGTTCTTGGGCACCATAAAGAATACGGAGCAGATGTGCTAGATGTACTAAATATTTATGTCTAACCACTGTGTTGTGATGTTGACCTTGACCACGTAGAGGGGCAGGCCTGCGGTTTGTAAAAGCTTCCAGGGCACCTTTCACCTCCTCTAGTTCTTTTTTCACCTGGGAAAGTTGGGTAATGAAATGATAAGACATATAGGAAACAATGGACAAGAAAGAGGGAGATATAAGGTGCCTTGTGCAACATGAAGCAGAAAATTTGTCACTTGCGCAAGGAAGCATGTCAGACAGTGAAGGATCCTTCTCCTTCATCATCTCCCTTGACTCAACAAAGGCACGATTAAACAGAAACTCGTAGAAATCAAGGTCTTTCTGTTCTGAATCGCAGTCAAAGTCTTTCCTCAACTTAGTGGCAGCTTCTTCCAACAGCTGAACCACTCCAACTTTTGGCGAGATGCGCTCAAGGATTTCACAAGCGGCTTGCATAGCATCGAGGGGAATTTCAACACCGTAACGTAATTCTAAGCTCTTCCGACTGTCTTCGTACTGCGCAGTGGCAGCATGCACAGCAGATGGCACAACATGCTGGGTTGTTTCGTGAGATTCCAAGATCGCATCAAAAATAGTAGACTCAAAAAACTTTGTGCACCGTACAGGGTCCATGTCAATGGCAGCCTTTGGCAGTAGTGTGTAACAAAATCAAACCCTAACCCTAGCCAAAAAAAACAAAGATATCAGCCATTTGGTAGTAATTGAAACAGAAACTCATATCACACGGGGGAGGGAGATCTATGTTCAACTCCAAACAATTGATGCGGGTTCAAGCGATTATTTATATTTAAGGGAAAAACCCTAAACTTCAAGACCTCATGGGAACAAAAACACAAGTTGAGAGAGAACTTCCAATAAACGATGGCGCTGAAAAATAGCAAGGGAAACCGTATCAAATCAAGACAGGGCTTTTGATTTTCTACCCATTATACATTGATTATATACAATTATACACATATAATATATAAGTTATGCATATATTATATATTTATTGGCTATTTTTAATTTAAACATTTGGGTGGTCGGTTATTTCGATTAATTCTTCTACTTTTTTTTGAAATAGATCCAATGTTATTTTTATTAATTTCAACTGATTCTATTCTATTTTTTCCGTTTTTAGTTCATTGGTGAAGATAGTAAGTTTAAAATATGGCCTTGTATCTCTGTATATTGTAGTTTTCACTTATAAATAAAACACTTCTTTTAAAGAGTTCGCTACAGGATTCATTATGATTCCAACTTTAACAAGGTATGCATAAATAGTTTAAAGTTTTGTTCTTCTCTTGATGTAATGGATTTTGTAGTTATTATAATTTTGTTTTCCAGGAATCGCTTATATTTTGAGTTTTTTTTTTATGAGCCAACGAGGTCCAAGTGATATATACATGTTTACATTGTATATAATAGCGGCTAAAACATTTTACACTATAAAAAAAATTATATATTAAGATTAGATATTATTTTGTCGCTTTTCTTATTTATTACAGGTTCTTTGATCATGACAAAGCAATCGGATTTGAAGGAATAATGTGTCCCAATAACTAAAACTTTTGAATTTTTTGATTTTCTTTTTTATACTTAAACAAATTTGTATTTTTCAAAAAAATTGACAGTAAAAAATTTATAATTTGTAAAGATAAAAATTTGTAATAATTGAAATGGGATAACATATAAAATTATTTAAGCTGCATTCCTAATATTTAGAATTTTAAAATAGACTAAATTTTTAGTTGGTAAGTCTTTCCTTATTAAAATTATGTAGGAAGTCATAAATAAATCGACTAAGATTCTACCTAATATAAAAAAAAATCTTATTACAAAAAGCTTAAAAAATATATTTCATATTGAAGAAAGGATGTTACAAACCAAAAAAATATGACTAAGAATACTAATTAATCCGTTGAAAGATTAGTCCATGCCGACACCAACTTAGTCTCATAAAGAATTCTCGGTGATTACAGAATACTAACATCCATTGTTGGAGATTAGTCCATGAAAATATAAATATTTGTACGAAATTATTTAAAGTAGAGTTATTTCATAATTAAATAATTACAACTTAAATATAACATAACATTTTATTGGATAAGAATATAAGATTCAAAGCTACAGTTTTATCTCCCTTTTCTAATGACTATTCTAGAAAGTATTTTTTTGGAGTTTGTTTTCAGGTAATGGCTCCAAAAAAATATTTTTGGCATACCAATACATTTTACTGCGTATTTTTTCTTTTATGTTATTTGTGTGTGTTGTTGAATTTGCACAGAACAAATACCTTGAATTTTGTAATATTTTGAGGAGGATTTACGGTACGAATGAGATGAAAGAATGCGTGCACAAGATGATGTACCAACGATAAATTATGATATAAACATGATGGATCGGCTTTGTTGCTTCTAATTCGAGGACTTTTGTTGGCGAATTAATATTCATCAATTTTAAAAACTTTACTTTATAACTTAAATCCATTTTAATATAGTACTATCTAACAATGTAATTTTAAGAAATTTATATTCATTAATATAGGGTACACGTGTAACACGCGTACCCTAAAACTAGTGAATAGAAAAGAAGACGGATGTTTCTACATAGGAAGCGAGCGCTTTAATAAATGCAAAATGACAGTCTTGCACTTGGTCGACAGGTGACACCAAAAAAATAAAAGCTCTATTGTACCCTCTAGGGTGGCGTCGGTCGGTTCGGTCTTTATGAAGTTCGGTTTGTTCGGTTTTCGGCCAATAACCGAACCAAAATTAGTTCTATTTCTTCGGTTTTTGCTTATTCGGTTCGGTCGATTTTCGGTTCCATTCAGCCGGTTTTGAACAAATTACATTACGTGCTTGCCAGTACAACGAGAAAGTTGCATTCAACTATAATAGCCTTCATTTGGTGTTCGAAATAGAGTCTGGTCGTAGAAATGATTTTAATTGCTCCGTATTCACACGATGCAACGTGACAATGCATGATTTCTGGTAAATATCTGGATATGGTATTACATTTGTATAATTTCTATTTTGTTTCTTCTCTCTTCCCCCTTAGATAAATGTTCAGTAGTTTTCTGGTATTTTATAACAACACATATTTTGAAGTAAACTATCTCAACTTCCGTCCAGGTTGCTATGGTAGGCATTTAGTTTGCTAATGTTCAATGATTCAATGAAGAATACTGCATGAGATTTCATCTAAAGTTGAATAGAAATATTACTACACTACATTTGTTTGAAAGCGGACAGACATGGTCGATAAAAATATGTCCTCTATGAAAACTTCGGTTTTTCGCCGAATTGAATACCGAAATTATAGAAAACATAAACCGCAAACCGACCGAATAAGCCGAAAAACCGAAACCGAAAAAACCGAAATTTACGATTCGGTCGGTTTTTTCGGTTCAGTCGGTATTATGCCCACCCCTAATACCCTCCAAGTAGAAAGGAAAACATGTTTCTATCTTGTTTCACAAAGTTAGCGATTTCCTATATAAAATTTAAATTGACTTCATGTGGGATCACATTATATGTCGATTCGGGATGCCCTCTGAGATTGTATGTGCTAATGGGAAGCAATTTATCGGCATCAAACTGACTAAATTTCTCGAGGAACACAAGATCAAAAGAATCCTATCGACGCCTTATCATCCCAGCGGGAATGAACAAGCTGAATCGACCAACAAAACCATCATTCAGAACCTTAAGAAGAGATTGACCGACGCCAAAGGGAAATGGAGAGAGATACTGCCCGAAGTTCTATGGACATACCGCACAACATTGAAATCTAGTACCGGATCAACATCGTTCTCATTAGTTTATCGTGTCGAAGCTCTAATCCCGGTCGGAGAACCCAGCATCGGATTTTGATATGCAACAAAAGAGTAAAATAGCGAGGCCATGAATACGAGCCTAGAAATGTTGGACGGAAGACGCAAAGCTACCCTCATCTGATTGGCCGCTCAACCCTACTTGGTATATATACATGAAAAAACGGTATTTTGAAGGGGGAGGACGTTTTTGAGAGGAAAACACAAGCACAAAGCCGCCGTGGAGGCCGGGTTTCATCTTTTCTTCCATCAAACTTTGTAATTTTTATGTTTCTTTGTATGATTTGTTGTTTTGCTACCATGTCCATGTGGAGCTAAACTTCACGTGCTAGGGTTGTGGTTCTTTCATGACTATTGTTATTCGGATATTGATTTTGATTTCTTAGTTTATCATATTGGTTTATTTATTCAATCATGTACTTAATTATTTGATTGCTTGATCACCAATTAAATACTATCTACGAATCTAGAGTTGAACTCGAAAGTGGGAATTCTAGATTGCATATAGGATTGAGTAGAGCAAGTTCTTGAACCTGGGCATCGGGGAACGGATTCGCGGTTAGGATAGACATATACCTAATTGCCTTGCTTGGTTGATTTACAGGAATTATAAATGCGTTCGTGTTGATTCTAACTCCATAGACATATAGGCGTTAGGTTAGCTTGAATAGGCGAGTAAGAACTCAACAGATTCTTATGAGTAATATTAACCTTATCAACCAATAAACTAAATAAATTAGTTAGTCAATTCAATTGAAGAATACAATAGGAATGTTAGATAGCCCATAACTTTAGATCGTTTTCATTACATTGATATCATAAAAATTTTCTTTTTCTCTGTTCGACGTTCATTATTTGTTTTTCTTTATTTAATTAGTTTAGAATCGAATATTTCTAGGTTTAATTCTTGTTTAGATAATTAGGATAGTCTAATTTAGTTAATAATTAATCACTAGTCCTCGTGGGATCGACATCTGACTTTTAGTCATTTTATTACTTGACGACCGCGTATACTTGCATGTGCGTTTGGCCGCAACCAGTTTTTAGCGCCGTTGCCGGGGACTTAGAAATTAACTATTTTTCTAGATTAGACTTTTACTTTTATTTTTACAAGTTTTTTTCTTCTTTTTTTGTAAATATTTGTAATTTTATAACTATTTGACTTTTCTCTTAGTGTATTTCTAGTTCTCTCAACATGACATTTGGGGATGAAATAGTCGGAGATAAGGTTATTGATGAAGACGCTTGGTTGACGGAAGACTTTTATGGCCCGTATTTTTGGGCTTGTCATGACCTGAACTCTGGGAGGTCTGAACTTGAATATAGAGTAAAGGTTGGTATTGGAAAGAATAATTCTCGACTAAACGAATATGCAAAAAGACGTTGTCTTCTAACAACGTTGGTGAACGATTGGTCTAAGGAGAGAGATGAACTTGCACATAAAATTGATAATTTTGGCTTGGTTGTACATAACTTAGATGCAGATTTGAGTGCAAAGGTTGATGCGTGTAACACCCAACAATTTAATAATGAGTTGTGTGAAGCTGAAAAAAATCTTCTAGACCAAATTCAGGAGCTAAAATGAGAATACCAATCACTAGACCATGTTTTTCTTGAGGATGCCAATATTGAGAAGAGTGCTCTAAAGTCATATGAGGGAGTAGATAATATTACTTTGGGAGACTTGAGTGTGTGTAAATATGGGGATGCAAATAGTAGTAAATTTCATGAGTTAGGGCGCATTAGACCTCATTCCAATCATTTTTCCACATTGTGCTTAGATAGTAAGATAGTAATCGAGCCATCTGAGCCTATGGAGGAGTCAAAGAGTGAGGATGAAAGTGCTTATATTCTTGAATTTGTTGTGTCGAAAAGCAAAAATTACATTCCCCATTTAATGGCCAAGAAGTGCAGAATGAAAAAATTATTACTTGGGCGGGTTATCATTGTAGCCCCACCACTTGAGCATAGCCGCAGACTGGATTCCATGTTAGAGGTACAATTCATAAGTTCGAGGTGGAGGAAAAAGTGGTTCGCGTTGTGCCGCGACGTTAAACTAGGCACTTGTTGGGAGACAACCCAGCTTTACTGCTTTCTTTTATTTTTGATTTTTTTTCTTATTGTATTATTCTTGTAGTGTTGTTTTATTTTGTAGGATTTTGAGCATACGGAGTCAAAGCCAATGGGCATGTGCAAAAGCGAGCAGGTGGTTGAAACTAAGTGTGAGGTACCCGCACAAGGGATCATACCTGGGAAAAGTCTGAGTATCTCGTGAACTGTTAATTCTTAGGCCTTTGGCCTACTAGGGAGTCTCTTTTACCTTCTTGTTATTCTCAGTGTGCATTGAGGACATTGCACAATTTTAAGTGTGGGGTGAGGGGACTGTCTGGGTAATTTTCTATGCTATGTTAGCTTAGTTAGAATACTCGTTCTTAGTGTAGTAATTTTTATTTACAAAAATAAAATGGAAAATAAGAAGACTCTTCCTGATGACAGATCCTTTGGACAATTTTCTTGATGGAAGTAAGTCTAAAGAAAATACAAAATGATTTATTGTTTTGTTTTAGGTAGTATAGTAACTCCCCCTTGGTTTTTCTTTGGGCCACGGTTCTTTTCCAAGGGTTTTATTTGAACCGGGTGTAGTTAGTTTTTTTGGGGAGTTGGAGCCATGGTGTTATGCTTTGAGTTGAAGCAATATCTCTTGACTTGGTTATGCCTTGAGAATAGTAAGTACTTTGGTTGTGACGCTTGGGCTCAGTTTTAGACTCTCGTAGAAGTACCTTAAATTTTATTATCTTAACTTTGCTTAACTGCTTTAACTAGAGTGTCTATGAATCCAATCCTGAGTGAGTTATGTGCCATGTGTGTGTGAGGTTTTGCATTATTCAGTGCATTGTATTTGATGTCTAGAACTTGCCATGTGTGTGGAAAATGCGCGTCAATAGCACGATTGCGCTCAGGTCGCGCTCGTCAGGCAGAACACTGGAACATGCGCGAAGTGTAGCGCGAAGTTAGCGCGAGCTCGCGCTAGTCAACCCGGAAAAAGTGTCATTTTTCACATTGGAGAAGGTATAATTATTTGGGCCCAACCCTACTTGGTATATGTAACAACAAATTTTCGCGTCGAAAAAATTAAATAATCAAGACTGGAAAATTGCATGACAAATATAGTATTTGATTTCAATAAATGAAAATGTTACAATCTCTATGGTATTCCTCTGATTCTTCAAGAATGTAAATTATCTTGATGAGCTTGACTTTGATTTGATTCAAGGGCTTGTAAAGCTTGATCTTGAATCTCCTCCTTGAACTTGAATTTGGATTTGATCACGAACAAGTAATTTGATCTTGAACGCTTTGGTATTTGATTTAGCTTCGTTCTTGATCTTGAACTTGAACTTGTAACTTGTAGAGAAATCTGCGGTGTTTGATCCACGAGCTCTCTGCTTGCTTCTTGTTCTTAATTCTGGTGTCTTCTAGCTTTATGAAGACCTCTATTTATAGTTGTAGGGGTGGTGTGACTCTGCAATTTGATTGGTCAGTTTGAACGGACCAATACCACCTTGACATTTGGCATGATTTAATTACCTCATTTATTTGGTTTGGATTGCCACATCACCTGACACATGGCATGATTTTATTGGCTCATTTATTTGGCTTGGATTGCCACGTCACTTGACATGTGGCATGAGCCTGGGCTTTAAGACGGGCTACTAGCCATTTGGACTTTGGGCTAAGGAAGTGTGCTTATCATTTGATTTGTAGTCCAATTAAATGGACTAGCCCAACACATATATTAAATTTGAGCCAAAGATTATACTTTGTCTAAAGCGAAGACCATTACACCGTCTAAGCTGAAGACTCTATCTTGTTTGAAGATTTAACTTCATTTTATCTGAGGCATAGACCATTACACTGTATGGGCCAAAGATTTATTTTGTCTTAAGCGAAGACCATTACACCGTCTAAGCTAATGACTTCATCTTGTTTGAAGATTTAACTTCATTTTATCTGAGGCATAGACCATTACACCGTCTAAGCGACAGATTTTACTTTATCTTAGGTAAAGATCATTACACCATATAAGCCAAAGAATTTACTTTTATCTGCGGCGAAGATCATTACACTATATGAGCCAAAGATTTATTTTGTCTGAAGCGAAGACCATTACACCGTCTAAGCCAAAGACTGAATTTTATTTGAAGCGAAGACAATCATCCAAGCTGAAGACTTTACTTTGTCGACCATTACACCGTCTAAGATGAAGACTATACATTGTCCAAGGCAAAGACAACCCTCTAGGCTGAAGATTTTACTTTGTCCGAGGATAACACCGTTACACTGTCTAAGCTGGAGACTATATTTTGTCCAAGACGAAGACCAACAAAGTCCATTATACAGTCTAACTTGAAGATTTTACTTCACCACCAAAAGATTTGACCTTTTGGCGCAAAGGAATGAAAACTAATCCTCATTTCGAGATACATGAATCAGAGATTGTATGAAGCATAATTTATTTATTTTCAAAAAGCTGACCATCAAGAATATCTCTTCAACTTCAATCTTCACAGGTAACTTTATGATCTCCTTTATATAGATATATTTCTCCTTTTTTTTGCAGGTAGAAGAAGAAATCAATTCCAAAGATACTATTTCAGTAAAGATAACCTCACAGTCGAAGAATCCTTTTTACATTTCAACTTGAAGACATGGCAGACTTGAAGATTTCTACTTGAAGACTTGACAGATTAGAAGACTTCGACTTGAACACTTAGTGGATTTGAAGACTTTAACTTGATGATTCAACTTGAAGGTTAAAGTATAAGAGTTAAACTTGAAGATGCAGCCACTTTGAAGAATTCAACTTGAAGACGTGGCATATTAGGATAGTTGAAGACTTAGTGAACTAGAAGAATTTATCTCAACTTCAACTTGAAGATTTAGCATGCAAACTTCAAATCAATGATATAGAAAATATGAAGAATTCAACTTGGCGATTTGGCAAACTTGAAGAATTCAGCTAAAAGACATGAGGGTCTTGAAAACTTTGCAGCATGCTAAAGACTATAATTGTCTTGAAGATACCAATCTCGGTGAAGAGGATCAAGTTATTCTGCAGTTTATAACGAGTGAGCTTCTTTTGTTTTTAACACTGTATGGATTTAATAACTTGACACACTTGAATACTGCAACTTTAAGACCTAACATGCTTGAATACTTCAAATCGATGATGTAATAGACTTGACAAAATCAACTTGACTTAGAATTGGAGCTTTCAACTTGAATATTTAGCCTCTTATTAAAGAAACTACAATCACTCCATCAAGGACCTCAATTTGACACTCCCGCTGAGCCATCAAGATAAGACAGAGAGTTCAATGAAAGAATACATATACACCCAATTTTCAAGTGTCAATCAAGTGAATCATATTCCATCATACCTCATTTGAAGAATAACTTGGGTAATATGTACTTTTTGAACTCATATGACTGAACTTAGAATGAAACTCTAAGCTGCCTACGTACCTCGGTAAAGAGAATCAAGTCATTCCGTAGTTCGAAATGGGTGAGTTTTCTTTTTCTTTTCTTTTTTTGCATCCTAACTCTTGCCTAGGCCGCCTCTTTCGAGGTTTTCAACCTAGCGAACTTTTTTTTTATGTCCTAACGTTTGTCTAAGCCGCCTCTTTCTAGGTTTTAAATCTAGCGAACTTTTTTTTTGTTGGACCGTGCAAAGTTTATACTCTTGCGGGCCAGGAGTAACATGCAGTTTATGCTCGTGCTCAAGGAGCATATTTGTTTTCTTCAAGGATAGTATCCCTTCATGAATTTCCATTTATGGGGCCAATCCGCAAACTGTAAGGCCCCGAAAAATGTTTCCAAGTAGTGTGAGATTTCGTCGTGCCAAGGTAGGCTAATTATTTTATTTTGTGTGCAAATGAGGATTCATGATATAATGGGTATCAATTAGATGTGTTAATAAGCATATAAGTCATGTTAGAGGTGAATTGGGGTCTAAGGAGAGGCCTAAGTCTAAGCCAAGTTGGAAAATTTCATATTAGACGAAATTTGTAAATGAGTGCGCACAAGACCTCACTTTGAAAGATCATATCTCCAGTTATATAAGTAGTTGTGTGATTCATAACCTATCAAATTAAATCTCTTTGAGTCTAGTTTCCAACGCAATAAACCGTTCGTCATTTGGAGGTGTATACAGAAAGTTATGATCATTTTACTGGGCATGTGTCACTAGCGCGCCCAAATGCGCGCCCGCGCTAAAATGTGCGCGCCCTAGACAGAACACTGGGAAAATTAGCGCGCCCAGGTGCGCGACCGCGCTGGTAGAGGGCCTCTTAATACCCCAAGACCGGGTCTAGAGAGTTCCCAAGTCATTTTGGGGTAAGGGCTCTCTCTCTCAAGGGGATTTCGTCCCAAACTTCATTCCTATGATCCAAGGTAAGGTTTTTTGGAGTACTTTGAGTGATTTCTACCCCTAAACACTTATACTAACAAGGATTAATCTTCAAAATCTTTAGATTTTCCTTCAAATCCTTGAATTCATCAAGAACACCACAAGTGGGGATTCTTAAAAATTCTTACTACAAAAGGTATGTTTATCATCTCTAACTACTCTATGGTGATTATTCATGTATGGTATATACATTAGAACTCATGGGATGGTGATTGGGAGCCATAGGTGCCTAACCTAGGTTGTGTTGGTATTGTAGAGATTGTGAGATGGGTCATTGAGGTATGATTCTTGGTATAATAGTATTATGTGTGCATGCATGTGCAAATAGGGTTGTGAGAAGATTGATGAACATAAATAGGTAAAGATTGGGTTGGGAAATTAAGAAAATCTTGTAAAAGAGAGTTAAAAATGAAGATGCTCAACTAGTGTTTGATAAAAAGCTCCAATGAGCTGAAACCATGAATACCTTCCTAATCTGTGTTAATTTTGTTATGTCTCAAGTAGATTGGGATTGCTAGAATTTCCGAAACGTCGTAGTAACTTAAGGAAAGCTTAAACGAGGTATGTATGGCTAAACCTCCATCTTTTAGAAATCAAGCTTCATCGATGTTGTGTGAATATGGTAAGATTAAAGTTGAATTGTTGAGTCGATTATTATTTTTCATGAATTGGTGTTGTACCTCATAGGTGTGAAATATGTGTCTCAACATGATTAACGTGTTATCTTGTTAACTTGAAAGGGGCAAAAGATATGAATTATGTATTGGAATGCTAAAACCTTAAATTTAAATTGGAGTTGCATATATTATGTCAAACTATGTGAAATCCTATGTGTATAGAGATGTTGAAATAAGTCAAATGAGTTTGGAAAATAGAGTGTGGCCAATGTGCCGAGAACTTTAACTGAAATTGTATATTGTCATGAATGGAAAACAAGGATTCAAGAATAATTGGTGTAGTTGCTTTCTTGTTCCTTGATCTGTTTTATTATGGGTTGGTGTATCCCCTCTATTGATTGGGAAGAATCCCTTATGTTTGATGATTCTATTTCTATTGAATTTGAAAATATGTGATCCATGGAGTATTTGTTACATTGATATTGATTGGTGAACCTTGGAAATAAAGTGATGAAAATGTGAAAAACCGAATACGGCCGCCGTGCCAGGAATAAAGAATTTTGTGAATGGCCAAATGAGCCAAGGAAATACTGTTGTTGTTGGTGACCAAAAATACTAATTGAAATCTATAAAATGTGAAGGATATTGAGGTAAGCGTGGTTGCATTCATGCTATATTTGTATACTTGTGTTCATATCACAACTGCGTGCAATATTAAATTGAACCAAATTTTTTTTTGGGGAGGTATCATTAGTAACACCGAGGAAGGGTGTGTCATAAGGCTCACTCCTGAAACTACATGTGCTGGTGTAGGGATGTATCATGGCTATTCCCCTTAATTGAGATGAACCTGGTAACATTTCTGAATTTGTAACGCCAACCCACACGGCATAAGTGGGAAGGCATCTTAGCCGATCGGGTCGTGATCGGACGCCATGCTGCACACATGGTGGTATTGTGCTGAAAATCAAAAACTGGGGATTCAAAATCTGGAAATTCAAAAACTGGAATTCTCGATTGTGGTACATGTCACTAAAGGGACGACCTAGCCGATCGGGTCGTGATCAGACTCCGTGTTAACATAGACGGTGGTATAACTCATATCGGTGCTAATGATATCCCAACCAAAAAAACTATATATTTATATTATTTTTCGTAAACTAAAGGATTTACAGGTTTAAAATTTGTTGCTAGTATAATGTTGATCTTGACTTACTGTTTTGTGGAAATTGTATGATTCTTTAATTTGATGAGGTGGTGATTGTTAAAGCTTTTGAACTAAGTTTATGATTCCTATATTATTGTTGATAGTTCTTTCTAATTATATGGTGATTAGTTATATATACTAGTGCTATTCATTGGCACTAACGTCCCTTTTGCCGGGGACGCTGTATCGTTTTATGATACAGGTAGTTCCACAGCGAGCAGCATCGGCCAGTGATAGCAGTACTCTCTTCCCAGCGGTCTTGGTGAGCCCCACTCCATCCCGGGGTCATGTTATGTATTTTTTTTCATTTTCTCATTACATTTTGGGGTATAGTCGGAGCCTTGTTGCCGACATTTCTATATTACTCTTCTCTTGTATTTAGAGGCTCCGCAGACTATTGTGGGTGGTGGTTGATGTTGGGAGTCCGGGCTAGAACTGTTGGTACTTGATAAACATGTTTTTCGTTAAACTTGTAAAATTTTTGAAAACTAAATGAAGTAATTAGCGGGAATGAAATGAATGTTGCTAACGGCAGATTTCTTAGTGTTTGATCAAATGGGATAATATCCCCTCTTTATTTATGGACTAGTTTGGGTAGAAGGTAATCTAGGAGGCTTGCTCGGCCGGGTTTACTCGGTTGAGCGTCGGTCACGTCCTACAGTTTTTGGGGCGTGACACAAACCTTCCGAGTCAACTATTTTGTAAGTGTCACTTGAGTATACCTCTTGTACGATATATGGTCCATCCCACTTAGCAGAGAATTTGCCCCCAGATCAACGAGAGGTAATAATAGGCATTTTGACCACAAGAACTTGGTCGCCCACTTGGACAGATCTAAGGCATACCCTTTTGTTAAAAGATCAAGACAGGTGAGCTTGATAACATTCAAGGCTTTGTTGAGCTTCTAGCCTTTTTTCATCAAGAGCTTCTAATTCTTCAATGCGCAACCGGGCATTTTCTTCATCTGTGAGTCCTTCTTGAATGGCAAGACGTAACGATGGGATCTGACGCTCAAGTGGAAGGACTACTTCAACTGCATAAACAAGCGAATAAGGGGTCGCTTGCATTGGTGTGCGATATGTGGTCATATATGCCCAAAGAGCTTCTTATATCCTTTCATGCCAATCTCTCTTAGACTTAGAGACAGCCTTTTTCAACAAGTTGCAGAGCATCTTGTTAAATGCTTCAGCAAGTCCATTGGCAGCAGCATAATACATGGAGGAATTGCATTGCTTGAAGCCAAAAAGATCACATATTTTATTCATCAACTTGTTATCAAATGGCTTACCATTGTCTGTCAATATATATCGAGGAATGCCAAAGCGATAGATAATATTAACTCGGATGAAGTTAGCCACATTTTCCTTCTTTACTTCCTTAAGAGAAACAGCTTCAGCCCACTTCGAGAAGTAATCAGTTGCGGCCAAAATATATAAATGTCCACCAGAAGACTTTGGCAATGGACCAACAACATCTAAACCCCAAGCATCAAATGGCCAAGAAGCAACAGTTGGGTGTAATACTTCCAGTGGTTGATGTATGAAGTTAGCATGTAATTGGCAAGCTTTACACCTCCGAGCATAATCCAAACAATCTTTCACCATGGTTGGCCAATAATACCCCATTATTTTTATGTGAAAATGAAGTTTTGGCCCAGATTTATGCTCACCACATACTCCAGAGTGTGCCTCTTGCAATGCTTGAAGGGATTCATCAGTCCCCAAACAACGTAGGAGCACTCCATCAAATGATCGCCTGTAGAGCGTATTCTTGTAATAAAGAAAACGAGGGGCTCTCATTCGGATTTCCGTTTTTCTTCGGGGATTTTCTGTAAATATACCGTAATAGAGATAATCTATTAGTGGTTGTCTCCAGTCTTTAATTTCAACCTTAAGAACAGAATATTCTCAGCTTCGCTTTCTTCTTCCTCATAGTCATTTGGTGGAGGAACTACCCATCCTTGGCAAACAACGACTTGTGTCTGACCAGGCAAAGATAATGTAGAAGCTAAGGCTGCTAATGCATCAGCTCTCTTATTTTTCTTTCTCGGCACGTGTTGAAAAGTTACCTCTCCAAGCCAACTTACCAATCTTTGAGCATATTTGTGATATAGCACCAATTCTGGCTTCTTAACCTCATAGCTACCCAAAATCTGATTGATCACTAATTTGGAGTCTCCAAATACTTGTAATTGCAATTGTTTGATATCCACAGCCATTTCAAGCCCAAGTATGAGCGCTTGATATTCAGCAACATTATTGGAGCACCGTTGTGTCAAAGTGAAAGAATATGGCAAAACTTCTCCTTGAGAAGTGATAAACACTATTCCAGCGCCAGCTCCTTCACGATGTGCAATGCCATCAAAATACATTTTCCAAGTAGGCTGAATTTCTATGACCATTGTATCTTCATCAGGAAATATATCAAAAAAATCTCCCAATCATCTGGAATTGGATGGTCAGCCAGGAAGTCTGCTAATGCCTGTCCTTTTACTTTCTTTTGAGGAACATACACAATTTCAAATTGTTGAAACTGGAGGTACCGCCTCGCTAATCGATCACTTAGGACTGGTTTAGACATGACAAATTTGACATGGTTCGCTCTTGAGACGAGTCGCACAACGTGAGCTTGGAAGTAATGCTTCAGCTTTTGAATAGAGAAGACAAGTGGCAAACATAACTTCTCAATAGGCGAATACTTGAGCTCATTTGGCGTCATCATCCTACTCAAGTAATAAAGCGTATTTTCTTTGCCTTTATTGTTTCCTTGAGCGAGAAGCGCTCCTACTGACCTTTCATGTGCTGAAATATATAATAATAATGGCTTTCCAGGTATGGGGGCTGCCAGTACTGGAGGTTTCATTAGATAAGACTTAATGCTTTCAAAAGCATTTCTGCAAGCTTGGTCCCATTCAGAAGGAATCCCTTTCTTCATGAGGCGACTAAATGGTTGGCATCTTCCAGCTAGATTTGAAATAAATCTTCTAAGATATGCCAACTTACCTTGCAAGCTTTTTAATTCATGAATATCTTTAGGCTCGGCATTTTCAAGATAGCGTCCACCTTAGCTTGATCAATCTCGATACCTAGATGTCGAACAATAAAACCGAGGAACTTCCCAGAAGTAACTCCAAAAGCGCACTTCAAAGGGTTCATTCTGAGTTGGTATCTCTGAAGGCGTTCAAATACCATCCTCAAATCTTGCAAGTGATGATACTTCTTCCTTGACTTTACCACCAAGTCGTCAACATAACACTCCACATTTTTATGAAGCATGTCATCAAAAATATTTTGCATGGCACGTTGATATGTAGCACCAGCATTCTTCAAACCGAAAGGCATTACCTTGTAGCAGTATATACCTTTAGGGGTGCGAAAGGCAGTAAGTTCTTCGTCCTTCGGTGCCATGCGAATTTGATTATATCTAGAGGAACCATCCATGAAAGACATCGCCTCGTATCCAGTTGTTGCATCAATCATGAGCTCAGGGATAGGAAGAGGAAATTCATCCTTAGGACAAGCGTTATTTAGGTCCCTAAAGTCAACACAAACTTGGATTTGGCCATTCTTCTTTCTTATAGGGACGATGGTTGAAATCCATGTAGGATATTTAACTTCACGAACAAAACCATCCTCAATAAGCTTGTTAACTTCGGTTTCAATCAAGGGAACCAGATCAGGTCTGAAGTGACGTTGTGCTTGCTTTACAGGACGAGCACCTCGTTTGACAGCAAGATGATGAACAACAACCTTGGGGTCTAAACCTGGCATTTACTTGTAGCTCCAAGCAA
Source organism: Nicotiana sylvestris (assembly GCF_000393655.2). NCBI lineage: Eukaryota > Viridiplantae > Streptophyta > Magnoliopsida > Solanales > Solanaceae > Nicotiana > Nicotiana sylvestris. Next base: position 18,635,162 of record NC_091062.1, on the reverse strand, counting down.
ATACGTCTTTGAACTCCTTAAGTAGCTCAATATATTTGCTCTCTTCATCAACAGTTAGAGAGGCACTTATATATGTGGGCTTTGGATCTTCAACTACTCCGAGATTGACTTCTTTTAGTGCATCAACCGTTGTCTTCACCCCTTCTTCAAGCTCTAGTGGTGCATCTTTAGCGTCTTCATCCTCTTGAGGATCACCATCATTGAAAGATATGTGATGACATACATGATTATCAAGGCACTTTCCCTCAATTTCCGTATAGGGTGAAGCATTTTATTCATCACGAAGGGTGATATGATATGATGCCCCCATACTTTCTTTATCTTCCTCTCATTCCTTGGGGTGGACTATGGTATGAACCTTTGCTTTAAGGACCTCTCCACACGAAAATACAAGTTTTGTCTCTCGCCTCATTCTAGAAGGAATCAGACGTGGGTAGTCTATGGTCAAAATCTCCTTTTTAAGGGAGTTAGGTGCTCCAATCCTTCTATTACTTCCATGGCACTTGTTTTCCTTCTTCAGCGGTCCCAACCTGTCAAAGACTGAGGTCCTTGGTTTCGTAAGTAGGTCAAACACAGAAGGCTTGTTATTAAGCATCGTAGACACTTCTTTAGCAGTAATGTAGTTACAACTTGCCCTTTTAATGGAGATATAGATTAGCGGGGGTTGTTTGTAACCCAATCCTTCACGTGATTGCTTCAGTGGGTACCCTTTCTCCATCATCATCTTTTGAGTAGGGTTTGAAGCTTCAGACGGGAGCTTTCCCAACTTGGATGGTTCTTTGGGATCATATCCAGCTTTTGCCAACAACTTGTAGGCGTTTGGGTCAAAACCCTCATTTGTGCACTTTGTAGGAAGTGCTAGATTTGGAAGCGAATTGTGGCTTGATGATTTGACAAACCCTTTAAGCAATTTTGTACACGACTTAACTGCGTCAATTCGCTTGATAGGAAGGGTCAAGTCTCCTAACACCTTACCTTGTAGCTCAGAAGATGGATCTTGGACCTTCCTTGCCTTTGGGACATAACGGAGAACATGAGTCACTTTCTTACTTGAAGATGCCTCATTCATCTTGTTCCTATCATGAAGCACCTGATCTTTTTCAACTGTAATATTTTGCTTGCTAGTTGTTGCATCAACCTTCTTTGCAACACTTTTGGTCAATATCACATCATCAACCTTAACCTCCTTTGAGACGTAATTCTTCAAGTAGAATTTTGCATCAGCAAAGTATGATTCAGCCTCGGTAAAAGGCTTATCATCAGCAACTATCCACCTTCATAGTATTTCAAGCACTGATGGTAGGTGGATGAAACCACTTTGTTCTCGTGTATCCATGGCCTTCCTAACAAGATATTATATGAGGTCTTTGCATCAATCACGTGCATCCATGCACTCGAATGCAAATCTCCCATATTTATTTCCAATTTGATAGCCCATATAGCTCTTTGCCCCCCTTGATTGAACCCTTGAATCATCAAACGAATTTCACATAGTTCATCCATAGGTATGCCAAGCTCTTTGACAGTACGAATTGGGAGAATATTGACACCAGACCCATCATCGATCAAGATTCTACTTATTCTCTTTTCTCGCACAAAGCCAACCATAAATAGGGGGCGATTATGGTATGTTTCACCAAGTAAAAGATCATCATCAGTAAATGTGATTTTTGCATCACAAATGTCCACTTCTTCAGAATTCCTAGTGAGTTTTTCAGGCAAGGAGGCGGCAACAAAGATGGATCCTCTTTATTTGTCTCTTCTTTATCTATCTTACAACATGAGGCCTTGATATATTCACAGGAAGCTTGCGGGTGTAACCAGCTTCGCAAGAATTCCTCGAATGTCACTGGAAGACGTAGCCTTTGGTAGTGATTCTCCGCTATTTTTGTTTTCTTCCAGTTCTTCTTTATCATTTTCTTCTTGGGTCTTTTCACCATTTTTACCCAAGTCAACTGCTTATTTGACTCCCTTTGTGAATTTGTCTTGCAGTGTCTCCGCTGAGTCACAAGAATCTAACCTTCATCATCAGTTTGATCATCACGTGATTCACTTTTCTCTTGAGATCTTTCCTCCACTATTGGTTTATACGCCATAGGGGGAAGCAATGGTTTGCTCACATCGATAGGTTCAAAGTCACCAAATTTAATCATATTTAGTGATGATGCAATTTGGATGTCATCACATTCATGTACTTCGACAAAATTGCAAAGGACAATGGGATCAAGTGAACCAAAAGCGAAAGAGACTTGATTCAAACTGTCTTTCTCACCCTCAAGCAAGATTTTTCCTTCAGCGGCCAAGTCCATGACTTTCTCCTTGAAGACAAAGCACTTTTCAATAGGGTGGCCAATTAACCGATGGTACTTGCAATAATTTGGATCATTAGTCTTTCCAGCTTCATCTGGCCGCTTCATTTCGAGTAACTCAATGAGTTTCAACTCAAGGAGTTCTTCAAAAATTTCTGGGACATCAGAGTCCAAGAATGGATATTCTTTCGCTTGCATTTCCTTCAGAGTTAACTTTCGGCCAACTTTATCCTGTAAGGATGTTGTCTTCACACTTTGCTTCTTACTCACTTTTGTAGTAACCTTTAATGGTGAGGCATTAACATTCATTGATTCCTTGCTCTCAGACTTCGAAAAAAACTTGCCTCCTTTGTTTATTTCTTGTTTATCCTTCACTTTGCGAGGTTCATAAACATGTGACCCTTGATTTCCACTTGAAGACATACTTAGCTCCATATCATGAGTATGTGTAGCCAATTCTTCAAAAGACTTAGGCTTGATACCCTGCAGGATGTAGTAAAGTCCCTAATGCATCCCTTGGATACACATTTCTATTCCAGAAGCTTCATTAAGTCTGTATTTACAATTGAGGCTCACATTCCTCCATCGATTGATGAAATCTACAACTGGTTCGTCCTTCCATGAAGTTGTTTCTTTGAAGAGAAACCATATATTTTAGAATGAATTGAATTCCAACGGAAAAAGTTTACTTAGTCCTAATCCAAAATTATATTTATACCCATTATTAAAGTACTGTATAAAGGAAATATTAACTTTAAAGGGCAAAAAGGTCGATCAACTTTTCGAGAATATTTTTGTCTCTTAACATTTAGCTTGCTAATATTTGTGGTTTTATAATAATAATATAATATATAAATATAGATAAGTTGTAGCTTATATTTATATTTATATTATATTTATATTTTAAACAACCCTAAAAGTGGTTATTGGTGCATTTAATCCACAAAAAATTACACGGCAGGTCCCCCAACGGGACTGTTCTTGGTGGAATATCCCTGTTAGCAAAATGTCTCTGTTTTTTACTTGAACTCCATAGTCTTTAATATTTTAAAGCTGGAAATTTTTATTTAGTGGTGGAAAGTAGAAAGTTAACGATCCATCATTGTTAAAATCGTTTGAATGTTAATATTTTATGCTTAAACTTTAAGTTCAAACACAAATTTGGTAATTTGCCATAAAAAACTTAAAATTCCATTATTGGACCTTAAAAAGTGTTGAAGAAGATAAAGTTGGTCTTTTTATTTTGGTGTTATTTGCCTAAATTGATAATTGAGGAGCAAATTTAGGATGATTTGATCAAAATTGATGTTGAAAATTCGAAGAACACTTTATAGACTTCGATGAAAAGTTTAACAAATAGATGAGTAAATATAAAATAAACTCTAACAATCCCATGAAGAAATTCATGAAGAGAAATAATTGATTGGTCCAGGCGTCATTTTTTAAATACCTCCAATTTTACAGGAGAGAAATTCAAAAATAGCCACATTTACAATTGATCATTAAAAAATAATCACACTTTCAAAAGTAATCGAAATTTAGCCATTTTTCAAGTAAAGATAAATCTAACGAAAACACTGTTCAAAATCCGGAAAATATTTTAGTATATTATACTGGAGTTGCAGCATAAATATACTGGAATTCCAGCAAAGTATACCGGTCAAGTATAATATACTGGAAGTTCATGCACAGGTGCTCGAATCTCCAGTATATTATGCTGGAACTTTCCGCGTGTTGGAGTTATAGCATAATATGCTGGAAGTTCATACACATGTGCATCGAACTCCAGTATATTATGCTGGACCGGTCTCTGTTGCAGCAAAATAGTGATTATTTTTCATTGACTTGGCAAAAGCTTACTATTTTTGAATGATCAGTCCATGCTATTTTTATATTTTAAAGACATTCGGTCCAGTCCCTTACGGGTCGTTCCTGTCAATCATCCCTTAATCCACGATTTTGAAAGTCAGCCCAATCAAATGATGGGCCTAAATGCAGACCAGCCCTCAAAATTAGGTTTATAAACACATGCAGCCACACCTACCAATTTAAACTCCATTCGATTCACCTTCCAATTCATCATCTCCTTTCTCTTTTTTTGCTTTAATAGGTTTTAGGATTAGGAATTTAGGAGTCGAATATCTGAAGTTTTTTCTTCTCCAATTGTCTCTGAAGTTTTGTAATTGCTAATTATTTACTTGGTCCGGTGCCACGTCGGCGGTAGCAAAAAAATAGCAGTGACCGGCGATGCTATGATCGGACCAACATCAAGTTTTTTTGACGCTTCGCATTTTGATAGGAATCTGTGGATGAATATTTGGTTTTTCCACGGAGCCGTTTTGTGCGATTACATTTTTTTTAAAAATTATTGCTTTATTTTTTTAATTTTTTTGAAGAGATAATAATTAATCATAGTGAAGCCAATGAGGATCAAAATTTTGATATTTGGAATTACCGTCTGAACATAATATTGATGTCAGATCTACTATCTGAGGCTTCCTTCTTATTTTTTCATGAATTTAAGTCTAATTTATTGATCAATATAATATTATTTCCCATGAACTGTGCAGAAATATTTCTTAATTTGTAGTATATTTCTAAGACTTATTTTAAAAAAATATTTGTTTTTAAGCAGGTAGTATAGTGAAGTCAATGAGGATGAATTTTTTTGATATCTGGAATTACCGTCTGAATATTACATTGATGTCAGATTGACTATCTGAGACTTCTTTATTTCTTAATTATGAGGATTTAAGTTTAATTGTTTTAAACATCATATAGTATTTTTTACGAATTACTATGTGTTTATGTGGAACTGCCAATGTACGCATATATTAATTATTAATATAACCATGATGCCACCTTATTCTGCCGATTCATTAACTATTTTTGGGATAGAAAATAATCTTAAATTTTTTACTAAAAAGCTGTTCGTTAAAATTAAATATTTTTTCTATTTTTGTTTCGTACCGACAAGCAAAGAGAATTTAGTTTGAATGAGGACATCATTAAGATTTTTAAAGTTTTACTTAGAAGTATTTGCTAATCCTAGAATTTTAATAATCGATTATTGTCGAAATTGTTTGAATGTGGACAATTTGTGCTGAAAATTTTAGTTCAAACTCTAATTTAGTGATTTGGTCCTTAGAAAACTTTGAAAAGACAAAGTGGATCTTCTTGGCGTTGTTTGACTAACTTTGGTGATTGGGGATGGTTTGTGTTGGTATTTGAAGGTGTATTTTCAAATTTGTTATCATGTAGAGCAGATTTAGACAAGAGGGCTTACGCGATGGTAAGCAACCTCCACTCCTGATTAAGAAATTATACTGTGTTGTTGTTGTTGTTGTTGTTGTATAGAGCAGGTGGTCAATTGCAATTTCGGAAAATACTTTGTTAGACAACATGAAAAAATTGTACTAATCTGATTTATAATTTAACAGGCAGGTTAATTGCATAAAACATCAAGTCATATCCCACAAAATCATGCAAACTAGGTAAAGTTTGTGAATAATCAAACAAATAAGTCAAATGCAATTAACACAAAAACATGTCATTGGATAGAGTTTGTAAACAATTATTCCCTCCGGTCCAAAATAAGTGATTTTTTGGTTGTTTTCATACATATTAAAAAACTCACTTTTAACATTAATTAGCAATGAAATTGATCATATTAATCTCTATTATCTCTTCACATAAATATTTCTAACACATAACACTATTTACTCCAAGGTCAATGTAGGAAAAAAATAATTAATTCATTTTTAAAATCTAAAAAAATTACTTATTTTGGACCACAAAGAATAGCCAAAAAATTATTTATTATGGATCGGAGGAAATATCAATATATGTAGAGTAAATATAACATAAAATTTATCAATCCTATAAAGAAATCCATGAAAAGCAATAAGTAATTAAGTATGTGTGAGTTTGGTGTCATTTTTTAAAATTTTCCAAAAATGGGACAATATTTAAAGACCAACCCTTATAGGGCCTTGCAAATGCAGTGTATAATTGCACAATCGAATTGCAAGAACCCTTTAGTTCACTAGCAAGCATATATCTACATTTTAATATTTTTCAAGTTTTATTTTTAAAATCAAGTAATTTATTAACCTTAGCACTAAAAAATTAAGCAATTAAAGGTTTTATTAGCCTATGCCTTGAGCCTGCCCTAATGCCACGTGAATCAAACTTGCACATTCCCTCCTTTCCATTTTACTATTTTGAAAGTTTCGCCAGAGATATTTCAATTAATTTAAGGTCTTCTTTCATCGCTTTCTGATTTGTCAAGGTGTGACCAATAACCTATTACATATGTGTAAAATTAAATATATCCTCGAGTATCTATATCTCTCATTTTTATCTTATCAGAAAAAAGAAAAAAAGGCAAGACAACTAGCTGAGGGAAAATTGAATTAAAAAGGAAAAAGTTTTCGTGATTTGATCCTTGATAAGACTCGGGAGAGGACAATGGGAGGTGACTGAGATCACTTCCCAGTAGTGATGGTGTTGCACCAGGGATCGGCTCTTAGTCCGTTCTTATTTGCTCTGGCGATGAATGTGCTGACGGGGCACATTCAAGAGTAGGTGCCATGGTGCATGTTATTTGCCGATGACATAATGCTGATTGAGACGAGAAACAGGGTCAATGCGAGGCTGGAGGTCTGGAGGCAGATCCTAGAGTCTAAAGGTTTTAAGTTGAGCAGGACCAAAACGGAATTCTTAGACTGTAAGTTCAGTGACGAGACTCATGAAGCTGACAGAGATGTGAAGCTTGATATCCAAGTCATCCCGAGGAGGGGTAGTTTCATGTATCTGGGGTCTATAATACAGGGTAACAGGGAGATTGATGATGAGGTCTCCCACCTTATCGGAGCGGGGTGGATGAAATGGAGGCTCATATCCGGTGTTTTGTATGATAAAAAGGTGCCACCAAGACTTAAGAGTAAGTTTTATAGAGTGGTGGTTAGACCTACTATGTTGTATGGGGCTGAATGTTGGCCAATCAAGAACTCCCATGTTCACAGGATGAATGTAGCAGAAATGAGTATGCTGAGATGGGTGTGTGGGCATTGCAGGAGAGATAAGATTAGGAACGAAGTTATTCGGGACAAAGTGGGAGTGGCCTCCGTGGAGGACAAGATGCGAGAGTTAAGACTGAGATGATTTGGGCACGTGCAGATGAGGAATACATATGCTCCTGTTAGGAGGTGTGAGAGGTTGGCTGTGACGGGGATGAGAAGTGATAGAGGAAGGCCGAAGAAGTATTGAGGAGAGGTGATTAGGCAAACGGGGAGATTGATGATGAGGTCTCCCACCTTATCGGAGCGGGGTGGATGAAATGGAGGCTCATATCCGGTGTTTTGTATGATAAAAAGGTGCCACCAAGACTTAAGAGTAAGTTTTATAGAGTGGTGGTTAGACCTACTATGTTGTATGGGGCTGAATGTTGGCCAGTCAAGAACTCCCATGTTCACAGGATGAATGTAGCAGAAATGAGTATGCTGAGATGGGTGTGTGGGCATTGCAGGAGAGATAAGATTAGGAACGAAGTTATTCGGGACAAAGTGGGAGTGGCCTCCGTGGAGGACAAGATGCGAGAGTTGAGACTGAGATGATTTGGGCACGTGCAGATGAGGAATACATATGCTCATGTTAGGAGGTGTGAGAGGTTGGCTGTGACGGGGATGAAAAGTGATAGAGGAAGGCCGAAGAAGTATTGAGGAGAGGTGATTAGGCATGATATGTCGCTACTTCAGCTCAATGAGGATCAGGGGCGGATTTATGCTTATCGAAGCGGTGTCACGCGACACTGCTTCGTCGAATTTTTTTATTAAATATATGTATTAATACTATAGGAAACCGTTAAGTAGAAAAAATGACACCACTTGATATAAATTGTGTGTTGGTGTGTTGGTAATGTGCTTGATTTTTCTACAAGAGGTTAAAAGTTTAAATCTCAACTAAGATATTTTTCTTTTATAAATATTTGCTTAAGACTCAACAAAATCCATAGATTAAGACTATTTCTTGTCTAAAAATATGACAATCAAAGTTATATTTCAGTTTTTTTTTAATAAATTTCGACATCGCTTACAAGAATTCCTGCGTATGTCCCCTGATGAGGATATGACCCAGGATAGAAGGATGCGGGTCTCGAAGATTAGGGTAGTTGCTAGTAGGTAGTCGAGAGTTCCCCGTTCTTTTTAGTAGTATTAGTAGCTCCCTTATTTTTTTTCATTCGCTCTCTGTATCGTATTTTCTAGTTTGTTACTATGTGATGCTATTTTTTTCTTTTACTTGTTGTTTCGTTGTTGTTGTTGTAGTTGTCTTTTTCCCCTTTTCCTTATCATACTTTATCCCCCTATTCTTTCTTTCTCCTTCCTCTTCTTCCTTTCTCTCTTTTCACCTTTTCTTGAGTAGACGGTCTATTGGAAATAATCTCTCTATCTCGCCAGGTAAAGTAGGGTTTGGGTACACATTACCCTCCTCAGACCTCACTTATGGGATTATACTGAGTATATTGTTGTTGCTGATTAGATCGTTGATAAGTAAAGGTCACTTAGCACAAATGTGAGTATGAATATTTTCTCTCAAAATCAATTGTTGTCGGAATCTAGAAGCTTTATGTTTCAATGAAAATTTACTCACACTCGATATCACTAAAATAATACTCTATTATAATTAGATGATAAAAGAGTATACAGAAGACATACATCGTGCTATTATTGATGTGATATGCACATTAAATACGAGTAAATATTTATGATTATTTCCTCCGTGGTGAAGACTCAAAAAGTATTTATAAAACACTTCAACCTCCCAAACTCCCAATTCAATAGCAATATCACATAGTAATTCTTTATTTAACTTCACTTCCATATGCATATCCTTTTCTAAATACTTTAGTACCCTTTCCATTGGAAAAGAATACAAAAGAAAATTAGAGTGAGAGAGACTACCATCTACATATCTGGGAATTTTTTTTACCTATAACGTACTTTCACTATAAGGAAGAAAATATAAATATAAAAAAAGTACCTTCGAAATTGGACTGCAATGGCAAGTTGAATCACTTGCTTTTATAATCGGTGCTGTATATTATATAGGAAGACTCAAGATCTTGATAAGCGCTTTACTAATTAATTCTTTTGACAGGATCTAAGTTTAGTAAAAAAAAGAATATTCTTTTAGCTAGTTTTTAGTAGAAAGCAGAAAGTGCATCGCACCTGTTTTCAATAATAGCGGGATTCAAAATTTAGATTTAATAGGTTCAGCATTTGTGTTTTTACCATTGAATTCATTACTCCTTCCGGTCCAAAATAAGTGATTTTTTAGCTGTTTTCACACAGATTAAGAAATTTACCTTTTCACATTAATTAGCAATGAAATTGACTATATTAACCTTTACTATCTCTTCACATAAATACTCCTAACACATACTCCAATATTATTTACTCCAAGGGCAATGTAGGAAAAAAATAATTAATTCACTCTAAAACCCGGAAAATCACTTATTTTAGACCACAAAAAAAGGCGAAAAAATCACTTATTTTGGACCGGAGGGAGTATAATTTAGAAATTACAGGTTCAAAAAGTAATATTAACATTTTAAATTTTAGTAATATTTTATATACATTTATATTCTATGTCAAAAATATTAAGTTCAATTGAACCCGTGATTTACACGCTATATCTGCCTCTGTTGCCAACAGTGCGCATCTACCTAAGGCCGATTTATGCTTTCGAAGTTCAACTTTTATACATTGTAGTATAAAGATTTTTTGTATTATTAAGTTATTTCAATTAGGGGTGGGTGTTCAGGTAATTCAGATTGGATATGAAAATTTTGATTTGAATTTTCCTCATAGGTGCCATTGCAGTGTCAAGTAATTACTTCCTCTAATACACTACGGGGTCGTTTGGTAGGATGCATTAGATAAGCTAATGCATGCATTAGCTTTGTGTATTAATAATGTATTGTTTGGTAGACATTTTGAACCTATGCATTAGTTATGCAAACATTAGTTATACATCCTATTTGGTATTATCATATGCATAACTAATGCATAGAAAACAATGGTATTAGCAATGCAATGGGTTTTAATGCATGCATTAGCTTAGTTAAAGACAAAATTGTCCTTCAAAATTTATGCTTGATTAAAATATGCTAGTTAATATATTAATGCAAGTTCAAAATAATCCAAATAGTGAGAAATAAAATTATATCCCTAGTAAATAAATAAATACTTAGCATATTTTCTTTTTTATAAATAAATATTTTATTTTACAATATAGGTAGACAAATAAAATAATTTTTTTAAAACTTTTTCATATAAAACATTTCTCAACATATGTTTCTTTTAAAATGTTAGAGTGTGGGCTAGTTTTGAGGGCATTTTTGTAAACAAACAATTCTTTTAGAAATTGTGCAATGCTTTAATACATCAAACTAAACAATGGATAAGAAATATGTCAACATAACTAATACCAGCATAACTAATGCAAGCGTAACTAATACCAGCATTACTAATACACCATATTCAGCATTATTCTTATGCACCCTACTAAACGACCCCTACATGTAATGTAAGTCTGAGTCCTATACTGAGATATCTAAACCTGCAAATGACTCTACTAAACCCTGCTCATGATTGTAGCAACTATTATAATTCAAGCACAACCTTCCCGATGGTTTTTTAAATTTTTGAGTTTCTTGAGGACTTTTTTGAGCTTTACTATTAAAACTTGGGACATACTATTAAGATAGAAACAAAAGTGTATTGGGAAAAATTGAGTTTGCATATTGGAGGTGACGTGTCATGACACATGGATTATTCAAATGGTCAAAGAGTTATAATTAGCCAAGAGGCACGAACAACAACAGATACAAGAGAAGGTGATGAAAGAGACACGGGCAGTTATTCAAATAGTTCGGCGCCCGTACCTATTTAAGTCATTTAAAGCTCAAAGATCAAGAAGAATCAAGGAAATGAATCTGACAACGCATGAGAGTCCAAATTCAGTATTTAACATATATTAAATACTGAGTACGTTAGAGAATTTGTATTTAATATAAATGATTGAGTAACGTTTCTTTTATTGTCATTTATTACCATAATTGCCTTATTAAGACAAAGGCAATACACATATCTCCAAAAAAAACCATTATAAAAGGGAGAATGCTGAACATTTGTAAGGACAGGGAATACTATTGGAATATACTAATTTACTTTGCTTTCTTCTGATCATCTTGTTGTTGTTGAAAGTCAATTTCTTTTATACATTCTTTTGATTATCAGTAACCTGTGTTCTTCTAAATTCTAGCTTTGACTAAAATTCTATTTTTTGGTTAAACAAATTGGTTCCGTTATCGAAAATCTGATAATCTATTTTCTTTTCACCTAACCTTCCTTGTTGCATCAACTATGTCGAATAACGATGACAATATTCAAGGAAACCAAGAAAACCAACAAAGTCAGGGAGATCCACAAAATATCAACATTCAAGTTCCTGCTCCGCAAGACTCTCCACGACAATCTCGCAAGGGTTCTTCTGATGAATCTCAAACAAACGAGTATGCTCAATTTCAAAACATGGAAGCCGCTGATGAAGCTTTGCAGAAATTAATTACTGCTCAGGTCAACAGAGCTGTTGCAGCACTTATTAACCAGTTACCTGTTGCAACACCCGCACCTACTCCAAATAATAACACTATAGAAAACCCTCGTTCTGGTCTTGTTAACTCAAGCAGCGGTAGAACTCCCAGTAAATCGCAGGAGAGAGAACCAGGTAATACAATTAATTCTGATTTGCAAACTTTAGTACTAACCTTGCAGAAACAACTCAAGGAGCAAAGTGAACGCATAGAGCAGATACCTAGGGTGCCACCTATAATCAAGGGGGTATATATGGATAGATATTCACAACAACCCTGGAAGCCAAGTGCTGCTCCACTCCCAATCCCAAAAAAGTTCAAAATGCCTGATATTCCAAAGTATGATGGAACAACAGACCCACGAGACCACGTGACTGCCTTCACAACGGGTGTAAAGGGCAACGATTTGACTAAGCAGGAGATTGAATCGGTACTAGTCAAGAAATTTGGGGAAACACTCATCAAAGGAGCACTAACATGGTATTCTCTTCTACCTGAAAATTCTATAAATTCTTTTGCTGAGCTTGCAGATTCTTTCATCAAAGCACACTCGGGGGCCCAAAAAGTGAAAAAAAGAATGGAGGATATTTTCAAAATTAAGCAAGGAGATTCAGAATTGCTTAGAGAGTTCGTGGACAGATTTCAACGTGAAAGAATGATGTTGTCACGTGTACCTGACAACTGGGCAGCTATAGCCTTTACAAGCAATTTGAATGAAAAAAGTTCGGAAGCTACGAGGAGGCTCAAGGAAAGCTTTCGAGAATTCCCAGCTACAACGTGGAATGATGTTTATAACAGGTATAGCACGAAGTTGAGGATTGAGGAAGATACTGTGCCACGATCTCAAAAAGAAGAAAATATACGTCCAAGACGGGCAGAGACCGACAAAAGATCCGGTAAAAATAGGTACGAGCCTTATATTGGACCTGCGGGAAAAGACTCACGATTAAAACAGGACAACCAAAGGCACGATCACATACCAAGGAATAGAGAATCAGGTCCTTCATCAGGATTTAGGAACGAGCGAAACAACTATGAGTCACGGGACGATGATAGAAGTTTAAAAGCGAGATTTAGAGGTTACAACTTTAATGTCAGCACCTCTGAGCTCGTAGCCGTTTTGAGAAGCGTGGGAGATAAGGTTCGATGGCCAAAGGAAATGAGATCGAATCCAAACAGGCGCAACCCTGACCATTGGTGCGAGTTCCATAATGACCACGGGCATAAAACAGCAGATTGCAGATTTTTACAAAGTGAAGTTGATCATTTATTAAAACAAGGATATCTTACCGAGCTATTCAGTGAGAAAGGCAAGCAAGCTTATATGAAGAACAGGCAGGAACCTCCAAAACCCCCTTCTCCCAAAAGAACCATTAACGTTATAAGTGGGGGTGAAGACATCAATGGTGTATCATATACTGCAGCCAACAAAGTTTCCAAAGTAACTATTACCCAAGGGAAACAGGTGCGGCAGGTTCTGGAAGAAGACAATATTACATTCAATGATGCATATGCTGACGACATATTAACCCCTCATAACGATGCACTGGTAATATCTCTAATTGTGTTGATACTAATGTGAAACGAGTTTTGATTGATCCAGGTAGTTCCGTGAACATTATTTTGCTAAGAGTATTACGTGAGATGCAAGATGAAGAAAGAATAATACTAAAGGCGCATACTCTATCTGGATTTGATAATTCCAGTGTCGTCATGAAAGGAGAGGTAACACTCACCACATTTGTTGAAGGGATCGTGAAGGATACAAAGTTCCAAGTAGTAGACATGGAAATGGCTTACAACATGATTCTTGGGAGACCATGGATCCACGAAATGGATGTTGTTCCTTCAAGCTTGCATCAGGTTATTAAGTTTCCTTCGCCATGGGGAATCTGCCAAATTCGTGGGGATCAACATACGTCCAGGGCTATCAACTCCGTTGCAGACACAAGCACGAGAAGTGAAGGTAAATAGCAATCATGGAAGGCAGTTAAGGACATCACAACACAAACCTCAATTGAACAAGGACAGACAGATGTAGATTCAAGGCCTGACACCATTCAAGAACCAGAAGAGAATGAAAATATCAAAACAACAATATATGAATTAGAGCATGTCGTGTTATATACTTGATGGCCTGATAAAAAAGTCTATGTTGGAGCTAATCTTGACCAAGGAATGAAAGGTAAGTTAATTGAATTTTTGAAAACTAATATGGATTGCTTTGCTTGGTCCCACTCAGACATGACTGGAATTCCACCGGAGGTGATGACTCATAAACTAAATGAAGATCCATCATATCCTCCTGTGAAGCAATAGAAGAGAAAGCAAGGATCTTTCAATAATCAGGTGATTCAAGAAGAAGCCCAAAAAATGTTAAAAATTGGTTCCATTCGAGAGGTAAAGTATCCTAATTGGTTAGCTAACACTGTTGTGGTTCCGAAGAAAAATGGTAAGTGGCGGGTCTGTGTAGATTATACAGATCTTAACAAAGCCTGCCCTAAAGATTCTTTTCCGCTACCTCATATAGATCAATTGATTGATGCAACTGCAAGTCACGAATTACTAAGTTTTCTAGATGCATATTCAGGTTATAATCAGATTAAAATGGATCCGGGAGATGAAGAAAAAACTTCGTTCATAACAGACAGAGGGACTTACTGTTATAAAGTAATGCCCTTTGGTCTAAAAAATGCAGGGGCAACGTATCAGAGGTTAGTAACCAAAATGTTTCAGGAATATTTAGGAAAGACTATGGAGGTATATATAGATGATATGCTTGTTAAAACTCAATACTCGAAAGATCACATATCACACTTATCTGACACATTTTCAATTTTGCGCAAATTTAATATGAAGTTAAATCCCGAAAAATGTGCATTTGGTGTTGCATCAGGTAAGTTTTTGGGTTTTCTCATTTCTAACCGTGGAATTGAAGTAAACCCTTCACAGATTAAAGCCATTGAGGAAATCCCTGATATACTTTCAAACAAAGAAGAAGTTCAAAGATTAACAGGGAGAATTGCGACTATGGGAAGATTCATATCAAAATCATCAGAGAAGTGTTTCAAATTCTTCTCAGCTCTAAAGAAGCAGGATCATTTTGAATGGAATGAGGAATGTCAACAAGCACTTAGGAATTTGAAAACTTACTTATCAAATCCACCTTTATTGGCAAAACCAAAGGCTGGGGAAAAGCTACTCATCTACCTCGCTATTTCGGAAGTGGCGGTAAGCGCTGTTTTGGTCCGAGAAGAGCAAGGTAAACAATCCCCTATCTATTACGTAAGTAAATCTTTGTTAGATGCAGTGACGAGGTATCCTCAATTACAAAAACTTGCCCTTGCATTAATCATGGCATCTAGAAAGTTAAGACCTTATTTTCAGTGTCATCCTATTATTGTGGTAACTACCTACCCTTTACGTAACATATTACATAAGCATAAGTTATCAGATAGGTGAGCTAAGTGGGCAATAGAGTTAAGTGAATACGAAATTGCATACCAACCTAGAACTGCTATAAAATCACAAGTATTAGCGGATTTCGTGGCTGATTTTAGTTATGGAATACAGTTAGAAGCAGAGAAAGAATTGCAGGTGTTCAATGGAGCTAACCCAAGAACTTGGACTTTATTCACTGATGGCTCATCTAATGTGAGAGAAGCAGGTTTGGGAGTGTATTGGTACCACCTATGGGTGAAACCATTCGACAAGCTATCAAATATCATTCCATAACTAACAACGGGACAAAATATGAAGCTATGATTGCAGGTTTAGAATTGGCAAGGGAGCTTGGAATAAATCAGATTATAATCAAAAGTGATTCACAACTCGTAGTTAATCAAATGCTGGGGACTTATACAGCCAGGGAAGCAAGGATGCAGCAGTATTTGGAGAAAGTACGGGAATTGATAAAACAATTTCAAGATTGGAAAATTAGATAAATACCTAGGGACGAAAATCTTGAAGCAGACGCCCTAGCTAATCTCACATCTGCGGTCGACGTGGCAAACGATGCAAATGCCTTAGTGATACATTTATTTCATTCAGTTCTTGATCCTGATGTTAACGAGGTAAATTTTAATAATTTAACTTGGGATTGGAGGAATGAAATTGTTACTTTTTTGCAGTACGGAACCGTTCCTGATGACAAGAAAAAGGCTCTTGCGCTTCGAAGAAAAGATGCTCGGTACTGCTTAAAACAAGGCAATTTATATCGTAAAATATTCGGTGGTTCATTAGCAAGATGTCTTGGACCTTCGCAAACAGAGTATGTAATGAGAGAAGTACACGAGGGTCATTGCGGGAATCATGCAGGTGGAAGATCACTGGTAAGAACCTTGATTTGTACAGGTTATTACTGGCCTAAAATGGAAGAGGAGGCAGAAAGTTTCGTTGCCAAATGTGATAAATGCCAAAGGTACGATAACAATATGCATAGACCTGCGAAATTGTTACATCTGTTCATTGCACTATGGCCATTTATGAAATGGGGAATGGATATTGTGGGTCCATTACTGCAAGCAAAAGGGCAGGTAAAATTTTTGCTTGTTCTCACTGATTATTTTACTAAATGGGTAGAGGCAGGCACCTTCAAATAGGTGCGAGAAAAGGAAGTTAGAGATTTTATTTGGCAAAATATCATATGTCGATTCGGCGTACCAAAGGAGATCGTATGTGATAACGACCCTCAATTTATTGGAGCTCAGATCACAAAATTTTTTCAAAGCTGGCAAATTAAAAGGATTACGTCGACACCATACCATCCAGTGGGTAATGGGCAGGCAGAGTCAACAAACAAAATTATCATTAACAATTTGAAGAAGCGTTTACAAGAAGCAAAAGGTAACTGGCCTGAAGTATTACCTGGGGTTTTATGGGCATATCGAACAGCTGTTAAAACAAGTACGGGCGAAACACCATTCTCGTTGGTTTATGAAGCCGAAGCCTTGATTCTAGTTGAGATAGGAGAGCCGAGCACATGGTTCATGCAAGCAACGGAGGAGTCTAATAGCGAAGAGATGCGGTTCAATCTTGATTTACTCGAGGGAAGAAGAGAAGCTACATTAATAAGGATGGCAGCACAAAAGCAAGTCATTGAACGATATTACAACCGAAAAGTGCGCCTCAGATTCTTCAAATTGGGGACTTCGTGCTTAAAAAGATCTTTCAATCTACAAAGGTAACTAACTCAGGGAAATTAAGTCCAACATGGGAAGGACCCTACAGAATTCGTGATGTTGCAGGAAAGGGAGCATATGAACTGGAAACAATGGATTGCAAGATACTGCCTTCACATTGGAATGTTGTTCATTTGAAGAGATACTATTTCTAAGGAAAACCCACGGTCAGGTATAACCATTTTAAATTTTATTTTTGAATTATTAATTTTACTAACGATTTTAGATGATAGGCCAAAAGCTAGACCGTACTAAATGATGAGTCACGACCTGTAAGGCACACAGAGTAACCTAAAATTCCTGGCCTAGGGTTACAATTATTCTGATAGAAACGAAAACGGGTTATGCAGTCTTCATCTATAATCGTCCCTCCGAGTCCCGTATGTTTTTTCTTTTCAGGAAAAGGACCAAGATGAGAGAAACAAACAAGTGCTCGAGGCTTCAAACTTCAACGCTCAAACACTTGGGGGACTACATAATATACACAGACATATGTGTAAAAATCAAGCAAAGATTTGAGGAAAAAATCAAGCTTAGAAGAAACAAGTGCAGAGCAAAAGTTACGAAGTTACGACATTTATAACATTCACCATAGTGTTCTTTCCCATTAAGACAATGAAGAGCTATGGCATTCATCATAGTGTTCTTTCTCATGAGAACAATGGAGTCACTTCTCAAACCCTTCCTAATACATGGAGTTAGGGGTAATAACTATGTACTGAAACAGGTTATAAGGAAAAGCCTTGTGTGTATTATTTTTCTTTTGTAAAAATCTGTTACAAGAAAAACAGTTACGAGAATGCTATAGATGTAATCCAAATACATGTAAAGTATTATTCAAAAACTTGTCAAGGTTCATAAATAAAAACATGTCAAAGTTATTTCAAACAAAACATGTGTGTTCCTATTCCTTTCATCGTATTATAACACCATTATGAAGTTGAGACGTCTTCTTCATTAAGTGTCGAAAATATAAAAGGGCTCTCTTTTATAAAACTCATGTTATTAAGTCATGAGATTAATCATAGAGAATTTTCAAGGGATAAAAAATAAGCTATTCTTTAATTCCTTAAAAATAAAAGGCAAGAATAGAACGAATAGCAGTAATAAAAACTTCTTAATATATTTAAAATCTAAAGACAAAGTATAAACTTAGTCATCAAAATTGTTTTGTATAGATGCCCCATAATAAGAACTGGGGACTTTTTCCTTCTAAAAAATCCTTAAAAACAAACTAAGGGTTTGATCATTATCTTCCAAAAACAAAAAAAAACAAAAAACCAAGTTAAGTTATAAAAACTGGTCACTGGGAGGCAGGAGCATCAGAAGTAACGGTGCCAACATCAGAAGGAGCAGCCACAAGAACAGTGTCAACTTGACTTGAAACAACAGGCTCGATGAGGTGAACAAGAGTCACGGAAGCTTCACCTTCGGGATCTTGATCCACGGTAGCTTCAACTTCAGGAATTTGAGCCAAGGCTACATCAGTTTCGGGAGCTTCAGCCACGGGAGCCTCAATTGCGGGAGATGGAAAGTCCAGTGGTTGTTGAGCCTTCTCAATAGTCTCCATGACTTTAGCCAATTCTGACTCTAAATAAAAGTTCTCTTGGCTAGCCTCGGTTAAGGCATCACGACGAGAGTTCAGAAAAGTCCAACTTACCTCAACAACCATTTTATCCTCGAGAAGCTCGTAGTCTCTTTCCCAAACAACAATTTCACTTTTGAGTTCTTTATTTTCAGCCAGGGTGGAATTGAAGGAGATTTGAAGAGAGGCATTGGAACTTTCCAAAGCATGGATTTTATCAGTAGAGGCCCTCAAGTCCATTTGAGTTTGAGTCAAGATCTGTGCAAGATTCTTTTCATAAACCTCCTTTTGACTCAGAAGTGCTTTCAACTCTTTAATCTCCTCATCTGCCTTAGATAGATGATCTAAGAAAGAAGACTCAAGGCATTCTTTGTCCTTCTCTGCTTGGCTTGAAGAAGCCTTGGCCACTGCCAATTCCAAAGTCAATGCACGCACCTGCTGCTCCAGGTTACTCCTATTCTCTTGCATATCTTCAATGGCAATTTGTGCACTATCAAATTGCCCTTTCCAGTTAGCCACTTCTAGTTGAGCTTCACGAGTCACTTTCTCGGCCTCAAGAATTATTTTCTCAGAGTCACGGACCACCTTTTCTAAAAGAGAAATTTTGCCCATCAACTCTGTACCAATGAGGTTGGCCGGAAAATAATAAAGAAGGAAAGTAAAAATCCAAGAGTAAAAAGAAAAAGAAAATTTTTTAAATAAAGGAGGAAAATACCTTCAAAGTAGCATGAACAATGTCGTTCATCAAAGTCAAGCAGCTATGGCTATTCATCTTCTCTTTTTTCAATTGAGCTAATTAAAGGCTCAAGCCAAACGTCTGCCTGACCAGATTTTCTCAAAAGGCTGCTATTGGCGGGAACTTCAATAGTCACGCTCCTCATGACAGTAGTTCTGCTCGTAGAACCAACTTCAGTATGATGAACAATAGGAGGGGGAATAACCAAAGGAGGAGCCGGAGAAGAGGTGAATGCAGTAGAAGAAGGAACGGAAATAACTGGGGCCGGTAAAGAAGGAATCACAGGCACGGGTGATGAAAAAGTCGATAAAGGTACTTTATCTAAAACAAGCCCGAGATCACCACTATCAAAACCACTAGCAAAAAGTTGGTCAGTGGATTCACGAGTATCTTGGGGGGTAACATCGTCATCAGAGACGAGATGAACAGGCTCGGCAGAAGAGGCACGGGGAGAGACTTCAGCCTCATCATCGAACATAACACGTCTCCTAGCCCTTAGACTTTATCAAAGAGCCATTTTTATCTTCCTCCTCGGAATCTTCTTCAGCGGTTTTCCTCTTCACAAGTATGTCCTGAGCTTTCCTTAAAGTGAGTTGAGCTCCTGTAGAGGTTCGAGAGGCCGCAACTGCTTCGGCAGAAATGCCTCGAATTAAAAATCCTGACAAAAAGAAGGATGAAAATTAAGGCAATAAATAGAAGATTTTACACACGAGAAAATATAAAAAAAAACTCTTACCATGAGTTTTCACTTTCCAACCGTACTGATTGGAGATAGATTTCTAGGACCTGGCCTCCATAGGCTCGGCCTTCAATAATTTGTCTACCTAACCACGAAAGTTGGGAACTTTATCCACAACTCCTATGATTGCTACAAAAAGGAGAGGGAGTGAAAATTAAAAAAATATCAAAATTGAAAGAAAAAGGTACGAGAAGAATAAAAGACTTACGTGCAAAATTTCATTTCTCGGGAAAAGGAACGTTTTCTTCACCCACTAAACCAACAGTGGGGGCAGCAACGAATCGAGCATACCAGCCACGATCTTTATCACCTTCTGGGCTTAATAAAACCCTTTTACTCCTAGCTACTAAAGTAAAAGCACCGATGCGATAGAGCCTGGGGGAGTAAAGATGACTTAGATGAGGAAAAGTAAAATCAACACCCGCCTTGTTTGATAAATGTCTTAAGCAAGCCACAACTCTCCAAATGAGTGGGCCGATATGTGCTGAACAAACTTGGAAAAAATGGCAAAAATCAAGAATTACTGGATCAATGGCTGGTTTAAATCCTAGAGTAAAGGGATAAGTATAAACGAAAGAAAAATCAGTCATATAAGAAGTAATTCTTTAATTTGGATTAGGAACAACAATTGGGAAGTCACTATTCCAATGACAGTCGTTACAAACTATGGGGGTTAAAACCTCTGTAATCATGGTAGGGTAGGTATCGACACGACTCAACTCAGAAACTTGTTTTTGAAGTGATTCTCTGTCATGGGTAAAAGATAAGTCGCTAGGAACTATCTCTTCTATCAAAGGTTCTTGTAAATGTTCAGAAATTTCTTTACCCTTAGAAGATGATTTCTGAGTAAAAGAACCTCTAATTCTAGAGGGAGTACCAGAACTAGAGGAAGGTATAGAAGAACCAGCAGAAGAACTGCCGCCGCGGGCAAACCCTAAACTACGGAGTCTACCACCCCTACCCCTTCTATGTATACAGGGGCATTGGGGAAGTTATCCGAGATAGGAACTCTTATAGGGTTAGGGTTTGAAAAAGACATGATGAAGAAGGTCGAATTAAGGAAGAAGTGAACAGTATCGAAGAATAAAGTATTCAATAAAATTTTATGAAGAAGAGGATAAGAGAAAACGGTTATATTTATGCGAGAAAACGACCGTCAAAGGCAAGAAGTGTAATGATGGAAAGCCTATAATAAAGGCAACTAGCTCTTCGTGAATAGTGGATCTGTAAAAGCCTTGAAAAAAGGCTGCAAAACTGCAGAGCCGATGGGAGAATGACACATGTATAGAGCATTTAATAGAAGAGACAATTGAAGCGTCAATGTTGTCATAGCATTAATGATGACATAATTCCCTTTTTAATGAAACCCACTTCCCAAATATTTAATTGATAAATAAATGGAAAGTGGGGGGATTATCTGTATTGGGAAAAATTGAGTTTGCATATTGGAGGTGACGTGTCATGACACATGGATTAGTCAAATGGTCAAAGAGTTATAATTAGCCAAAAGGCACGAGCAACAATAGATACGAGAGAAGGTGATGAAAGAGGCACGGGCAGTTATTCAAATAGTTCGGCGCCCGTATCTATTTAAGTCATTTAAAGCTCAAAGATCAAGAAGAATCAAGGAAATGAATCTGACAACGCATGAGAGTCCAAATTCAGTATTTAACATATATTAAATACTGAGTACGTTAAGAATTTGTATTTAATATAAATAATTGAGTAACGTTTCTTTTATTGTCATTTATTACCCATAATTGCCTTATTAAGACAAAGGCAATACATATATCTCCAAAAAAACCATTATAAAAGGGAGAATGCTGAACATTTGTAAGGACAGAGAATACTATTGGAATATACTAATTTACTTTGCTTTCTTCTGATCATCTTGTTGTTGTTGAAAGTCAATTTCTTTTATACATTCTTTTGATTATCAGTAACCCGTGTTCTTCTAAATTCTAGCTTTGACTAAAATTCTATTTTTTGGTTAAACAAAAAGGAAATCTATCTGCACTTATATGGCAAAGACCGGTATATTGTAACAAAATTTGGAGTCCACTATATTTGATTTGTATAGTGTAAATAAGTGCAATTTTACATTTACCAAGTTAAGGAAAACCTTTTTCTTAATTCGATATATATCACAGTGTAGTAAAAAAATAATTGGGTAAGAAAGATTTGACTGAAACTGTAGTTATGAGAATATATACTGATATTCGAACTTGTATATGCTGGTTAAAGTTTGACTGATGACTGTGTTTTTTGAGTTTAAAGAAAAAAATGCATGACATACAATATGTTCGTAATTGTATTTCTTTATGACTTCATTCTATGAATATTCATTGCATTTACATGTTCCAAAAATAATAGCATTTCCACGCTCCTTTATATTTACCGTATTTTTCAATATACATTTTCTTATGAAAATATATATTTAATATTCTTCGCGCAACGCGCTAGTATGGATACTAGTTTATATAAAGGGAGAAAGATATGGCCCTTCTCATTCCTCGTCGTCTTCCCCGACAGAGCCCCCATTTGCTCCACATTCAATTCTCCATTTCCTCTGTCAAAAAATGAAGTTGGCATGGGAGGCCAACCTCCATTGTTGGTCGACCTTGAGATGCCATAAAGAGAAGAATAAGAAGATTCTAGAAAGGGAGAAATTGAGGATTCTTTTCTATATATTGTAATTGCTGAAAGACAGTACATATATACACGTGTGTGAAACAATCATAGCTAATGACTATACTACCCTTCTATGACTAACTAACTAACTATTAAATACAATACACTGACATACTACAAAAATACATTAACCTCAATACCCCCCCTCAAGTTGGAGGTGAGGAGTTCACTGCCAACTTGTGTAGAAGGTCTGAATGTTTGATTCCTGTGAGAGCCTTTGTTAGAATATCAGCTAATTGATCATGAGTGGAAATGTGATGAAGCGTAATCAGACCATCGTGTAGTTTATCTCGCACAAAATGACAATCAACCTCTATGTGCTTTGTATAATGAGACAGTAGATAATGAGACAGTAGTTTGCTTTTTTGACTTCCAACTGATGGGGCTACCTCCAAAGAGCACTAGATACCCACTTACAGATCTCCTTGAGTCAGGACATGCTGCCTAGTCTGAATCACAGTAGGCTATGATCTTTTAGGAAGGATCATTGGACAGAAAAATGCCCAGAGTAGGGTCTTTCTTTATATACCTGAGTACATGTATAGCAGCTTTCAAGTGAGGCTCTCTTGGTGCCTGCATGAATTGACTTAGGTGTTGTACACTGTATGCAATGTCTAGCCTTGTGTTTGTGAGAAAGTTGAGCTTTCCAACTAGCTTTCTATAGTAGTATGGATCAGACATCAAAGGGCCCTCTTCAGCTTTCAGCTTGGTTGATGAATCCCGTGGAGATGAAACAGCAGAATACCCCATGCAATCATATTCTTTCAAAAGATTAGTGGTGAACTTCCTTTGGGAGATCAACACTCCATCATCTTTGTAAAGCATCTCTAGCCCCAAAAAGTAATGTAATTTGCCCAAGTCCTTTATTTTGAACTGATTGTGTAGGTAAGTCTTCAGTTCTTTAATTTCCTCAAGATTGGTTCCAATAAGGATCACACATCAACATATACAGCTACAAACACTGATGACTCACCTTGCTTTTTGTAGAACAAGGAGTAATCATTCG
The DNA here is from genome assembly GCF_000393655.2 of Nicotiana sylvestris. Taxonomy (NCBI): domain Eukaryota; kingdom Viridiplantae; phylum Streptophyta; class Magnoliopsida; order Solanales; family Solanaceae; genus Nicotiana; species Nicotiana sylvestris. Next base: position 18,611,258 of record NC_091062.1, on the reverse strand, counting down.
TTGAATGCCTAAAACCTTTAGAATACAGGGATTCTGCTAGCTTGTCATACCACTGTCTACTGGCTTGCTTAAGACCATATAAGGACTTCCTTAATCTGCACACAAGTTGTGTGTCCTCTACCTTCAGACCCTGTGGAATCTCCATGTATACCTCCTCATGCAAGTCTCCATGCAGGAATGCATTGTTGATATCCAGTTGATAGAGGTCCCATCCTTTCTTCACTGCAATGCTAATCAGGGCTCTAACAGTGGTCATCTTCACCACTGGGGAGAAAGTTTCTGTGTAGTCAATCCCAGCTTCTTGTGTGTATCCCTTTACCACAAGCCTTGCCTTGTATCTTTCCATACTACCATCTGCCTTGCGCTTTATCTTGTACACCCACTTGCACCCTATGGCATTCTTTCTTGCAGGCAACTTAACTAGATCCCAAGTATGGTTAGCATATAAGGCTTCAAATTCTTGTGTCATTGCTACTTGCCAGGCAGGATTCAAGGTTGCCTCCTCATAAGAGTATGGTTCACAATCATGTGATATGTTCTTAATTAATTCCTAACTATCATGGCTCAATGTATTAAAAAATACAGAATGGTGATTTGAGAAAAGGGCAGTTAATGAATTATGAGGTGACTGGTGTTCAGGATTTGTGGTGTTGTTCAAGTGACTGTTTGTCTGCAAGTTTGGTAGTGTATAGATATAGTTTTTGAGGTGTGAGGGTGTGCTAAGGGTCCTGCTTGACCTTCTGTGGTAATTGGTTGCTTGATCAACAATAGGTTCCATGTCATGTGGTGTTTGGTTGGATGGTGTTATATGTAATTCTGGGTGCACTTCAGGTGAGGTATTTGGTTCTGGATTTTGATTTTTCATATGGAGTGTGATTTGGTATATCTGTAGAGTGTGACAGATGATTATTATCTGGTGTATCAGATATGGGACTTTCAGTGACAGAATCTGGTGCATCCCTATCATGGTAGCAATGACAGTCAAATGAATTTACTGTGGAATAGGGACAAGAGTAATTGTGATTTATCATGTGCAACACAGAAGGGAAGGAAAAGTGTTTAGGAGAAGTGGCAAAAGGAAAAATGTTTTCATGAAATATAACATCTCTGGACACATGTACCTTCTTTGTGGCTAAATTGAAAACTCTATATCCTTTGGTTCCAAAGGGATACCCTACAAATACATGAGGAGTAGCTCTAGGTTCAAATTTGTCTTTGTGAGTTTTGAGTATAGTGGCATAACACATGCAACCAAAGTTTCTAAGGTGTGAGTAGGTTGGTTTTCTGTTATAAAGGAGTTCAAATGGGCATTTGTTGTTAAGAATTGAAGAAGGCAATCTATTTATCAAATATGTAGCAGTCAGAATACACTCTCCCCAGTATTTCATTGGTAATTTGGATTGATAAAGTAAGGCTCTGGCTGTTTCTAATAAGTACTTGTACTTTCTCTTAACCACACCATTTTGTTGTGGTGTATATGGGCAAGTTTTCTGATAGATTATACCCTTTTCTTGGAAATATAACATGGCTTCATTGTTCACAAATTCCAGCCTATTGTCTGACCTAACAGCCTTGACTGATGCATTGAACTGGTTTTCAATCATGGAAATAAGGGATTTGATGGCTTGGAGAGTGTTACTTTTACTACTCAAGAGATGAGTCCAGGTTGATCTACTAAAATCATCTACCACTGCAAGGAAGTATTTGTAATTGTCATAAGTTGTTATGTGATAGGGACCCCATAGGTCTATATGCAAGAGATCAAATATTTTGGTGGTAGATGATGTTTTTTGACTGAAGGGTAGTCTTGTCTGCCTTGCCATGGGACAGACATGGCAAGTGAATGGCTGTTTGTGGGAAAGTTCAACGGGTATAGTGGAAATAGTTCTCATTTTCACAAAAGGTACATGACCTAGTCTGTTATGCCATAGATGTTCATTATTATCTTTATGAGATGATAAGGATAACAGAAGGGAAATCTCATCAGAGGAAAAGTCAGTTTTATTGCTTGAGTGAAGGGTATTTACATTGACATTGACATTGTTGTGTGACTGAGATGACTTATTTACACTTGACAAGGACTTCATAGGTGAATTGTGACTCTTTCCTGTATATACAACATCAGTCAATGCAGGAAAATAAGGATGAGAACAAAGGTTCACAGAAACAGAAAAAGAACCAGATTCTGAACATCCATGACACTCAGGGCAAAGGAAGTACAATCCACTTCTTGCCTTACCAATCTCCAGAGGCCTCTTCATTGAAGGGGCCTGCATCATACAAAGGTATTTGCTGAAGTTAACTATGCAATTGAGATAATCAGTTAAGGAATGAATAGAGATAAGGTTGTACTTGAAAGTGGGTACATAGAGAACTCTAACTAAAGTTAACATAGGACCAAGGAATGCATCTCCAATCTCTGTCACTTTCATTCTATATCTATTTGGTAGGGTGACCAGGAAAGGATAGGGTAAGGTTCTGACATTTTTTAAAAAGGACTTTCTATATGTCATGTGATTTGAGGCTCCACTATCTAATATCCATAGGTCAGCAATTGATTTAGAACATCTACACACAGTTGTTTCAGCAATCTCATTATAAGTGGAACAAGCTAGAATACATGCAAAGTTTACAGCTCCACAAGTCATGTTGTTGTCGAGGCCCTCTCATGTGTTTCTCCAAGGAAATTTCTCCAGTAGGCTAAGCAATTGATTATACTGCTCCTTTGTCAAGCTCTGAAGTCCCTGGCTTTGATTTCCTTCTTCCATTTCCTCAGAATCTACATGAACATTTGCAGCAGATGCGACATTTCTCCCCTTTGTGAATTTGAAGTCTTGTGGAAATTCATGAATTCTATAGCAATTGTCCCTGGTGTGTCCTGGATTTTTGCAATAGTCGCAGAACATCCGACCCCTAGGAGGTGGGTAACTTGATTTGTTAGAATTGTGTGAGTTTGCCCCAACATTGCCTCCCCTCTGATTGTAGTTTGTTCTGAACTTGGCATTTCCAGGTCCATTTGCATTTAATGAAGTTGATTCCATAACTAATTTGTTGTTCGGCCTAAACTCTCTCTGTTTTTCCTTCTGGATCAGGATAGAGAAAGCCTGAGCTATGTTTGGTAATGGATTCATCATCAATATACTACCTCTCACAACTGTATAAACCTCATTCAGGCCCATCAGGAACTGAATCATCCTACGATCCTGCTCAGCCTTATGCATATTCGCTTTTGCACCATAAGTGCATTGACAATTGCACTGTGTATGTGCATTCAAGGTGTTCAATTCTTCCAAAAGTCGTTTCATTTTTGTGTAGTACCCTGTGATATCCAAAGTCCCTTGACTAAGATCATTAATTTCTTTCTGCAGTTGATACAGCTTCGCTCCATTAGTCTGATCATACCTATCCTCCAGTTCCTGCCACAATTCCTTAGCATCATTGACATATTGCAAGCTGTCAGCTAGATCCTTCGAGAGTGAGTTCAAAATCCACGATGTAACCATATCATCGCAACGAGCCCACTGGTCGTAGATCGCTTCATCGATATTAGGTTTCTTACACTTTCCATTGACGAATCCGACTTTGTTCTTTACTGACAAAGCCCTAAGAACTCCTCTTCTCCAGGATCTATATCCGGTTCCGTCGAAAACAACAGGAACTAGTGTTTGTCACACCTCCTTTTTCCGGCACCGCTAGGGTACAAGGAGTTTTTCCAATTAAAGGACAATCGAAATGAGATTTGTTTATTTATTTCAGAGTCGCCACTTGGTAGATTTTAGGATGTCCCAAGTCACCAATTTAATCCCGAATCGAGGAAAAGAATGACTCTGTATTACAGTCCGCGAACCAGAAATCCGGATAAGGAATTCTGTTAACCCGAGAGAAGGTGTTAGGCATTCCCGAGTTCCGTGGTTCTAGCACGGTCGCTCAACTGTCATATTCGGCTTGTTTATCTGATTTTATATACAATTATTAGCTTATGTGCAGATTTTAACTCTTTACCGCTTTCATTATTATTATTATTATTATTATTATTATTATTATTATTATTTTACAGGGAATTGCAACGTTGTGAAAATGTATTTCGAACCGCGCCACAATCAATGTACCCGTGATCGTCGACACACTTTGACTCCGTTGAGATGTGGATTTGGGTCACATAAATGTGCACCCGAGTTTAAGAAGATTAAATTATTAAAGGCGCGCCTAAAGCGACTAGCGTATCATTTACTTTGGGTAGGGCCGTGAAATTTTGTTAAACGGTACATCCCGAAGTCTAAGCAATTTTAAAGCAAATATTTACTGAGGGCCCCGCAAATTTGTATTTTTTATTCGGCGAGGCTCATCTCATTCTTATTTTTTAAAAGGAATTTGCAACGTCATGGACACGCATCTCGAACCACGTCACAATCAATGTACCCGTGATTAGAGACACATTTCGACTCTGCTGAGATTTGGATTTGGGCCACATAAATGTGCACCCGAGTTTAAGAAAGTAAGATTAATTAAGACGCGCCCAAAAGAAACTAGCGTGTTGTTATTTTGGGTAAGGCCGTGGAGTTCGCTAAGCGGCCTATCCTGAGTTCTAAGTAATTAACACATACATTTTGTGAGGGCCCCGCAATTTGCATTTTTATTTGGCGAGGCTCGTCTCATTTTTTTATTTTATTTTATTTTTTTTAAAAAAGATAATCTTAGAATGACTACATTTTTTCTATTAAGTTTAGTCTCTAAAATAAAGAAAGAAAATCCTAATTAGTTAGGAGTTAGAAAAATTAAGAACATGTAACATACTAATTGCTAAATTAGAACCAATATTAAATGAAAGAATTTTAAAGAAAAAAAATTCGAAATTATTAATAAAATAAGAAATTCGACAACTAATATTCAAAAGAAATCAAATATAGCTAGATTGAAGCTCGCATTGTTATATATAAAAAAACAACTATTGGAATTAATTATTCATAACCATTTGAAACTAGATTTAACCACAATTACTAAAGCTTATTAGAAAGATTATTAAACTTAAACATTATCTAGTCTTGTTTGGCTTTAACTAAATTTAACTATCCATTCATGATTGACCTACTGTTGACCATATTAAAACTTTCATAGCTAGTGAATTAACCCATTTTGCCAAGCTGATTCACTAAAGACCAACTTATGTTATTTTTCTCTTATTCCAATTATTAAACAGTAATACATGAAATAGCCTAAATACAATCAGTAAAAGAAACGAAGAAAAAGCGAAATTAAAACTTCAAAATTCCATTCTTCATATGTATTCATGCTTCCACATTATTATCTTGTAATAGCTAGTATTACAGTCGTGTACCTGGTATTGGAAATAAAAGAAGATGAAGATGAGAATCAGCAGCAGTAGTAACAATACAACACAACAACAACAGCCCAACAACAGTAACAACCCAGGAACAGAGTTTGCAAACCGGTGGAGTAGTAATCCCAAAACAAGAAGCTTCAAGCTTCGATGAAACAACAACAATTAATGCTGATTTCAAACAATGAAGGAAAGTAGAAGATTTTTTTTTCAGTCTTTGTTCTCTCCTTTAGTTTTGAAATTTCTCTCCCAAAATTCTTCCAAAAATCTCCCTTTGCTGGAAATTCTTCCCCTTTCATTCAATCCCCTCATCCCCTTTTATATACAAAGCAAGACCCAATCTTCTTCCACTATGTGCATCATTTAACTTTTATTATTACCCACACTTTTACTTTAGTAAAAGTAGTCAACATGGGCCCCCGTGTTCCCTCTTTTTGAAAAGTAGTCAAAGTGGGCCCTCATGTTCCCTCTTTTTGAAAAGTAGTCAAAATGGGCCCCCTTGTTCCCTCTTTTTGAAAAGAAGACATCATTATCCACCTTTTCCTTTTTGCTTTTATCATTACGTCTGGTCCCCACCATAATTAAATAACCTGTAATTGGTTAATTCCCGTTTTACCCCCTAAAACTACTGTTACGCCCCAATTCAAAATCTGTTTAAACTAAGAAGTTAAAATTAAATTACCAGCTATAACCAATCCTTAATCCAGTTCAATCAACAAATTCAAACTTAAACGATGAACAACAAAGCAACAATCGGAATTATTTTGACTGAACAATATTTTTAACAACAAACCTATTTTCAGATTCAACAACAATAACAAACAAGTATATTCAAATCATTGAGCTCAAATTCAAATTAAATTTAAACAAAACAAATAAACAGATTCAAATCACTAAACTCAAATAATCAATTGATCTTCAAATTAAATCCAACAACATTACAACCAAGATGAATGATTCAAATTAAATCAAAAACTAAGGACCAACACATAAACACTCACATTAAATCACTTGATGAAAAACTAACAAGCTTCAAACAATAAAATGAACACGAATTAAATCTAAATTAAACAACAAAGATGAATGATTCAAACGATTAAACTAACACATTTCTATATTAAAACTAAATCCTTTTAAATTAATAAAACAAACTGAAGAAATAATTAATTGAACTTCAACTTAAATCTAACAACATTACAATTAAACTAACAATTTCTACCTAAAACATAAACGAAATAAATAAATAAAACAAACTCAAGAAAAATAAAAAAAACGATAAATACGAATTGGTTAAACCAACTAACCGGATCGGAACAACGACGAACTCGAACGGAAATGGAAAACTTGAACCAAGACTGCCAAAAACCTAACGGATTTTGACTTCAACGACAACCCACCTTCTCTTTTAACCTCGACGAACTCAGAACGACAAACGACTGCGTATGAACTGTTTCGACAACCCCAACCAAAGCTTCGAACAAATGACGATGCTATTCCGTGGATATAGCAGAAACGACGTTACTGGATGCTACTGGACGACGATGGTCGTTTGGACGTGACGACGACGAAGAAACCGGTGAAGCTAGCTGAAACTTGACGATGGTTCGACGCTCGTGGAAGAAGATGAAGCTAGAGCAGAAGAAGCAGCAGTCATGGGAGGTTGGAGCTCGACGGACTATGTTTGTTCAACAGATGGTCGTTTGGGTGGACGTTCATGGCTGGACGTGGAGGTTTCTTGGTGGAGCAACGTTCATGGAACGAAGAAGCAGATGATGGTGGTTTGGGCAGTGGTGAGCGTGTGTGTGTGTCGACGAAGAAGACGCGGAGGGCAGCCATGGATGAGCTTGGAGAAGCTGTGCGTGGTTGAAGACGATGGAGGGGGCAGCCATGGTTGTTTGGACGAAGCTGCAAGGGGCAGCCATGGGAGGTGGGGCTTGGAGCAGGAGGAGAAAGAGAGGAAGAAGAAGAAAGATGGGGGGGCGGGTAGTTTAGGGTTTTTTGGTTTTTTTTTTTTTTGTGAAAAATGAAAGAAAAAAATGAAAAGGGGGTTTGGGTCTTTTTGGGTTATGGACTGGGTCGACCCAGTTCGAAATGGACTGGGTCGTTTGGGAAGATTGGGTCTCTTTGGGCTTGTGACTTGAATTTGAAGAAGAGCCCCATTCCGATTTTCTTTGTATTTTTGCTCTCTTTTCTTCTTTTATTTTTCTAAAACTAAATTCTAAAAATCCTTAAATTATTATTAAGTTATAAAAGCGCAAATTAACTCCCAATAACAATTAACACACAATTAAGTAATAATTAAGCATACAATTGTACATTTGGACACTAAATGCTAAAAATGCAAAAGATGCCTATTTTTGTAATTTTTAATTTTTATAAAACAAACTTAATTACTAACAATTGTAGACTTAAATCCTACATGCAAAATGCGATATATTTTTGTATTTTTTTATTAATTTAACCAATAAACACGCACAGAGAGAAATACAAATAATTATCAAAAATGCCACAAAAATTCTAAAATTGCACATAAAGGAAAATTATTTTATTTTGGATTTTTTGGGAGTAATTCTCTCATAGGGCAAAAATCATGTGCTTACAGCTGCCCCTCTTTGCCCGAAGACACGAAGGGTTTTCGTGCAAAGATAACGTGAGCGATTTTTGCCCATCCGAGTACTCCGTGTGAAGCATTTTTTGAAAAAGATTTAACCGAACATTTGCTTCAAAGGTTTCCTATATATCCCTGGCTAAAGGGGAATCAGGTTAATGTAGTTCGGGAAGTTTTGGTAGCTGGGACTACCATGGGACTGCAATGTTACTGTTGTTGCATGTTATTACCACTGATTACCGATCTCATTGTTACACCGTGCTTAAAAGAAAACAAGAAGCTAGACTAAACTATAGTCTATGAATTACAAAATCTTACCTAGATCTTCAATCATGCTCTTGTGTCTCTTGTTGATTTGATGTCTTCAACTTGTTCTTGTTGCCTTACTTTCTTGTCGGCTTATGTTTCTTCCGGTGTTTTTCTTCCGAGAATTTGGGGATGACACTGGCCTTTTGCTTTTCTGAATACCAGTTTTCATCATTTTGTTCGGTCTATTGGGGATATGGCCTCCTTCATTAAGCTTTTCGGTGGTTCCTCTGGGGATACGACTTTCTTCATCAGATTTGTTATACTGGGCATAATTTAATGTTCACAGGCCGCTTCTTTCAAGACGCGTCTTTCTTCCTTTTGACTCATGCGCTTGAACTTATGCTGGGACCTCTTGTTGCAACCTTCTGCTTCCCGGTGCTGGGGATTTTTATTGTTTCCTACTGGGGATTCCTGTTGTAACCTTCTGCCTTCCGGAAGGGTCACTGATTTCAAGACCTGAAGTATAAGACTGAAAAGTATTCCTCTCGTTATATAGGTGGGCGCCTGAAACATGAAATGTAAAGAGTGAAAAGTATTCCTCTCATTATACAGGTGGGCGCCTGATACATAAAATGTAAAGACTGAAAAGTATTCCTCTCGTTATACAGGTGGGCGCCTGATTTTAACAACAACTTTGAAAAATAAAATGCCATTCCTTTCTTTAGGCTGGCGAGATTTCAACAACTTTTAAAAATAAAACGCCTTTCCTCTCTTCAGGCGGGCTCCTGACTTCAACAACAACTTTGAAAATAAAATGCCATTCCTTTCTTTAGGCTGGCGAGATTTCAACAACAACTTTTAAAAATAAAACGCCTTTCCTCTCTTCAGGCGGGCTCCTGACTTCAACAACTTTGAAAAATAAAACGCCTTTCCTCTCTTCAGGCGGGCTCCTGATTTCAACAACCCAAAATATCCTATTTTGAGGGTGGATGAACCCAAAATATCCTATTCGAGGGTGGATGAACCCAAAATATCCTATTCGAGGGCGGATGAACCCAAAATATCCTATTCGAGGGCAGATGAACCCAAAATATCCTATTCGAGGGCGGATGAACCCAAAATATCCTATTCGAGGGTGGATGAACCCAAAATATCCTATTCGAGGGCGGATGAACCCAAAATATCTTATTCGAGGGCGGATAAACCCAAAATATCCTATTCGAGGGCGGATAGACCCCAAAATATCCTATTCGAGGGTGGATGAACCCAAAATATCTTATTCGAGGGCGAATGAACCCAAAATATCCTATTCGAGGGCGGATTAATCCAAAATATCCTATTCGAGGGCGGATGAACCCAAAATATCCTATTTGAGGGCGGATGAACCCAACTAGGAAGTGCGTCTCCTATGAGTAAAACTTGTATGAACCAAGATCAGGAAGTGAGTCTCCTAGTGGTAAACTCTCATTTTTAGGAAGTGCGTCTCCTAAAGCAAAATATAACCTGAACGACCCAGACTACGAAATGCATTTTCTAGGGGTAAAACTTCAATGATTCAAACTAGGAAGTGCGTCTCCTACAAATGAACTTAAATGAACCAGACTAGGAAGTGCGTCTCCTAGGGGTGAAACTTAATTTAGGAAGTGCGTCTCCTATGCATGAAATTAAACTTAGGAAGTGCGTTTCCTAGCATGAAATTAAACTTAGGAAGTTCGTCTCCTAGGGGTAAAAATAAACTTAGGAAGTGCGTCTCCTAGGGGGTAGGAATAAACTTAGGAAGTGCGTTTCCTATGGTGTAAAAATAAACTTAGGAAGTGCGTCTCCTATGGGTAAAACTAAACTTAGGAAGTGCGTCTCCTATTGGTAAAACTAAACTTAGGAAGTGCGTCTCCTATTGGTAAAACTAAACTTAGGAAGTGCGTCTCCTATGCGTGAACCATTTCCTTAAAAACTTGTGTTGTCTTCCCTCGTAACTGCTGGGGATAACACTATTGGGGAATTATTTACTTACCTGTTGGGGGATAAAATGTTATCAGCTGGGGATAACGTTGTCGAGGATAACACTGCTGGGGGATTCTGATTCCTTCAGAACTAATGCTTCACTCTTCGGAAGGCTGCTGGGAATGATACTGGCCTTTTGCTTTTTCCGAGCACAAGTTTCATCCTTTTGTTCTGTCCGCTGGGGAACAACTTCCTCCATTGAAACTTATTATGTTGGGGGCAACACTGGTTCAAAGACCACTTCCCTTGAGACTGGTGTTATCTTTATTCTTCCTCAAATGGGTACCTGACTTCCAGAAAATTTTCTATATGGAAGGAAAATTTTCTGCCCTAGTTTGATAATCTCCCTTGTGGCATGCATTTCCGTCATCAATGCCATTTCCTTTACCTGTTTCAAATCAAACAAAATTTGTTAGTTTAAAACGCCGTGGTTGGTTGTGATACTCCTACTGGGATGGCTTTTCCCTTTCTCCTTCCCTGCTATGCGTTCCGAAACTTGTTGGGGATGATATTATTTGCTGGGGATAATCCCTTTCTGCTGGGGATATCCCTCTTCTTTTGTGGCATAGCTCGGAAACTGGCATTTCCCCGACCTTTTAGTCTCGTATGAATTTCCCAAATCATGCTCATTGTTCTCCTTCCTTTGTCCTTTCTTGATTTAGACCATTTGGATGTTCTAATCGGATCCGGTCTTGCATAATTGGAAAGCTGATGGCAGATTTTGAAGTCATTTCTCACTTGTTCTGACCAAACAGACTCTACTGGGGAATTTTTCTATGAAAGGAGAAAGATAAAAAGGAACAGAATAAAAGACAAAGGAAAAAGATGACTCTTTAACAAAAGAAACTATAAATAAAAACCTATCAAGTACAGATACCGACTCTAATGCTCATGACATGCACATGTGACTTATCCTCCGCCGTCAATCGTCTTTCAAGCTCTTCATTTGGCGATTCCCCATCTGATTCTCAATCTTATTCGACTTGTAGTGCCCGAAGGGTTTTCACTATCAAGCCTCTCTCATTTTGGTTTTTTTTCCAGCTTTCATCGCCTTATGGTGTCCGTGAAGATTTTCACCGATAAGACTCTCTCATTTGTATCACTTTCCAGCTGGGGATTTGGAGTGTTGCCAATATGACTCTCTCTGATGGGGATTAGAGTCCTTTCTGCTGTGGATCAGAGTGTTATGTTCATCGGTAAGACTCTCATTTGTCTGACTTGGCATCTTTTGAAGACTGATCAGAAGGTCTTTGTTTGGACCGTAATGTGGGTTTTTGGATAGGCTAGAAAGAAAGGGTATTAAAGGCTCAAAAACAAATCAATTTGAGGTTCAAAATTATAACCTTCGGAACCATATTTGTTTACAACAAGCGCAACTCTTGCCCCAGTTTCTTGCTTGGGGATTATTTATTTTTGTTATACTACGTTACACTATGCACACTATGCACACTTATGCACACTATGCACCCTATGCACATTATCCACCCTATGACCGAGCCGTGAAGCGCCTACGTATCCTCTTTGAGGAATCAGGTCAAACGTAGTTCCCAATTCCTCTGTTTCTTCTGACTTTCTTTTGTTTTTTTGTTATCATTTTTCTTTTCTTCTTTTTCTTCATTTTTCTTTTGTCGTTTTGTTGATTTTTTTTTCTTTTTCTTTTTGTGTTTTTTTTTCTTATCTTATCTTTTTATGTTTGTGTTTCTACTTTTTGCTACTGATTCTGAAAGAGGGGTATGAAAGAAAACAAATAAGGCTCAAAGGGTTAACGAAGGAGAAAGTGTTCAGATAGCAGAATAAAATGCCTTCGTCATTCCAATCTTCAAAACACGCCAAGCACAAACAACACCATTAAATATTCGCCATATCTTCTGATTGTGCCAGGCTTGATAACCATGTGCATACATTTGCCTTTTTCTTTCGTCATTTTTAAAGCACTGTTGGACAATACTCTCACTCCCATTATCATGAAAGGCGAATCTTGCTTTTAACGGTTTTCTTTGTGTTTTACTTGCCCTAGTTCCGTATGACTCGAGCTCCGAATAATCTCAAACCGTCTTTCCTTTTAAATGTTCTGATCACCTCCCAATGGTTTTATGATTATCTTTTAAGATCAGACCCAAACTGTGTGCGCATGTCATGTCACCAGAATCGGCGCTGAACAAAAATGATAGAAGGACCAAACAAAAGATGATGGGAAATAATTAAAGACAGGATTTTGCATTAGATTATCGGTGAAATGGTTTGAATAACAAAACAAACGAAAACAAACCAGAATAAAATCCTAAAATAACCTGGCCAAAACTTAAACAAACCGCTATGACAAAATGGAAAGATAAGAAAGTTTGACACAAGACAATATCCGAATTACAACCCTAATAATCCGGAGAACAGAAACGACAACAAAATAAGCCACCAAAAGCTTCTCTCTTGCTAACCAAGGAACGAAGCGTCCTCCCATTTTATCAAAACTGGCATCTCAGCCACTGAGCTTCGCATCAGTATTGTCCAGACCATTGCCAACTTCAATATCATCAACCTTAGTCAACAAGTCCCAATCAGATTCGAGTGCTTCTATTATCAGGCCTGATCCCCGCAAAGTGTGCTTCTGGGTCTTGTATTTCCGGCTTACCACAAACCAACCACCTAACTTTCTTTGTGATTCAAAGCAAAACAGGTTAGAATGGACTCAGTCAGTCCTCATTATTAACAACATCTTTTTTTCTTTTTCTTTTTCTTTTTCATTTTTTTTCTTTTTCTTTTTTTTCCATTCTTTTTTTTTTGCTTTTTTGTTGTGGTCGAATCTTATGGAGAATGCCTACGTATCATGACCCCGCATAAATTAGACCTTGCGTAGTTCAGACCAATAAAAGATAAGTAATAATAGAACAATTTTTTTTTGGAATTTTCGAATTTTCAAACTTGATTACCAAGTTTTAAAAACTGACCATACTAACAGACTTCGACGAAAAGATGACCTACAGACTTAAAAATCAAACAACCCACATACCCTAATTAAAAGAATTACAAACTCAAAGACAGACGGACACTTTCTTTTCCCTATTTGCTAATTTTAACCAAATGGTTGTTTTTGCAAACATGGCCCCCTCTTAATTCCATGAATTTTGAGGCCGGGAAGGATTGTTTTTTAAAAAAACTTTGTCCATTCTTTTACGAAAATAGCCTTTCGACGACTGAAAGATACTCTAAGGCTGTCTCGGCAAGAACGGCTTAAGATACTGCCGAAGCTGGCTCGACTTATTTTGACCAAAAATCTAAACGGTATTCACTTTGGCCACTGACTTTTTTTTTAAAAAATAAAAATAAAATAAAAGGCCAGGTTTTGCCAAGACGGCCTTTCAGCACTTTGGGGGCGAAGATTTTAAGGCTGCGTTAGCTAACCGGCCAAAAATCTACAAAATGACCAAAGGTGGCCGTTTATGCGAAGTCAGCCTTCCAACGTCCCTTTTCGCGAACATTCGACTATTTCTGGCAAAAACAGCATCACCAGCTTATTTACGAATCTTTTCTCCTTTTTTTTTGAAAACAGAAAACTAGATATTTGCAAACACGGCCTTTCCGCGCATCGGGGACGAAGATTCTAAGGCTGTGTGGGTCAATCGACCGAAAATCTAAAAAATGACCAAAGGTGGCCGTTTATGCAAAGTCAGCCTTCCGGCGTCCTTTTCGGGAACATTTGGCTATGTTTGACATAAACGGCATCACCGGACGTATTCATGACATAAATTAAAATTGACATTTTTGCTATTTTAGAAAAGGGGAGGTTGGACCCAATGAGGATTGCCTACGTATCTCACATCCGGTGAGAATCAAACCCGCGTAGTTCGGAAGATCATGAATAAAGTGAATAAACTAACTTTTTTTTGTTTTTTAAATTTTGTTTTTTGAAGGAAAGACTTAAAAAGAAGAAAGGAAGCATTTTGCAAAGAAGGATTTCTAAAGAAAAAGATAATTTTTTTTTTTGAATTTCGAAAGAAAAACTTCTAAAGAAGAAAGAAAATATTTTTGGAATTTTACTTTTATTGAAAGAAATGCTTCTAAAAATATTTTTGAATTTTGAATTTTCTTTTCAATTTTGAAAGAAGAATGAAAATATTTTCTGACTTTTTTGGAAGAAATTAAAAGAAAATATTTTTTATTTTTATTTATTATTATTATTATTATTATTTTTTTCTTAAAACAATTAAAAAGACTTTCTAAAGAAATCAATAATGGAAAATATTTTTGGATTTCTTTTTTTTTTTTTGAAAATTGGAGGTCTAAAAAAAATTTCTAGACTTTTTGGCAAGACAAATACTTTTTGCAACAAATAAAGATATATATATATATATATATATATATATATATATATATATATATATATATATATTTTGGAAATAAAGAAAAACTTTTTTGGAATATATATATATATATTGCAACAAATAACAAAACCACGTTCAATGTACGACTCTTTTTATTTTTAAATTTGGCATTTTCATAAACAAATAAATAAAAAAAACCATTTTAAAAACAAGATTCTTTTTCATGGCAGGATAAACTATTTTCCTTTTCTATTTTTGAAAACAAGACAGAATAACGACTCTCTTTTTTTTTTTCTATTTTTCCTTTGCTTTTAGTAAAACAAATTAATAAAATATTTTTTTTCTCAAAATTTCGGCAGAGTTTTGACAGTATTTGGGCATTGGTTTTTTTCAAAAATAAATAATTAATTCCCTAACCGCTATTTCTCTTTTTTTTTTCTTTTCTTTTTTTTTTCCAACGTTCCCGAGATTAAAAAACTGGTCAACATGTGGGTTCGGAACAAATAAATGCACAGCACAAATAGGATGCATCAGGATGGTCTTTTCATTTCAGGTTGCTAGTCCTAGACGGACCCAACCCCTGTGTTGAGTCCCCTAAGTCAAAATGCAACATGATACAAATAATCGTTCCTACTAGGGATCCGGCATGAAGTCATGTTATTCTATGTTCAAAACCTGAGTCGGTGTTCTAGACTGTGTACCCGAGCGGACAACTCGAATCGAGGAGGAGGCAACTTTCCGGGAACCAAAGGGCCATCCGGCTTAGTAACTTGTCCGGCCTCTTTCTTATTTCAAGGTATGACACTAACAGAATAGGGAGTCTCAACTAGTAAGCACATCCCCAAAGGTAAGAAAAGAAAGGTTTCGACACAATTTATATACAGTTCAGATAATATCAAAGCGGTAAAAGCAACATTTAGCACATTAGGCTCAAACATGTAAAAATCAAATAAAGCCAAATATAACAATTTATCTAAGCTCGAATTTCTAACCCTGAACCAGTTGTTCTGGGTTAATAGTCCCCAGCAGAGTCGCCAGAGCTGTCACACCTCCTTTTTCCGGCACCGCTATGGTACAGGGAGTTTTTCCAATTAAAAGACAATCGAAATGAGATTTGTTTATTTATTTCAGAGTCGCCACTTGGGAGATTTTAGGGTATCCCAAGCCACCAATTTAATCCCGAATCGAGGAAAAGAATGACTCTGTATTACAGTCCGCGAACCAGAAATCCGGATAAGGAATTCTGTTAACCCGGGAGAAGGTGTTAGGCATTCCCGAGTTCCGTGGTTCTAGCACGGTCGCTCAACTGTCATATTCGGCTTGTTTATCTGATTTTATATACAATTATGAGCTTATGTGCAGATTTTAACTCCTTACCGCTTTCATTATTATTATTATTATTATTATTTTACAGGGAATTGCAACGTTGTGAAAATGTATTTCGAACCGCGCCACAATCAATGTACCCGTGATCGTCGACACACTTTGACTCCGTTGAGATGTGGATTTGGGTCACATAAATGTGCACCCGAGTTTAAGAAGATTAAATTATTAAAGGCGCACCTAAAGCGACTAGCGTATCATTTACTTTGGGTAGGGCCGTAAAATTTTGTTAAACGGTCCATCCCGAAGTCTAAGCAATTTTAAAGCAAATATGTACTGAGGGCCCCGCAAATTTGTATTTTTTATTCGGCGAGGCTCATCTCATTCTTATTTTTTAAAAGGAATTTGCAACGTCATGGACACGCATCTCGAACCACGTCACAATCAATGTACCCGTAATTAGAGACACATTTCGACTCTGCTGAGATTTGGATTTGGGTCACATAAATGTGCACCCGAGTTTAAGAAAGTAAGATTAATTAAGACGCGCCCTAAAGAAACTAGCGTGTTATTATTTTGGGTAAGGCCGTGGAGTTCGCTAAGCGGCCTATCCTGAGTTCTAAGTAATTAACACATACATTTTGTGAGGGCCCCGCAATTTGCATTTTTATTTGGCGAGGCTCGTCTCATTATTTTTTATTTTATTTTATTTTTTTTAAAAAAGATAATCTTAGAATGACTACATTTTTTCTATTAAGTTTAGTCTCTAAAATAAAGAAAGAAAATCCTAATTAATTAGGAGTTAGAAAAATTAAGAACATGTAACATACTAATTGCTAGATTAGAACCAATATTAAATGAAAGAATTTTAAAGAAAAAAAGTTCGAAATAATAAATAAAATAAGAAATTCGACAACTAATATTCAAAAGAAATCAAATATAGCTAGATTGAAGCTCGCATTGTTATATATAAAAAAACAACTATTGGAATTAATTATTCATAACCATTTGAAACTAGATTTAACCACAATTACTAAAGCTTATTAGAAAGATTATTAAACTTAAACATTATCTAGTCTTGTTTGGCTTTAACTAAATTTAACTATCCATTCATGATTGACCTACTGTTGACCATATTAAAACTTTCATAGCTAGTGAATTAACCCATTTTGCCAAGTTGATTCACTAAAGACCAACTTATGTTATTTTTCTCTTATTCCAATTATTAAACAGTAATACATGAAGTAGCCTAAATACAATCAGTAAAAGAAACGAAGAAAAAAGCGAAATTAAAACTTCAAAGTTCCATTCTTCATGTATTCATGCTTCCACATTATTATCTTGTAATAGCTAGTATTACAGTCGTGTACCTGGTATTGGAAATAAAAGAAGATGAAGATGAGAATCAGCAGCAGTAGTAACAATACAACACAACAACAACAGCCCAACAACAGTAACAACCCAGGAACAGAGTTTTGCAAACCGGTGGAGTAGTAATCCCAAAAAAAGAAGCTTCAAACTTCGGTGAAACAACAACAATTAATGCTGATTTCAAACAATGAAGGAAAGTAGAAGATTTTTTTTTCAGTTTTTGTTCTCTCCTTTAGTTTTGAAATTTCTCTCCCAAAATTCTTCCTAAAATCTCCTTTTGCTGGAAATTCTTCCCCTTTCATTCAATCCCCTCATCCCCTTTATATACAAAGCAAGACCCAATCTTCTTTCACTATGTGCACCATTTAACTTTTATTATTACTCACACTTTTACTTTATTAAAAGTAGTCAACGTGGGCCCCCGTGTTTCCTCCTTTTGAAAAGTAGTCAAAGTGGGCCCCCATGTTCCCTCTTTTTGAAAAGTAGTCAAAGTGGACCCCCTTGTTCCCTCTTTTTGAAAAGAAGACATCATTATCCACCTTTTCCTTTTTGCTTTTATCATTACGTCTGGTCCCCACTATAATTAAATAACCTGTAATTGGTTAATTCCCGTTTTACTCCCTAAAACTACTGTTACGCCCCTATTCAAAATCTGTTTAAACTAAGAAGTTAAAATTAAATTACCAGCTATAACCAATCCTTAATCCAGTTCAATCAACAAATTCAAACTTAAACGATGAACAACAAAGCAACAATCGGAATTATTTTGACGGAACAATATTTTTAACAACAAACCTATTTTCAGATTCAACAACAATAACAAACAAGTATATTCAAATCATTGAGCTCAACTTCAAATTAAATTTAAACAAAACAAATAAACAGATTCAAATCACTAAACTCAAATAATCAATTGATCTTCAAATTAAATCCAACAACATTACAACCAAGATGAATGATTCAAACTAAATCAAAAACTAAGGACCAACACATAAACACTCACATTAAATCACTTGATGAAAAACTAACAAGCTTCAAACAATAAAATGAACACGAATTAAATCTAAATTAAACAACAAAGATGAATGATTCAAACGATTAAACTAACACATTTCTATATTAAAACTAAATCCTTTTAAATTAATAAAACAAACTGAAGAAATAATTAATTGAACTTCAACTTAAATCTAATAACATTACAATTAAACTAACAATTTCTACCTAAAACATAAACGAAATAAATAAATAAAACAAACTGAAGAAAAATAAAAAAAACGATAAACACGAATTGGTTAAACCAACTAACCGAATCGGAACAACGATGAACTCGAACGGAAACGGAAAACTTGAACCAAGACTGCCTACAACCTAACGGATTTTGACTTCAACGACAACCCACCTTCTCTTTTAACCTCGACGAACTCAGAACGACAAACGACTGCGTATGAACTGTTTCGACAACCCCAACCAAAGCTTCGAACAAATGACGATGCTATTCTGTGGATATAACATAAGCGACGTTACTGGATGCTACTGGACGACGATGGTCGTTTGGACGTGACGACGACGAAGAAACCGGTGAAGCTAGCTGAAACTTGACGATGGTTCGAAGCTCATCGAAGAAGATGAAGCTGGAGCAGAAGAAGCAGCAGTCATGGGAGGTTGGAGCTCGACGGACTATGTTTGTTCAACAGATGGTCGTTTGGGTGGACGTTCATGGCTGGACGTGGAGGTTTCTTGGTGGAGCAACGTTCATGGAATGAAGAAGAATATGATGGTGGTTTAGGCAGTGGTGAGCGTGTGTGTGTGTCGACGAAGAAGACATGGAGGGCAGCCATGGATGAGCTTGGAGAAGTTGTGTGTGGTTGAAGACGATGGAGGGGGCAGCCATGGTCGTTTGGACGAAGCTGCAAGGGGCAGCCATGGGAGGTGGGGCTTGGAGCAGGAGGAGAAAGAGAGGAAGAAGAAGAAAGATGGGGGGGGGGTGGCGGGTAGTTTAGGGTTTTTTTGGTTTATTTTTTTTTGTTTTGTGAAAAATGAAAGAAAAAAATGAAAAGGGGGTTTGGGTCTTTTTGGGTTATGGACTGGGTCGACCCAGTTCGAAATGGACTGGGTCGTTTGGGAAGATTGGGTCTCTTTGGGCCTGTGACTTGAATTTGAAGAAGAGCTTCATTCCGATTTTTTTTTGTATTTTTGCTCTCTTTTCTTCTTTTATTTTTCTAAAACTAAATTCTAAAAATCCTTAAATTATTATTAAGTTATAAAAGCACAAATTAACTCCCAATAACAATTAACACACAATTAAGTAATAATTAAGCATACAATTGTACATTTGGACATTAAATGCTAAAAATGCAAAAGATGCCTATTTTTGTAATTTTCAATTTTTGTAAAACAAACTTAATTAATAACAATTGTAGACTTAAATCCTACATGCAAAATGCGATATATTTTTGTAATTTTTTATTAATTTAACCAATAAACACGCACAGACAGAAATACAAATAATTATAAAAAATGCCACAAAAATTCTAAAATTGCACACAAAGGAAAATTGTTTTATTTTGGATTTTTTGGGAGTAATTCTCTCATAGGGCAAAAATCACATGCTTACAGTGTTGTTCCGGCACTCTCCGACGGGTGCATGTACAGTGGACTAGTCGAATCCATGTTACCAGTTGTGTTTTGAGTCTCCTTGTCTCCAGCCATTGAATGAAGTGAATTAATAGAAGATCGGAGCAATTGATTACTAGAACTTTGAAGAAATTGGGTGAAAATTTTCAGAAAACCCTTTCGTCAAGCGTGGGCTTGTGTCTTTCCGATTTGAACAGTTTTTGAGAGTAGAGAAGAAGAGAAGGTGAGCGATTAGAGTTGTGCTCTGATACCATGTCAAAAAATGAAGCTAGCATGGGAGGCCAACCTACATTGTTGGTCGACCTTGAGCTGCCATAGAGAGAAGAAGGAGAAGATTCTAGAAAGGGAGAAATTGGGGATTCTTTTCTATATATTGTAATTGCTGAAAGACAGTACATATATACACGTGTGTGAAACAATCACAACTAATGACTATACTACCCTTCTATGACTAACTAACTAACTAACTATTAAATACAATGCATTGACATACTACAAAAATACATTAACCTCAATATCCTCCATTGTTATGAGTTTCCCCTTCGCTTTAATAAATACTCAATCAATAACCAAAATGAAAAAGAATAGTAAAAAGATTATAGCATCTTCTCAATATGAATATTCGAATTAATATAAACAATGAATCTAGGGGATGTTACGACATTAACATCATCAACTGCTAGAGCAATAGGTACAAGTTTTAGTACAAGTGTCTAAGAGAAAAAATCGGGCAAGTTAAACGTTATATGTACGAAATATCTCGCATTCATTTTCTCATTTAAATCCTCTTTCTGCAGTAAGTCTCCCTTTAATTTCACTTCCAAATGCATGTCCTTTTCTTAAAAGTTTACCCCCTCCCATTGGAAAGAACAGAAAAGAAAATCAGAATGAAAGAAACTACCATCCACGTATCTTAAAAGAACTACACCTATAATGCATTTTTCCACTATAATGCCAAGTTCAAACGTTAAGTTGTATTTATAATCTTTATATTATATATGAAGACTCAAGATCTTAATAAGTGCTTCGCTAATTAATTCTTTTGACAGGATCTAGGTTTAGTAAAAAACCAATATACTTTTAAATAGTTTTTGGTAAAAAGCGGAATGCGTTGCACCTATTGCCGAATAGAGGTTTTATTATTAAATTTATTATACTTTAGAAATTATAGGTTAAAAAAGTAATACTTTTCTAAATTTTAGTGATATTTACGTATATTTATACTCCGATCCGAATTAAAAATAGTGGATTTAATTGAACTCGTAATTTACACGCTATATCTGCATCTGTTGCCAACAATGTGCATCTACCTGTGTAAAGACTGATTTATTTTTGCGGAGTTTAACTTATACATTGCAATATAAACAATTTTTGAACTATTAAGTTACTTAGAGAAAAGGAAAATTAAACTTGTTATTGCACATCATTAATATCTAACTATGCATGCCTTATAATCCAAAAAACCAGTGAATGGCTGGGTGATATCGGCAAAAAATTATCCGCATTCGATGTACACTGTGAGCACGTGATTTTTGTTTTGCGCGACAATCACTCCAAAAGAAATAAAAAATAATAACAAATGTTCCTGCTGTACAATTTTTGGATTTTACGTGGCACTTTGTTAATTAGTTATAATTTTTGCCCATTTTTTATTTTATTAAAACAAAATACAAAAAAAATGTATGTGTCATGCGTAATTTGAACCGTAATCCGGTTGTTAAATAGGAAAATCATAAATATGCATTTTTATCCGTGATTGTTGTCTTGTTCAATTTTACCTACTTTTAAGATTTTTTATATGCGTGTAATAAAAAACATTAAGTGTTAATTAATGGTGTTTAGTTTTATTTAATTAGGTTGTGTGTTTAAGAAAATTAGAAATAAAGAAAAAGAGGGTGAAACTTGTTTTAAATGAATTTGGGCCGATTCCCATTTCAAAATCTGAGGCCCAAACGAGCAGCCCAAGCCACCAGTCCAAACAGCCCACCCCCAGGCCACAAAACGACGTAGTTTGACACCAAAACTACGTCGTTTCAATGCCAATCCATCTCGACCATTCAAACCAAGCTGATCCAACGGTCCGGATTTCTCACCTGTAACCCCCATTACCCGACCCGTTACCCGAACCAGCTCTGACCCCAACTAAGCCAAACGACACCATTTCTTTTAAGCCTTCAGATCCAAGCCGTCCATCTCGCCTCATCCAACGGCTGAAATCGATCCACCCATCCCATATATAAGTTTCCTACCATACCCTGCCCCCCTATCCAAGACCCTCGCCTTCGTCCTCATCCCCTTCCCCACGAAACCCTAGCCGCCCCCTTATTCCTCACTATTAATTCCGGCGGCATGAACGCCGGTGGCCTTCACCTTAACACCATAGGACCGCCTCACCCCCTGAACATGGATCTGTTGGCCGTTTAGTTCGAATCATCCCTTAGGTTCTCGAATCTTCATTTGAAGATTCGAGCAAAACTCGATCTACACCGATGCACCCCAGTTTCATACCAGATAGTCCCCGGACCCCCTCGTGACCAAGCCATGCTTGGTTTGGTCCGAATCTAACCAAGAAAGCCCAAAACCCAAATCTGCCCTCTAGAACCCTAGGTTTCCTCGTGACTGATCCCTATCTGTTTGAGCCAAAGTATTTAGGGTCTAATGGTCTTTAGTCGAAGTGTTCTCAGTGAGAACACTTCGATCAAAGTCCTTTCAACCCCAAGAAGGGTCTGTTCGAATCCAAGCTAAGACTTTTTGATTTTTCGAGATTTAAGGTGAGTTTTGTTTTCCTTTTTCTTTATTTTTAGTCCATGTGCTGATTAAAGGTCTGTTCATGTCTTGTTTAATTCGTGTTTTGAATTTTTACTAACTGTGTCCTGTCCACCTTTCCTAAACCTATGTGTTCGATTAAGTCCTTCTTCTATTCACTGATAATGTGTATATGTGTATGTGCTGTGCAATTAGTTGAACTTCAAATTTGACTGATTAACTGATTCCTCGAGTACAATTTTGCTTAGTCAGTACAATTCGAATCATGTGTTCGATACTGTTAAATGTCTGATCATGGTTTCGATGGTACATGTTATGATTAGTATAGTCGAGTCGACATATGTTGTCAATTAGTTTCAGTTGTCCGAACAATAACCAATTGACCTGCTTTTGTTAAGCATTGCCTGAATCAATTAGGAACTGAGTTTAGTTACTTATAGTTGTTAATTTGATTTCAGAAATCTAAGGTTTGGTCTGTAATTGCAATCTGAATTGATGGCATGTGCACTTGTGCACAACATGTGCATAAAGGCCCTTTTTGAATTAAAATAGTTTGACAGCATATGCTGTCAGATTACATTCTGCTGCCCATACTCTGCTTTAGTTTCAGAAATAATAAACATTACTCAAAAGTAAGCCTGTCAGGGAATATCATGGGGGTGTGTTTTTATTTAAATAGAAAGTGGAAACTGAAAAGAAGATAGCACATGGGAGGGTTGTTCTGATTGTCTAACAGGCTGTTAAAGGGTTGATTTTAGGTTGATAAAAGGGAGAACTTCCATCAGTTTAAGGAGGACATTTTTTGATAATAACAGAGGGAACTGAGAGGGAACATTTTTGAGAGTTGAGTTCTGAAAAACAGAAAACTGGAAAAGGATTCTTTTTTATAGCCCAAATAGATTTCAAGACTGAAAATTGACATTGGATTTTGAAAAGAAAAGAGATAGTGAGAGGGATAAAATACAGAAATCAGAAACTGGTTTTCTTCCTGCTTTTGTTCAATTCTCAGTCTGCTCAACCTATTCAGTCAGTTCTCTTTTCTTTCAAGTATCAGCTAAGTGTGTTAGTTTGGTTTGCATTGGCTGATTCTCTTGGAATTGGATTGTCTGGATTTCTGTTACTATACTACTGGTCATTGCTGTAACTCTGCCATTTTTTTATCGGCTCTAGTTGCCTCTTGCACTGGGATTTTGTTCCATTTGTTACCTGCTGTCACTGCTGCTGTTTGGTATTGCTTCTATTGCTTTACTGACCCCTCGCTTCTTCTGTTGTATCCAACATCCAGGTACATACTAAGACTTTGCATCTGATGTAACAATGAAAGCATGAAATCAAAGATATGCAGGAGTTTAATCATTCGTTTGCTGCAGTTACAGTTTTTTACGAATGTTATTAGATTTGTGTAACTTGTTTAGTTTGTAATTCAATAAAGGAACACATTAGGTAGCCTTGTACTTAATCGCAGTTTAGTTCGTCTTAAATTGTGATTTCGTTTGCTTAATGGGTTATCTGATAAGGAATGTATGAGTGTTTTGGCACACAGATAATTAGATAACCTTTCAACTAATATTCTGCATGTATAGAACAGAATGCCTTAATCTTGCCAGATATGATGTAGTTTTATTGAATCTTTGTAGGTAGTTCACATGATCCTGTTCAAACTCTATTAGTAATAGTTTCCGATAAGTTAATTCCACTGACCTGGTTTAAATAAGCGAGTTTCAAACTCGGATCTGAAGAACATTTATCATAAGCTTTTAGCAGTTCTATTGATCTTGTATATTAATTTCCCCTGACAATTTAACAACATGTTCATCCATGAAATAAGGCACAAAACAATTCACGCCTCATAAAATTAGATAATCCAATAAGGATCCGAAGTTGGTCAAGCATGTAATTAGCACGTAATCCTCTTTCTTTCATTTTATTAGAGACGAACACGATAGAAATGTAGTCGCTATAGGTTTATCCTCTTAAATAAAAATTGAGACGAGCCTCGACAAACAAAAATGCACAAGCTGCGAGGCCCTCTAAATGTATATATTAAAATACTTAGAATTCGGGACAGGCCGTTTTAGCGAATTTTACGGCCTTCCCAAAATAACAATACGCTAGTTGCTTTAGGCGCACCTTTTAATAATTTAACCTTCTTAAACGTGGGTGCACATTGACGTGACCCAAATCCAAATCTCAACGGAGTCGAAATGTGTCGACGACCACGGGTGCATTGATTGTGACGTGATTCGAGATGCATTTTCACGACGTTGCAATTCTATAATAATAATAATAAAAGCGGTTTTAAAACTTAATAAAAGCACATAATTTTCGCAGACTTCATTTGGAAAAGTCGAAAATTTCCTCGATTTGGGATTCAAGATAAACCGGTGACTTGGGACACCAAAAACCAAACCTTTCCCAAGTGGCGAATCTGAATTAAATAAATAATCCCATTTCGAATATTGTCACTTAAATTGGAAAAACTCCCTCGCGCATTTAACCCTTCGGGGCGGGCGCGCAAAAAGGAGGTGTGACAGCTCTGGCGACTCTGCTGGGGAAAAGTGAACCCAGAACGTTGGTTCAGGGTTCAAGAATTCGAGCTTAGAATAATTGTTATGTTTGGCTTTATTATCTGATGTTTATTACATGTTTTGACATAACGTGCTACAATGTTTTTTTTTTACTGCTTTGATATTATCTGAACTGTATATAAACTGTGCCGAACCCTTCTCTCTTCACCTCCGGGGAGAAGCTCGCTGGTCGAGGCTCCCTATTCTGTTAGTGTCAATACCTGAAATAAGAAAGAGGACGGATAAGTTACGAAGCCGGACGGCCTTTTGGTTCCCGGTAAGTTGCCCCTTCTCGACTCGAGTTGTCCGCTCGGGTACACAGTCTAGAACATCTACCCAGGTTATAAACCTAGTATAACGAAACCTCATGTCGGATCCCTAGTAGGAACGCTTATCTGCATCATGTTGCATTTGACATAGGGGACTCAACACAGGGGTTGGGTCCGTCTAGGACAGGCAACCTGGAATGAAAAGACCATCCTGCTGCATCCCGCTTGTTCTGCGCATCTATTTGCTTCAGATCTGCATGTGGACCGGTTTCCGAAAAATTTTCAAACAAAGAATAGCAGGGTAGGGAGATAATTACTTATTCTTTAAAAAAAAAAAACATGTCCGAGTAATGTCAAACCTAACCGGAATTTTCTAAATTATACAAAAAATGATGAAAAAAAGGGGCTTGATTTTCAGTTTGACTATTCCTTTTAATCACTTTCAAAATCCAAAAAAAAATATATATAATAAAAAAAAGGGTTTATTGTTTCATTTGTAGCACCTCTTTAAAAGATTTTCGAAATTTCAAAAAAAAAAAAAGGAAGTTTAAAATGTGTAAATATTTCCTTGGTCTCTTTTCAAAATAAATAATAAAATGAAAAAAAAAACATATATAAAAAAAGTTATTCTTCTTTTCTTTAAGGGACTTTATTTTTGCTTCCCCTATTTTTGAACCGAACTACGCCGGTTTGATTCTCGCACGGGGTGAGATACGTAGGCAACCCTCGTCGGGTCCAACCTCCCGTTTTTTGCAAAAAAAAAAAGTCTCTAAAAGAAAATCTAGATAATTCTAATTTTTGAGTCTAATAAAGTTTATCACCCTAAATAAATGTGCAGGATGAGCACGATACAAAACGAACCGTTTTCAATAATGACCAAGATCCCTTTTGAGTTGCGATTATGGTGGAACGACTTAGGCAAGGAGGGGCAAGGCAAAGTGAGGAAATATCTGAAAAATCTCCCGGATTTACTAGACATTCAGCCTCGGGGCAATATTATCAGATCATTGGTCACTTACTGGGATTCAGCGCACAATGTATTTCATTTTTCAGACTTCGAACTCACCCCGACGTTGGAGGAAATAGCGGGATACATTGGGGGTAATGAAGCTCCGTTAAGGTTCAAATACTTGATTGCACCTAGGGCCGTCACGGTACACCGATTTCTGGATTTTCTGAAAATACCCCGAACATTTCACCATCCAGATCTTGCCAAAGGTTTCTGCAATTTCCATCTCATGTATGCTAGATACGGTCATGAGGGCGGGTTCAATAAGCCGGATTTCAAACTGTGTAGTAAAGGCAACCGACAGAAGTGGGACGAGCACAGGCTGTTAGCTTTTATGACGGCCTTCTTGGGTCTTATAGTGTTCCCAAGGAAGGACGGCAACATCGATCTAAGAATAACTGGGGTCGTCAGTACTTTTCTCACCCAAGATAAAAGTACTCTAGCGCCTATGATTATGGCTGACATTTTTCGGGCTCTCACCGCTTGTCGAGCCAGGGGCGACTTTTTCGAAGGATGTAACCTACTGTTGCAAATATGGATGACCGATCATTTATGCCACCGCTCCCCACTCTTGGGTTACGGTTCGCCCGAAAAGACTTGTATTGGAGAATTCTACACTAGAGTCAAAGGTTTCAACCTATCTGAGGGCGTCGCATCATGGACCTCATTTTTCCGAACACTCACTGCTAGCCAAATCCAGTGGACGCTCGGATGGTCGCCTGTTGAGGAAATCATATACATGCCGGTAACCAGGACCCATTTCCTGTTGATGGGACTTAAAAGCATCCAACCCTACGCACTATATCGGGTTTTGAGGCAACTTGGGAGATATCAAGTGGTGCCGAAAGATGAAGATCTGAGTACCCAAGTAATTGAGATCAGTCCAGACGGTCGTTTCCCCGAAGAAGAAGTTCGCCAAATCTGGAGTGAGTGCCAACATCTGACGGCAAGCACTTGTGTGATGGATATAGCAAAAGGGGAAGTTACCCCAGGATATCACGCTTGGTTCAGAGGCGACCTGTCTTGTGAAAGACCAGCTAAGAGACCGCATCTCAAAGATTTTGTGGAATCATCCCGAGGGCAATGGAACTGGTTAGCAAAAGAAAAGGGGTATCGGGCCGAGATCAGTTATTTGAAGCTACAAATTGACAGTCTGAAATTCAATAAAAGCATACAAATCGCGGCGGATCGAAGCGAAAAGAATAAATTGGTCCAAGATAATGAAGAACTTAAGGCCCAAATCCAAAAATTGAGATTGTCTCTTGATGAACAGCCCAGAAGTCGATCAGACCAGCAGTTGATTAAGGGTTTGAGAAGAGAAGTCGCGGAATGGCGAGATGGTTTAGAAGAATCGGGAAAGATTATGGCGAAGCCCAAGGCACAGTGGGGAGTAAAAGTAGAGAAGCATCGCCGATACTTGAACCAATCGAAACGCGACCACGAGAAAACTGTTGTCAAAATGAAGAGAGAGATGGCTATACGTGAGGTCAAAACAGCTAATCAGGCCAAGAATTTCCAAATTGAGAGCAAATACTGGTACGACTCAATAGCCCAGATGAAGTTAGAAGTACGGCGACTGAAGAATCAACATATACAAGATGCTCAGGTATTCAAGATGTGTAGCGATCAGATAAAACTCCTACTCATAGAGAAGAAGCAAACCAGAGAGAGGATCAAGGCCATTGCCCATGCCATCACCAGACGATGTCTACAATGCGAGAACATGACCAGTGTTACTGTCCTCTCGGTAGTGATGGGTTATGTCAAGCAGACCATGCATGAACTGGAGCAACTTGAGAGGGATCTCACACCTAGGACCACGGCGAGGCCGAACGATGCCCCGCAGACACCAATTTTCAAAACCATAATGTACTCATAAGTCAAGTCTGTATCTTAGCATCTTCTGCCTGTTTTTCCCATCAGGGTGATTTTTAGTCTATTTTGAGTCTAGGTTTATTTTTAAAGTTTGCTCTTTCTTTTGCAAAATGTAGTTTGTAATAGACCGTTTCAACAATAAAAAGGTTGCTTCTTTTACGCTCATTTGTGTTTTGAACTACGTAATGATCTGATTCACGTGGCGTCGTGATACGTAGGCAATCCTCATCGGATCCGATCGCATTTTTACCGCAAAATAAAAAAATAAAAGAAAAACAAAAAAAGAAGAAAAAAGATAAGAAAAGGGAAGCCTAAAAAGAATGCCGGGATGACGCATGCTTTCGTCGCAAACATGTAGAATTCACTTAACTGTATAGGTGCATCATGCTCAATGTTAGGTTGCCTATCTGTTATTTATTTTGAATTAACCGCTCGTGTGTCGTTGAGTTCTTCCAGGTTTTTGGAAAAGACGGTTGGTTTGGTGAAAGTCTGGCCTCGCACTCATACTTCACGAGGTCAAAGAGAGGTGTTCAACTACCTGTTGTTAAGACCGGAAGCAGTACTCACACTTACTTCACCAGGTCAAAAGGAAGTGTGGAAATGTCTTCAGAAATTCCGTTGCAAACAATCCCTGTTTCCGAGGAGAGCTCGATCTCAGCCGTCCTCACACCTGAATCCGCAACTGCGGAAGAAAATAGAATCTTACGACTCCGTATGTTGGAAATGCTGGACGACTGGAATAACGGAAAAGAACCGCCAAGTGTCGTCCCCGGATTCCCTGAGTTATTCTCCAGGTCAGGCGGGACTTCTAATGTCCCCATAAATTATCCCGCTGCACCATTCGGGTACCCAGCCGCTTCAGTTTTCTCTGCTGGATCGCCTTCTGAGCCTCATCCCCGAATATCAACCACCGATGCAAGTATGAACATCTTTACTACACTGCCCTGCCCGATCACGGCACAACCTGCTGCGTACAAGCCAAGCCTCGACTCATCCTCTTTTACATTCCAAGCACCCTCGTTCTCAATGGAACCAACTAGGTTCACTACCAACACTAATCCTCCACCTCAGTGCGAGCTTGCACCCGGGCAGGATCAGAACCCCAGAATTGCAGAACAAAATGAGATGGCCAAAAGAATGAGAAGCCTTGAACAAGTTTGAAGAATATGCAAGGGTTGAGCGGACAGAAGAGCGTCTTTTACGCCGACCTATGCATGTTCCCTCACGTGCACCTGCCAGTGGGTTTCAAGACCCCAAAGTTTGAGAAATATGATGGGCACGGTGACCCCATTGCATATCTTAAGAAATATTGCAACCAATTGCGGGGAGCCGGTGGAAAAGAAGAACTGCTAATGGCATATTTTGGTGAAAGTCTAGTAGGGATAGCCTCGGAATGGTATATGGAACAGGAAATGTCCCGATGGCATATATGGGATGATCTCGCCAGAGATTTTGTGAAACAATTCCAGTATAACATCGACATTGCACCAAACCGGAATTCTCTGTCGAATTTGAAGAAGAAACATTCAGAAAGCTTCAGAGAGTATGCTATTAAGTGGCGTGAGCAGGCGTCAAGGGTGAATCCTCCCATGGATGAAGTGGAAATGGTCACTACCTTCCTCCAGGCTCAAGAGTCTGACTATTTCCAAAACATGATGTCAGCCATGGGAAAGCCATTCGCGGAAGCGATTAAGATTGGAGAGATGGTGGAGAATGGTCTGAAAACAGGTAGGATTCTGAGTCAAGCAGCCATAAGGGTGACCTCCCAAGCCGTCCAAAGCGGGTCCGGAGGAATGGCAAGAGGGAAGAAAAAGGAAGAAACGACCATGGCAGCCTCAGAAGCGAGGGAATATCGTCATCCCAGGCCCCGTTTTCCGGAAAGAACCCCACAACACTACTACCCCCACTCAAATCTGGCATATGCTCATCAACCCTATATGGTCATGAATGCCCAGCCTTATGCCCATCCGCCGCAACAAGCCAACCGAGGCCCAGCTCCACCTCCCAGAAATCAGCCTCATTACCGCAACCACTATCACCCACAACCCCCGCAGAATAACTTCCGCCCTCAGGAGCCACCTCGAAGGCGGACTTTCACGCCCATCGGTGAACCATACTCTACTTTGTTCCCGAAGCTAGTCCAGTTGGGTTTCTTGCAACCAATCCCTCAAACAAGGCAAAACCCGACGTCACCTTCTTACAAAGCTGGAGTCAGATGCGCCTATCATTCAGGGGCCGAGGGACATGATACAAATGACTGCTGGTCGTTGAAAAGAGTGGTCGAGAATTTGATAGAGCAAGGGAAAATAGTGCTAAGGGACGAGGAGATCCCAAATGTGACTAACAATCCATTGCCTGCTCACAATAATGGGCCGCTGATCGGAATGATTTGCGAAGACAAAGAATTCGACCCTGCTCTGAAAGCTATAATTGCCATTGTCGACACGGGGAAAAGGCCTGAGACAGACCAGAAACCAGAAAAGGGGGAGAAGGCCCATGTCATAAAAAGCGAGCCTGAAAAGAAGGTGGAGAAGAAAGTGGTACCGGTAAAGGATGGAGTTCTTTACATACCACGAGGTCGAGCTGAGAAGCCGTAAAACTTCGGGATCAAAAAGGCAAAACGTATGTACGTGCCAAAAGGGGCCTATGTGGTCCGGGGGACGATTCAACCACCTCGGCTGAATGAGCCAGTGGTTATCGGACGCGTGCCACAAAAGCCGATAACCAACCCGTCCACAGTGCCGTGGAATTATCAAAAGACTTTGGTAATGTACAAAGGAAAAGAGGTCATGGGAAAACTTCCAGAAAATACTTTCATTGGAAGGTATTCAAATACCCAAGAGCTGAACGACGCCACACAAAGGCGCTTCCCACCAAAGAAGCTTGTAAGCGTTGAAGAGGCGGAAGTGTTCTTCCAACAAATGAAAATGCCGGATTACGAAGTGATAGATCAACTGCGCAATTGCCCTGAGAAAGTGTCCATGCTATTGTTGATGAGGTCGGCCGAGCATCAAAAGATCTTACTAAAAACCCTGAATGAAGCATACGTGCCAGCTGAAACCTCAGTTGAACAACTGGAGCGAATGACAGAAAGGTTCTTCGCCGTTAACCAAATCTCTTTCGGCAAGAACGATCTACCCCCAGAAGGGGCGGCACACAATAAGGCCTTGCATCTAATAGTTAAATGCGAGGACTACTATGTCAAGTGGGTAATGTTGGATGGAGGCTCAGGTGTTTACATTTGCCCGCTCTCCACGCTATAAAGAATAGAAATTGGGACCGGAAGAATCCGACCCAACAATGTCTGCGTAAGGGCTTTCGACGGCATCAAGAGAGATACCATGGGGGAAATAGACCTGTTGTTGGTCATAGGACCAGTCGAATTTGAAGTAACCTTCCAGGTGCTCGACATGGATACATCCTACAATTTTCTCCTCGGCAGACCTTGGATCCATGCGGCAGGGGCTGTGCCTTCCACTCTTCACCAGATGGTGAAGTTTGAGTACGAAGACCGAGAGATCGTGGTCCATGGAGAAGATGAGCATGCTATTTATCGGGACCCATCCATCCCATATCTCGAACCAAGAGAAGGAAGCGAACATACGGTCTATCAAGCTTTCGAGATTGTACTGACAGAGCAGCATGAAGAGGGAATACCCTGCCCCCAGCCTTTCTTGTTTAACGCCTCGGTTATGGTGGCCAAAGAGATGATCCGGCACGGATTTAGGCCAGGGAAAGGGCTTGGACGAACCCTGCAAGGAATAACAGAACCCATAACCTTGCCGACCGCCAAGAAACCATTCGGACTAGGTTTCAAACCCACTTCAGGAGACGAAGAGTGGGCAAAGAAAAAGAGAAATGAGGATTGGAAGTTACCTCAACCATTGTCGGATTTATATGCAACTTTCATCAGGCCAAGGTACGCCGAAGAAGAAGACGATGAGGTCTTCACAGCTGAGGAAATCGAGGAGATATGTGGGGCGATGAGAGAAATGCTCTACGAGACTCACATGGTTCAACCAGGTGAAGGCACAAGCACTGCTGAGATGCTGTACGTGGGGCCGAATGCCAAACTTCGAAACTGGGAGGCCACGCCATTCCCGACTAGACGGAAGTCCGGGTAGACCTGTCCTGCCACCTTTCCTGTGTCACAAGTTATCTCCAGGACATAACTTGAACGTTATCTTCCTTTCAATTGTTGTTTTGAATTCCTGAGTTGTAAACATTGTTGTCTTCCAACTTCCGAAAGAAAATAAAAAAAAATCATCATTGCTTTCCCGTTCTTTCTTTTGTTCTGATTTTTGTTATTTTTCCTTTTATCTTTCTTTCAGTTATAATAATGCGGCTTTAAATATGACATGCTTGCGGACTTCGCGCCCAGATCACAACGAGCTATTTAACTGTGAATTAATGAACCCAGAACCAGAATATGATGAAGAAGAAGCTTTTAGGGAAATAAACCGAGAGTTGGAACATTTTGAGAATAAACCTAAGCCAAATCTGAATGACACCGAACCGGTTAATTTAGGAACTCCTGAAGAAATCCGGGAGACCAAAATAAGCATTCACACGGACAAGAAAACGCGAGAGGCGATAATTCAACTTCTTTTTGAATTTAAAGACGTGTTTGCTTGGTCATATGATGACATGCCGGGTCTAGGTGTTGATCTAGTGGTTCATAAATTGCCGATTCATCCTGATTGTCCTCCAGTTCAACAAAAGCAACGAAAGTTCAAAACTGAGGTCAGTGACAAGATTAAAGAGGAGATCACCAAACAACTGAAAACGGGAGTGATTCGGGTAGTCCAATATACAACATGGTTGGCAAATGTGGTTCCAGTACCGAAAAAGGACGGGAAAACTCGGGTATGTGTAGATTACCGAGATTTGAATAGAGCAAGTCCCAAAGATAATTTCCCACTGCCCAACATCCACATCCTCGTTGATAATTGCGCCAAACACGAGATACAGTCTTTCGTAGATTGTTACGCTGGGTATCATCAGGTATTGATGGATGAAGAGGACGCCGAGAAAACTGCCTTCACCACGCCTTGGGGCACCTACTGTTATCGGGTCATGCCATTTGGTTTGAAGAATGCTGGGGCTACTTACATGAGGGCCATGACTGCCATTTTTCATGACATGATGCATCAGGAAATAGAGGTGTACGTGGACGACGTGATAGTCAAGTCCAGGACGCAGGATAATCACATCCAAGACTTGAGGAAATTCTTCGAGAGATTAAGGAAGTATGACTTGAAGCTGAACCCAGCCAAATGCGCTTTCGGAGTTCCGTCGGGCAAACTTTTGGGCTTCATCGTAAGCAGGAGAGGTATCGAGCTAGATCCAACTAAGATAAAATCCATCAGAGATCTGCCTCCCCCGAGAACAAAGAAAGACGTGATGAGTCTGTTGGGCAGGTTGAACTACATCAGTCGGTTTATTGCCCAGCTGACAAGCACGTGTGAGCCCATATTCAAGCTGTTAAGGAAAGATGCGGCGA
This sequence comes from Nicotiana sylvestris, assembly GCF_000393655.2. Lineage (NCBI taxonomy): Eukaryota > Viridiplantae > Streptophyta > Magnoliopsida > Solanales > Solanaceae > Nicotiana > Nicotiana sylvestris. The sequence continues at coordinate 18,577,426 of NC_091062.1, read as the reverse complement.
TTAAATGGACAACTGAGTGTCAAGAAGCCTTTGATAAAGTCAAAGAATACCTTTCGAATCCCCCAGTCTTGGTCCCTCCAGAACCAGGGAGGCCACTTTTCTTGTATCTGACAGTCTTGGAGAACTCTTTCGGTTACGTCCTCGGGCAACACGACATAACCGGAAAGAAGGAGCAAGCAATCTACTACTTGAGCAAGAAATTCATCGGCTACGAGGCCAAATACACTCTGCTGGAAAGGACATGTTGCGCTCTGACGTGGGTTGCTCAAAAGCTGAGACATTATCTCCAAGCCCACACTACTTTCCTCATAAGCAGGCTAGATCCTTTGAAGTATATATTTTAGAAATCGATGCCTACTGGGAGACTGGGCAAGTGGCAAATCTTGCTTACTGAATTCGATATAGTCTATGTCACTCGCACGGCAATGAAAGCCCAGGCGCTAGCAGATCATTTGGCCGAAAATCCAGTCGATGAGGAATACCAGCCATTGAGTACCTACTTTCCAGATGAGGAAGTAAACACCGTAGAAGTGGTCTCGGAGGACGCTCATGTTTGGAAGATGTTCTTTGATGGATCCGTGAATGCCAAAGGTGTAGGGATTGGAGCAATTTTGATCTCGCCCTCCGGTCAGCATTATCCAGCCACAACTAGACTGCGCTTCTTTTTCACAAATAATACAGATGAGTATGAAGCCTGCATTATGGGCATGCATATGGTGATCGATCAGGATGTCGAAGACTTACTGATTATGGGAGATTCTGACCTAATTATCCGGCAAGCCCAAGGTGAATGGGAAACTCGGGATATCAAGCTTATCCCTTACCGACAGCACGTGGAGGACCTCGGTAAGCGTTTTAAATCAATAGAATTTAGGTATATCCCGAGGTGTCACAATGAACTGGCAGATGCACTTGCTACTCTGGCTTCAATGCTACCCTACCCAGGCAACGCCCACGTCGATCCTTTGGAAATCCAAATCAAGGAAAGACACAGTTACTGCAACATAATCGAGGCGGGGTCAAATACGCAGCCTTGGTACCATGACATCAAGAGGTTCTTGAAGACGCAAGAATACCCCGAGCATGCTACTGGAGATCAAAAGAGAACCATTAGGCGGCATGCAAGTGGTTTCTTTCTGAGCGGTGAATTGTTGTACAAAAGGACCCCGGACCTCAACCTACTAAGATGTGTCGACGCCGAGGAGGCGAGAAAGATCATGCACGAAGTACACGCAGGTGTGTGCGGACCTCACATGAACGGGTATGTCTTAGCGAAGAAAATCCTTCGAGCAGGTTATTACTGGATGACCATGGAAAAGGATTGCTTTAGCTTCGTTCGGAAGTGTCATCAGTGTCAGGTGCACGGTGATTTGATTCATGCACCTCCCACGGAGCTGCATCCCATGTCTGCACCTTGGCCATTTGTCGTCTGGGGCATGGACGTCATTGGACCAATTGAGCCAAAGGCTTCAAATGGACACAGATTTATACTGGTTGCCATCGATTACTTCACAAAATGGGTAGAGGCTGTCACTCTCAAGTCGGCCACTAAAAAAGCTGTAGTGGATTTTGTACACTCAAATCTTATCTATCGTTTCGGTATTCCTGCGACTATCATTACAGATAACGCAGCAAACTTGAACAGTCACTTGATGGGAGATGTATGCGAGCAATTCAAAATTATCAGCCCAAGGCCAATGGCGCAGTGGAAGCGGCAAACAAGAACATCAAGAAGATTCTGAGGAAGATGATCCAGAGTTCCCGACAGTGGCATGAACAACTACCATTTGCATTATTGGGATATTGCACTACGGTACGCACATCAGTAGGGGCAACCCCTTATCTCTTGATTTATGGGACTGAAGCTGTGATACCGGCAGAAGTAGAAATTCCTTCTCTTCGAACCATTGTTGAAGCAGAAATCGAAGACAACGAGTGGGTCAAGACTCGATTGGAGCAGTTGACTTTGATCGATGAAAAGCGAATGGCCGCGGTTTGTCACGGACAGTTGTACTAACGAAGAATGGCCCGTGCTTACAACAAGAAAGTCCGACCCAGGAATTTCGAAGTAGGTCAGTTGGTATTGAGGCGTATTCTGCCACATCACCAGGAAGCAAAAGGGAAATTTGCTCCAAATTGGAAAGGCCCATACATCATCAGGAAAATATTGCCGAGAGGAGCATTGTATCTAGGTGATATCGAAGGAAATGACCCCGAGACTGCAGTAAATGCAGATGCAGTCAAGAGATACTATGTCTGAATGACGCCTCGACAATCCTGACACATTTGAAATGCTGAAGGTTTTTATTCCCACTACCAACTCTCTCTACAAGCCTTTGAGCCGCTTTTAATCAAAAAAAAAATTGATTGAGGCTTGAACTACGTTTGACTTGATTCCGAAAGGATACGTAGGCAGCCTCTCCCTGAGGTTCAGTCACACCAACAATAAAATCCCATTTACCCTGAAGTTGAAACCGGGGCACGTCGAGCGGTTTAGAAGTTAGTATCATCTGCTTTTCTTCGCCAAACACAAGCCTTCCAGATCAATTACCAAAGGTAACGGGGAACCAAAAAACGTCACAAATGGAGACCGATACACTGTAAATTGAGAGAAATAAAACGAGAGTCTCGTTGGTGAAAACCTTCGGGCACCACGAGACGACGGGAGTATAGAAACCAAAATAAGAGAGCTTGTTTAGTAAAAACTCGCAAAGAGTGCTATCAAGCGATGACAGGAAAAGAAATGAGAGAGGTCAGCCAGCGAAAACCCGCAAAAGGGCGCTGTTGGCCGAAAAGAATGACTACACCCCAAGGAGATCTCGGCAAAGTTCCACCGGTCTGGAACCACAGATCTGTTTTGGTTCGGCAGGAAATGCAAGTTCATTGAAGATCAGGCGTCCAGTCCAAAAAGCATGTCATGTCCATTTAAAGCCAGCATTGTCTTCCTCAGATAAGTCTTTCTCGTCCCGAAGGCGATACTCCTTTTCTGAAATTCGTTTTCTCTTTTCTTTGTTTTTCTTCAAAACTCTTTCATGTTTAACCCCAAGTTCTAGATATACCGGAAAGGACAGGTGGCAGGTTTGTTTGCACGGAATTCCGTTTCATGAAGGAAAACACCTCGTTTCGTTGGTACGTCTGTCTAAACCTGAAGAATCACGATGTTTGACGGCGTTCGAAGTAAAGAGGAAAGAGAGAAATTTCCCCAGCAAGTCCGCTTCGGACAAATCCCCACAGGGTTTCCCTTTGTACGAATCCGCACAAAGAATCCACTTTGTAAATATTCCCCAAAAGGTCTGCTCCAGCGAAATCCACATAGATTTTCTCTTGTACAGATCCCCACAGGGTCTTCCCTTTGTTAATAAAAAATGGGGACACAAATCCCCATCACATCCCCGACGAGTCCTTTTGTAAAAAATTCCCCAACAAGCTTACCCCAACAAATCCTAGAGAGCCCGCTTTGAAACAAATCCCCAGCATGCCCCGTTGTGCAAAAATCCACACAAAGAATCCACTTTGTAAATATTTCCCCACAGAGCTGCCTTTTGTACAAATCCCCACAAAATACCTCCAATAAAATCCCCGTTGAGAATCTCCAAGCAAAACGAGACACAAAAAAAAAGAAAAAAAAATGAAAAAAAAGAGCCTTACGAGGCAAATCATCACAAAATCTAGAAATACAAGCCTGAGTAGTCTAAAGGGTTTCGCCATTTGAATCCAATCAATGGCAGGACTTCGCAACAGAAATAAGGACGCAACAAAGCAACTTGGAACGATCAGGGTCACCGAACCAACCGTCATTTCCGAACTAACAATTGTTCTTTGTCCGAAAAGTTGTAACAGGTATAATCCAAGACAACCGTGCAAGAAGCAGGTGTCGCCCAAAGAAGAAGGTACATGGGTACAAGAAATATCTTATCAATAAGGAACTCACTCGAAAGGTAAGTTTCCACGAGACTCCCTTTTATCTTCTACTAAAACAAGAAAATCAAAAAAAAAAGAGGTTAGCTAGCATTCTCGAACTTTACCCCCAACAGCATTAGGGTTTTAAACCATAAACTGAACTTTTCCTTTAATCAGCATTATGGTTTTAAACCCTAAACTGAACTTTTTCCATTCAGTCAGCATTAGGGTTTTAAACCTTAAACTGAACTTTTCCTTTCAGTCAGCATTAGGGTTTTAAACCCTAAACTGAACTCTTTCCTTTAGTCAGCATTAGGGTTTTAAACCCTAAACTGAACTTTTTCCTTTCAGTCAGCATTAGGGTTTTAAACCCTAAACTGAACTTTTCAGCATTAGGGTTTTAAACCCTAAACTGAACTTTTTCCATTCAGTCAGCATTAGGGTTTTAAACCCTAAACTGAACTTTTTCCATTCAGTCAGCATTAGGGTTTTAAACCCTAAACTGAACTTTTCCTTTTAGTCAGCATTAGGGTTTTAAACCCTAAACTGAACTTTTTCCATTCAGTCAGCATTAGGGTTTTAAACCCTAAACTGAACTTTTTCTATTGAGTCAGCATTAGGGTTTTAAACCCTAAACTGAACTTTTTCCATTCAGTCAGCATTAGGGTTTTAAACCCTAAACTGAACTTTTCCTTTCAGTCAGCATTAGGATTTTAAACCCTAAACTGAACTTTTCCTTTAATCAGCATTAGGGTTTTAAACCCTAAACTAAACTTTTCCATTTAGTCAGCATTAGGGTTTTAAACCCTAAACTGAACTTTTTCCTTTCAGTCAGCATTAGGGTTTTAAACCCTAAATTGAACTTTTTCCATTCAGCCAACATTAGGGTTTTAAACCCTAAACTGAGCTTTTCTATTTCAGTCAGCATTAGGGTTTTAAACCCTAAACTGAACTTTTTCCTTTCAGTCTGCATTAGGGTTTTAAACCCTAAACTGAACTTTTCAGCATTAGGGTTTTAAACCCTAAACTGAACTCTTTCCTTTCAATCAGTATTTGGGTTTTAAACCCTAAACTGAACTTTTTCCATTCAGTCAGCATTAGGGTTTTAAACCCTAAACTGAACTTTTCCTTTCAGTCAGCATTAGGGTTTTAAACCCTAAACTGAACTTTTCCTTTCAGTCAGCATTAGGGTTTTAAACCCTAAACTGAACTTTTCCTTTCAGTCAGCATTAGGGTTTTTAAACCCTAAACTGAACTTTTCCTTTCAGTCAGCATTAGGGTTTTAAACCCTAAACTGAACTTTTCCTTTCAGTCAGCATTAGGGTTTTAAACCCTAAACTGAACTTTTCTTTTCAGTCAGCATTAGGGTTTTAAACCCTAAACTGAACTTTTCTTTTCAGTCAGCATTAGGGTTTTAAACCCTAAACTGAACTTTTTCGCTTAATCAGCATTAGAGTTTTAAACCCTAAACTGAACTTTTCCCCAGTTGGTCAGTATTAGAGTTTCAACTCTAAAACTGAACTTCTCCCCAGCTAGTCTGTATTAGGGCTCCAACCCTGAACTGAGCATTCATATCTTCTTTCATCAATTTTATGAACTTCCTGGCGAATAATTCACGAAATTTTCCTAGTGAAACTGGGGCAGAAAATTTCGTTCGTTTGTTTTTCCCGCAGGTCTAACCTCGAGCCACACGGATCGAAATGACCCACGAGATGAGTCTCAACTCAAAGTCAAGGAAGAAAAAGACAAAGAGAAGATGTCCCGAGATACTGGAGAAAATGGAAGGCAGATCGTTCCAAGTTTTGGTTAAGGTCCCGAACTCCGCCAGTCGCATCTCACTCAGTATCCTAGAGATTAAACAAGTCGCCGCAACTCGCAAGCATCAAGATTCGGATAGAAGTCTCCAAGCACAATCAGCTAAGACCCAAGATCAAGTCGCAAAAGAATCATAGATAGGGATCTTGTAACTAGCAGTTGACATGCATATAAGTATTTAGTTCAGTTTCAAAATTTCTTTGGTTGTAATAAGGCGGTCTGTAAAGCAATGGTGACAACAGCAACAGTAGTAACATCAAGCATTGCAGTCCCATGGTAGTCCCAGCTGCCAAAACTTCCCGAACTACATTAACCTGATTCCTGTTTAGCCCAGGATATGTAGGAAATCTTTGAAGCAAAGATTCGGTCAGATCTTTCAAAACATGCTTCACACGGAGTAGTCCTTAGGCAAAAATCGCTCATATCCGCTCACTTTATCTTTGCACGAAAACTCTTCGTGTTTCCGAACAAAGAGGGGCAGCTGTGAGCACGTGATTTTTGTTTTGCGCGACAATCACTCCAAAAGAAATAAAAATAATAACAAATGTTCCTGCTGTACAATTTTTGGATTTTACGTGGCACTTTGTTAATTAGTTATAATTTTTGCCCATTTTTTATTTTATTAAAACAAAATACAAAAAAAATGTATGTGTCATGCGTAATTTGAACCGTAATCCGGTTGTTAAATAGGAAAATCATAAATATGCATTTTTTGTCCGTGATTGTTGTCTTGTTCAATTTTACCTACTTTTAAGATTTTTTATATGCGTGTAATAAAAAAACATTAAGTGTTAATTAATGGTGTTTAGTTTTATTTAATTAGGTTGTGTGTTTAAGAAAATTAGAAATAAAGAAAAAGAGGGTGAAACTTGTTTTAAATGAATTTGGGCCGATTCCCATTTCAAAATCTAAGACCCAAACGAGCAGCCCAAGCCACCAGTCCAAACAGCCCACCCCCAGGCCACAAAACGACGTAGTTTGACACCAAAACTACGTCGTTTCAATGCCAATCCATCTCGACCATTCAAACCAAGCTGATCCAACGGTCCGGATTTCTCACCCGTAACCCCCATTACCCGACCCGTTACCCGAACCAGCTCTGACCCCTACTAAGCCAAACGACACCGTTTCTTTTAAGCCTTCAGATCCAAGCCGTCCATCTCGCCTCATCCAACGGCTGAAATCGATCCACCCATCCCATATATAAGTTTCCTACCATACCCTGCCCCCTATCCAAGACCCCCGCCTTCGTCCTCATCCCCTTCCCCACGAAACCCTAGCCGCCCCTTATTCCTCACCATTAATTCTGGCGGCATGAACGCCGATGGCCTTCACCTTAACACCATAGGACCGCCTCACCCCCCTGAATATGGATCTGTTGGCCGTTTAGTTCGAATCATCCCTTAGGTTCTCGAATCTTCATTTGAAGATTCGAGCAAAACTCGATCTACACCGATGCACCCCAGTTTCATACCAGATAGCCCCCGGACCCCCCTCGTGACCAAGCCATGCTTGGTTTGGTCCGAATCTAACCAAGAAAGCCCAAAACCCAAATCTGCCCTCTAGAACCCTAGGTTTCCTCGTGACTGATCCCTGTCTGTTTGAGCCAAAGTATTTAGGGTCTAATGGACTTTAGTTGAAGTGTTCTCAACCCCAAGAAGGGTCTGTTCGAATCCAAGCTAAGACTTTTTGATTTTTCGGGATTTAAGGTGAGTTTTGTTTTCCTTTTTCTTTATTTTTAGTCCATGTGCTGATTAAAGGTCTGTTCATGTCTTGTTTAATTCGTGTTTTGAATTTTTACTAACTGTGTCCTGTCCACCTTTCCTAAACCTATGTGTTCGATTAAGTCCTTCTTCTATTCACTGATAATGTGTATATGTGTATGTGTTGTGCAATTAGTTGAACTTCAAATTTGACTGATTAACTGATTCCTCGAGTACAATTTTGCTTAGTCAGTACAATTCGAATCATGTGTTCGATACTGTTAAATGTCTGATCATGGTTTCGATGGTACATGTTATGATTAGTATAGTCGAGTCGACATATGTCGTCAATTAGTTTCAGTTGTCCGAACAATAACCAATTGACCTACTTCTGTTAAGCATTGCCTGAATCAATTAGGAACTGAGTTTAGTTACTTATAGTTGTTAATTTGATTTCAGAAATCTAAGGTTTGGTCTGTAATTGCAATCTGAATTGATGGCATGTGCACTTGTGCACAACATGTGCATAAAGGCCCTTTTGAATTAAAATAGTTTGACAGTATATGCTGTCAGATTACATTTTGCTGCCCATACTCTGCTTTTGTTTCAGAAATAATAAACCTTACTCAAAAGTAAGTCTGCCAGGGAATATCATGGGGTGTGTGTTTTTATTTAAATAGAAAGTGGAAACTGAAAAGAAGATAGCACATGGGAGGGTTTTTCTGATTGTCTAACAGGCTGTTAAAGGGTTGATTTTAGGTTGATAAAAGGGAGAACTTCCATCAGTTTAAGGAGGACATTTTTTGATAATAACAGAGGGAACTGAGAGGGAACATTTTTGAGAGTTGAGTTCTGAAAAACAGAAAACTGGAAAAGAATTCTTTTTGATAGCCCAAATAGATTTCAAGACTGAAAATTGACATTGGATTTTGAAAAGAAAAGAGATAGTGAGAGGGATAAAATACAGAAATCAGAAACTGGTTTTCTTCCTGCTTTGGTTCAATTCTCAGTCTGCTCAACCTATTCAGTCAGTTCTCTTTTCTTTCAAGTATCAGCTAAGTGTGTTAGTTTGGTTTGCATTGGCTGATTCTCTTGGAATTGGATTGTCTGGATTTCTGTTACTATACTACTGGTCATTGCTGTAACTCTGCCATATTTTTTATCGGCTCTAGTTGCCTCTTGCACTGGGATTTTGTTCCATTTGTTACCTGCTGTCACTGCTGCTGTTTGGTATTGCTTCTATTGCTTTACTGACCCCTCGCTTCTTCTGTTGTATCCAACATCCAGGTACATACTAAGACTTTGCATCTGATGTAACAATGAAAGCATGAAATCAAAGATATGCAGGAGTTTAATCATTCGTTTGCTGCAGTTACAGTTTTTTACGAATGTTATTAGATTTGTGTAACTTGTTTAGTTTGTAATTCAATAAAGGAACACATTAGGTAGCCTTGTACTTAATCGCAGTTTAGTTCGTCTTAAATTGTGATTTCGTTTGCTTAATGGGTTATCTGATAAGGAATGTATGAGTGTTTTGGCACACAGATAATTAGATAACCTTTCAACTAATATTCTGCATGTATAGAACAGAATGCCTTAATCTTGCCAGATATGATGTAGTTTTATTGAATCTTTGTAGGTAGTTCACATGATCCTGTTCAAACTCTATTAGTAATAGTTTCCGATAAGTTAATTCCACTGACCTAGTTTAAATAAGCGAGTTTCAAACTCGGATCTGAAGAACATTTATCATAAGCTTTTAGCAGTTCTATTGATCTTGTATATTAATTTCCCCTGACCATTTAACAACATGTTCATCCATGAAATAAGGCACAAAACAATTCACGCCTCATAAAATTAGATAATCCAATAAGGATCCGAAGTTGGTCAAGCATGTAATTAGCACGTAATCCTCTTTCTTTCATTTTATTAGAGACGAACACGATAGAAATGTAGTCGCTATAGGTTTATCCTCTTAAATAAAAATTGAGACGAGCCTCGACAAACAAAAATGCACAAGCTGCGAGGCCCTCTAAATGTATATATTAAAATACTTAGAATTCGGGACAGGCCGTTTTAGCGAATTTTACGGCCTTCCCAAAATAACAATACGCTAGTTGCTTTAGGCGCACCTTTTAATAATTTAACCTTCTTAAACGTGGGTGCACATTGACGTGACCCAAATCCAAATCTCAACGGAGTCGAAATGTGTCGACGACCACGGGTGCATTGATTGTGACGTGATTCGAGATGCATTTTCACGACGTTGCAATTCTATAATAATAATAATAAAAGCAGTTTTTAAACTTAATAAAAGCACATAAGTCACAACATGTATTTAAATCAGATATTTAGCCATTATAACAATTTAAGCGACCGTGCTAGAACCACGGGATTCGAGGGTGCCTAACACCTTCCCTCGGGTCAACAGAATTCCTTACTTAGAATTTTTGGTTCGCAGACTTCATTTGGAAAAGTCGAAAATTTCCTCGATTTGGGATTCAAGATAAACCGGTGACTTGGGACACCAAAAACCAAACCTTTCCCAAGTGGCGACTCTGAATTAAATAAATAATCCCATTTCGAATATTGTCACTTAAATTGGAAAAACTCCCTCGCGCATTTAACCCTTCGGGGCGGGCGCGCAAAAAGGAGGTGTGACATACACAAAATCAATATATGTATAACATGTATCTAAACATAGATTTTTAACACTTAATCGTGACTATTCATACCATTAAATCGCTTAACTATAATAAGCAAACATGATTTTGTGTCAACTCAATATTAGTACTTAATTACCGGGCTATAAACATATTCACTAGTTTCGCCAGGAAGTAATTGCCTCACTTTCTAAGATTTCGAATTTGACTAATTTTGTGGTTCGGTTCCGAAGGTAGAAATGTGTAACGACCCGACCGGTCATTTTAAGAATTTACGGTCCGATCTCCTATTAATTGCCTTCCCCATATTTGTTTCTTCTATTGTGAGTTGCCGGGAGGAATTATTTGGAGTTTCGGAGAGTTTTGGGACACTTAGTCCCTAAATGAGAGCTTAAGGTGTCGGAACAGTATGAAGACGGCCTCGGAATGGGATTCGGATGGTTCCGTTAGCTCCGTTGGGTGATTTCGGGTTTAGGATCGTGTTCGGATTGTGTCTTGGAGGTCCGTAGCTAATATAGGCTTGAAATGCCGAAAGCTGAATTTTTGAAGTTTCCGGTTCAATAGTGAGATTTTGACCCCGAGGGTCGAAATGGAATTCCGGAAGTTGGAATAGCTCCGTAGTATTGAATGTGACGTGTGCGCGAAATTTCAGGTCATTCAGACGAGGTTTGATATACTTTTTGATCGAAAGAGTATTTGTGAGCTTTTGAAGTTCTTAGGCTTGAATCTGATGCGAATTGATTGATTCGATGTTGTTTGAGGTGTTTGGAAGATTTGTATAAGATTGGATAGAGGTATATGACTTGTTTGTGCTTTTGGTTGAGGTCCCGGGGGCCTCAGGATGATTTCGGGTGGTTAGCGGGAAGTTGGAAAGTTAGAGTTTGCAGGTGAAGTCTTTGGGCTGCTGTCATAACCGCATCTACGGTTGAAAGGCCGCAGATGCGACTCCCCAAGTCGCAGAAGCGGACAAGAGGAGAGTGAGCAGGAACCACAGAAGTGGATGTGTTACCGCACCTGTGTGACCGCAGATGCGACATATGGGTTGTAGGTGCGGAGAGGGAATTTTAAGTGAGAACCGTAGAAGCGGTTCCCTTGACCGCAGAAGTGGTATCGCAGATGCAAAAATTGAGCCGCGGATGTGACTTTGCTGGGCAGAAAAAATCAGAATTCGAGAGTTTAGTTTCAAAAAGTTAGAAATTGATTTGGAGCTCGGGAGAGGGCGATTTTGGGAGGAATTTGAAGAGGAAATCAGTGGGTAACAATTCCTTAACCCTTTCTAGTAGTATTCCATTAATCTGTTGTTAGTTTTGTTATTTAATTTCAGATTGGAGATGAAAATTGGGAAAAAATTGGAAGAAAGTTCTTAGACCTAGAATTCAAATTTTGATTGAGAATTTGACCTTGGATTTGGATAATTTTGGTATGCATGAACTCGTGAGAGTTTGAAGATTCTGAAAATATAAATTTTACCCGATTCCGAGACGTGGGCCCGAGGGGCATTTTGGTCATTTTACCTAATTTCACGTATTAACTTAGAATTTATTTGTAGAATCAGTTACTTGAAGTGTTATTTACATTATGCAATTGAATTGACTAGATTCGGGCCATTTGGAGTCAAGTACTCGTGGCAAGAGCGTGGTTTCTGATTGATTTTGAGTTGGTTCGAGGTAAGTGGCTTGTCTAACCTTGTGTGGGGAACTTTCCCCTTAGAATTTGGTATTATGATAATTGAAATGCCTTGTACGTAGGTGACGAGTGCGTACTTGTGCTAATTGTTGGAAATCCTGTTTTTATTAAAGTAGCTTTAAATGTGTTTTTTCTTTCCTGCTTATACTACTTGGAATTTAAGCCTACTGTTAGCTTAGGGAAGCATGTCTAATTAACTTAATTGTTTTATTTGCTTAAACTACCTTATGTGTATTACGTGAAGCATGGTAGGTTAGAATTATTTGTTTTACCTTGGTATGAAGTTGAGTTTAATTGAGTATTCTTTGTGCTATTGCTGTGTGTTTTACTTTGGGACTACGGGACGACATCCCGGGAGATCCCTTGTACGTATTGATGGTTTGAACTGAAGTGCAGGATACCGAGAGATCCCCAGCACGTATATTGAGGATACCAACAGATCCTCGGGATATCAAGAGATCCCTAGCATATATTAAAGATACAAAGAGATCCCTAGTATATATTGAGGATACCAAGAGATCCCTGGCATATATTGAGGGTACTAAGAGATCCCCAGTTATTATCTTTGTGAAGAGTGGTATTCCTTGTGATTACTTTTGTCTCTGTTTCAGATATTGTTATCCTTATTATCCTGTATTAATTCTTATTGTTATCTTTCAACTGTACTGTTTTATCTTATAAGGTTATACCTTATATCTCATTTAATCTCAGTGGGGCCCTAACCTTCCTCGTCACTATCTGACTGAGGTTAGGCTTGACACTTACTGAGTACCGCTGTGGTATACTCATGCCCTTTCTGTGCATGTTTTTCATGTGCAGATCCAGGTACCTCCACTCAGACTTATCACGCGTGAGACGAGGCGCTTGTAGAGACTCCGAGGTATATCTGCCGCGTTCGCAGACCGAAGAGTCCCTTTCTACTCTCCCTTTTTGTATTAGCCTTTTTGTACTTTCGTTTCTTTGCTAGATATTCTGGAGTTAGATGCTTGTAGACATTCAAAGGCTTGTGATCATGAGATTCCGGGTTTTGGGAAATGTTATTAGTTTCGAGAGTTGTTATTGTGTATGCCGAGCGGCATATTAATCACTATTTTATTTCACTATTTCGGTTTTTAATTATTTCTTCCGCAATTTTGTTTATTTTTTGCATTGATAGCTTACCTAGTTGTAGAGACTAGGTGTCGTCACGATGGTTCACGGAGGGCGAACCGGGGTCGTGACAAAATGGCAATGGGGCAGAGTAAAAGTAGTACAAGGCAGGGCAGAGCAAGTTATGGCCATAATGGGACAGGGCGTGACAATACTTAAACGGGGCAGGACAACGAGGTCAAAATAATTTTTTAGAAAATATTAAATAAGGCAAGACATGATATTAAATAAGGCAAGACATGGATTAGTAAGGAGTTTTAGCTTCATTAAAAAGGTCAAAAAGTTATTGTTTACCGTGAAAATGGTAATAACAATTAAATTTGATTTAGTGGTTCTAAAAATATGTGATCTATTTTTATACTAGTTGTTAGGCAGTAGATACTATGCGAAAGACTTAGAAATGAAATAAGAGCTTAAGAACGAGGTGTTAATCAAACCGAATTGCTGCAAATCGGGGCCTTGAGCTTGCCTATTCGAGGGCCGCGGGGTCGAGTCTGAAGCTCGGCTGGGAGTTATCGAAGGCGGTCAATAGAGAATAACAGTTACAAATAGATCAAGGGCGACTCTTTATGGCCAATAATAAGCGATAAATGATGAACAATGAATAGAATCACAATAAATACGAGCAATAAATGAAGTAATAAGATCCAGAGAATATGTTAGAGAGCAGAGAAAATATTCTTATATATTTAGTATGGAGCAACAAATCCTTACAAAATGATAAGGATCCCCTTTATATAGGAGGAGAGATCCCAACATAGTACAAATACATTAATTACAAAGATATAGGCTGGTACAACCATTTAATGCCTTGATTCGCTTTTCCGACTAGACCACTAGACCTAGCCAGCTCTATGTACGTGCCTTGGGAACTTCACCCTGACCCTCCGAGATCGTTAATTCTATTGCCTCGGGGCTGGTCGTTACTCATACTGTCTCGAAGTGGAATTGTCAAGAATTCTCAGAGTCGATTACTGCAAACCCTCGAGATGCCATGAAATCGAGACGTTGATTTCCACCGTATATAAATAGTCCCCGCATTTCCTAGAACAAAGTGATAGGAAACGATCATGAGCCCCTACTCCGTAAGCATCATCGCCATGATGTCAGTCCATCAGAGCATTAAATGCCATACTCAAAAAACCGCTCAAGGATCGCCGTCAAACACGACTATCGAGAATTCAACGAACCACTATTGGTTCGTCCTTTCCGCTGCCCACACAGTTCCAATAAATGCATCAACCGTTTGATAATCTATACTTTCAAAATATCTTCAAATTTACAAGGCTAAATCCATTCCCTTTCGCACCTTTTCTTCCTCCGCTCTTGATCATTTGCCCACTTTCTCAGCCACTATCATGGCTAGAACTTCCAAGACAGTTCCTCGAAAAGACAAGGCTGCCTCTTCATCCCGAACATCCAAAGGAAAGCCCAAAGTGATACCCACCGTTGAACAATATACTCCCATCGGGTTCGACACGACGAAGGATTTTTCTGTCGACAAAACTTCATCTACACCGGGCCGGTGCGAACACGTGTCCTGGTACATTAGCGTTGTGACCGACATAGAGAGGGTGAAAAAAGACTGTCGTTGGGGGAAGAAACACTAGTTGATATTCCCGGTTCTAACGAGAGCATAACGGATCACAAAGCTGGTTTCCTTTATGTATATACTTACCCGTTCACTCTGGTTCCAGTCGATTCCTCTAACTCTTCTTCCACGGAGATAGATCCGGTTATTCTCGATTTCTGCGACAAGTACCAAGTGACACTTGGTCAAATCTATTCGTCTTTTTGGAGGATAGTCTGCATGCTCCGCTATTTTCCGATGGGGTCGAGGTTACCCTCGACCATTTGATCAGATTATATAGCCCTCAATTTTATCGAGGTTTGATTAAGCTTCACCACCGGTCCAAGAAATCATTTTTCTCGAGCACCGATGAGGACAAGGATCGAGGGTGGATAAGCAGGTTCGTTTGAGTGAGGACCATGGACATCAACCCAGCCAGAACAATGCCATTCCCAGAGAGGTGGAATACACAGTGTAAGTATTTTTCCTTCGAACATGCTCTGTGATCCTCTTACCCCTCTTCCAAAAAATGATTTCTCCTTGGTCGTTGCAGCTGCCGCTTAGTACCCCGAAGCGGTTCATGATCTGCTAAGATGGATCAGGCGGTTGGATAATTCATTCCTGTATCTTGTCCGGTCTTGGCCCGACCTGGCTATAACACGGTGGGTGGCCAAGAATCATGGTAAAGTTCTTCCCAACACTTGTATCTTAATCTTATGCTTCTCCCCGGTATCCTTTCTGAATGTAAACTTCGGCTGCTGTGTTTGTGCAGGCCTTGGCGAAGGTGTGCGGATGAGACCACCTCCTGGTGGTGAGGTGGAGGCTTCGGAGCCCGCTAAGGGCAATAAAAGGAAGAACAAGGTGGTTGCTTATTCCTTTGAGGCAAAGAAACCTAAATCACGCAGGCCTCGAGCTGCCACCAGGACCTCGGCTTCAGCTTCTGGAGCAAGTCCCGATACTAGGAATGAAGAAGATGATGAGGGTAAGTGCCACTTGGTACAGAGAACAAGGTCGGGCGCGGGAGTTCCACAGGTGCCCCGACCGTAGGCTGCTGAATTAGGAACAGCCAATTCGGATCGGTCCCGTGGGGTGGAGACCCTCGAGAAGGGTGTGAATATGGTCCCTGATCTCATGACCGAGTGTGGTGCAGCCCTTGCCGGGGAGACAATTGCGGCTAGTCCCAAAGGGTCTGGGCCCGAAGCTTTCCGGGGGCAGGAGTTGCCCCTACGTGACATCGATTCCCTGTGTGGTCTTAATTTGGGCCCTCAGTTCTCCTCTGGGGAGTTAAGGGACGCTCAGGACCCGAATTCTACCAACGTGGGGGTTCCTTTCAAGGGGGGAGGTGCGCTTGGCAACATTCTCAATGATATTGATGATGTCAGTGAGGACATCGACTTAACGCCTCTAGTGCCATCAAGGCAACGGAGAGGTTCAAGCGGCAGGTGATAGTTGTTAATGTATATTTCCTCAGCCCCGAGCATTATTCCTTGTTTGTCTAACTCTTCTGTTTTGTCATAGTCTAAGGAGATGTATGACCATGCCCTTTCTAGGCTCCGAGAGGAGCTTTCATGCCGTGAAAAGGAGCTCAATAGGCTTACCTGGGGATTGCAGGAATCGGAGGCCTCTTCCGCCTGAAAGGAGAAAGAGTTGGGCGACTTCGAATGAGTTTGGAGGGAGTGCTCAGAGAAAAGTGTGTCATTGTAGAACATGTAATTCATTACTCGTAAACCCGTTCATTGTTCCCACAATTTCAAGGTTTGCTGACTTACCTTTTCTTTTGTAGATTGGGCAAAAGAATGGGGAGATTCTCGAGCTGATGAAGCGAAACGAGGCAGTGACCTCAGAATTGATGTCGACTTAGGGTCTTCTCCAAAATGCTCGAAAAGAGATTGTCGTGCTATCCGTGGCCAAGTCCGAGGTCTAAGGAAAAGTTGCCACTTATCTGAAGGACGACACTAATATGAATCAGATAGCCCAAAATATAGTGGAGAAGGCCGAGCAAAAACTGATTCAGGTTGTCGGTCATGCTAGCGCAAAGGCGAGGAGGCAAGCCTTAGAGGAAGCCAGTGCCAAAGGTTTCGATCTCTCAACTGAGGTCGAGAAGGCCCGAGAATCGGAGGATAACTAGGAGCTTTTAGTTGCTTTGGACAAAGGTCCCAGAGATGGTTCGGAGGGTAGTGGCGATGAAGACTTGGCCCAAAGTGCCATAGGTATTTTTTTGTGTATGTACTCCCGGGTAAACGAGTCTTATAAAGACGCCCCATGTAGATATATTTTTTGGCAATGCAAGAGAATCCATCTGCTTCAAGTTTTTCCATTTTTTATATTCCATCGTTCTTGCGGAGTTAGCTTTTGAATTTCGATGTTAGCTGTTCTAAGCTCGTGCTCAGGGCAATTGGGGCTCCCGAGTCGGATTCTATCTCAAAATTAGGCCGACAGCTCCTTTGGGGTTGATGCTTGTGATAGCAGGAAAACCTTCGGGGTCTCGATACCTCCCGAACTTCGCGCGACAGCAACGTTCATGCGACCTGATAGTGGGACCCCCGGGGTGGTCCTGCCATTACATTTCCCAAAAAAGGTGACGCTGTCATGGCCAGAATTAATTGGCCTTATGGTTAGGTGAGCAATCGTTGCCTTCCTTTATATATTCACTTGCTTACTTCTCAAATGGAGATTCTGCTATTCAGAGTAACTATTTCTTCCATAGAACTGTGTTCTTTGTGCTAGTTCTCTCGCCGTTTCGACTTAAAGCCTTGGCCCAAACCTTCATCCTCCTCTTCTTGTTTTACCGTAGCCATGGATGCTACATCGACATCCGCCCATCAAAGAGAGGGGAGTTTTGACTCTGTTCCATGTTCGGTCGGTAGTACACCGCTAGTACCTGGTGAACGAGCCTCAAGGTGCTTTGTCTCGAGGAGAGACTTTACGTTGGAGAGACCTCCCAGCGTTCAAGGGCATCGAGAGCACGTATCGAGGTTCATCTCCTCAATAAGGGTGGAATACCTCGAGATGATTAGAAAAGATTGTGGACGGGGAGAAGGAGTGATACTACAGGTACCTTCCCTGGAGGAGAATATCATAACCCATGTCGAGGGTTTTTTGAGCGTGTATACGTATCCTTTTACATTGGCTCCCCCTGACAGGGTCGTGCTTGAGTTTTGTAGGAGATATCATGTTACCCTAGCTCAGGCTCATCCATCCCTCTAGAAGATAGTGCTGATGATAAGGTACTTTGCGGATAAGATCGGGCTTAAATTCACCCTCAGCCATCTCATTAAGTTATATCGGCCGCTGCATTACCAGGGCTTGATTACCCTGCAGCGTCGATCCACTCGGTCCCCTGCCATTAACGATGAAAAAGATTAGGACCGGGGGTGGATGAGCCGGTTCGTTCGAGCACGGACAGTCGACATTATCCCTGGAGAGTTCTTGCCATTTCCTGAGAAATGGAATTTTACACATAAGTGGTGTACCTGTATTTTTATCGCTATATCCATAGCGTGGGAGGACTCCATAAAGGCATCTTTATATCTTATTCTTTGTAGCAATTCCTTGGTTGCCGAATGAGATCCCTGATCTGGCTGAATGGTCTCGCAAGCTGGCAGCTTGTTCGACCTATAATAAGCACAGGTGGCGAGACCTGTCCAAGAGGAGATGGGAGGCAAAGCATCACGGTAGGCATTTAGTGGCTTATTTCCTCAGAAAGGTACCTTCCTTTTTAGCGCACTAACTCTATCGCTGCAAGTGCTGGAGATTTTCCCGAAATAAGATCGTGCCCCCTGGAGGAGGAGGAGAGATTGCCGACCTCGGGGTCGAGGGTTGACAATAAACGAAAAGAGTCTCTGAGGTGCGAGGATGCTCACGGCGGGGCGAGTCATTTTTTGAGGTTCAAAAGAGGCGATTCGACCGATCTTCCGACTTCGGAGGCTTCTGTTTCTGAAAGACCATTTCCCATTCCCATAGAAGGTATTTCGAGGAGCGAGGGTCATGCGGTGCCTTCCTCTTTTTCTACCAAGGGCTCTTCGGGGGATATTGGGCCATCGGACATTGGCTCGGCCTTTGGTGAGGCTCAGCGGCTCGGCTTCATGGTAAGCTTCGGTAGCCGGCATATGCTTATCTCAGTTTTGCGCCCTTCCTTTCTTATTGAATTTTCCTTTGCAGGCCTTTAACAAGCTTATGTCCGAGCTGCTTCGCCATGAGGCCAGGCTGCGGAAAGCTTTGGATAGGGAGAGATCCCTTAGGCTGCTTTGTGAGAGAAAGGAAGGTGAGATGGTATACCTGCGGTGTGAGGCGGATAGAAGTCGGCACTGCAAAAGCCGTCTCGAAAGACAGGTAACCTGTATTTTAGGTTGATGTATGCCCCCCTTTCATTTTCGAAGATTAACGCTTTGATATTTCAGTTGGAGAGCAAAACGGAGGAGCTGGAACATCTTTGGGGCGAAGTTGGCCGGGCCAAACGTGAGCTTAACGAGTTGAAGGCTCGAGTAGATGCCCAAGTTGTGGCCAAGGAAGATTCTTTAGCTAAGACTTCTGCCCTCGAGGTGCAAATCCGGAATGCTCATGCAAATGATTATGTCCGAGCGAATATGATCACAAGGCTCGAGTTCGAGCTCTTGAAGGCGAAGGCTGAGGTGGTAAATGCCCGAGCCGAGGCCATAATAAGACGCATTAGGGCTGACCAGAAAGTGGCAGCCTATTTGAAGGGCGCTGCCTACGCTAGAGCTGAGTTAAGGGAAGCTCTTGATTGTGAGAACAATAGAAAAGAGTACGTGAAGTGTAAATCTCAGAGGGAGACCCTCGAGGAAATTCATGTCAGGCACTTTGACCTCTCGGAAGAGATCAAGCAAGATAGGGAGGAAGAACTCGATGCTAAATTCCTTCTGTCCAATGCCGAGGATAGCGAGGATGAGGTTGACGAGCTATAGTCCCCAAGGGGGACGTAGATTTCCTTTTCTGATTCGGTACATAGTACTTTCAAAGTATGTTGTAAATTGAGGTTATATTTTTCTGCGTGTATGTATAAAGAGGTAAACCTCGCGGTTTTGTTTAGGGATGGCAAGCGGTGCGGTGCGGTTGCGGGGAAAACCCGCATAAACCCACGAAGATCTCAACCCACCCCGCCCTGCCCCGCCCCGTATAGTATTTTCACCCGCGTACACTCGCACCCACACAGACCCGTGTCTGCCCGCCCCGCCCCTCACCGCATATTTTTTTTTCATTTTGTTTGCTTATTTCCTTTTTATATTTTGTATGGAATTCAATTTAATCAACCAAAAAATTAAAAGTTTTGTTGTTTCTCAAGTATTGTAATACTATTTCTAATACTCATGAATGTATTTGCATCACAATTCAGTGCATCATTATCCAAACATTCATATTTGTTGATAAAATAATCATTTATACAGTTGCATAAAATGTGTATAATTAGTATAATTGGTAGAGTTAGAAAGCACCAATAAAATCATCATTTATGACAAAATTCTTAGAAGATAAAGATAAAACCATCCGTCGAGTATTAAATTAGCAACGAAAGGCTATTAAATGCTTAAGAAAATATTTGATTTGCTTCCAGTTGGATTATGTTATATTTGCAAATATATAATTGCCTAAAAATGTTAATTAAGTAATTATGCTAAGATCCTGTAAAAGTTTTAAAATGCTGCCCATTAATTATGCCAAGTTTTACGGGTCATATGGTGATCACAGGAAACTCAAAATAAGAATGAAAATCCTTACACTCGCATAAACCTGCATAGACCCGCAACCCACCCCGCATCAGTTTTTATGAAAATTATTTCAACCCGCCCCGCCCCGCCCCGCCCCGCCCCGTATAGCCTTAAACCCGCACCGCCCCATTTGCCATCCCTAGTTTTGTTTCTCCTCCATTTCTTTTTGTTTTGATTTTAGCCAGATGAACTGGTCTTTGAGTTGAAGGGAATCCTTAGATTCACGGTATGGCCTTGAGGCTCATTGGGCTGGCCCGTAGGCTCTTACGCGCTTTTGCTCTTGGGCATATTTAGGCTAACTGTTTTGGGCTCAGTCCCCGAGTAGGGCATCGACTCGAGCTTGTTTGACCCTTAAGTTTTCGAACTTTAGGCTGACGATAGTGGATCTTACGCTTTTGGCCGATGCGACTTTTTAATGTATGTGGGCTAGCGATAATGGCTCTTACGCCTTTGTCCTTAGGCATATTTAGTTAACTGTTTTGGGTTCAGTCTCCTAATCGGGTTACGACTCGAGCTCATTCGACTCTCAAGTTTTTGAATTTTAAGCTGGCGACAGTGACTCTTACGCTTTTACCCTTAGGCATATTTAGTTAACTATTTTGGGTTCAGTCTCCGAATCGGGTTACGACTCGAGGTCATTCGACCCTCAAGTTTTTGAATTTTAAGCTGGCGACAGTGGCTCTTATGTTTTTGGGTCGATGCAACCTTTTATGTGGGCTTTATTTTTCCCTCGATAAGGATTTTTTGAAATAGTATTTGCCTAACTCTTCGATGGTTTAAAAAACTTCGATTGTGAGTCATTATATGGCGATGATCGAGCACCTGGGGAGGTTTGGCTCGGAGTTTGAGTATCTCGAAGCCAGTGTTTTAGGAGCTGACATGGTCGAAGCTCTTTTGCCTGTATCGAGGGTAGCCTATTTAACCAGTTCTTTCAGAAGTATATTCGAAGTAATTGAAGGCCTGTGATTTATAGAGACGGTCGGGCGTCCCTGAGTCGCATTAGTTTGGCTGGTACAGCCTTGTGACTGGAGTCATTTGTGTTCGGACAGAGCCTTTTGTCACACCTCCTTTTTCCGCCCCCGCGAGGGGTGAAGGAGTTTTTTCAATTAAAGGATAATCGAAATGGGATTTGTTTATTTATTTCAGAGTCTCCACTTGGGAGATTTAGGGTGTCCCAAGTCACCAATTTAATCCCGAATAGAGGAAAAGAATGACTCTGTATTACAGTCCGCGAACCAGAAATCCGGATAAGGAATTTTGTTAACCCGGGAGAAGGTGTTAGGCATTCCCGAGTTCCGTGATTCTAGCACGGTCGCTCAACTGTCATATTCGGCTTGTTTATCTGATTTTATAATTATGAGCTCATGTGCGAGTTTTAACTTTTAACCGCTTTTGTCATTATTATTATTATTATTTTTTCTTTATCAAGAATTGCAACGTTGTGGAAATACATCTCGAACCACGTCACATCAATGCACCCGTGGTTGTTGGCACATTTCAACTCCGTTGAGATTTAGATTTGGATCACATAAATGTGCACCCGAGTTTAAGAAAATTAAATTATTAAAGGCGCGCCTAAAGCGACTAGCGTATCCTTTACTTTGGATAGGCCCGTGAAATTTTGCTAAACGGTCCATCCCGAAATCTAAGCAATTTTATAGCAAATTTTTACTGAGGGCCCAGCAATTTTATATTTTTATTCGGCGAGGCTCGTCTCATTCTTATTTTTTAAAAGGAATTTGCAACGTCATGGACGTGCATCTCGAACCACGTCACCATCAAAGTACCCGCGATTAGAGACACATTTTGACTCCGTTGAGATTTGGATTTGGGTCACATAAATGTGCACCCGAGTTTAAGAAAGTAAGATAATTAAGACGCGTCCTAAAGAAACTAACGTGTTGTTATTTTAGGAAAAACCGTGAAGATTCACTAAACGGCCAACTCCAAAGTCTAACAAATGGTTATGTGTTTATTGAGGGCCCCAGCGATGTGTAATTTATTTGGCGAGGCGCACCTCATTTTATTTTAAAAGGTCGTCCTATAATGGCTATGTTTTCTATTAAGTTTGTCTCTAATAACGGAGGGAGAAAAAGGGTCCAACTTTGTTTACATGCTTACTACCTGGTTACACTATCCTACATACATTCGGCATTTGAGAGCAGAAATGTAGAAATGAGAACATATAATCAAACATATTATCACGAGTTAGATTAGGTGGTTCGATAATTGAGATAGCTTAAATTGTCCAGTAGTTAATTACCTAAGGCATGTCGTGCTTTTGAAACCGGTTGTTTAATAAGCAAATCGAAATAACAATACGTTAAGGAACACACCATCAACCCCTTCCTTTAACTATAAGCAAAACATGGAGTTCATCAACTAAACGACATGTATAAATGTTCAGCTACACCACAGCTAACTACATGGTTCTAGGAGAGAAAGTGAACTATCATACAGACAACCAATTTTCAGTACATTTCTAAAGCTAATTCAAAATAACTTCAACTCTTCAAGCTTTCTTTGTATTCATGCTTCAAATTTCAGCTTACATTGACAGTGTATCAGTTGTGTACCTGGTACTGGGAAGGCCAAAAGAAGAAAAGGAGTGATCAGTGCAGCAGTAGCATTTACAGCAACAGCAACAACAGAAACCAGCAATCAATAGCAACAAAACCCAGCAACAGATTTTTTAAAACCCAAGCAAGAAATTCAATTTGCAGCCCAGCAATACCAAAACAAATACAGGCAAAGCAGGGATGGAACCAGATGCAAGAAAGCAGTAACCTCTGGAAATTATGTTCAAATTCCAGCACAATCTCACTCTGTATCACTCTGAAGATAGACTGCCCTACTAAAAGTTGAAAGAGCAGCCTTGTTTTTTGCTTTTTTTTTTCTTTTTCCTCTCTGAAAAAAACTGACTGTCCCCTAAAAATTTCCTCTCAAAATCGTCCCTCTTTCTATATCAAAAATGACTCTTATTTATAGCAAGACTCTTGTCTTGAACCACTAACCCGAAATATTCCCCTAATTGCATGCCTTTCCCCCACTACTTAATGTTTTTCTTATTTAATTCCCTTGTCCCCCATGCCTACATGTTTTGTCCCCCACTATATTAAACAACCACATTATTCCCCACTAACCTATGTCTTGTCCCCCACTCTATTAAACAATTATATCAACCCCCCACTACCTCATGTCTTGTCCCCCACCAGGTACTATTTTAATATTGTTAATGCCTAGTGGACAGAGCACTCAGATTAAATAATTGATCAAATTTACAATTCCAAAAATACCCCTCCGACCTTACTGAAATTATCATTTTACCCCTGAAAGTACTGCAATTTACCAATCTACCCCCATCAGCTATAACCAATTCACCTAATCAATTCCAACCAAAATACAGCAAATATAACCAATTCCTAAACAAATTCAATCAACAAATCCCATGAACACAGATTGAATCATACAACATCAGATTAATGGGAATAAGTTAACCATATTGGGAACCAATCCTGGTTAACTTAGACAAAAAATGAATGAGCAAGGAGACAACAATATTAACAACAAAAGTGAACTGAAACAACATGAATCACAATTAACCGAATCGAAATGCAAACTGAAATCCTATGATGAACAACAAAGAGCAGGAAACCAAACAATACACAAAACGAAATTATCCGAACCAACTCAATATTAACAAAGACACTATACATTCTACAACTAATAATCACGAATGACAAACCAATCGAACTCAAATTCGACTAAACAGAATTCAAAGAAATTTTTTACAACCAAGATTCAACTAAGAACGATTCAAACTCCTTAAACCATAATATTTAAACAGATTTTAGAGGCTCTTATCTTACTCACATATAGATCATAAAAATGAGAAAGGGAGATGAGACGGACCTTAAAAACCTCTAACAAAGGCGAGGTCTCGTTTTTGGACTAAAGGCGATGAACAAAGGTGAAGCAGTAGCGATGGGGTTTGTTTGGACGTGATGGACATGGTTGGACGTAGCAGAAGCAGCAGAAGCGAGCTGGGAAGGTTTGTTGGCGGAGCTGGATGTCGACGAAGCAGCCGGTGAAGGCTGGCCAACGACTGTGTATGTGCGTGCGACACACAGTCGAGCTTGGAACTCACGTCGTTCATGGGAGGAGCAGGGATGTCGATGACCGAAGCTGAACAACTGGAGCTCCTTCGAACCAACACACACTCCACAAGCAGTCGACGATGAAGACGACGGGTTCTTGGCCTGTTGGTGGTCGACGATGAAGACGATGGTGGCTGGCTGGGGTGGCAAAGACAAAGCAGTGGCAGCAGGTGGCTACTTCAGGTGGTCGTTTGGTCGCGAGGTGTGAGTGTGTATGTGTGTTTTGGAGATGGTGAAGGAGAAGTGGCAGCCATGGTTGAGAGCTTGGTAACTTGGAGAAGATGGAGAGAAAGAGAGGGGGGCGGATGGGTTTAGTTTTAGGGTTAGGAAAAATGAAATGAAGATAGGAGGGGTTAGTTCATATGGGGTTATGGCGCGGACCGGGTCGGGTCGACCCGGTGGGTCTTTGGGTTGGATAAGGGGTTATTTAGTTTGGGTAGAGGCCCAATTCCGATTTTTCTTTATTTTTTGCTCTCTTTTCTTTAACTTTCTAATTAATAACTAAAATTCTAAATTAAGTTATAAACTAAATTAACTTATCAAAAATACTAACTAATTCCTAGTAACATTTATCATACAAAATTAAACACCAATTAAAACAAAATTGCACAATTTGACATTGAATGCTAAAAATGCAAACGATGCATATTTTTGTAATTTTCATTCTTGTAAAACAAACTTAATTATTCCTAATTGTAGAATTAAATCCTAAATGCAAATGCGACATATTTTTTGTATTTTTTATTAATTTTAACAAATAAACATGCATGGACAAATACAAATAATTATCCTAAAATGCCGCGGAAATTCTCAAAATTGCACACAAAGGAAAATCATTTTATTTTTAATTTTTGGGAGTAATTCTTTCATAGGGCAAAAATCACGTGCTTACAGCTGCCTCTCTTTGTCCGAAGACACGAAGGGTTTTCGTGCAAAGATAAAGTGAGCGATTTTTGCCCATCCGAGTACTCCATGTGAAGCATTTTTTGAAAAAAGATTTAACCGAACATTTGCTTCAAAGGTTTCCTACATATCCCTGGCTAGAAGGGAATCAGGTTAGTGTTGTTCGGGAAGTTTTGGTAGCTGGGACTACCATGGGACTACAATGTTACTGCTGTTGCATGCTGTTATTACTACTTGCCGACCACCTTATTACATCATGCTGAAAGAAAACAAGAAGTTAGACTAAACTATAGTCTATGAATTACAAAATCTTATCTAGATCTTCAATCATGCTCTTGTGTCTCTTGTTGATTTGATGTCTTGGAGACTCCCCTGGAATTTCTTTACTTCTGATTTGTCTTGTGTTCTCCCTTGACTTCCGATCTCGAACTGCTTATGTCCTTCTCGGGAGCTTTGCATTATTCTTCCATCGAGTCTTGGACTTCCTTCCTCTGCTGGGGATTCTTGTTGTTTCCTGCTGGGGATTTCGGCTATATTCCTCTGTTTTACTGACTTGAAATGTATTACTCTGTTATATGGGCGGGCTCCCAACTTCAAAACTTGAAATTTGAATTGTCATGCTGTCCTTCAGGGGGGGCTCCTTACCGCTACAAAATAAACAAAACAAAGGAAATTTTCTGCCCCAATTTGCACTAGGAAGATTTGTGAATTGTTAGCAATATTGTAAACCACTTATACTATATGCAATGGTGAGAGTAAACTAACGACTAAGCCAGGATGTGCGTCTCCTATGAGTAAACCCCGAAACTCTGACGAGCAAATGCGTTTGCTAAAAATAAAACCTGAATGAACCAAACTAGGAAGTGCGTCTCCTACGAGTAAAACTTGTATGAACCAAAATCAGGAAGTGTGTCTCCTAGTGGTAAACTCTCATTTTTAGGAAGTGCGTCTCCTAAAGCAAAAATATAACCTGAAAGACCCAGACTAGGAAGTGTGTCTCCTAGGGGTGAAACTTCAATGATTTAAACTAGGAAGTGTGTCTCCTACGAATGAACTTAAATGAACCAGACTAGGAAGTGCGTCTCCTAGGAGAAAATATCAATTTAGGAAATGCACCTCCTAAAGCAAAAAATATATCCTGAACGACCCAAACTACAAAGTGCGTCTCCTAGGGGTAAAACTTCAATGATTCAAACTAGGAAGTGCATCTCCTATAAATGAACTTAAATAAACCAGACTAGGAAGTGTGTCTCCTAGGAGGAAATCTCATTTTAGGAAGTGCATCTCCTAAAGCAAAAATATAACCTAAACGACCCAGACTACGAAGTGTGTCTCCTAGGGGTGAAATTTCAATGATTCAAACTAGGAAGTGCGTGTCCTATGCATGAAATATTAATTTAGGCAGTGCGTCTCCTATGCCTGAAAATAAACTTAGGAAGTGCGTCTCCTAGGGGTAAAAATAAACTTAGTAAGTGCGTCTCCTATGGGTAAAACTTTAATGATTTTAAACTAGGAAGTGTGTCTCCTATGAATGAAATCTTAATTTAGGAAGTGCGTCTCCTATGCATGAAATTAAACTTAGGAAGTGCGTCTCCTAGGGGTAAAAATAAACTTAGGAAGTGCGTCTCCTATGGGTAAAACTTTAATGATTTTAAGCTAGGAAGTGCGTCTCCTATGAATGAAATCTTAATTTATGAAGTGTGTCTCCTATGCGTGAACCATTTCCTTCTTCCTGAATTACCTTCTTACAGAACTGCTTTCCTTAAAAAACTTGTGTTGTCTTCCCTCGAAACTGCTGGGGATAACACTGCTGGGGGATTACTTACTTACCTGTTGGGGGATAATACTACTGGGGGAATCTCCTTTCTTCCCCTTTTTTCCAAAACTACTTCCTTCAAAACTTTTCTCTCTCAACATTGCTGGGGATAACGCTGTCGAGGATAACACTGCTGGGGGATTTTGATTCCTTCAAAACTAGTGCTTCGCTCTTCTGAAGGCTGCTGGGAATGACACTGGCCTTTTGCTTTTTCCGAGCATAAGTTTCATCCTTTTGTTCTGTCCGCTGGGGAACAACTTCCTTCATTAAAACTTATTATGCTGGGGGTAACACTGGTTCAAAGACCACTTCCCTTGAGACTGGTGCTATCTTTATTCTTCCCCAAATGGGTACCTGACTTCCAAAAAATTTTCTAAATGAAAGGAAAATTTTCTACCCCAGTTTGATAATCTCCCTTGTGGCATGCATTTCCGTCATCAATGCCATTTCCTTTACCTGTTTGAAATCAAACAAAATTTGTTAGTTTAAAACGTGGTGGTTGGTTGCGATACTCCTCTGGGGATGGCTTTTCCCTTTCTCCTTCCCTGCTCTGCGTTCCATTACACTATCAAAACTTGCTTGGGATGATATTATTTGCTGGGGATGATATTCCTACTGGTCTTAGAACGACTCGCCCTGCTTTGGGTCGTTCGGCTATCTTGAAACTTGGGTGATAACTTCCGACCTTATTGTCGATTCCTTATTCACCAACCTCTCAACGCTGTTTTCCATCTGACCATGTATCTTTTCCATGATAGCTGATTCCCCTTGAGGATTTTGCAATGTTTTGCTGATAAACCACATTCTTTTTTCTGCTGGGGATATCCCTCTTCTTTTGTGGCATAACTCGGAAACTGGCATTTCCATGACCTTTTAGTCTCATATGAATTTCCCAAATCATGCCCATTGCTCTTCGCGTTGTTCTTTCTTGATTTGTCCGCGGGCTTTGGCCTTGAGGTCTATAATCTTTGATTTCGGCGGGGATATCCCTCTTGACACTCGTCCATCCTTTTGTCAATCACCTTTTGCTAGGGATATCTTTCTTGACACTAGCCTCGCGCTTGTTCCTTCCTGACTTAGACCATTTGGATGTTCTAATCGGATCTGGTCTTGCATAATTGGAAAGCTGATGGCAGATTTTGAAGTCATTTCTCACTTGTTCTGACCAAATAGACTCTACTGGGAAATTTTCTATGAAAGGAAAAAGATAAACAAAAAAGGAACCGAATAAAAGACAAAGGAAAAAGATGACTCTTTAACAAGAGAAACTATAAATAAAAACCTATCAAACGCAGATACCGACTCTAATGGTCATGACATGCACATGTGGCCAATACTCTGCCGTCAATCGTCTTTCAAGATCTTCATTTGGCGATTCCCCATTTGATTCTAAATCTTATTCGACTTGTAATGCCCGAAGGGTTTTCACTATCAAGCCTCTCTCATTTTGGTTTTACTCTTAGTTTTCATCGCCTTATGGTGCCCGCGAAGATCTTCACCAACAAGACTCTCTCATTTGTGTTACTTTCCAGCTGGGGATTGTGGTATTACCCATAAGACTCTCTTTTTATTTCTTTTCTGTTGGGGATTAGAGTTCTTTCTGATGTGGATCAAAGTGTTATGTTCACCGGTAAGACTCTCATTTGTCTGACTTGATATCCTTTGAAGACTGATCAGAAGGTCTTTCTTTGGACCGTAGTGTGGGATTTTGGATAGGCTAGAAAGAAAGGGTTTTAAAGGCTCAAAAACAAATCAATTTGGGGTTCAAAATTACAACCTTCGGAACCATATTTGTTTACAACAAGAGCAACCATTACCCCAGTTTCTTGCTTGGGGTTTTTTTAATTTTTTGTTACATTATGACCGAGCCGTGAGGCGCCTACGTATCCTCTTTGAGGAATCAGGTCGAACGTAGTTCACAATTACTTGTTGTGACTTTCTTTTGTTTTTGTTGTCATTTTTTCCTTTTCTTTATCTCTTCTTCTTTTTTTCTTTTTTTCTCTTTTGTTTTTTTTTTTTTTGTTGCTTTCTTTTCCTTTTTTTCTTTTTCTTCCACGTTTGTGTTTCTAACCTTCGCTACTGATTCCGAACGAGAGGTATGAAAGAAAATAAATAAGGCTCAAAAGGGGTAACGAAGGATAAAGTGTTTAGGTAGCAGAACAAAATGTCTTCGTCATTCCAGTCTTCAAAACATGCCAAATGCAAACAACACAATTAAACAAAGATTTGTAGCCTCTTCTGATGGTGCTGGACTTGACAATTATATTCACACATTTGCTTCTTCATTTGTCCACTCTAAAGCACCGTTGGGAAACACTTTCACTCTCATTATCATGAACGACCCTCATGTCAATTTGGCGAATCTTGCCTTTAACAGTTTTCTTTATGTTTTACTTGCCCCAGTTCCACATGACTCGAGCTCCGAATAATCTCAAACCGTCCTTATTTCCTTTAAATGCTTCGATCACCTCTCAATGGTTTTATGATTAACTTTTAAGATTAGGCTCAAACTGTGTGCGCATGTCATGTCACTAGAATCGGTGATGAACAAAATGATAAAAGAACTAAACAAAAAGATGACTGGAAATAATAAAAGATCGGATTTCGCATTATACTAACGGTGAAATGGTTTGAATAACAAAACAAACAAAAACAAACCACAATAAAATCCCAAAACAAACCTGGACAAAACTAGACAAGCCGCTATGACAAAAATGGAAAGATAAGAATTTGACACAAGACAATATCCGGATTACAACCCTAAGAATAATCCGGACAACAGAAATGACAACAAAATAAGCCACGAAAAGCTTCTCTCTTGCTAACCAAGGAACGGAGCGTCCTCCCACTTTATCAAACCTGGCATCTTAGCCACTGAGCTTCGCATCAATATTGCCAAGACCATTACCAACTTCAATATCATCAACCTCAGTCAACAAGTTCCCAATAGGATTCGAGTGCTCCCTGTCAACAGGCCTCATCCCCACAAAGTGTGCATCATGATGTGCAGGTAAAGGATTCTGCGTGATATTCTGGGTGTTATTGTCTTGGATTACAAAGGTTTTCCTGGATCTTGTGTTTCCGGCTTACCACAAACCAACCACCTTAACTTTCTTTGCGATTCAAAACAAAACAGGTTAGAATGGACTCAGTCAGTCCTCATTATTAACAACATCTTTTTCCCTTTTTTCTTTTTCATTTTTCTTTCTTTTTTTTCGATTTCCTTTCATTTTTTTTTCATTCATTTTTTTTGTTGTGGTCGAATCTTATGGAGATTGCCTATATATCATGACCCCACATGAATCAGACTTTGCGTAGTTCGGCCAAATAGATTGGTAACAACAATGAAACATTTTTTCTATTACTATATTATTATATTTTTGTTTTTGGAACTATCAATTTTCATAATAAAACAAACTTGGTGTCAAAGGTTTAAAGATGACCTACAAACTCGAAAATCAAACAATCCACATATTCTAATCAAAAGATTTACAAACTCAAAAACAAACGGCCAGCTTCCTTTTTCCGTTTGACAAATGCAACCAAACGGTTATTTTTGCAAATGTGGCCCCTTCCAAATTTCACATGAATTTTAAGGCCGGGGAGGATTATTTTATGACACTTTACAAACTTGTCCGTTCTTTTACGAAAGTAGCCTTTCGACAACTGAAAGATACTCTAAGGTTATTTCGGCAAGAACGGTTTAAGACACTGCCGAAGCTGGCTCGGCTTATTTTGACTAAAAATCCAAACAGTATTCACCTGGCCGTTGACTCTTTATTTATTTTTTTTTTTTAAAAACAAAATAAAATAAAATAAAAGACTTGGTGTTGCAAACACAACCTTTCAGCGTCTCGGGGACAAAGATTTTAAGGCTGCGTTAGCTAACTGGCCAAAATCCTAAAAAATGACCCAAGGTGGCTGTTTATACAAAGTCAGCCTTCCGGCGTCCCTTTCGGGAACATTCGGCTATTTTTGACAAAAACAGCATCACCCGAATTATTTATGACTCTTTTTATTGTTTTTCAAAATAGAAGACCCGATATTACAAACACGGCCTTTCAACGCCTCGGAGACGTAAATTTTTAAAGCTGCGTGGGTCAATCGGTCCAAATCTAAAACAACGACCCAAAGGTGGCTGTTTATGCAAAGTCAGTCTTCCAACATCCCTTTCGGGAACATTCGGCTATGTTTTGACAAAACAACGTCACCCGACTTCTTTATGATGAAATTAAAATTTGACATATATTTTTTTTTATTTTTTGCAAAAGGGGAGGTTGGACATTACCCGACTTATTTATGACAAAATTAAAATTTTGATTTTTTTTTGGCTATTTTAGCAAAGGGGAGGTTGGACCCGATGAGGGTCGCCTACGTATCTCACATCCGGTGAGAATCAAACCCGCGTAGTTCGGGCCCAATTAACTGAACTATTTTAAAACAGAATTTTTTTTCATTTTTGGCAGCAAATAACAAAACCACTTTCAAAGCACGCCTCTTTTCATTTTCATTTTTGGCATTTTCATAAACAAATAAAAAAACTATTTTAAAAATAAAACTCTTTTTCATTTTCATTTTCATTTTTCATGGGAAAACAAACTATTTTCCTTTTCTATTTTTGAAAACAAGACCGAACAACGACTCCTTTTTTTCTATTTTTCCTTTGCTTTTAGTAAAACGAACTAATAAAACATTTTTTCCATTTTCTCAAAATTTCGGCAGAGTTTCGACAATATTTGGGCATTGGGTTTTTTTCAAAAATAAACAATTAACTCCCTAATCGCTATTTCTTTTTTTTTTCCTCAATTTCACAATATTCCTGATATTCAAAAGCCGGTCAACACACAAGTCCGAATCAAATAAATGCATAAGTAGAAGTAAGTAAGATGCATCAGGATGGTCATTTTCATTTTTGGTACACCTGTCCTAGACAGACTCAACCCCTGTGTTGAGCCTCGAAAGTCAAATGCACGTGATGCAAACAAACGTTCCTACTAGGGATCCGGCATGAAGCTGAGTTATTCTAGGTTCATAACCTGGGTATTTGTTCTAGACTGTGTACCCGAGCGGACAACTCGAGTCGAGGAGGGGGCTACGTACCGGGGACCCGCGGGATCGTCCGGCTTTGTAACTTGTCCGGCCTCTTTCTTATTTCAGGTATTGACACTAACAGAATAGGGAGTCTCGACCAGCGAGCTTCTCCCCGGAGGTAAGAAGAGAAGGGTTTCGGCACAGTTTATATACAGTTCAGATAATATCAAAGCGGTAAAAGCATCATTTAGCACATTGAGCCCAACCATGTAACAAAATCAGAGAGAACCAAATATAACAATTTATCTAAGCTCGAATTTCTAACCCTGAATCATTGGTTCTGGGTTGTCCTCCCCAGCGGAGTCGCCAGAGCTGTCACACCTCCTTTTTCCGCCCCCCGCGAGGGGTGAAGGAGTTTTTCCAAATAAAGGACAATCGAAAAGGGATTTGTTTATTTATTTCAGAGTCGCCACTTGGGACATTTAGGGTGTCCCAAGTCACCAATTTAATCCCGAATCGAAGAAAAGAATGACTCTGTATTACAGTTCGCGAACCAGAAATCCGGATAAGGAATTCTGTTAACCCGGGAGAAGGTGTTAGGCATTCCCGAGTTCTGTGGTTCTAGCACGGTTGCTCAACTATCATATTCGGCTTGTTTATATGATTTTATAATTATGAGCTCATGTGCGAGTTTTAACCGCTTTTGTCATTATTATTATTTTTTTTCTTTATCAAGAATTGCAACGTTGTGGAAATACATCTCGAACCACGTCACATCAATGCACCCGTGGTTGTTGGCACATTTCAACTCCGTTGAGATTTGGATTTGGGTCACATAAATGTGCACCCGAGTTTAAGAAAATTAAATTATTAAAGGCGCACTTAAAGCGACTAGCGTATCCTTTACTTTGGGTAGGGCCGTGAAATTTTGCTAAACGGTCCATCCGAAATCTAAGAATTTTAAAGAAAATTTTTACTGAGGGCTCCGCAATTTTGTATTTTTATTCGGCGAGGCTCATCTCATTCTTATTTTTTAAAAGGAATTTGCAACGTCATGGACGTGCACCTCGAACCACGTCACCATCAATGTACTCGCGATTAGAGACACATTTTGACTCCGTTGAGATTTGGATTTGGGTCACATAAATGTGCACCCGAGTTTAAGAAAGTAAGATAATTAAGACGCGTCCTAAAGAAACTAACGTGTTGTTATTTTAGGAAAAATCGTGAAGATTCACTAAACGGCCAACTCCAAAGTCTAACAAATGGTTATGTGTTTATTGAGGGCCCCAGCGATGTGTAATTTATTTTACGAGGCGCGCCTCATTTTATTTTAAAAGGTCGTCCTATAATGACTATGTTTTCTATTAAGTTTGTCTCTAATAATGGAGGGAGAAAAAGGGTCCAACTTTGTTTACATGCTTACTACCTGGTTACACTATCCTACATACATTCGGCATTTGAGAGGCAGAAATGTAGAAATGAGAACATATAATCAAACATATTATTGCGGGTTAGATTAGGTGGTTCGATAATTGACATAGCTTAAATTGTCCAGTAGTTAATTACCTAAGGCCTGTCGTGCTTTTGAAACCGGTTGTTTAATAAGCAAATCGCAAAAACAATACGTTAAGGCACACACCATCAATCCCTTCCTTTAACTATAAGCAAAACATGGAGTTCATCAACTAAACGACATGTATAAATGTTCAGCTACACCACAGCTAACTTCATGGTTCTAGGAGAGAAAGTGAACTATCATACAGACAACCAATTTTCAGTACATTTCTAAAGCTAATTCAAAATAACTTCAACTCTTCAAGTTTTCTTTGTATTCATGCTTCAAATTTCAGCTTACATTGATAGTGTATCAGTTGTGTACCTGGTACTGGGAAAGCCAAAAGAAGAAAAGGAGTGATCAGTGCAGCAGTAGCATTTACAGCAACAGCAACAACAGAAACCATCAATCAACAGCAACAAAACCCAGCAACAGATTTTTTAAAACCCAAGCAAGAAATTCAGTTTGCAGCCCAGCAATACCAAAACAAATACAGGCAAAGCAAGGATGGAACCAGATGCAAGAAAGAAGTAACCTCTGGAAATTATGTTCAAATTCCAGCACAATCTCACTCTGTATCACTCTGAAGATAGACTGCCCTACTAAAAGTTGAAAGAGCAGCCTTGTTTTTTGCTTTTTTTTTCTTTTTCCTCTCTGAAAAAAACTGATTGTCCCCTAAAAATGTCCTCTCAAAATCGTCCCTCTTTCTATGTCAAAAATGACTCTTATTTATAGCAAGACTCTTGTCTTGAACCACTAACCCGAAATATTCCCCTAATTGCATGCCTTGCCCCCACTACTTAATGTTTTTCTTATTTAATTCCCTTGTCCCCCATGCCTACATGTTTTGTCCCCCACTATATTAAAAACAACAACAACAACAACAACAACAACAACAACCCAGTATAATCCCACAAGTGGGGTCTGGGGAGGGTTGTATGTACGCAGACCTTACCCCTACTCCGAAAGGTAGAGAGGCTGTTTCCAGGAGACCCTCGGCTCAAAAGAAGCAATAGGAGATGATACATTAGTTATGTAAAAATGCGTAATAAAACAGCAACAATATATAAGAGATATGAAATATGAAATACAGGATACGACAACGAAAATACGAAATAGATGGCTGGTATAGTACAACAAGAAGGTAAAGTCCTGCCTCAATAGACGCCTAAATGACATTCCTAGTCTAACTCCTAACTGGATAGTCTCCCTCTATTGAGCTGTAGAAATATTCACACTCTCCCCTAACCTACAACCCTAATGCTCGACCTCCATAAATCCCTATCAAGGGCCATGTCCTCAGTAATCCTAAGTCGTGCCATGTCATGTCTGATCACCTCTCCCCAATACTTCTTAGGTCTCCCTCTACCTCTCTGCGTGCCCACTACAGCCAGTCGCTCACACCTCCTCACCGGTGCATCAGTGCTCCTCCTCTGTATGTGCCCGAACCATCTGAGTCTCACTTCCCGCATCTTGTCCTCCATGGGGGCCACACCCACCTTCTCTCGAATATCTTCATTCCTAATCTTATCCATCCTTGTATGCCCGCACATCCACCTCAACATCCTCATCTCTGCTACTTTCATCTTCTGGGTGTGTGAGTTCTTTACCGGCCAACATTCAGTTCCATACAACATGGCAGGCCTAACCACTGCTCTATAAAACTTTCCTTTTAGTAACGGTGGCACTTTCTTGTCACACAAGACTCCCGACGCTAACCTCCACTTCATCCACCCCACCCCTATACGGTATGTGACATCCTCGTCAATCTCCCCGATCCCCTGAATAACCGATCCAAGGTACTTGAAACTACCTTTCTTGGGAATGACTTGAGAGTCAAGCCTCACTTCAACTCCCGCTTCCGTCGGCTCAACTCCAAATTTGCACTCGAGGTATTTCGTCTTCGTCCTACTCAACTTGAAACCTTTAGACTCAAGAGCATGTCTCCAAATCTCTAGCCTCTCGTTGATGCCGCCTCTTGTCTCGTCAATTAGAATAATGTCATCAGCAAATAGCATGCACCATGGAACCTCCCCTTGAATATGATGAGTCAGTGCATCCATCACCAGGGCAAATAGGAATGGGCTGAGCGCAGACCCTTGGTGCAACCCCGTACTAACTGGAAATTGTTCAGAGTCGCCTCCTACTGTCCTAACCCGAGTCTTAGCTCCATCATACATGTCTTTAATCACCCTAATATAGTTACTCGGTACCCCTTTATCCTCTAAGCATCTCCATAAGACCTTCCTAGGAACCTTATCGTACGCTTTCTCCAGATCAATAAACACTAACCTATGTCTTATCCCCCACTCTATTAAACAATTATATCAACCCCCCACTACCTCATGTCTTGTCCCCCACCAGGTACTATTTTAATATTGTTAATGCCTAGTGGACAGAGCACTCAGATTAAATAATTGTTCAAATTTACAATTCCAAAAATACCCCTCCGACCTTACTGAAATTACCATTTTACCCCTGAAAGTACTGCAATTTACCAATCTACCCCTGTCACACCTCCTTTTTACACACCCGCGAGGGCGCAAGGGAGTTTTTTCCAATTAAAGGACAATCGAAACGGGATTGATTTATTTATTTCAGAGTCGCCACTTGGGAGATTTAGGGTGTCCCAAGTCACCAATTTTAATCCCGAATCAAGGAAAACAATGACTCCATATTACAGTCTGCGTACCAGAAATCCAGATAAGGAATTCTGTTAACCCGAGAGAAGGTGTTAGGCATTCCCGAGTTCCGTGGTTCTAGCACGGTCACTCAACTGTTATATTCGGCTTGATTATCTGATTTTATACAAATTGAACATATGTGCAAATTTTAACTTTTAACCGCTTTTGTCGTTATTATTATTTTACAAGAATTGCAACGTCGTGAAAACATATCTCGAACCACGTTACATCAATGCACCCGTGGCTATCGATATATCTCGACTCGGTTGAGATTTGGATTTGGGTCACATAAATGTGCACCCGAATTAAGGAAAATAAATTATTAGAGGCGCACCTAAAGCAACTAGCGTCTTGTTATTTTGAGGAAGGTCGTAAAAATTCGTTAAACGGCACATCCCGAATCCTAAATACTTTGATATATATATATATTAGAGGGCCCCGCAACTTTGTACATTTTGTTTGTCGAGGCTCATCTCGTCTTTATTTTAAAAGGATATCCTATAGCAGCTACATTCTTCTATTAAGTTTGTCTCTAAAAAAACACAAGAAAATACCTTGATTGATTGCATGGTGAGAAAATGCAACTCATTAGCTATTAGCGTACAACTGACACAAAAATGAGGAAATTGCAGCAGAGTTTGTACAAAGAGGGATGGCCTTCGTTCTATATTCTATTATTCAAGAAAACTGAAACATGGGATTGACGCACAACAGTATCGAAACGGATTATCCTTAGGCGAAGAAATTAGGCATATTCGACCTTATATATTAACGAGCATACGTATGAGGTTCGGTTAATTATTCATCACATGCTTGACACTAACAAAACGAAACGACTGCATGATGATCCTGTCTAACTCAAGTGGTGTTATCACGTGTTTAGCTATGCGATTTTTATCTTTTGGCTGTAATTCAGATTGCCTAGTGTACCCTCAAGATACGCATATTTACTGAAGGATCAAGGCGAAACAAGTGTGATTACTGCGTTCATTTTAACAGACGCGACGCCATTGTTGGCCGAGTATTACTACTATCCAGCTAACTTCCTACTGATTTACATACAACAATGGATTGCTAGACCAAACTCCTTATGGACTGAGAAACTATCTTATTACATAGTTTGAAATTTAAACTTTACATGTTAAATACCAACATTCTAAACTATGATCAGCAGAATAAAGGTAGCCATGCTCATGTTTGGACTACCATAACCTTGTGCTTTTATACAGCTCCAAACGTATCATTATATCAGTGAATTTAGAATGTGTACCTGGTATAGCCAAGCAAAAGCAGAAGGGGAATGATCAGCTGAGTAATATGCAACAAACACAGCAATAGCAGATATACATCAACAACACATCAACTACCAAAATAGCCACAATGATGAAGCTCAACAAGTGATCGAGCAATGGACTAATAATCCCAGGAAAACAGGATAGGAAACAAAACCAGTCGAGAAAGGAAACAGAAATTTTTTGTGCTATAGCCACAGAAGTTCAATAACCACCAAGGCTCAACAAGTAACCAGCACAGTTTCGACAATCAAAGAGACTAAAACTCAAACCAACAGCACACAGAAAGCTCAGTGTAGTGACAATCACAGCAGAAGAACACAGACTTCTCTTAATGGAACAAATAACAATCCCAGTTAGGATAACCAACTTGGTTTCTTTGTGCAATTTTTTGGACAGTGTTCAGTTACAGTATTTCTGGAAATTTCTTTCTGTTTTTTTTCAGTTTTCTTCAACTCACAAGACCTCTCTTCCAGACTAAAATTTCCAGCCTCTTTTAAGTTCTGAAATGGCCTATTTATAAGCCAAACAACCAGTGCAGTCAAGCTGCCTGGATCCTGCCAATTTGCAGACTGCCCATACCTATTAAATCCCACGCCTAAGCATCTTTTTGATGCCAGCCATTTGTTCCCCACGCTTGGCCTTATTCTTTAATCAAGAGTTATGGGTTCATTTAAGTATTCATTTTTAAACCCCCATACTCTTGTGTCTTGTTCCCCATTTGCATTAGTTTAATCCTAAATTAGTACCCTACTTGTCAGCTCACTTAAACTAAGCTTTTTCCTGTTTTTATCGAACCCCAGACTACCCTTGTTAACCTTGACTATTACTGCCCTAAACCCCTTGCAGCATCAGGGCATTTTGAACTTCTGAAAGTTCAATTCAAGACTGCCCTAGCCTGATTCTTTTAATTTGTTTACAATGCAGTTACAAGCTAGTAGTCACAGCTAATGTCAAGCATCCAATTAACAATCAACAGGTTCATTCACTTACGTGAAGTTGTACGAATTAGAATATTTGAACATTCAGTCGTAGGAAGTTAATCGACGACATTTATCAAGTCGACTATACTAATTATAACAGGTAACAATCAGTCGTTCATATAAACCAATACATACAGGGACCTGAAGGGCTTCAGACAACTTTGGTCAATCACTGGGAACCTATATAAGTTATTTATGCGACGACTATCCTAATCGGACATGTTTATCATAGGATACGTTCAAATCACACACAGAAAACAATCGACCAAATAAAAGGTCTTTGACAGAGATGAAAGAAATCCGAATGAAAAATAACAAAAATAACAAACAAACACAACAAAACATGCTGACAATTTAATTAGCAATTGAATAAAACAAAAAGAAAGAGAAACTTACCGAGAAATGTCCAAACAAAGTTGATCCAAATCTGACTCAACTCTGACCCTTTGAGGCCGAACAAACTTTAATCAGGGTGTTCTCACATGAGAATACCTTGATTAAGGTCTATTAGACCTCAAACCCTCGTTAAGGCTAGCCGGATTCCCCAGGTTCATGTGTTCTAAGGTCTGGATTTTCAGATCTAGTTTTTTAGAAGTTGTGGGTAGATTCGGACCAAACCAAGCCTGGTTTGGTCACGAGGGGGGTCAGGGGAGTGTCTGGTATGAAGATGGTGAGGTTTGGTATAGGTCCGGGTTCGACTCGAATCTTCAAATGAAGATTCGAGATGAAGGAAGGGGATTCGAGGCTAGGGGGTAATAGATCCATGTTCAGGAGAGTGAGGGGGTCCTAGGGTGTTCAGGAGGTGGTCACCGGCGTTCATGCCGCCGGGTTCTGGTGAAGGGGAAACTAGGGCGGCTGCTAGGGTTTCGGGGGTTTCAGGGCTTGGTGAGGAAGGAGCTGAGTGAAGGGGGGGTTCGACTAGGGGGCGTGGGGTGTGATAGAAAGCTTATATATGGTCTAGGGGTTTAGATCTGAGCCGTTGGATCAAATGATCTCAACGGCTTGGATCTGATGGTGAAGGGTGAGACGAGGTCGTTTGGTATTAAAACGGGGTCGTTTGCGTTTAAGTGATGGATTGGGTTGGACCGGCTAAACAGGTCGGGTCACGAGTGCGGATGTGGACCGTTGGATCAAGAGGCTTAGACGGCTCAGATCGACTTGCCTGAAACGGCGTCGTTTGAATTGGTGCTTGGGCAGGCCGGATTTGGACTGGACTTTAGTGCCGATTTTGGGCCTATTTCGTTTCATTTTTGGGCCCAAACCGATTTTCAACTCTTTTCTTTTTGTTTTTTTTTCTAATTTTAAAACAAAAAAATGAAAAATAACAAATAAATAGTAAAACAAATGAAATTAAAACAAACAACAATGTAACACTTCAACACCATTATCACACCAAATTAAAATGTTCAAGTAAGTTAAATCACAACCTAGAACGAACAATGCACATATATTTTTGAATTTTCTTTTAACTACTGAATTACGGTTTGATTACTATGACAGACATACCTTGTGTTTTGACTGATAAGATCAAAAAATGCAAAAAAAATGGGATGAACCACAAATGACTAGCAGTACATGTCATGAAAAATTGGAAAATTTGTACAGCGAGGTCACTGGTCACTATTTTTGTTTTCTTTTGGAGTGCTTGTCCGTGAAGCAAAAATCACGTGCTTACAGCTGTCCCTCTTTGCACGAAGACACGAAGGGTTTTCGCGCAAAGATAAAGCGGGCGATTTTTGCTCGTCCGAGTACTCCGTGTGAAGCATTTTTAGAAAAAAGATTTGACCGAACCTTTGCTTCAGTGGTTTCCTACATATCCTGGGCTGAACAGGAATCAGGTCAATGTAATTCGGGAAATTTTGGTAGCTGGGACTACTGTGTGATTGTAGTGCTCGCTGCTGTTGTGCGCTGTTGCATGCTGCTGTAGGATGATACCGCTCAACCGATCTCCCTGTTACATTGTTCTGAAAGGAAAAACAAGAAGCTAAGCTAGAGTATGAGATCTCATCTATCTTTAACTTGTTCTTGTTGCCTTGCTTTCTTGTCGGCAAACACTTTCCTCCGATGCCTTTATTTTGTGAACTTGGGGGATGATACTGGTCCTTCGCCTTTTCTGAATGCCAATTTTCACCACTTCGTTTGATCTGCTGGGAACATGGCCCTCTTCTTTAAGCCTTTCAATGGTTTCTTCAGTGGTATGGCTTTCTTCATCAAAATTGTTATGTTGGACATGCTATAATGCTCCCAAACTGCTTCTTTTGAGGCGCGTTCTTTCTTCTTTTTGAGTCGCGCGCTTGCCTTTGCAGCCTTCTGCTTCTTGGTGCTGGGGATTTTTGTTTCCTGCTTGGGGGTCTCTGTTGTAACCTTCCTCCTTCAGGTGGGGTTACTGATTCCAAAATCTAGAGCTGAAATGTATTCCCGCATTATACTGGTGGGCGACCTAGAACTTAAATGTATTCCCGCATTATACTGGTGGGCGACCTAGAACATAAATGTATTCCCGCATTTTACTGGTGGGCGACCTAGAACTTAAATGTATTCCCGCATTATACTGGTGGGCGACCTAGAACTTAAATGTATTCCCGCATTATACTGGTGGGCGACCTAGAACTTAAAAGTATTCCCGCATTATACTGGTGGGCGACCTAGAACTTAAATGTATTCCCGCATTATACTGGTGGGCGACCTAGAACTCAAAAGTATTCCCGCATTTTACTGGTGGGCGACCTAGAACTTAAATGTATTCCCGCATTATACTGGTGGGCGACCTAGAACTTAAATGTATTCCCGCATTTTACTGGTGGGCGACCTAGAACTTAAATGTATTCCCGCATTATACTGGTGGGTGACCTAGAACTTAAATGTATTCCCGCATTATACTGGTGGGCGACCTAGAACTTAAATGTATTCCCGCATTATACTGGTGGGCGACCTAGAACTTAAATGTATTCCCGCATTTTACTGGTGGGCAACCTAGAACTTAAATGTATTCCCGCATTATACTGGTGGGCGACCTAGAACTTAAATGTATTCCCGCATTATACTGGTGGGCGACCTAGAACTTAAAAGTATTCCCGCATTATACTGGTGGGCGACCTAAAACTTAAATGTATTCCCGCATTTTACTGGTGGGCGACCTAGAACTCAAAAGTATTCCCGCATTTTACTGGTGGGCGACCTAGAACTCAAAAGTATTCCCGCATTTTACTGGTGGGCGACCTAGAACTTAAATGTATTCCCGCATTATACTGGTGGGCGACCTAGAACTTAAATGTATTCCTGCATTATACTGGTGGGCGACCTAGAACTTAAATGTATTCCCGCATTATACTGGTGGGCGACCTAGAACTTAAATGTATTCCCGCATTATACTGGTGGGCGACCTAGAACTTAAATGTATTCCCGCATTATACTGGTGGGTGACCTAGAACTTAAATGTATTCCCGCATTATACTGGTGGGCGACCTAGAACTTAAAAGTATTCCCGCATTATACTGGTGGACGACCTAGAACTTAAATGTATTCCCGCATTATACTGGTGGGCGACCTAGAACTTAAATGTATTCCCGCATTTTACTGGTGGGCGACCTAGAACTTAAATGTATTCCCGCATTTTACTGGTGGGCGACCTAGAACTTAAATGTATTCCCGCATTATACTGGTGGGCGACCTAGAACTTAAATGTATTCCCGCATTATACTGGTGGGCGACCTAGAACTTAAATGTATTCCCGCATTATAATGGTGGGCGACCTAGAACTTAAATGTATTCCCGCATTATACTGGTGGGCGACCTAGAACTTAAAAGTATTCACGCATTTTACTGGTGGGCGACCTAGAACTTAAATGTATTCCCGCATTATACTGGTGGGCGACCTAGAACTTAAATGTATTCCCGCATTATACTGGTGGGCGACATAGAACTTAAATGTATTCCCGCATTATACTGGTGGGCGACCTAGAACTTAAAAGTATTCCCGCATTTTACTGGTGGGCGACCTAGAACTTAAATGTATTGAGATTGTTTCCCCGTTCTTCCGAGAAATTTTTTGACGATCGGTAAAAAAAAAAATTGCCCCGGTTTTTGGTGATTTCCCTGGCGTTGCGTCTTGCTGCCATTATCAATCCTTTGTTTTCCTGCAGCAGACAAAAGGATTTAGTTAGTTTCAATCGTGGTGGTAGAAGGCACCTTTCTGGCGGATGATTTTTCTCTCTTCCCCTTTTCTTGCTCTATGCCTCCATAATTGGTCGGTGGACAAAATTACTTGCTCGGGGTTTCTATCCTGCTGGGGCCGGTTTTCAATTTATCCCCTTTCCTGCTCTTTAAGCACATGCTGTGGGAGTCTGTTTTTACTCTCGAAACCACTCCCTTTAGGAGCTTACTTCCTCCAAAACTGCCAGGCATGATCATTGCATTGCCTGGGGCCGGCCTTTAAGACTGTTTGTGTTATCCTGCCTTGGATGAATTCCCCTTCGGTCTCTGGTAGTAAGCTTTGAAAAATCCTTTTCAAGACAAATTTTAGGAAGATAAATAAAAGATAGAAAAAGGAGAAGATCTTTCTGAAACAATATTTGGTGGGAGAAGAAACTCAGAAGAACTTATCTGGAGGACATGACCGGTCCCCGTGATCATGACGTGCACCATAGATTTCCGACCCAGTCTATTCATACCAATCGACTTGCCCGATGGTCTGACTTGCTGGGGATGATAAATGAGTGTCCATTTCGTTGCGAATGTGGTCGCTTTTTGTTGATCTGTCTTGTCGCCTCATAGTGCCCTTCGAGGGGTTTTCACTAATGAGACTCTCTCTTTCTCTCATCTCCCGGCGCCTTATGGTGCCTGTGAAGGTTTTCACCAATAAGACTCTTATTTTATATCCCTCATCTTACGTCGCCTTTCGGTGCCTGTGAAGGTTTTCACCAATAAGACTCTCTCATTTTATATCCCTCATCTTACGTCGCCTTTCGGTGCCTGTGAAGGTTTTCACCGATAAGACTCTCTCATTTTATTTTTTCGAGGAATCGGGGTGTTGTTGATACGACCCTCTCTTCTGGAGATTCCTTTGACCATCAATTCATTCCCAGTCTTACGATCCTCTTCTTTGCTGGTGATCGGTGTATTATTCTCGGCCTTATTTGCCTGACTTGGCATCTCTTGGACATTGATCGGGAGGTCTTTTGGACGTTGATGTTGGTTTTGGTGTGGGGCTAAAGAAAGGCTATAAAAATGAAAATAATTTGATGGGTGATGTGCTACAACT
Organism: Nicotiana sylvestris; assembly: GCF_000393655.2. Taxonomy (NCBI): domain Eukaryota; kingdom Viridiplantae; phylum Streptophyta; class Magnoliopsida; order Solanales; family Solanaceae; genus Nicotiana; species Nicotiana sylvestris. Next base: position 18,533,530 of record NC_091062.1, on the reverse strand, counting down.
TTTGGAATCAAACCTTTGTTGGAACTTAAAACATAACCTCTGCCCCAGTTTTCTTGCTTGGGGAATCTTATTTTTACACTTAGGTTGAGCTACGTGCGTTACGCACACTGTGCCTATTATGCACACTATGTACATTATGCATCCTATATACACTGTGATGCACACTATGACCGAGCCGTGAGGCGCCTACGTATCCTCTTTGAGGAATCAGGTCAAACGTAGTTCCCACGGTTTTGTATTTCTTATGATTTTATCTTCTTTTTTCTTTGTTGTTTTTGTTTTCTTTTCTTTCTCCTTCTTTTCATTTTCCTTTAAAGATTTTTTTCTTTTCTTTTCTCTCTTTTTTTCTTTTTTTTTTCTTTTTTTTCCATGTCTTTTCCATTAGTGATTCAAAAAGAGGGGTATGAAAGAATAACTTAAGGCTCAAAAGGGGAAGCAAGGGTTAAAAGTGTTTGGATAGAAGAAAGAATTGCCTCCGTCATCTCATTATCCAATAAATGCCAAATACAAACAAACGAACCAATAATTGCCATAATTAAAGAAATTACGCATAATATCTCTTGACTGCATCAGAATTGATAGCCATGTCGACACATCTCCCCTCGATATCTGTCAAACACAAAGCACCGTTGGACAATACTCTGGTCACGATATAAGGCCCTTGCCAATTTGGGGCGAATTTGCCTTTTGCCTCGACCTGATGTGGGAGGATCTTCTTCAATACCTGCTGCCCTACTTCAAACTTCCTGGGGCGCACCTTCTTATTATATGTTCTTGCCATTCTCTTCTGGTACAGCTGACCATGGCACACTGCTGCCAATCTTTTCTCATCTATCAGGCTCAACTGTTCCAATCGAGCTTTGACCCATTCATCATCATCAATCCCGGCTTCAGCGACAATTCGGAGGGATGGAATTTCGACCTCTGCCGGTATTACAGCCTCAGTCCCGTACACCAACAAATAAGGAGTTGTACCTATGGAAGTCCGGACGGTAGTGCGGTAACCCAACAAAACAAAAGGTAACCTTTCGTGCCATTGTCTGGATCCTTCCACCATCTTTCGCAGTATCTTCTTGATGTTCTTATTGGCTGCTTCGACCGCTCCATTCGCCTTGGGATGATATGGGGTGGAATTGCGGTGGGTAATCTTGAATTGTTGGCATACCTCTCTCATCAGGCTGCTGTTAAGATTCGCACCGTTATCCGTGATGATCACTTTTGGGATTCCAAATCTGCAGATGATATGGGAGTGAACAAAGTCCACCACTGCCTTTTTGGTTACCGACTTGAAGGTTTTAGCCTCAACCCATTTGGTGAAGTTAATCAATGGTCACTAGAATGAACCTATGACCGTTGGATGCTGCCGGCTCGATGGGCCCAATGACATCCATGCCCCATGCCACAAACGGCCAGGGTGCTGACATCGTATGTAACTCTGTTGGCGGAGAATGAATCAAATCTCCATGTATCTGGCACTGATGGCATTTCCTCACGAAAGTGATACAATCGTGTTCCATGGTGAGCCAATAACACCCTGTTCAAAGGATCTTCCTTGCCAATACATACCCACTCATGTGTGGTCCACAAACTCCAGCATGTACCTCTGCCATAACCGTCGTGGCTTGAACGGCATCTATGCATCTCAACAATCCCAAATCCGGGGTTCTTTTGTACAATACTCCTCCACTAAGGAAGAAACCATTCGACAAACGCCGAAGGGCTCTCTTTTGGTCTCTAGTGGCCTGTTCTAGATATATCCCCCTTCTGAGGTATTCCTTGATATCATGAAACCAGGGTTCGCCATCTGGTTCCTCTTCTACGGCGTTGCAATAAGCGTGCTGATCATGGACCTGGATGTGCAGAGGATCAACATACATTTTGTCAGGGTGGTGCAGCATTGATGCTAAGGTGGCCAAGGCATCCGCAACCTCATTGTGAACTCTCGGGATATGTTTGAACTTCACCGATCGAAATCGCTTGCTCAGATCATGCAAGCATTGTCGATATGGTATGAGCTTTAGATCTCGCGTTTCCCATTCACCCTAAATCTGATGTACCAAGAGGTCCGAGTTTCCCAAGACCAAGACGTCTTGGACATCCATGTCCGCAGCTAAGCGCAAACCCAAAATGCAAGCTTCATACTCGGCCATATTATTGGTGCAATAGAAGCGTAGTTGAGCCGTAACAGGATAATGGCGTCCTGTTTCAGAAATGAGTACTGCTCCTATTCCAACCCCTTTTGCGTTTGCAGCTCCATCGAAGAAAAGCTTCCAACCCGGTTCCTCAGTTAATTCCATCTCATTTGTATGCATTACCTCCTCGTCGGGAAAGTACGTTCTTAAGGGCTCGTACTTTTCATCAACGGGATTCTCTGCCAAATGATCGGCCAGCGCCTGGGCTTTCATGGCTGTCCTCGTCACATAGACGATATCAAACTCTGTGAGCAGAATTTGCCATTTTGCTAATCTTCCCGTAGGCATAGGTTTCTGAAAGATATACTTCAATGGGTCCAAACGGGATATGAGATAAGTAGTATATGAAGACAGGTAGTGCTTTAACTTCTAAGCTACCCAAGTTAGGGCGCAACATGTTTTCTCGAGTTGAGTGTACTTGACCTCATGTACTGTGAATTTCTTGCTAAGATAGTAGATGGCCTGATCTTTCCTTCCTGTGTCATCATGTTGCCCCAGTACACAACCAAATGAATTTTCCAAGACCGTCAGGTAAAGAATTAAGGGCTTCCCAGGCTTAGGCGGGACCAATACGGGTGGATTAGACAGATACCCTTTGATTTGGTCGAAGGCCTCCTGACACTCTGCCGTCCAACCTACCGCAGCATCCTTTCTCAGCAACCGAAATATGGGCTCACAAGTTGCTGTGAGTTGGGCGATGAACCTGCTGATGTAATTGAGTCTACCCAGCAAACTCATTACCTCTGTTTTGTTCCTTGGCGGTGGCAAATCTCGGATGGATTCAATTTTGGATGGGTCTAACTCAATCCCCCGTCGACTGACGATGAATCCTAGCAGCTTTCCTGATGGAACCCCGAATGCGCATTTGGCCGGGTTGAGCTTGATATCATACCTTCGGAGTCTTTGGAAAAATCTCCTTAGGTCTGCTACATGGTCCTCCTGACGCCAAGATTTGATGATCACATCATCGACGTACACCTCGATTTCTTTGTGTATCATGTCATGAAACACAGCAGTCATTGCTCGCATGTATGTTGCCCCGGCGTTCTTCAATCCGAACGGCATTACCCGATAGCAGTAAGTTCCCCATGGCGTAATAAACGCTGTCTTTTCCGCATCCTCGTCCATTAGGATCTGATGATAACCCGCATAGCAATCCACAAAGGATCCGATCTCGCGCCCCGCGCAATTATCGATCAGGATATGAATGTTGGGTAACGGAAAATTGTCCTTGGGACTTGCTTTGTTGAGGTTGCGGTAGTCGACGCACACCCTGATTTTCCCATCCTTCTTCGGGACTGGTACTACATTGGCCAACCACTCGGGATATCGAGTGACCCGAATGACCTTCGCCTGTAACTGCTTAATCACCTCTTCTTTGATTTTTACACTCATTTCTGTTTTAAATTTCCTTAGTTTTTGCTTGACCGGAGGGTATGCCGGGTCAGTGGGCAATTTGTGAACCACCAAATTGGTGCTTAATCCCGGCATATCGTCATATGACCATGCAAAAACATCTTTGAATTCCACGAGGGTTTTGATCAATTCTTCCCTAACATTCGGCTCAATGTGGATGCTAATTTTGGTCTCTTGGACGTTATCAGCGTCTTCTAGATTCACAGCCTCAGTGTCATTTAGGTTAGGCTTGGGTTTCTCTTCAAATTGGCATAGTTCTCGGTTTATCTCTTCGAAGGCTTCACCTTCGTCACATTCAGATTCATCGTCACAAACGACCTCTTGCATCATTGAGTCGGATTCAGATTGATTTATTAGACTAGGTCGAAGATCCGCTGTGCATGCCATGTCATTAGAACCAGTAAAAAGAGAACTGTTCAGAAAGAAAAAGAACAAAACAAAAATTAAAATAGGACAAAAAAGAGAGAACTTTATTAAACTTGCGGGATAAAAGGGTTCACACTTTTACAAGACAAACGTAAAATTTGGATTACACCCTGGAATAATCCGAACAAAACAAAACAAACAAAACATAAATCAAAGCCTACTACCAAGACTCCCCTCGAACAGGAAGAGGAGTAACAGTCCAATTGTTGGTTTTGGCCTCAGGCCCCACAAACTGTATCTCTGTTCTGCTGGAACCTTCTTCAACTTCTACCACACTGACATCAGCGAATAGCCTCTCAAAACTCTGATTCAGGTCCTCATTTATACCGATCAATGGTCCTAGAATCTTTGGGACCGATGACCCCTTGGCACTTGCTTTAACAAAAGACCTTGAGAGACGTGGCACTGGTTTGGGCAGAAACCAAACCCTCTTCTTCATTTTTCGCGCTTGCTTCCTATCTGCTGCGGTTGGTTTGAACCCCAATCCGAAAGTTTCCAGATTTTTAGGCAAGGTGACAGGTTGGACAATCCCCTGAAGCTCGGCTCCTAGGCCCTTTCCCGGCACAAATCCATTACCCAGCATTTCTGAGACCATCATGACTGTCGCGGCAGCTACCCTAGGGTGTGAGATGATCTCTCCTTCGGAAATTTTGTTGGCCGACCCTGTGTCAAAAATCTGGTAGACCCAAGGGCCTTTGTCGTCAGCGGTCTCTATGAAAGGTACAATGGCGCCACCCATGGTGCACGTCGGGTCCTCGCTGTGTAGCACGACCTCTTGTCTTTCCCACTCGAACTTCACCATCTGATGTAGGGTGGAGGGTATTGCTTTGGCTGCATAAATCCATGGTCGTCCTAACAGCAGGTTGTAAGATACTGTGGTGTCTAACCCATGGAATTCCATGGTAAACAGGACTGGATCGATGGTCAATTCAAGTACAACATCCCCCACAGTGGCTGTTCCGTTTTCGTCGAACCCTCGGACACAGATGTTGTTCTTGTGGATCCTTCCGTGGTCAATTTTTAACTGGTTCAGGGTAGATAGTGGACAAATATTGGCACTTGAGCCATTATCCACCAATACTCGAGTTACCACCGAGTCTTCACATTTGACATCTAGGTATAGAGCTTTATTATGCTCCGTACCTTCCATCGGCAGGTCATCATCTGAGAATGTCACCCTGTTCACCTCGAAAATCTTGTTGGCAATGGTTTCCAGGTGGTTTACAGAAATCTCATTGGGTACATGAGCTTCGTTCAATATATTCATCAGGGCCCGACGATGCTCCTCAGAATGGATCAGTAATGACAGCAGTGAGATCTGGGCCGGTGTTTTTCTCAGCTGTTCGACCACAGAATAGTCCTGTACTTTCATCTTCCTCAGGAACTCCTCAGCCTCTTCTTCAGACACAGGTTTCTTGGTTGCATCTGGGTTGGTTCTCCTTAGTTCCACTGGAGCGAAACATCGACCTGATCGAGTCAGCCCTTGCGCTTCACAACTAACTTCTTCCACCTGTTTTCCTTTATACATCACCACCGCCTTTTCATATTTCCAAGGCACAGCCTTGCTATCAATCATCGGCAGCTGGACCACAGGCTTTGTGGTTACCAGTTCTCTATATGCCCCCTTCAACACAACTGCAGGTGCGGGCGGAATCCCTGATATTACCAACTTGTTTGGCTCGGGTTTGCTTGTTATGGCGGATGGGCTCTTTCCCAATATCACTACTGGCTTGACGCTCTCTCCCTGTGACTGTACCCTTGTTCCCCCGCTGGTTGAGACTTCTTTCGGGGCAGCCTGGATCATCATCACTGTTTGTGAGGGTTTTTTCAACTCTCCTCCCTCGTATACCAACTCAATCATATGAGTCTCGTGGTGCGCTGGTAGTGGGTTCTGGTTGATGTTAGGAGCCTCCGGTGTTTGGACCTCGATCTTATTGGTGTCAATAGGATCCTGTATGGCATGCCTCAATTTCCAGCACTTCTCGGTATCATGTCCGAGCATCCCTGAGCAGTATTCACAACTGATTGATCGATCCAAATTCTGAGGTGGGGGATTTGGTTCTCGAGTCTGGACAGGACTAAGCAAACCCAATTGCCTCAGTTTGTGGAACAAAGCGGTGTAGGTTTCTCCCAACTCCATGAAAGTTCTTTGTTTCCGCAACCTGTCATTCCTAGCATTTGGATTTCCCCGAAATCCTACCCCTGAAGGGTTTCTATATGCTCTCGGTAGAGGATAGGTGTTTTGTGGGGGTGCATATATGTTCTGGGGAGCCGGCGCGCGCCATTGCGGGCGAACCGGAGGCTGAGTGTATGCTTGAGCCTGGTGTACGGAACAATGTGGTTCTCGAGGTGGATAGAAATTTTGTGGTGGGTTGTATGGGTAGTTTGACCTGTGAGGTCTGGGTTGGTTGTAGTGTGGCCTGCCAGCCCTGGACCAACTCCCGTGCCGCTCTGAATAGCCTGGGTTGTGGCCTTGAGGGCCGAGTAATTCAAGATTTTGTCAGACCTCAGACCCTCTTCTATCATGACCCCTATCTTGACCACCTCGTTGAAGGATTTTCCGACTGTCGTCACCAAGTGACCAAAGTAGGTTGGATTCAATGTTTGCAAGAAATAGTCCACCATCTCTCCCTCTCTCATGGGAGGATCGACTCCTGCCGCTTGCTCTTTCCAGCGGAACCCGAACTCGCGAAAACTTTCCCCGGGTTTCTTCCCAGTTCTTAATAATGCGAGACGGTCAGGGACTATCTCGAGATTGTACTGGAAATGACCTGCGAAAGCTTGTGCCAGATCGTCCCAAGTATACCACCTACTGGAATCCTGCCTGGTATACCATTCTAGCGCAGATCCACTCAGACTTTGGCCGAAATAAGCTATTAGCAGCTCATCCTTGCCGCCTGCCCCTCTCATTTTGCTACAGAATCCCCGCAAATGTGCCATGGGATCACCGTGCCCTTCATATAGATCAAACTTAGGCATCTTGAACCCAGCCGGGAGTTGGACGTCTGGGAAAGGGCATAGATCTTTGTATGCTACGCTGACTTGGTTGCCCAGCCCGTGCAAGTTCCTGAAGGACTGCTCCAGGCTTTTGAACTTTCTCAATACTTCATCCTGTTCAGGGGCCTTAGCCGGCTTTTCAATCTCTGCCGACACTTCCAAATGTGGATTGTAAGCCTATGGTTCGGGGGCATGAAACGTAGGCTCGGGGGGATAGTATTGTGTATCGTGAGCCTGAAACAATGGCTCACTGGTCGTTCTTTGCAAAGGGGCTGATGTTGGTCCCACAAAAATGGGAATATTGGGTGTTGGGAGAGGTTGATGGGGTGGTGGAGCTTGGGAATCATGAGGGCTTCTTTCTTGATGATAAAGGGGATTTGGGCGGCTTGTGGAAGGGCCAGAGTGAGGGTATTCCGGCATGTGCCCCAGTGTTTCAGGGCTCTTTTGTGTTTTGGCTATGGCTAGCTGCATTGCATTCATCTCTAGTCCCATCCTTTCAATCTTTTCCATCGCTTCTTTTAGCAACTGGCTCATCGGCCTCTCTTCCTCATTACTATTTTCTGAAGTAGTCATGCTTGTTGCTATCGGTCCTTTGGATCTGGTCTGATAGGAGTGTGTTGCCAGAGTTCTTTAACAACTAACTTGTCTGGATCAGACAACAACAAACTTTTGTTAGCGTTAGAGTTTAACAGATTTGATCATAACACATAGAGGATGCAATGCTCTTAGGCAGTTAACTGTTTCTACATGCTTTGCTTCGAACAACATGCGTCATCCCGGTTTGCTCATTTGTCCCCTTTTCTGTTATTTTATTTTATTTTTTGTATCTTCTTTTTCTTTATTAAGAGCGGTCGAATCTTATGGGGATTGCCTACGTATCACGTTCCCGTGCGAATCAGACCAGGCGTAGTTCTGCCTTAAAGTAAAGAAATACAAAATTCTTGTGAAATCATTAAATTCATTCTCAAAATTTTGCTATTACAAATTACTTCAAACAAGGAATAACAATAATACAGACTCCACGGTTCTTTGACCCTATTTGATTGAAGGAAAAATAGAAAACAACATATGGGAAAACATCAAAGCCTAAATAAACAAGACTCGACCAAAGGTTAATTTTCCAACTTAAGGACCCGCGAGGCATCATTCGGTATTTTCGCGGTTCTAGGTGCCAGATCCCTTTCGAGCTGCTCCAACTCATGCATGGTCTGTTTGACATAACCCATCACTGCTGAGAGAACGGTAACGCTGGTCATGTTCTCACACCGCCGACACCGTCTGATGATGGCGTGGGCAATGGCCCTGATCTTATCTCTGGTTTGTTTCTTCTCTATGAGTAGGTGTCTTATCTGATCACTGCACGTCTTGAATAACTGTGAGTCCTGTATATGCTGATTCTTCAGCTGCCGCACTTCTGTCTTCATTTGGGCCAACAAGTCGTAACAGTATCTACTCTCCACTTGGAAATCTCTGGCCTGCTTAACTGCTTTAAACTCAAGTGTAGCCATCTCTCTCTTTATTTTGGCAACAGTCTTCTCGTGGTCACGTTTCAATTGGTTCAAGAATCGGCGATGCTTATCTACTCTTGCTCCCCACTGTGCCTTGAACTCTGCCATGACCTTTTCGGATTCTTCTAACCCGTCTCGCCATTCCGTGATTTCTCTTTTCAAACCCTTTATCAACTGCTGGTCTGATCGACTTCTGGGCTGCTCATCAAGAGACAATCTCAATTTTTGGATTTGGGCCTTAAGTTCTTCATTCTCTTGAATCAATCTATTCTTTTCGCTCCGATCCGCCGTGATTTGTACGCTGTTATCGAATTTCAGGTTGTCCATTTGTAGCTTCAAATCACCAATCTCTGCCCGATAACCCTTCTCTTTTGCTAACCAGTTCCATTGCCCTTGGGATGATTCTACGAAATCTTTGAGATGCGGTCTCTTAGCCGGTCTTTCGTAGGACAGGCTACCTCTAAACCAAGCGTGATATCCTGGGGCGACTTCCCCTTTTGCCGTATCAATCACACAAGTGTTCGCTGTCAGATGTTGGCATTCACTCCAGATTTGGCGAACTTCTTCTTCAGGGAAATGACCGTTCGGACTGATTTCAATCACTTGGGTACTCAAATCTTCATCTTTCGGTACCACTTGGTACCTCCCAAGTTGCCTCAAAACCCGATACGGTGCATAGGGTTGGATACTTTTCAGTCCCATCAACAGAAAGTGAGGCCGGGTTGCCGGCATGTATATGATTTCCTCAATAGGTGACCATCCGAGCGTCCACTGGATTTGGCTGGCAGTGAGAGTTCGGAGAAATGAGGTCCATGATGTGACTCCCTCAGGTAAATTGAGCCCTTTGATTCTCGTGTAGAATTCTCCAATACAAGTTTTCTCGGGCGAACCATAACCCAAGAGCGAGGAGCGATGGCATAAATGATCGGTCATCCATATTTGCAACAGTAGGTTACATCCTTCGAAAAAGTCGCCCCTGGCTCGACAAGCAGTGAGAGCCCGGAAAATGTCAGCCATAATCATAGGCGCCAGAGTACTTTTATCTTGGGTAAGCAAAGTATTGACGACCCCGGTTACCTTTAGATCAATGTTTCCATCTTTCCTAGGGAACACTATAAGACCCAGAAAGGCTGTCATAAAAGCCACTAGCCCGTGTTCGTCCCACTTTTGTCGGTTGCCTCTACTGCATAGTTTGAAATCCGGCTTATTGAACCCGCCCACGTGGCCGTATCCAGCATATATGAGGTGGAGACTGCAGAACCCTTTGGCAAGATCTGGATGGTGGAACGTTCGAGGTATTTTTAGGAAATCCAGAAACCGGTGTACCGTAACAGCTCTAGGTGCAATCAAGTATTTGAACCTAAAAGGGGCTTCATCACTTCCGATGTACCCTGCTATTTCTTCCAACGTCGGGGTGAGCTCGAAGTCCGAAAAATGGAACACGTTGTGTACGGAATCCCAACAAGTGACCAATGATCTGATAATATCACCCCGAGGCTGAACGTTTAGTAGGTCCGGGAGCCCTTTCAGATATTTCCTTACTTTGTCTTGCCCTTCTTTGCCTAAGTCGTTCCACCATAACTGCAACTCAAAAGGGATCTTGGTCATTACTGAAAAAGGTTCGTTTTGTATCGTGCTCATCCTGCACATTTATTAGGGTGATTATGCCAAGTGAATATAATAAAATAAAAACTTTATTTAGATCTTCGACATTTTTTTTTTGAAAATTAGGGGTCTAAAAACTTTTCAAGACTTTTTGGCAAGACAAATATTTTTGCAACAAATAAAGACATATATTTATATATATATATATATATATATATATATATATATATATATTATTACTCGAATTTTCATAAAAATAATAAAGAACATTTTTTTTAAAAAATAAGACTCTTTTTCATCTTCATTTTTATGACAAGACAAACTATATATTTTTGAAAAACAAAACAGAACAACGACCCTTTTTTTCTTCTTTTTTCTTTCTATTTTTCCTTTGCTTTTAATAAAACAAACTAATAAGACGTTTTTTTTTCATTTTCTCAAAATTTCGGCAGAGTTTTGACAGTATTTTGGCATTGGTTTTTTCCAAAAATAAACAATTAGCTTCCTTAACCGCTATTTCTTCTTCTTTTTTGTTTCCAATTTCACATTATTCATAATATTCAAACACCGGTCAGCATGCGGGCGCGAGACAAATAAATGCACGGAAAACAAACAGGATGCATTAGGATGGTCCTTTCATATCAGGTTGCTAGTCCTAGACGGACCCAACCCCTGTGTTGAGTCCCCTAAGTCAAATGCAACGTGATGCAAATAAGCGTTCCTACTAGGGATCCGGCATGGAGTTTCGTTATACTAGGTTTATAACCTGAGTATATGTTCTAGACTGTGTACCCGAGCGGACAACTCGAGTCGAGGAGGGGCAACTTACCGGGAACCAAAAGGCCGTCCGGCTTCGTAACTTATCCGTCCTCTTTCTTATTTTGGGTATTGACACTAACAGAATAGGGAGCCTCGACCAGCGAGCTTCTCCCAGGAGGTAAGAAGAGAGAGGTTTCGGCACAGTTTATATACAGTTCAAATAATATCGAAGCGGTAAAAGCGACATTTAGCACATTAGGCTCAAATATGTAAAAATAAGATATAACCAAATATAACAATTTATCTAAGCTCGAATTCTAACCCTGAACCATAGATTCTGGGTTTAAGTCCCCAGCGGAGTCGCCAGAGCTGTCACACCTCCTTTTTACACACCCGCGAGGGCGCAAGGGAGTTTTTTCCAATTAAAGGACAATCAAAGCGGGATTGATTTATTTATTTCAGAGTCGCCACTTGGGAGATTTAGGGTGTCCCAAGTCACCAATTTTAATCCCGAATCAAGGAAAAGAATGACTCCATATTACAGTCTGCGTACCAGAAATCCGGATAAGGAATTCTGTTAACCCGGGAGAAGGTGTTAGGCATTCCCGAGTTCCGTGGTTCTAGCACGGTCGCTCAACTGTTATATTCGGCTTGATTATCTGATTTTATACAAATATGAACTTATGTGCAAATTTTAACTTTTAACCGCTTTTGTCGTTATTATTATTTTACAAGAATTGCAACGTCGTGAAAACATATCTCGAACCACGTTACATCAATGCACCCGTGGCTATCGATATATCTCGACTCGGTTGAGATTTGGATTTGGGTCACATAAATGTGCACCCGAATTAAGGAAAATAAATTATTAGAGGCGCGCCTAAAGCAACTAGCGTCTTGTTATTTTGAGGAAGGTCGTAAAAATTCGTTAAACGGCACATCCTGAATCCTAAATACTTTGATATATATATACATTAGAGGGCCCCGCAACTTTTGTACATTTTGTTTGTCGAGGCTCATCTCGTCTTTATTTTAAAAGAATATCCTATAGCAGCTACATTCTTCTATTAAGTTTGTCTCTAAAAAAACACAAGAAAATACCTTGATTGATTGCATGGTGAGAAAATGCAACTCATTAGCTATTAGCGTACAACTGACACAAAAATGAGGAAATTGCAGCAGAGTTTGTACAAAGAGGGATGGCCTTCGTTCTATATTCTATTATTCAAGAAAACTGAAACATGGGATTGATGCACAACAGTATCGAAACGGATTATCCTTAGGCGAAGAAATTAGGCATATTCGACCTTATATATTAACGAGCATACGTATGAGGTTCAGTTAATTATTCATCACATACTTGACACTAACAAAACGAAACGACTGCATGATGATCCTGTCTAACTCAAGTGGTGTTATCACGTGTTTAGCTATGCGATTTTTATCTTTTGGCTGTAATTCAGATTGCCTAGTGTACCCTCAAGATACGCATATTTACTGAAGGATCAAGGCGAAACAAGTGTGATTACTGCGTTCATTTTAACAGACGCGACGCCATTGCTGGCCGAGTATTACTACTATCCAGCTAACTTCCTACTGATTTACATACAACAATGGATTGCTAGACCAAACTCCTTATGGACTGAGAAACTATCTTGTTACATAGTTTGAAATTTAAACTTTACATGTTAAATACCAACATTCTAAACTATGATCAGCAGAATAAAGGTAGCCATGCTCATGTTTGGACTACCATAACCTTGTGCTTTTATACAGCTCCAAACGTATCATTACATCAGTGAATTTAGAACGTGTACCTGGTATAGCCAAGCAAAAGCAGAAGGGGAATGATCAGCTGAGTAATATGCAACAAACACAGCAATAGCAGATATACATCAACAACACATCAACCACCAAAATAGCCACAATGATGAAGCTCAACAAGTGATCGAGCAATGGACTAATAATCCCAGGAAAACAGGATAGGAAACAAAACCAGTCGAGAAAGGAAACAGAAATTTTTTGTGCTATAGCCACAGAAGTTCAATAACCACCAAGGCTCAGCAAGTAACCAGCACAGTTTCGACAATCAAGGAGACTAAAACTCAAACCAACAGCACACAGAAAGCTCAGTGTAGTGACAATCACAGCAGAAGAACACAGACTTCTCTTAATGGAACAAATAACAATCCCAGTTAGGATAACCAACTTGGTTTCTTTGTGCAATTTTTTGGACAGTGTTCAGTTACAGTATTTCTGGAAATTTCTTTCTGTTTTTTTTCAGTTTTCTTCAACTCACAAGACCTCTCTTCCAGACTAAAATTTCCAGCCTCTTTTAAGTTCTGAAATGGCCTATTTATAAGCCAAACAACCAGTGCAGTCAAGCTGCCTGGATCCTGCCAATTTGCAGACTGCCCATACCTATTAAATCCCACGCCTAGGCATCTTTTTGATGTCAGCCATTTGTTCTCCACGCTTGGCCTTATTCATTAATCAAGAGTTATGGGTTCATTTAAGTATTCATTTTTAAACCCCCATACTCTTGTGTTTTGTTCCACATTTGCATTAGTTTAATCCTAAATTAGTACCCTACTTGTCAGCTCAGTTAAACTAAGCTTTTTCCTGTTTTTCTCGAACCCTAGACTACCCTTGTTAACCTTGATTATTACTGCCCTAAACCCTTTGCAGCATCAGGGCATTTTGAACTTCTGAAAGTTCAATTCAAGACTACCCTAGCCTGATTCTTTTAATTTGTTTACAATGCAGTTACAAGCTAGTAGTCACAGCTAATGTCAAGCATCCAATTGACAATTTAATTAGCAGTTGAATAAAACAAAAAGGAAAAGAAAAACTTACCGAGAAATGTCCAAACAAAGTTGATCCAAATCTGACTCAACTCTGACCCTTTGAGGCCGAACAAACTTTAATCAGGGTGTTCTCACATGAGAACACCTTGATTAAGGTCTATTAGACCTCAAACCCTCGTTAAGGCTAGCCGGATTCCCCAGGTTCATGTGTTCTAAGGTCTGGATTTTCAGATCTGGTTTTTTAGAAGTTGTGGGTAGATTCGGAACAAACCAAGCCTGGTTTGGTCACGAGGGGGGTCAGGGGAGTGTCTGGTATGAAGATGGTGAGGTTTGGTATAGGTCCGGGTCTGACTCGAATCTTCAAATAAAGATTCGAGATGAAGGAAGGGGATTCGAGACTAGGGGTAATAGATCCATGTTCAGGAGAGTGAGGGGGTCCTAGGGTGTTCAGGAGGTGGTCACCGGCGTTCATGCCGCCGGGTTATGGTGAAGGGGAAACTAGGGCGGCTTCTAGGGTTTCGGGGGGTTTCAGGGCTTGGTGAGGAAGGAGATGAGTGAAGGGGGGTTCGACTAGGGGGCGTGGGGTGTGATAGAAAGCTTATATATGGTCTAGGGGTTTAGATCTGAGCCGTTGGATCAGATGATCTCAACGGCTTGGATCTGATGGTGAAGGGTGAGACGAGGTCGTTTGGTATTAAAACGGGGTCGTTTGGGTTTAAGTGATGGATTGGGTTGGACCGGCTAAACAGGTCGGGTCACGGGTGCGGATGTGGACCGTTGGATCAAGAGGCTTAGACGGCTCAGATCGACTTGCCTGAAACGGCGTCGTTTGAATTGGTGCTTGGGCAGGCCGGATTTGGACTGGACTTGAGTGCCGATTTTGGGCCTATTTCGTTTCATTTTTGGGCCCAAACCGATTTTCAACTCTTTTCTTTTTGTTTTTTTTTCTAATTTTAAAACAAAAAATGAAAAATAACAAATAAATAGTAAAACAAATGAAATTAAAACAAACAACAATGTAACACTTCAACACCATTATCACACCAAATTAAAATGTTCAAGTAAGTTAAATCACAACCTAGAACGAACAATGCACATATTTTTGAATTTTCTTTTAACTACTGAATTATAGTTTGATTACTATGACAGACATACCTTGTGTTTTGACTGATAAGATCAAAAAATGCAAAAAATGGGATGAACCACAAATGACTAGCAGTACATGTCATGAAAAATTGGAAAATTTGTACAGCGAGGTCACTGGTCATTATTTTTGTTTTCTTTTGGAGTGCTTGTCCGTGAAGCAAAAATCACGTGCTTACAACCCCCATCAGCTATAACCAATTCACCTAATCAATTTCAACCAAAATATAGCAAATATAACCAATTCCTAAACAAATTCAATCAAGAAATCCCATGAACACAGATTGAATCATACAACATCAGATTAATGGGAATAAGTTAACCATATTGGGAACCAATCCTGGTTAACTTAGACAAAAAATGAATGAGCAAGGAGACAACAATATTAACAATAAAAGTGAACTGAAACAACATGAATCACAATTAACCGAATCGAAATGCAAACTGAAATCATATGATGAACAACAAAGAGCAGGAAACCAAACAATACACAAAATGAAATTATCCGAACCAACTCAATATTAACAAAGATACTATACATTCTACAACTAATAATCACGAATGACAAACCAATCGAACTCAAATTCTACTAAACAGAATTCAAAGAAATTTTTTACAACCAAGATTCAACTAAGAACGATTTAAACTCCTTAAACCATAATATTTAAACAGATTTTAGCGGCTCTTATCTTACTCACATATAGATCATAAAAATGAGAAAGGTAGATGAGACGGACCTTAAAAACCTCTAACAATCCGGACCTCGACTGCGTATGAACTGTTTCGACGACCCCGACCAAAGCTCGAACAAACGAGATGGTGAGGTCTCGTTTTTGGACTGAAGGCGACGAACAAAGGTGAAGCAGTAGCGATGGGGTTTGTTTGGACGTGATGGACATGGTTGGACGTAGCAGAAGCAGCAGAAGCGAGCTGGGAAGGTTTGTTGGCGGAGCTGGACGTCGGCAAAGCAGCCGGTGAAGGCTGGCCAACGACTGTGTGTGTGCGTGCGACACACAGTCGAGCTTGGAACTCACGTCGTCATGGGAGGAGCAGGGATGTCGATGACTGGAGCTCCTTCGAACCAACACACACTCCACAAGCAGTCGACGATGAAGACGATGGGTTCTTGGCCTGTTGGTGGTCGACGATGAAGATGATGGTGGCTGGCTGGGGTGGCAAAGACGAAGCAGTGGCAGCAGGTGGCTGCTTCAGGTGGTCGTTTGGTCGCGAGGTGTGAGTGTGTATGTGTGTTTTGGAGTTTTGGAGATGGTGAAGGAGAAGTGGCAGCCATGGTTGGGAGCTTGGAAGCTTGGAGAAGATGTAGAGAAAGAGAGGGGGCGGATGGGTTTAGTTTTAGGGTTAGGAAAAAATGAAATGAATATAGGAGGGGTTAGTTCATTTGGGGTTATGGGGCGGACCGGGTCGGGTCGACCCGGTGGGTCTTTGGGTTGGATAAGGGGTTATTTAGTTTGGGTAGAGGCCCAATTCCGATTTTTCTTTATTTTTTGCTCTCTTTTCTTTTACTTTCTAATTAATAACTAAAATTCTAAATTAAGTTATAAACTAAATTAACTTATCAAAAATACTAACTAATTCCTAGTAACATTTATCATACAAAATTAAACACCAATTAAAATAAAATTGCACAATTTGACATTGAATGCTAAAAATGCAAACGATGCATATTTTTGTAATTTTCATTCTTGTAAAACAAAGTTAATTATTCCTAATTGTAGAATTAAATCCTAAATGAAAATGTGACATATTTTTGTATTTTTTATTAATTTTAACAAATAAACATGCATGGACAAATACAAATAATTATCCTAAAATACCGCGGAAATTCTCAAAATTGCACACAAAGGAAAATCGCTTTATTTTGAATTTTTGGGAGTAATTCTTTCATAGGGCAAAAATCACGTGCTTACACCTTTAAGTCTCGAGTGAAGTAGTTTCGGCATCTATATCGAGGGTATGCCATTTTAGGGGTCTTACAAGTTTGATATATAGCCGAAACTTTGAGATCGGGTTTATGCCTTTAGTAAGGTCTTACAAGTTTTACATGCCTTTGAGGTCTTACAATTTTGGATACTTGGTACAAATATTGTTCATTCCTTGCTTGAGGTCTTACATATATTGTTGTTGCCTTATGTAGGTCTTATGAGACCGAGGCTGCCCGCATGTGGCCTTACGACCTCTGGTTTTGATAAGTCGATGAAGGTGGCGCTTGACGGTAATCCCCGAGTCATCGAGGGTTTCTTGTCTCGGGAGCCATTACTTGTAAACTTGGTATTGCCTCATCGAGGGCTTACAATTTCGGAATTTCCGACCCGGAGGTCATGTGGTATTGAGTTTTTGACGCCAGTCCCTGATTGTACGGGTCGTCTTTTGGCTTTAAAGACGTTTTGTGATCTTGTTGTTGACTCATTGAGGGCTTACAAGCTCGAAGCTCTGACCTGGGGGTCGCATTGTTTTGAGTTATTGATGCCAGTCCCCTAGCGTTCGGGTTTCTTTTGGCTTTGGAGCCATTTTTTGCAAAAATTGTCGAGCTTTCTTGACACGCAAAATGCTTTTGTGAAGTATTTTGAATACTTGGTGTAAGTATACATATCTTTGTTGTTTAAGGGCTCAGTTGTTCTATACGGACACGGTTCGTTCGACCATTTGGCCCGATACATTATCTTCCTATCGAGACCCCACTCTATTTGTCTTGGCTTTCTCTGAGTAGGTGACCTTCCGAGGGGATGTCCCCCAGTATCCGAGGTTGATTTCAAAGGAAGCCTCGAATACTTGTTGAGTCTCCCTTAGGTAGCATATGGATGTTGCCTCTTTAAAAACCTTGCTGGTAAAACCCTTTTCGGGATAAACACTCGGCCTAAGGAAAAGAGTGCAACAGAGGTTTTAAAACCTTAATGTCTTCGAGCCGGGTTAGCGCTTCTATTGTCCCAATCGGTCACCTGCATAAAGGTGGGTACGAGATGTAACTTAAAAAGGGAGATGGTTGTACCTTAGTGGCGATGATGCTTTGAACCTCGGTAGGCCTTCAGCTATCTGCTCGAAGGGTGCGGTACGACCCTTTATTTGTTCATTCGGAAACAGCCGAGAATACGCCTTGTGGACGCCGTGTTAAATTAGTTGAGGGTTCAAGGGGCGGGCATAGTTTGGTCGAGCAGTCCAAGCTGATTTGTTGCCTTTGACCTGATAATATTGGCCGAGCTACCTGGAACCACAAGCACATGTTTAATTTGAAATGTATCCACAAGAAAAGAAGTTACCAGTGTGTTGTTACGGGGCCGAGGTAAAGCCTCGAGTTTGCCTCTGCCTGGTGAGGGATGTTTTCGTTCTTCTAACTGTGGGTTCCTGCAACACCGACATCTTAAAAGATCGTATGGGTGACATGTTGCGGCTCATTTGCTTTGTTCTTTTTAGTGACCTCTCTTTCCTGGAACTGATTTTTGGCTCGATCTCTGAGGAATTCTCGGAGGTAACCTTTGTCGAGTAGTCGGGCTACCTCTTCCCGGAGTTGTCGGCAATTTTCGGTCCTATGACCGTGCGTGTTGTGAAATTCACACACTAAGTTATGGTTCCTTTGTGATGGATCTGATTGTATGGGCCTTGACCATCTGATGTCTTTGATTTTATTGATGACGAACATGATGTCTAATACATCGACGTTGAAGTTGTACTCTGACAAGTAAGGTGCCTCCGTCAGCCCTATGTACCTATCGAAGCCAGCTCTGTTGATGAGTCCCGAGGATTCTAATCTTGATCCATCCTTCGATCGTTGCAGGGTATGTTGTGCCTTGTGGCGTTCCTCTTGTCTTCGAGGTATGGCTAGTACCTTTCTTTGCTTGGATTTGGCTCCTCCGTCGGCAGTCTGTTTGGGTGTACCGAGCCCGAGGGGGCTCCTAGTTGGTCGTCCTTGGCCCTGATTTTTAATTGATATCGATTGTGAACGTCGGACCAGGTCACGGCGGGATATTCGACCAGGTTCTGTTTCAATTGCTTCGAAGCCACCGAGCTTCGCTCATTCAGACCTTGAGTGAAGGCTTGCACTGACCAGTCGTCGGAGACTGGTGATAGTTTCATTCGTTCCATTTGAAAGCGAGATACGAACTATCGCAGCATCTCGTTCTCCCTCTCCTTGATTTTGAAGACGTTAGATTTCCTTGTCGCTACTTTGATGGCACCGGCATGTGCCTTTATGAAGGAATCTGCTAGCATGGCAAATGAGTCTATGGAGTTAGGAGCTAGGTTGTGATACCACATCATGTCCCCCTTCGAGAGTGTTTCCCCGAACTTCTTTAGTAAGACGGACTCGATCTCGTCGTCCTTTATGTCGTTGCCCTTCAGTGCGCAAGTGTAAGCAGTAATGTGCTCATTGGGGTCTGAGGTCCCATTGTATTTTGGAAGGTCTGACATTCTGAACTTCTTTGGAATGGGTTTTGGAGCCTCTTCCTCTGGGAACGGCCTTTGTATGAACTTTTTCGAATCCACACCTTTCAGGATCGGGCGTGCGCCCGGGATTTGGTCGACTCTAGAGTTGTAGGTCTCGACCTTTTTGTCGTTGGCTTCTATCCTCTTCTCGCCTGATTCAATCCTCTTTGTGAGGTCCTCGAGCATCTTTACGATGGCGGGGTCGGCTACCGACCCGTTGTTGCTTGACCTCTCCAGTACCTGCTCGACCGGGGGAGCCAGTCCCGGCGCAACCGTGCTGGGATTTTTCTGGTGACTTTGCAGCTGGGCAATCGCTAATTGTTATGCCTGCAACATTTCAAAAATAACGTGATGGCTAACCTCCCGTTCTTCCCTAGCCGAGGTTTCCTGGTCTTCTTGTTGGTCTCCTTGGTGCACACTCCTGTTAGTGTGAGAGCTTACATCGATGTGTTGAGCATCGCGTGAGACCGCATCCACGGAGATCGGTTCCGGCGCGTTCTCAGGGTTTCGTGGTGGTACACCAGCACCTGGAACATCTACGCAATTTTCTCCGTGATTCTCAAGATTGTTGTTTACTGAGTCGGACATTTTGACCTAAAATCGAAGATCTTGGACAAGAAAAAGTGTGAAAGATAATTTGCGTTATGTAGTTAAACCAGCAAGAAAATAACCACTATTATTTTTAGCCCCACGGTGAGCGCCAAACTGTTTACCGTAAAAATGGTAATAACAATTAAATTTGATTTAGTGGTTCTAAAAATATGTGATCTATTTTTATGCTAGTTGTTAGGAAGTAAATACTATGTGAAAGACTTAGAAACGAAATAAGAGCTTAAGGACGAGGTGTTAATCAAACTGAATCGCTGCCAATAGGGGCCTCGAGCTTTCCTATTGGAGGGCCTCGTGGTCGAGTCTGAAGCTCGGATAGGAGCTATCGAAGGCAGTCGATGGCAAATAACAGTTACAAATAGATCAAGGGCGGCTCTTTATGGCCAATAATAAGCGATAAATGATGAACAATGAATAGAATCACAATAAATACGAGCAATAAATGAAGTAATAAGATCAAGAAAATATGTTAGAGAGTAGAGAGAATGTTCTTGTATATTTAGTATGGAGCAACAGATCCTTACAAAATGACAAGGATCCCCTTTATATAGGAGGGGAGATCCCAACATAGTACAAATACATTAATTACAAAGATATGGGCTGGTACAACTATTTAATGCCTTGATTCGCTTTTCCGACTAGACCACTAGACCTAGCTAGCTATATGTACGTGCCTTGGGAACTTCACCCTGACCCTCCGAGACCGTTAATTTTATTGCCTAGGGTCCGATCGTTACTCATACTGTCTCGAAGTGGAATTGTCGAGAATTCTCGGAGTCGATTACTGGAAACCCTCGAGATGCCATGAAATCGAGCCGTCGATTTCCACCGTATACAGTTATAAAAACATAAATTGCATCTTGCAAAATGAAAAAAAAGTCAAAAAATAAAGGAGAGTGTAAACCGCACAAGGCTTAATAGAGCAGGGCAGGACAAAGCAAAAACTTGAAAAATGCTAAATAAGGCAGGGTAGGGCGGATCAAAAACTTAGCAGGTCACAGCTTGCTCTGCCCTGCCCTGTCCAATTGTCATCCCTATCAGCAGGTTCATTTAATCATGTGGTGCCAAGATACTCTTGGATTTTAATAGGTTTATTCCTGGCCAAAAATCATTTTGAAAACAGAGAAAACACAATATTTTAGTTTCTTTTATGTACAAATTTCAATGTTTTTTAAAACAAAAATTAAACCACGAAACCTACCACTATATAATTATTGGGGCTCAATGTTTCGAAGGTGCAAAGACAAAGTTTACTGGTCTATGCACTAAGCCGCCCTTGATGCTACGTGCTACTTCAAATATGGCTCGATTAAAAAGACGACCATTTATGTTTTTCATCCTTTTTTGGTATTTTAGAATTTTTATCAAGAGATATTTCAGTAAAAAAAATTCATCACTTTTTCAATTCTCGTCAAGGTGTTGTTGAAAATATTATTAAATAAATAAAAATATTTTTTTCTAAAAATTTAATTTTAGATGAAATAGTCACACATTTCAATGTGATATTAGCAAGCAAAGGTTGTTGGTTCAAATCTCACTGTACCATTTATCCAAAAAAAAAAAATTGACATGCTTTGCTCGTAAAAGAAAATAAACCTGCAAGGGACGTGTTGAAAATATAATTCACTAAACAAAATATATTTTAAATATTAGATGAGAAGCCTACCCACTTCAACTGGTATGACTAATATATATATATATATATATATACACCTTTTGAGTATCTATATCCTTCACTTTTGTCAAATCAGAAGAAAGAAAAAAGCGAAAAAGCAGAGACAAAGAGAGAATAATTTCATGATAACCTTGATAAAAAAGGTCACCAGTTCATGAAATGTCTTAAAATAAAATAATAATAATAATAAAAAAGATACTGGGAGAGTTGGCACGATTGTATTGGGATATTCTCAAAGTCACAGTAGCTTAGCGTAGATACTCTCTCAAAATCAATTGCTGTTAGATTCTAGAAATATTATGTGGCAAAGATCTCAAAAGGTGTTTAAATATTCAACAACACATCATCATTATTTTTTATGTTTTTGAGTTTTCTATTTAATATCCGATATTTATTTTGAGATTCAACTAAATTTAGATTTGCGTCAGAAAGTTCCATACATTGGGGATTAAGACACGTTCTAACAAAGGCACCCACTCGAGAAGGAAATGATCTTACATGAAATGAAAGACTTTGAAATGAATGAAGATAATATTTTAGAGTCAAAAGTGGCCCTAGTTTACGGTCATACGAATGAACCACCAGAAACTCGTATAAGAGTTAGTTTGACTGCCCTAACTATAGCGGAATATTTCTAAGATATTAATGAACAAGACGTACTTTTATTTATTGTCAATATCTTCCGTTTGTCCTAGCAAGATCCGAAGTATCATTCTTATTGGGTAGAATGCCTTCCGTCGTGGGTTAATAAATTTAGTTTTGCGTTAGAAAATTCTATATTAGGGTTTAAGACTTTTTCTACCAAAGACAGTTTCATAACGAGGGCTCGAACCTTCCTTTTTTCCTTTAATTAATCCTCTTTATGCAATAGTTTCCCTTTTCGCTTCCACAGAATAATGCTAGTCTTTTTCTTAAACTTTACCCATACCAATGGAAAGGAATAGAAAATATCAAAAGAGAGATTACCATCCACGTATCTAAAACGAACTATTTATACCTAACACATTTCCATTATTATGGGGAAGAAAAGATAATACCTTCAATGTTGGAGTGGAATGCCAAGGTGAACCCTTTATATATTAAAATATAATGACTCAAGATTTTAAGTGCATATGCTCCTTTTTTATGAAAAAGGATCTAGATTTTGTTAAAAAGAATATAGATGGTTGAATTTGCTGTTTACTTACCTAATCGGTGTATATATATATATATATATATATATATATATATATATATATATATATATATATATATATATATATATATATATATATATATATATATATATATATATATATATATATATATATATATATATATTGAAAAAATGCATAAAGTACCCATTAAACTTGTTCGGAAAAATCATTTACACACCTAAATTTTACGGGCGACCTTTTACCCCCTTATTCTAAACTTAAGTGAATTTAATATCCTCTTGAGTGATGACCTGGCATAAAACGTGTAGTGCATTTTGTAGGTGCGCGTGAAGGCAAAAAAAAATACAGCTTAAAACTAATTTAATTGTTCAGGTGTCACTTTCCTATTGGATATTATAACTAATTAAACTTATACTATTTTTTTACTCTTTCCTTATTCATTTTTCTTTTCTTTTTCGTTTGTTTATCTTTCTTCATATTAACAGAAGCAGCGAACCAATGGCTTGGCTAAAATGTCCATTTCAGGTGACCTTATTCTTATCTCCATCCTTCTTCAATTGAGATTTTCTCCATCCGATTTTTCATCTATTTGCGGAAAAGTACTTCTTTAGAACCAGAAGTAATGTTGAAAAGAAGACTAGGTGCCATCGGAAAATTCTTTGGCCGGAGAAAATGGTCCTTAACAAATGGCTCTATATCTCAAATTTTGTTCACTCTTCCAATACAAAATTAGGAGGAATAAAGTGACAGAATTCTACTAAGGTAACCGAGACGAAGGGAATTAAGAGCACAAACCCACCTTGTCAAAAAATATGGTACCGACGACATCAAGGTTTTCCTCCAACCAAACATTTCTCTCTATCCCAAGCTTTCTGACCCTTTTCCTCCTTAATTTTGTGTAATGTCAAAGCCACAAATAAATTTATGTACAATGAAAAAAGAAGAATAGAGATAGAGTTGATGGATTTAAGGGAGATTATGGCTGTGAATCGATTTCACGGTGGCGGCAGCAAAAATAATGAAGAACGAAGGTGAAGAAGATGAAATGAAAAAAAGAGTATAAAAGGAAAGAAGACGTAAAGAAATGAAATAGTATAGCATTTGATACATGTATGGCACGTGTTTGTACAGCCCACCGCAAGACTAGTTCAGTAATTTGAAGGAGGTATTAAATTTAGTTTAGATGCGAATAGTGGGGTAAAAGGTCGCCCGTAAAATTTAGGTATGTAAATGATTTTTCCGGACAAATTTAATAGATACTTTATGTATTTTCTCTTTTTAATTTAATCGCATGAATGGATGGTTATTTGGGTTAAATCTTAAAGAATAAACTCTTGAAATTTGAATAGATAGCTTAGAAAGTGAATGACACTAGCCTGTTGCGAACAATGTGCACTTATCTCAACTTAAAGATTGATTTATTTTCTTGAAGTTTAACTTTTATGCATTGCATTTAGCCATTGACGTTACAGGCAGAGGGATTAAATATTGTATTTATACTAAGAAATTCATTAAATATGTATAAATATTAAATTGTGAACGCAGTAACTAAGACGATTTATCAGTTCCTAGACAAATTCAGAACCCACAAACTTTAAATCCTGGCTCCGCCTCTTGTTACAGGAAGAAAAGATAAGAAATATCTTCAATTTTAAGTGAATTCATATGATGAACCGATGGGTCATCTTATGTTTTAGGACCTAATTTTGCGCTTTGAAGCCTGAAATACCTCATATTATCCCTCTTCGATTTGTGTGCGCAGTCCGGATGTTTTACCAGAAAGCTTTTATGTTAAAAATTGAGAAAAATATTAAATTTTTGGCCTTAAAATCCATTTGAGTTGACTTTGGTCAACATTTTGAGAAAACAGGCTCAAATTCGTATTTGGACGATCCCAGTAGGTCCGTATCATGATTTGGGACTTGGGCATATGCCCAGAATCAAATTTGAAGGTCCCTAGCCCGAGTTATCGCACTTTGTTGAAATTTGAAAGTTTAAAAGCTTAATGACTTTGAAAGTTTGACTAATGTTTGACTTTATTGATATCGGATCCATATTTTGGTTCTGAAATCCGGTATAGGTCCAATACTACATTTATGGCTTGTCTGTCAAATTTAATGAGAAACGGAATTGGTTTGACATGATTCTGACATCCGGTTGTGAAAGTGGAAGTTCATGAAGTTTCTTGAAAATTTTCCTTTCATTTGATGCTAAATTCGTAGTTCTAGGTATTATTTTGGCAATTTGATCGCGCGAACAAGTTTGTATAGTATTTTAAGACTAATGTGCATACTTGATTTAGAGCCCCAAGGGTTGGGTGAGTTTCGGATAGCTTACGGAGTGAATTTGAACTTAGAAACATTGCCGGTGTGCTTCAGTTCTGGTGCAGGCCTCATACCTCGCAATTGCAAGGTCAGCCTTCGCATTTGCGACCTCCGACAGTTCGCATTTGTGAGCAACTCCTCACATTTGCGAAGAGTAGCTGGGGTACCTCAAGTTCGCATTTGCGAACAAGGCTTCTTCGCATTTGCAAAGTGGGACAAGGGGGTATAGTGATCGCAATTGCGATCAAACGGCCATATTTGCGGGAGATCAATGTTCGCATTTGCGAACAAATCATCTCAAATGCGATGACAACAAAAAGGAAAGAACTTCACATTTGCGATTGTTTCTTCGCATTTGCGAACCCCAGGTCGCAAATGCGATATCTGCAACTGATCAAATAGCTAAGAAATGGGATTTTTGTTCATTCTTCAAATTTTCAAAACAAAAAAACCCTAGGGGCGATTTTTCAAAGAACTCTTTTTCCCCAAATCATTGGTAAGTGATTCTAAACTAGTTTCTTTCAGTCTTCCATTGCATTTCCTAAGATTTCAATCTAAAGTCTAGTGTTTTCATGGTGAAAACTGGGGGTTTGGGTAGAGTTATGTATCATTGTAAATTTGGGATTTAGACCTCAAATTGAGGTTGGATTCCAAAATAAATTACATAACCGGGCACGGGGGTGAATGGATAATCGAATTTTGGTCCGAATTTTGGGTTTGGATCAAGCGGGCCAGGGAGTTGACTTTTCCAATAATGACCTAAATTGAATCCTTTATAATCGTGGGTAGTTCCTAAGGCTTAATTTGAATCATTTGGTTTGTAATTTGCTAGATTCTATTGGTTCGGAGGCTTATTTGAAAGGCAAAGTTGTGGTTGAGTTTGAATTGATCATTGGAGCAAGGTAAGTGTCATGGTTAACCTTGACTTGAAGGATTAGGACTTGTTTGTCTATTTGCTACATGTTTAGATGTTGGATATAATATATATGTGAGGTGACGAATACTTATGCGTTGTTGGTGGGTTAAAGCATGCGGGTGGGATTGTTCCTCGTAATTTATTGCTTACTTGTTCATGTTATCCATACTTAGACTAGTTACTTATTATATTGATCGTTCTTACAGCGTTTATGGGCTTTTGTGGTAATTGAGTATTGTTTCTAAAGTTGAGATTTGTATTGTGGAACCATTATTGACGTAAGGCTTGTTCTTGTCATTCTATATCTCCATTATTACTTGTTCCTTGTTATATGGTGATGGAGAGTGTTAATGCACGAAGGATTATGTCGTGCCATATGTGAGTGTTAATGCACGTAGGGTGATGTCGTGCCATATTGTGAGTGTTAATGC
This sequence comes from Nicotiana sylvestris, assembly GCF_000393655.2. Classification (NCBI taxonomy): domain Eukaryota; kingdom Viridiplantae; phylum Streptophyta; class Magnoliopsida; order Solanales; family Solanaceae; genus Nicotiana; species Nicotiana sylvestris. The sequence goes on along the minus strand of NC_091062.1, from coordinate 18,507,128 downwards.
ACGAAGGCTGATGTCGTGCCATGTTATAAGAGTTAATGCACGAAGGGCATTGCCGTGCCATATCTATTGATTTATACTGAGATTGAGAGTAAAAGCACGAAGGGTGATGCCTTGCAATATCATTCTTTCATTGTGAGGTTGAGAGTAAAAGTACGAAGGGTGATACCGTGCAATTTTCTTCATTGTGCTTAATTGTTTTTACTGATTAAAGGCATATTGATTGTTTTGGCTATCATTTCTGCTGTATTTCTCATATCATATACCCTGTTTAGCATGTCACACTCCCAATAGTACATGTTTAGCTTTTATTTGTTGTTATCTTGTACGTGTACTGTTATCTGCACAGGTTTATTATGTGGGTGTCTTGTCATTGCCTCGTCACTACTTCGCCAAGGTTAGGCTGGACACTTACGGAGTACATGGAGTCGATTGTACTCATATTATACTATGCACTTCTTATGCAGACTTTGGTACTGGCCCCAGCTGTTCGTGAGGCGTAGCAGCTCGGACTTGCTCATTGGAGACTCGAGGTAGATCTGTTGGTGTCCGTAGACCTTGAAGTCCCCTTCTATTTCCCTTATTTTACTATTTTCTTCCGTTCAAAACACTTGTATTTCTTTAAGACTCTGTTTGTAAAAAATTCTAAAAGCTCGTGAGTTGTGACTCTAGATCCGGATTGTAGTAGATATTATGAATATTTATGTTATTCTGCACTCAGTTTTATTTCATATGGCTTAATTGACTTTATTTACTGAAATTGAATGAAAATTGGCTTAAAGATTCTCTAACGTTGTCTTGCCTAGCAAGTAAAATGTTAGGCGCCATCACGGTCCCGAAAGTGGAAATTCCCAGTCGTAACAACTTGGTATCAGAGCACTAGGTTTTCTAGGTCTCACAAGTCACGAACAGGCTTAGTAGAGTCTGGAGGATCGGTACGAAGACGTCGTATTTATCTTCCAGAGCCAATGAAGTTTAGGAATAAATTTTACTTCTATTCTTCTTTGTCGTGCAATTTGTTCTCTTATTTCTAATTGAACTCTTCCACTCTTGTTCTCTTGCAGATGGCATGAAAACGTACTGCATCTACAGCTGAGCAACAGCCAGAGCCCCCAGTGGTAGCTCTTACGAAGGGCAGAGGTAGAGGCCGAGATCATGCCAGAGGCCGAGGTAGGGGCAGAGCTCAGCCCAGAGCTCTTGCAGCAGCACCAGCAGTGGAGCCTCAGGCGGAGTTTGATGAGGAGGTTCCAGCCCAGACTATGCCTGTTGGACCAGCTCAAGTCTCGGAGGAGTTCATCGCCACCCTAGTGCTTCAGGACGCTCTAGTCAGTTTAGTGGGCCTTATGTAGAGTGTGGCCCAGACTGGTACATTTCCTATGGCACTAGCCGTCTCTCAGGCTGGGGGAGGAGCACAAACTCCCTCTACTCACACTCCGGAGCAAATAGCTCCCCAGTATCAGACTCCAGCAGCTCATCTAGTTGGGGTAGTTCAGCTGGTTGTTGCGGCACATGCCGGTGATGGACCAGCTATGTATTCTGAGGGCTTATCGAGATTGGACAAGTTCACCAAGCTTTTTCCAGTTCTTTAGTGGTGCACCTTCTGAGGACCCACATGATTATCTTGACTGTTGCCATGAGGTGCTGCAGAACATGGGGATAGTGGAGACCAATGGGGTCGATTTTGCTGTGTTTCAATTGATGGGGTTCGTCAAGAGATGGTGGAAGGATTTTGTATCGACCAGACCAGCTGGGCCACCTGCTATTACTTGAGACCAGTTCTCTTAGATATTTCTTGAGAAGTTCTTTCCTGTCAGATTGAGAGAGGATTATCATATGCAGTTTGAGCGTCTTCAGCAGGACAGCATGTTTGTCACTCAGAATGAGACCCGTTTTGTGGATCTGGCCCATCATGCTATTCTTCAGCTTCCTACCGAGAGAGAGAGAGAGAGAGAGAGAGAGAGAGAAAGGGTGAGGAGGTTTATTGAGGGACTTGCTCAGCCTATCAAGTTGCAGATGGCCAAGGAGACCGGGAATGAGATTTCTTTTCAGATGGTTATCAATGTCGCCAGGCGAGTCGAGATGGTTCTTACACGAGGGGGAGGGGGTAGGTCAGGGGTTTGACAAAAGGCCTCGTTGTTCCGGTAGGTTCAGTGGTGCCTCATCTGGATGCAGGGGTACTTTTGGTAGATGCCATCCTCCCAGGCCGTTTCGTTCAGCACTCTAGGCATCCCACGGTACTTCTAGTGGTCGTGGCCCTCATATGCCTTATTCCAACCAGCTAGCCTACAGCAAACCACCAGCTCCTATTAGTGAACCTCTGCTTTAGAGTTTTTAGGGTGATTACTCAGGTCAGCGGGGTCAGTTTCAAGGTCAACAGTCACAGCAGCCAAGGTCCTGTTATACTTGTGGTGATCCGAGGCACATTGTTAGATTTTGCCCTCAGGCATCCAGCAGTTCACAGCATCAGGGCTCTCGTGCCATGGTCCCTGCACCGGGTGCTTTACTTCCTATTCAGCTAGCTAGAGGTAGGGATTAGGCATCTAGAGGTGAAGGTCAGGCCATTAGAGGTAAAGGTCAGGCTGCTAGAGGTGGAGTCCAACCAGCTAGGGCCCGTCCTAGAGATGTAGTTCAGAGTGGTGGGTCTCGCCCCGATGCTATACTTTTTCAGTCAAGCCGGAGACTGAGTCATCTGACGCTGTTATCACAGGTACTGTTTCAGTTTGCAGTAGAGATGCTTCAATTCCATTTGATCCGGGTTCTACTTATTCCTACGTGTCACCTATTTTGCTTTTGGTTGTGCCTCGTGATTCTGTAAGTGCTCCTGTGTATGTGTCCACACATGTGGGAGATGCTATTGTTGTAGATCGTGCTTATCGTTTGTATGTGTTTACCTTTGGGAGTCTTAAGACTAATATAGATCTTTTACTTCTCAATATGGTAGATGTTGATGTCATCTTGGGTATGGATTGGCTGTCACCTTATCATGCTATATTGGATTATCACGCCAAGACGGTGACCTTAGTCTTGCCGGGGTTGCCTCGATTAGAGTAGAGATGGACTCCTGGACATTCTACCAATAGGGTTATCTCTTATTTGAAGGCTCGACATACGACCGAGAAGGTGTGTCTAGCTTATTTGGCTTATATCTGCGATTCTAGTACCGAGGTTTCTTCTATGGATTCAGTACAAATTGTTCGTGAGTTTCCAAAGGTGTTTCCTGTAGACCTGCCAGGGATGCCACCCGACAGGGATATCAACTTCTGTATTGACTAGGCTCTAGGCACTCATCCCATTTCTATTCTGCCATACCGTATGGCACGACCAGAGTTTAAAGAATTGAAGGAGCAGTTGAAAGATTTGCTTGATAAGGGCTTCATTAGACCTAGTGTCTCACCCTAGGGTGCGCCTGTGTTGTTTGTGAAGAAGAAGGATAAATCTATGAGGATATGCATAGATTACCGGTAATTGAACAAGGTCACTATCAAGAACAAGTATCCATTGCCAAGGATTGATGACTTATTTGATCAGCTTCAGGGTGCCAAAGTATTTTCAAAGATTGATTTGAGGTCTGACTACCATTAGTTGAGGATTAGGGCATCCGATGTCCCTAAGACAGCCTTTTGGACTCAATATGTGCATTATGAGTTTCTAGTGATGTCATTTGGATTGAGAAATGCCCCAACAACATTTATGGATTTGATGAACCGGGTATCCAAGCCTTATTTGGATTCCTTTGTGATTTTGTTTATTGATGATATCTTGATCTACTCCCGCAGTCGAGAAGAGCATGAGCAGCATCTTCGGATCGTATATCAGACTCTGAGAGACAACCAGTTATATGCTAACTTTTCAAAATGCAAGTTTTGGTTGGACTCAGTTGCTTTCTTGGGGCACGTTGTATTAGCAAAGGGCATTCAGGTGGATCCCAAGAAGATCGAGGCAGTTCAGAACTGGCTTAGACCCACTTCATCTACAGGATTTGGAGTTTCTTGGGATTGGCGGGTTATTACCGTAGGTTTGTGGAGGGGTTTTCATCTATAGCACTCCCGTTGACCACGTTGACCTAGAAGGATACCTCGTTCAGATGGTCAAACGAGTTTGAGGTGAGCTTTCAGAAGATCAAGACTGCTTTAACTACGACGCTAGTGTTGTCATTGCCCATAGATTTAGGATCTTATACGGTATATTGTGATTCATCTCGTATTAGACTTTGCATGGTATTGATACAGGATGGCAGGGTAATTGTATATGCATTGCGGCAGTTGAAGGTTCATGAGAAGAATTACCTTGTTCATGACTTAGAGTTGGTAGCCATTGTTCATGCGCTAAAGATTTGGAGGCACTATATTTATGGCGTGTCGTGTGAGGTATTCACGGATCATCGGATCTTGCAGTATTTGTTCAAGCATAAGGAGCTCAATTTGAGGCAGCGGAGGTGATTGGAACTATTGAAAGACTATGATATCACCATTTTGTATCATCTCGGGAAGGCCAATGTGGTGGCCGGTGCTTTGAGTAGAAATGAGTATGGTAGCCTTGTGTACATTATAGTCGGTGAGAGATCGCTTGCGTTAGATGTTCAAGCCTTGGCCAATAGTTCGTGAGGTTGGATGTTTCTAATCTAAGTCGTGTTCTAGCTTGTACAGTCACTCGGTCTTCATTGTTTGAGCGCATCAGGAAGTGGCAGTATGATGACCCCCATTTGCTTCTCCTTAGGGTCATTGTAGACAGGCTAACCAAGTCAGCACATTTCATTCCTATGGTAGTTACCTATTCTTTAGAGCGGTTGGCTAAGATTTACATCCATGAGCTCGTTCGTCTTCATGGTATGCTCATGTCTATCATTTCTGATCGAGGTACGCAGTTCACCTCACACTTCTAGAGGGCAGTACAGTGTGAGTTGGGCATGCAGGTTGAGTTGAGCACATCATTTCATCCTCAGACGAACGGATAGTCCGAGCTCACTATTCAGATATTAGAGGATATTCTCAGCGCTTGTGTTATAGACTTCGGAGGTTCTTGGGATTAGTTCTTGCCACTTGCAAAGTTTGCCTACAACAATAGCTATCAGTCGAGCATTTAGATGGCTCCCTATAAGGCATTATACAGGAGGCGGTATTGTTCGGCAGTTGGATGGTTCAAACCGGGGGAGGCTCGATTGTTGGGTGCAGATTTGGTGGAGAATGACAGGATAAGGTCAAGATTATTCAGGATCAACTTCGCACAGCTCAGTCCAGGAAAAAAGATTATGCCAACCGTAGAGTTCGTGATGTTGTATTCATGGTAGGAGAGAGAGTGTTGCTCCGGGTATACCCATGAAGGGTGTGATGAGGTTCAGAAAGAAGGGAAAGTTGAGCCCTAGGTATATCGGACCTTTTAAGATTCTTCAAAAAGTGGGTGGGGTGGTTTACAAGCTCGCATTGCCACCTACTTTATTAGTTTTCATCCGGATTTCCATTTCTCCTGCTCTGGAAGTATCATGGTAATTCATCCCACATGCTAGATTTCAGCTCCATCCAGTTGGACAAGAATTTGACTTATGAGGAGGAGCCAGTGACTATACTATCCCGGCAGGTTCGTCAGTTGAGGTTGAAGAGTTATCCTTCAGTTCGAGTGCAGTGGAGAGATCAGCCCGTCGAGGAAGCTATTGAGGAATCCGAGTCGGACATGAGGAGTATATATCCACACCTTTTCACCATCCCAGGTACTTTTCTATGTCCGTTCTAGGATGAACGGTTGTTTTAGAGGTAGAGAATGTGATGACCAGATAGGTAATCTTATGTTTTTAGAACCTACTACTGCGCTTTGAAGCCTTATATATTCATAGTACCCTCCTCGATTTGTGTGCATAGTCTTGGTATTTTTTCGGAAAGCTTTTATGTTAAAAACTGAGAAAAATATGAAATTGTTGGCCTTAAAATCCATTTGAGTACACTTCAGTCAACGTTTTGAGTAAACGGACACGGATTCGTGTTTTGATGGTCCCGGTGGGTCCGTATCATGATTTGGAAATTGGGCATATGACCGCAGTTAAATTCGTAGGTCCCTAGCCTGAGTTATCGCACTTCTTTGAAATTTGAAAGTTTAAAAGCTTAATGACTTTGAAAGTTTGACCAATGTTTTATTTTATTGATATCGGGTCCGTATTTTGGTTCCGGAAATCGGTATAGGTCCAATACTATATTTATTACTTGTCTGTCAAATTTGGTGAAAAATGGAGTTGGTTTGACATAATTCGGACGTCCGGTTGTGAAAAAAAATGGAAGTTCATGAGTCTTCTTGAAAAAATTCCTTTGATTTGATGTTAATTCGTAGTTCTAGGTTTTATTTGGCGATTAGATCACACGAGCAAGTTTGGTTTTTAGACTAGTATGCATAGTTGGTTTAGAGCCTCAAGGGTTCGGGTGAGTTTAGGATAGGCTACGGAGTGAATTTGAACTTGGAAACATTACTGGTGTGCTTCAATTCTAATGCAGGCCTCAAACCTCGCAATTGCGAGGTCAGGCTTCGCATTTGCGACCTCTGATGGTTCTTATTTGCGAAGAGTAGCTGGGGAACCTCAAATTCGCACTTGCGAACAAGGCTTCGCATTTGCGAAGAGGGACAGGGGGTACAGTGATCGAAATTGCGATCAAACGGTCGCATTTGCGGGAGATCAATGTTCGCATTTGCGAACAAATCATTGCATACGATGATAGTAGAAATGAAAGAACTTCTTGCGATTGTTTCTTCGCATTAGCGAACCCTAGGTTGCATATGCGACATCTGCGACTGATCAAATAGCTGAGAAATGGAATTTTGTTCATTCTTCAAATTTTCAAAACAAAAAAACCCTAGGGGCAATTTTTCAAAGAACTCTTCTTCCCCAAATCATTGGTAAGTGATTCTAAACTAGTTTCTTTCAACCTTTCATTGTATTTCCTAAGATTTCAACCTAAAATCTAGTGTTTTCATGGTGAAAATTGGGGGTTTGGGTAGAATTGAGGGTTTTTGGAAAATTGGGATTTAGACCTCAAATTGAGGTCAGATTCCAAAATAAATTACATAACCGGGCTTGGGGGTGAATGGGTAATCAGATTTTGGTCCGAATTTTGGATTTGGACCAAACAGGCCAGGAAGTTGACTTTTCCAATAATGACCTAAATTGAATCCTTTGTAATCGTGGGAAGTTCCTAAGGCCTAATTTGAATCGTTTGGTTGGTAATTTTCTAGATTCTATTGGTTCGGAGGCTTGTTTGAAAGGCAAATCTATGGGTGAGCTTTGAATTAATCATTGGAGTGAGGTAAGTGTCTTGGTTAACCTTGTCTTGAGGGATTAGGACTTGTTTGTCTATGTAACGGATGTTGGGTATAACGTATATGTGAGGTGACGAGTACTTATGCGTTGTTATTGGGTTAAAGCATGTGCATGGGATTGTTCCTCGCAATTTATTGCTAACTTGTTCATGTTATCCATGCTTAGACTAGGTACTAATTATATTGATCGTTCTTACCGCATTTATGGGCTTTTGTGGTAATTGGGTATTGTTTCTAAAGTTAAGATTGGCATTATGGAACCATTGTTGACGTAAGGCTTGTTCTTGTTATTCTATCTCCCTGTTGTTACTTGTTCCTTGTTATATGGTGAGGGAGAGTGTTAATGAATAAAGGGTGATGCCATGACGTATGTGAGTGTTAATGCACAAAGGGTGATGCCGTGTCATATTGTGAGTGTTAATTAACGAAAGGTGATGTCGTGCCATGTTATGAGAGTTGATGCACGAAGAGTGATGGCGTGCCGTATCTATTGATTTATATTGAGAGTGAGAGTAAAAACATGAAGGGTGATGTCATGCAGTATCATTGTTTCATTGTGAGATTGAGAGTAAAAGCACGAAGGGTGATGTCGTGCAATTTTCTTCATTGTGCTTAATTGTTTTTACTAGTTAAAGACATATTGATTGTCCTGGTTATCATTTCCGCTATATTTCTCGTATCCTATACCCCTTTTAGCATGTCCCCCTCCCAATAATACATGTTTAGCTTTTATTTATTGTTATCTTTTACGTATACTATTATCTGCATAGGTTTATTACGTGGGTGTCTTGTCATAGCCTCGTTACTACTCCGTCGAGGTTAGGCTAGACACTTACGGAGTATATGGGGCCGGTTGTACTCATACTACACTCTGCACTTCTTGCGCAGACTTTGGTACTGGCCCCAACTGTTCGTGAGGCGTAGCAGCTCGGACTTGCTCATTGGAGACTCGAGGTAGATCTACTGGCGTCCGCAGACCTTGAAGTGCCCTTCCATTTCCTCTATTTTATTGTTTCCTTCCATTCAAAACATTTGTATTTCTTTCAGAATCTATTTGTAGAAAAATTCTAGAAGCTCATGAGTTGTGACTCCAGATCCGTATTGTAGTAAATATTATGGGCATTTATGTTATTCCGCAATAAGTTTTATTTCATTTGGCTTATGATGGGTTTACAGTACCTTAGCCATATGTTTTGATGATCTAGCAAACTTACTGTCAAAGAACCAGATAAGGAACCTGTTACACTTGGTACACAACTCAATCAACGGACTAGAGCTAATGTCAGTTGCTATGACTTCAGAAGATAAAGAATCAACACAGAGACCTGATCCCATTGTGTTTCACTGATAACAGTACGATGTCAATTGTCTACAGTTGGAAAGTGACTGCATGCATTGTACACGCAAACAGTGCAGCACAGTACTGCAGAGACTCCTCTTTGACTAACCAAGTGATTACATCATTCAAGTGATGTCATCCAAGTTGTATAAACAAAGAGTATAAAACATGACTTGAACACTTGAGAATTTGTTCAAGCACTCCAACCACTCATCTGTCAAGTATTCAATTCTCAAGTGCATCAAGAACAAAGAATAACACTACTACGGACATGTTCCTACAGCAAGTATATTGTATGTCCTTAGTTGAGTTGTAACTTTGTAATTGTTCTTTATTGTAATTCCTGCTTTGCTTATCTAGAACCTTTACTTAGGAACCCCTTGCAAACCATAAACCTTCAGTGTTTGTGTCGTGACTCGAGTTAGTCATGAGTTGAAGGCTTTGTAATAGGTGTATTGCAAAGTGGCTTATAATAGGTGCATTACAAGTTGGTGAGGGATTAAGAGTTTAATTCCTAGATTGCATAGGTTGTAATCTAAAGTTGCTCATAGTGAAGTTGAAATCCTACCAGTGTAGGTCGTGGTTTTTTATCCCCTTGAGTAGGGATTTTTCCACGTAAAAACCCCATGTTCCATTTACTTACTGTTACATTAACATTCTCTGTGGAAACCTATATAGGACCTGGTCTCCATATAGTTTGGTGGACTCATATATTCTATCAATTGGTATCAGAGCGGGTTCTTTCTAAAAGGTTAACACCTAGAAAGGATCTTCATGGTTGCTCCACCAAACTTCGAGGAAGGACAGTCTACATACAGACCACCCAGGTTCAATGGACAATATTATGGGTGGTGGAAGACAAGAATGCATGACTTCATCATGGCAGAATATTCTGAGTTGTGGGATGTTATTTGTGATGGTCCTTATGTCCCAACAAAGAAGGTCGGATACCCTCTAGAGACGGTGACAAAAAACAGGAAAGAATACAACGATGCAGATAGGAAAGCTGTGAAGAAAAACTTTCGTACCAAGAAAGTTTTGGTATGTGGGATAGGACCTGATGAATATAACAGGATCTTAGCCTGTCAATCCTCTAAGGAAATATAGGAAGCTTTACAAACAGCACACGAGGGAAATACTCAAGTAAAGCAATCAAAGATTGACTTGATCACCACTGAGTATGAGCTTTTCAGAATGAAGGACGATGAATCCATTCAAGACATGCACACAAGATTCACGTCTATCATAAATGAGCTACTCTCACTTGGAGAAGTCATTCCTAGGAATAAGCTAGTAAGAAAAATTCTCAGTGTTTTTGCCCAGTTCATGGCAGAGTAAAGTAAATGTCATTACTGAAGCAAAGGATCTGCAGGCCCTAACTATAGACGAGTTAGTTGAAAATCTGAAAACCTATGAAATGAAGAAGAAGAAGAAGAAGAAGAAGAAGAAGAAGAAGAAGAAGAAGAAGAAGAAGAAGAAGAAGAAGAAGAAGAAGAAGAAGAAGAAGAAGAAGAAGAAGAAGAAGAAGAAGAAGAAGAAGAAGAAGAAGAAGAAGAAGAAGGACAGTGAAAGAAGAAGAAGGACAGTGAAAGAAGAGAACCAAAGAAGGAAAAGAGTCTGGTACTCAAAGCTAAAAGCAATGACTCAAGTAAGGAGGACAATGATATAGCTTACTTAACCATAAGGTTTTAGAAGATGGTCCGACGTAATGGAGACATACCAAAGAGAGGCAGTTCCAGCAAACCAAAGATTTATGGCCTCTGTCATAAATGTGGTAAGCTAGGGCATTTCATCAAAGATTGCCCTCTCCTGAAGCAAGAACACTTCCAGTACAATCCTGATAAAGAAGCCAAGAGGAACCCGATTCCCGACAAACACTTCAAAAGAAAGAACACTGCTGACAAAGTTATGAATCAAGATCTAGTAGTATAAGGAGATTCCTCCAGTGAGTCTGAAGAAGAGACTGATGTAGGTGATAGTTCTCTGATAGAAGTTGAAAGTGAAGCAAATGAATATGATTCAATATTTGCTTTGATGGCTCAATCAGACAATGATGAAGATGATGACAATGATGAAGTAAACTTCAGGGATGTTCAGAGAAATCTGAAATCCAATTCTCCTAAGAAACTCATGTCATTAGCGAATGTGTTAATTGATGCCTATCATAGTCTTGTAGATGATAAGGATGCCTTAACCATAGAGTTAGGAGATGCTGAACAAACTAGAGATGATTTGGTAGTTTATATGGTTGATCTGAAGGAATCTATAAGTAATCTAGAAAATGAAAAAATGGTTTTAACTGAAAAAAATGGTTTTAACTGAAAAAATTGTTAGTAAAGAACATGAAAGAGACGATTTGATGGTAGTAGTTGTTGACCTAAAAGAAACCATTGAAACTTTAAGTAAAGAAAAGAATGACATAGTGGAGAAGATTGATGCCTTAGTGCAAGAAAGAGATGACCTCCTAGTTGTGATCATAGATTTGAAGGAAACAATTGAGGAACTCAAAGCAGAATGTGGGTCTGGAAAGTCTGATAAAGGAAAAGGAGTTTCTAGTGAAGCACATATCAGGCTAGAAAATGAAGTAAATGCTGTAAAAGCTAGTTTATGTGCTGAACTTGAGAAAACTAGACAACTTCAAGCAGATCTGGAAAGAGTAAAAAATGACCTTGACCGGTCTCTTAAGTGGACCTGGTCCTCAGATGCTATTACTGCTATGTACGTTAACAATGGAGGAAACAGGCAGGGAATAGGGTTTCAAAGGGAGAGAACTCCTTACAACCCTCATAGCAAGTATGTTTTTGTACCTGATAATTGGTTATGTACCCACTGTGGGAATGTGATCACCCAAGGGGTCATTTTATGAATTAAGACTCCATTCTAGGTTTATTATCCATAAAAAGAGTAATTTTAAATACATCGATTAGCGTGCGCAGTCCGGGCATGAAACCAAAAAGCTTTTATGTGAAAATGTAAGAAATAATGATTTTTATGATTTAAGTTTATTTTAGTTGACTTTGGTCAATATATTTAGTAAACGGACCCGGATCGATGTTCCGACAATTCCGGAAGGTTCAAAGTAAAATATGAGAGTTGCGCGTGTGCCCGAAATTTAATTCCGACGTCCCAAACCGTAGAAATCAATTTTTGAAAGAAATTATTTTTGCTGAATTATTAATAAAATAAAGAAAAGACTTAATGTTTGAAACCATTCGCATCGGACCCGTATTTTGATTTCGGAGCTCGATACAGGTTTGTTATGATATTTAAGTACTATCTGTAAAATTTGGTAAGGATCAAAGTTTATTTGACGTGATTCGGATGTCCGGTTGAGAAATAGTGAAATTTAAGTGTTCTTGAGAAAAATGATGAGTTTTCAGGTTAAATTCATAGTTTTAGATGTTATTTTCATCATTTGATCGCATGAGCAAGTCCGTATGATATTTTTAGAGTTGTGTGCATATTTGGTTTGGAGCCCCGAGGGCTCAGGCGAGTTTCGGGTAGGCTTCGGGATGTTTTTAACTGGTAAAACAAATCTGTTGTCATAACAGTTTTTGGTGCACTGGTGCTCCATGCTTTTTCAAAAAAAAAAGAGAAAAAAAAAAAGAAAAATCACAGAATCCAACTCGGGCAGCAGCCATTTTTTTCATATTTTCGAACTAAAAAGACCTAGAGGCGATTTTTTCACACAGGTTCATTCCCAAAGTGTTGGTAAACAATTCTAAACTCTTCTCTTTCGATTACCCAATGTTTTTCATCACTTTAATCAAAAACCAAGAATTTTCATTGCAAAAATTGGGGGTTTGGGTAGAATTAGAGAATTTTGTAAAAATCTAATTTTGACCTCGGATTGGGGTCGAATTTTGAAACTAATTGCATATTCGGGCTCGGGGGTGAATGGGTAGACGGAATTTGGTCCGAACCCCATGTTTGGACCAAGCGGGCCCGAGGTCGCTTTTTAACTTTTTTTGAGAAAACGTAGGAAAACCATAATTTTTCAAAAAGTTAGTTCCTTTAGCATTAATTAATGATATTAAGTTAATTATGATTAGATTCGAGTGTATTGGAGGTGAATTCAAAAGGAAAAGCTATAATTGAGCAGTGAGTGGCCTGTGAATTTGAGGTAAGTGCTTGGTTTAATCTTGACTTGAGGGAATAGGAATCCCCAACCTAATTGCTATGGGAATTTGTATGTGTGTGGTGTATAGGTGAGGTGACTAATATCTATGCACCACCAAATTATCTGTTAAACATGATCCCTTCCTTGTTTCTAATTTAATTGATCCCTGGATTAATTGTTTTATGATTATTGATATCTATATGCTTACTTGGTTTCGTTAAAGTGTTGTTAAGTATTGTTTCAAGTATTTTGGAAGTGTTGGTTGTTCCTTTGGCTTCATTGTGATACATAAAAGGGTGAGCTAGTTGACATTGTTTTAATATATATTACGGTTGGTTTATTTGTAAAATGATAAATGATGAAGTTATGAGTGGCACGGTTTACTGTTTACAATTGTTGAGGCAAAAATATTGTGAAAGGCATTGGTTTGAAATTTGTGAAATCTTTATAAATAAAAGTGATATGATTGTCTGGTGGGAACGGGTTGCACGCCGCAACAAGGAGTGATAAGGGTGGGCAGGAGGGACCGGGTTGCACACCACAACAGAAGAAATAAGGGTGATATTTGTATATAGGGGGGAATAAGGGTGGACAGGTGGGAGGGGCTTGCACGCCGCAACAAGGAGCGCTAAGGGAGAATATTTATGATTTATTGATTTTTAAATACAAGGAACGGAAATCTCTCTATTTTACTCTACTGTTTATCTCATATTTGATACCTGAGGTTACTTTGAAAGCGAAATTTGAAATGTGAAAGCTTATGTGAGAATTTGGTTATAGGTGAGACCTGGCAAGAGGTGGTTGAGTTATTTCATTTATTGCTATAGTTTATTATTTTTGTTTAGTTTAGAATTTCTTTTTTGCTTTATGTTGTTACAGGTTATATTATAATTGCATCATCGTAGCCTTGTCACTACTTCGTCGAGGTTAGGCTCGGCGCTTACTCAATACATGGAGTCGGTTGTACTGATACTACACTCTGCACTCTTTTGTGTAGATCCAGGTACCGTCCAGCATTAGAGACTTTAGTAGTTGTCATTCATCACTCGGAGACACGAGGTAGATCTGCTGGTGTCCGTAGAATTCCTAGAGTCTTCTCTTCCACTGACCAACATTTTGATCCTCTAGCAGTAGCAACTCCTACTAGGGGTAGAGGCCGAGGCCGCGCCAGAGGCCAAGGCAGGGGCAGGACTCAGCCCACTACTCAGGCAGCAGCCCCAGCTGTGGAACCTCAGATCGAGATTAATAAGGGAGTTCTAGCTTAGACCGTTCCAACAGGACCAGCTTAGGTCCCAGAGGGGTTTATTGCTACCCCGATACTTCAGGAAGCTTTGGTCTGTTTGGTGGGTATTATGGAGAGTGTAGTCCAGACTGGCACATTCCCTGTTGCAGCCACCGTATCTCAGGCTGGAGGAGGGGTCCAGACTCCTGCTACCCACACTCCAGTTCAGACTACTCCTCAAATTCAAACCCCAACAACCAATTTGGTTGGGGTTATTCAGCCAGTTGCTTCAGCGCCGCCTGTTGATGGGGCAGCTATATCCACCGATGCTTTGTGGAGATTGGACAGGTTTATTAAGCTATTTCATGTGCATTTCAGTGGTGAGACTTTATAGGATCCTCAGGAATATTTGGATAGTTGTCATGAGGTTTTGCATAATATGGGTATTTTGGAGACCAATGGGGTCGATTTTGCTGCCTTTCAGATGATCGGTTCCGCCAAGAAATGGTGGAGAGATTATTTGTTGACTAGACCAGTTGGGTCGTCTGCGTTGACTTGGGATCAATTCTCTCATCTCCTTTTGGAGAAGTTCTTGCATGTTACTACTCAAGAGGAGAAGCGTCGTCAGTTTGAGCAACTTCAGCAGGGCAGCATGATTGTGACCCTGTATGAGAATCATTTTGTGGAGTTGTCTAGACATGCTATTCTTTTATTGCCCACAGAGAGAGAGAGGGTCAGACGATTTATTGAGGGCCTTGCTCAGCCCATCAGGTTGCAGATGGCCAAGGAGACAGGGACCGAGATTTCTTTTCAGGATGCAGCTAATGTGGCTAGGAGAGTTGAGTCGGTTCTCGGGATGGGAGGTCAGGGGTCTGACAAAAGACCTCGCCATTCCAGTGGTTTCAGTAGTGCCTCATCTGGAGGCGGGGCTTCATTTAGTAGAGGCCAATCTTCCAGGCCATTTCATTCAGCACTACAAGCTTCACATGGTACTTCGGGTGGTCGTGGTTCTTATATGCCTCCTTATTCTCAGCCAGTCTATAGTGCACCATCAGCTCCTATTAGAGAACATCCTCTGCAGAGTTATTATCGAGGTCAGCCGGCTCGTCAGGGTCAGTCTTCATATCAGGAGGGATGTTTTGAGTGTGGTGAATATGGGCATATTCGGAGAGCTTGTCCAAAACTCTCGGGTAATCAGCATTAGTACCAGGGTTCCTCTGCTATAGTTCTAACACCACCTACCCAGCCAGCCAAGGGTAGGGGTCATATAGCTAGAGGTAGAGGCCAGAATGTTAGAGGTGGAGGTCAGGTAGCTATGGGTGGAGGCCAGCCCACTAGATGTGGAGGTCCTCCCAGAGATATGGTGTAGGGTGGCGGGGCCCAACCCCGATTATATGCATTTCCAGCCAGGCCTGAGGCGGAGTCCTCCGATGCTGTTATTACAGGTATCATCTCCATTTGTGATAGAGCTGCTTCAGTTTTGTTTGATCCAGGAACTACTTATTCTTATGTTTCATCCTATTTTGCCTCGTATTTGATTGTGCCTCGTGATTCCTTGAGTGTTCCTGTTTATGTGTCTATGCCGGTGGGGGATGCTATTATGGTAGATTGTGTATATCGTTATTGCGTAGTAGTTATTGAGGGTCTTGAAACTAGTGTGGATCTTTTGCTTCTAGACATGGTCGATTTTGATGTTATATTGGGCATAGATTGGTTGTCGCCTTATTATACCATCTTGGACTGTCACGCCAAGACAGTTACGTTAGCCTTGACGGGGTTGCCTCGATTAGAATGGAAAGGGACTCCTGGTCATTCTCCCAGCCGAGTGATTTCATATGCCAAGGCTCGTCGCATGGTTGAGAAGGGATGTTTGGCTTATTTGGCTCATATTCGTGAATTTGATGCTGAGGTTTCTTCTATAGACTTAGTTCCTATCGTTCGTGAGTTTCCTGAGGTATTTCATGCAGACCTACCAGGGATGCCACCCGACAGGGATATTGATTTTTATATTGATGTGGCTCCGGGCACTCAGCCCATTTCCATTTCTCTATACCAGATGGCCCCACCAGAATTGAAAGAGTTGAAAGAACAGTTGCAAGACTTGCTTGATAAGGGTTTTATTATTCCCAGTGTTTCGCTTTGGGGTGCACCAGTGTTATTTGTAAAGAAGAAAGATGGGTCGACGAGGATGTGCATAGATTACCGGCTGATGTTTAGCTTAAAGTATATATATTTCTATGTATATCGCCTCATATTTTACTCTTGTTTTGTGAATTTGGGATGTTAAATGCTATAATTTATATTAATTTGAAGTGTTTTTACTTGTAGGAATGATTCGAGAGCAATTGGGGGCGAAATGCGCAAGATTTGAGCTAAAATGAACAAAATCAGGAAAATGCCATTTGGGCACCATAGGAAGTGTCTGGCGCCACCTGTGACACTGAAAATAGTGTTGGCAAATTGGGCAGTGCCCTGGGGGGGCGCCTGGTGCCGGGCTAGGCGCCAGTGACGTGAATTTTCTTCAATTTCGCCCGGGACAAGGTTATTTCGGCCCTAGACCTACCCAACACGTATAAAAGCAAGACTAAACCTATTTTTGAGGGAGAGACGCCATTTTGGAGAAAAAATACACACGGTATCGTGAGGAAGTGGAGAAGTCTCAGCTTTCTTCATCTTTTTCTAGTATTTTCAATTGATTCAACATTTATACAATTGTTTGATTACATCATGAGTGGCTAAACACCCATTGTTCTGGGGTTGTGATTTAGCCATGAATATTGTTGTTTGATATTAGCTTGACTTTGATTATAATTCACCAATATATGGTTGTTTTTTCAATTCTGTGTATAATTGCTTAATTGTCTGGCCAGCAGTTAGGTTCTATTTACTATTTATGCTATGCTTGGGAAAGCCGTGTTTAGATTAGAGAAGAATTGAAGAGAGTATGATCTTAACCCTTAGGGGGAGCAGATTTGTGGTTAGGATAAGAATATACCTAGTCATCGTGCTTAATTAAATATCGTAATCTTAATGCATTCTTAATAGATTGAGTTCATAGGAATATAGGCGTTAATCTATTGAGAATAGGTGAGTAGTACTTCAGGAGAAGGCTATGAGATCATTTATTGATTAATTAGCAACCATGAGTGAATTATGTGAAAGGAAGAGTTAATTAGAACACAATATGAATGGTGAATCGATCACAACCCTGGAATACTTGTCTCTACTGAATACACAACAATCAACTCGTTACTTGATAATTTAGTTATTATTTGGAATCATAGTATAATATAATCATATTAGTGGACTTTGATTTTAGCTAGATTGAATAACAATTTTAGTGATTTAGTGAGAAGTGTATACAAGTCTCTGTGGGTTCGACACTTAACTTATTATTATATTACTTGTAGACCACGTATACTTGCGTATGCATCTGGGATTAATAAGTTTTTGGCGCCGTTGCCGGGGACTTGAATATAAACTACTTTCTAGTTTTTGCTTTAATTGTTTATTTCGTCTAGTCGAACGTTACTTGATTGTTGCTCTAATCTCATAAACTTTGATTGAATGCCTAGGGTGAGAAACTAGGACAGAATCAACGGCTTTGACCCCGAACCTGAGAAAACATTTCACAGGAGGTTGAGGGAAGCAAGGGATACAAACAATATTCAAGAACTCATTCAATTTCCTGTGAACATGGCAGAGGAGCAACATATGGTTGTTCAGGAGGTAGCAATGCCCAGTATTGCTAATGTTACCTCCAGCATAGTGAAGCCCAGAATCGTTGGGCACTTTAAGCTGAATCAGAGCATGATCTAGCTACTTCATGCAAATAGGCAGTTTATGGGTCTTCCACACGAGGATCCACAACAGCATATTCTGAACTTCTTGGAGATTAGTGATAATTATATCACTAACGGGGCCACTTCAGATTATGTGAGGCACACACCTTTTCCATTCTCTCTGTTGGGCGAAGCTAAGCGATGGCTAAAGGAAGAACCAGCTAATTTCATTACATCATGGAACGATTTGGCAAGAAAATTTCTGGCAAGGTTCTTCCCTTCAGGCAAAACTGCAAAGATCAGAAGTGAGATAGTTGCCTTCAAACAGAAAATAGGGAATCTTTATACTTAGCTTGGGAAAGGTTCAAGGGGCTACTCATAGACTATCCTCATCACAATCGGACAAATGAAGTGTTATCTCACACTTTCATAGAAGGGCTCCATCCCTAAACAAAAATTATAGTCGATGCTGCAGCTGGAGGTTAAGTATTGGAGAAAAGCTTCGATGAAATTTATGCATTATTGAACAAATTCTCCAAAAGCAATCCGAATTGGCAAGGATAGATGGGTAGGAACATGGTACAAAAATCACTAGGGGTTCTCGAATTAGATGTTATCTCAGCATTGTTAGCACAGGTCTTTACGCTAACTAACCAAGTCAATCAGATGACCATGATCATTAACAATCAACAAACCCATCCAGTGCAACAGGTTCAAATATTTTGTGAAGTATGTGGAGAGGGTCACATGAGCAATCTATGCCCAGCAAATCCAGAGTCTGTATATTTTATGGGTAATGCAAATCGAGGCCAAACAAATCAGTATGGGGACACCTACAATCCCAACTGGAGGAATCACCCAAACTTCTCTTGGGTGGAAATCAAGGCAATCAGAATCAATACCGGCCTCAAGCACCTCAACAACAATCCAGACCACCTCAGGCTAAACAAAAAGCTATCCTTGAGGAGATGATGGAGAAATTTATGGCCGACCAGCAAGCCCTCAATCAGAAATTAATAGCAGATCAACAAACTTTCAATCTGAAAATAATGGCTGATTAGTAGGCTCAAGCCGCAGCACTGAGAAATTTGGAGCACCACGTGGGCCAACTTGCTAGAGCCCAAAATACCAGAACAATAGGGGCTTTTCCTAGTGATACGGAGCCCAGTCCTAAAGCTCAAGTCAATGCGGTTACCTTGAGAAATGGAAGAGCATTAGAAGAAGCTCCAAAGAAAAAGAAGAATATAGCTCATCCTGACGGAGAATTAGTTCCCAAGTTAGTTGAGGGGAATGAGAAAGATGATAAAGTACCCGAGCCAGTAATTGAGACTAGGCCACCACCTTCGTTTCCACAAAGACTGTAGAACCAAAAAGATGATGCTAAGTACAAGAAATTCCTAGATATTTTGAGCCAAGTGAGTGTGAATTTGCCTTTGGTGGAAATTTTGCAGGAAGTGCCTAAGTATGCAAGGTATCTCAAAGATATTGTGGCAAACAAACGAAGACATGCAGAGGTCGAAACTGTTGCACTTACTGAAGAGTGCAGTGCTAGAGTTCAGAGTAAACTTCCTCCTAAGTTGAATGATCCTGAGAGTTTCACAATTCCTTTGTCTCTTGGAAAACAAGAAGTTGGTAGAGCCCTGTGTGATTTAGAGGCTAGTATAATTTTATGCCATCCTCTTTGTTCAAGCAACTCGGATTGGGGGGTGGTTAGACTTATTACAATCACTTTACAGTTAGCAGATAGGTCACTAGTCATGCCAGAAGGAATTATTGAGGATGTGTTAGTTCGAGTGGGAAAGTTTATTCTTCCTGCTGATTTTATTGTTCTTGATTACGAGGTAGATGAGGAAGTGCCCATTATCTTGGGGCGACCATTATTAGCTACCATTGGAGCAATTATTGATGTGAGGGCAGGGAAGTTAAAAATGAGAGTTGACGATGAGGAGGTCACTTTTAATATGTACAAGGCACTTAAGCTCCCTAAGCATTATGAGGACTTGTGCATGATTACTGTGGTTGAATTGAAGGGAATAGAGCAGAGTTAGCATGTGAATTATAGTGATCCAGATGGGACAACTGAGTTAGAGGAGGTGGTGTTTCCAGCTGAGCGTGTAAAGATGATTGACAAAAGAGCCAGAGATGAAAGATGAAACCTTCCGAGAGCGTGCAAAAAGGCTAGACTTCATGGGAGAAAGAAGAAGAGAAAGTGCCCAACCTGAGCAGAGTAGTAGAGTCGTGCCGCAATTATAAATAAGGCGCTTCTTGGGAGGAAACCCAACCTATATATCTTTTATTTATTGATTATTTTTTTAGTGTCAATTTTTGTGTTGTTTTTATTATGTAGATTAGGGGAAGTATGACTACCCAAAGTTGAAGCTGAGGAGCATGTTTGAGCCTAAGTGTGGGGTCGTCCCGACCCTTAATATTGAGGATCATGTCCGAGCTAGGCCTGAGAGGGACTCAGGGAGTATTTCTCACCCTTGTTTTAATATTTTTCTCTATGATCATGCATCGAGGACTATGCATAATATAAGTGTGGGGTGGGGAAACTACTTTCTGAAGTGTAATTGTATAAAACTATTTTTTTTATTTAATTTTTCTTTTAGAACTAGTAGTAGACATAGTCTAGGTTAAAAAATAAAATAAAAAATAAAAAAAATGAAAATTTAAAGAAAAATTAGAAAAAGATCAGATTTTTCCCGATGATGGATCTTTTGGACAATTTTCTTGAGGGAAAAAGTCCGATTAAAAACACCAAAAAGCTTTTTCATTTTTTAGGATAGTTAGGTAGTATCCCTTGTTTTTTCTTTAGGCGCCAGTTCTTTTCCAAGGGTGTAGCTCGAACCGGGTATTTTATTTATTTTTTTAGGAGTAGTTTAGGAAGAAACTGAGTCGCTCTAAGATACTCATTGGCATGGTTGATGTGGCACATTAGGCTATGACATGCATTCTATTTTTCCGTGTATTTGGTTTGAATTGTGAAGCCTAAGTAAAGTAAATAGCCTATTTTGTGACACCCTTTTTCAGTTGTTTGACTCGTATGCCACATAGTGCAATATTGCTTAAATTTCTCAATTATGTGTGCTTGATTGGCTTGAGAGTTGAACAGAACCGTCTTGATTGAGTCATGTACAATGTGTGTGTGAGAATTTGTGATTTTCTGTGCTATCCTGTATAGTCTAGAACTTGCCTCGTGTGTTAATTGAAGCGAAATTGTAAGTTGTTCTAATCTAGGAGATGACGTAGGTATTTTCTTGCTTGATCATGGATGTTCTTATCATATAAAAATAAAAGTTTCCATTGCTAGCCCTTTTGAGCCTATAGACCTTTCTTTTGGCACCTACATTACAAGTCATACCCCCATTTTGTTCTTAATTTGATATTGATTGAATCTTCACCTCATAAGGCACTTAGTCTCTAAAAGAAGTTAGGTTAGAGATTGGGGAGTATCTTTTGAGTGGAACTATGGAAGGTCCCGTTGGTGCACTAAAGTTGAAATCAAAGGTCACAAACCGATGAACTTTAATGTATGGAGTATGTGAAGAAAATAAAAATAAAAAGAGGAGAAAAGGAAAAGAAAAATTGAAAGAAAAGAAAAATGATAGTGAAAGTATGTAGAAAAATAAATACCTTCAATTCTTATTGATTTGTGCTAGAGAAAATAGTGAAGTGCTTAATTGAAAAGAGGGTTATGTTGTATATGGCAAGTGATTTGGTTGAGAAGAATATGTGCTTGAATTGTAAATATAGTGTATTAAAGTACTTAGGAGGGTTAGCCACTATTTCTAAATGTATCATGCCCGTCCCTTAGCCTACATTACTGCCTTAAAGTCCTAATTGATCCTAGATTTGGCTAGCTTAAATTAGTAGAGATATACACTACGGGCAAGCTTATGGTACGATCACGGGATGCATATGAACTCTTTGTGAGAGTGAATGAATTTGGTTCAATTGTGTGATGTCCTTAAATTATGTTCAAAAGCATATTTGAATGTGTGGACTAGTCTATATTCACTCTTTTCTTTGTTGGTGAGGGCACATGATCTCATGAATGATTGGTAATGTTGTAAACTTTCTTGTTGGGTAAGTGCATGAATTGAGGGTGCTTAGTGGTTGCAAGTCGACTTTTGAGGTTGGGTGGTGACGAATAGGTTGTTGGAATTTATGGAATTGAAATAATATACTTGGGTATGCTTAAACGGGAAGAATGTGAAATTTTGTGTGTTCATGCTTGTGTGCCGGTATTGATCGTAGTCAAGGGTATAGTGTGTGGTTAAAAGGTAAGGTGCTCCTCTATGGTTGAATTTTGTACGTAGTTGGGGGTTTATTAGATTGTCCCATTGCTCGAGGACGAGCAAGAGTCTAAGTATGGGGTGTTGATGTTTAGCTTAAAGTATATATATTTCTATGTATATCACCTCATATTTTACTCTTGTTTCGTGAATTTGGGATTAAATGCTATAATTTATATTAATTTGAAGTGTTTTTACTTGTAGGAATGATTCGAGAGCAATTGGGGGCAAAACGCGCAAGATTTGGGCTAAAACGAACAAAACCGAGAAAAATGCCATTTGGGCGCCATAGACAGCGCCTGGCACTACCTGTGGCGCTGAAAATAGTGTTGGCAAATTGGGCAGCACCCTGGTAGGTGCCTGGCACCGTGCTGGGCGCCAGTGACGTGAATTTTCTCCAATTTCGCCCGGGACAAGGTTATTTTGGCCTTAGACCTACCCAACACGTATAAAAGCAAGACAACCTATTTTTGAGGAAGAGACGCCACTTTGGAGGAAAAATACACACGGGGTCATGAGGAAGCGAAGAATTCTCAGTTTTCTTCATTTTTTCTAGTATTTCCAATTGATTCAACACTTATGCAATTGTTTGATTACATCATGAGTGGCTAAACACCCATTGTTCTGGGGTTGTGATTTAGCCATGAATATTGTTGTTTGATATTAGCTTGACCTTGATTATAATTCACCAATATATGGTTATTTCTTCAATTCTGTGTTTAATTGCTTAATTGTCTTGCCAGCAGTTAGGTTCTATTTACTATCTATGCTATGCTTGGGAAAGCCGTGTTTAGATTAGAGAAGAATTGAAGAGAGAATGATCTTAACTCTTAGGGGAGCGGATTTGTGGTTAGGATATGAATATACCTAGTCAACGTGCTTAATTAAATATCGTAATCTTAATGTGTTCTTAATAGATTGATTTCATAGGAATATAGACATTAATCTATTGAGAATAGGTGAGTAGTACTTCGAGAGAAGGCTATGAGAGCATTTATCGATTAATTAGCAACCATGAGTGAATTATATGAAAGGGAGAGTTAATTAGAACACAATATGAATGATGAATCGATCACAACCCAGGAATACTTTTCTCTACTGAATACACAACAATCAACTCTTTACTTGATAATTTAGTTATTATTTAGAATCGTAGTATAATATAATAATATTAGTGGACTTTGATTTTAGCTGGATTGAATAACAATTTTAGTGATTTAGTGAGTAGTTTATACAAGTCTTTGTTGGTTCGACACTCAACTTATCATTATATTACTTGTCGACCACATATACTTGCGGCAGTTAAATGAAGCTACTATCAAGAATAAATATCCATTGCCAAGAACTGATGATTTATTTGATTAGCTTCAGGGTGACAGGGTGTTTTCGAAAATTGATTTGAGATCGGGCTACCATCAGTTAAAGATTAGGGTGTCTGATGTTCCTAAGACAACCTTTCGGGTAAGGTATGGGCATTATGAATTTCTGGTCATGTCCTTTGGGTTGACTAATACTCCAGCAGCATTTATATGGATTTGATGAATCGGGTTTTCAAGCCTCGTCTGGCTTATATACTCCCGCAGTCAGGAAGATCATGAACAGAACCTCCGTATAGCACTCTAGACTTTGAGGGATAATCAGTTGTATGAAAAGTTCTCAAAATGTGAGTTCTGGTTGGATTCAGTAGCTTTCTTGGGTCATATCGTATCAGGTG
Organism: Nicotiana sylvestris; assembly: GCF_000393655.2. NCBI lineage: Eukaryota > Viridiplantae > Streptophyta > Magnoliopsida > Solanales > Solanaceae > Nicotiana > Nicotiana sylvestris. The sequence continues at coordinate 18,483,363 of NC_091062.1, read as the reverse complement.
AGGGTATTCAGGTTGATCCTAAGAAAATAGAGGTGGTCAAGAACTAGCCTAGACCCACTACAGCCACAGAAATCAAAAGTTTCTTGGGTTTGGCGGGTTACTACCGTCGTTTTGTGGAGGGGTTCTCATCTATAGCAACCCCAATGACTAAATTGACTCAGAAAGGTGCCCCATCTAAATGGTCATACGAGTGCAAGGAGAGCTTTCAGAAGCTCAAGACAACCTTGACTTCAGCATCAATGTTAGTGTTATCATCAGGTTTGGGTTCTTTCACGATGTATTGTGATGCTTCCCGAGTTGAACTTGGAGCAGTATTGATGCAGGATAGTAGGGTGATTGCATATGCATCTCGACAGTTGAAAGTCCATGAGAAGAATTATCATGTTCATGACTTAGAGTTGGCAGTCATTGTTCATGCATTGATGATTTGGAGGCACTATCTTTATGGCGTGCAGTGTGAGGTTTTCACTGACCATCGCAGTCTCTAGTACATACTCAAGCAAAAGGATCTAAATTTAAGGCAGCAGAAATGGTTAGAGTTACTAAAAGATTATAATGTCACTATATTATATCATCCAGGGAAGGCCAACGTGGTGACCGATGCATTGAGTAGAAAGACAGTAAGTATGGGCAGCCTTGCATTTATTCCAGCCGGTGAGAGACCATTAGCTTCAGACATTCAGACTTTGGCTAATCAGTTCGTGAGGTTAGATATTTCGCCCAGCAGTGTTCTAGCTTGTACAGTCGCTCGGTCATCCTTAATCGAGCGTATCAGAGAGCGGCAGGATAATGACCCGCATTTGATGGTTCTTAGGGACATAGTTCGGTGTGGTGGTGCCAAGTAGGTTATAGTTGGAGATGACGGTGTTTTGAGGATGCAGGGTCGTATATGTGTGCCTAATATTGATAGCCTTCGTGAGTTGATCCTTGAGGAGGCTCACAATTCTAAGTATTCTATTCACCCAGGTGCAGCCAAAATGTACCAAGACTTGAGACAGCATTATTGGTGGAGAAGGATGAAAAAGGACATTGTTACGTATATGGCTCATTTCTTAAATTGTCAGCAGGTAAAATATGAGCATCAGAGACGCAGTGGTTTGCTTTAGCAGATAGAGATTCCTGAGTGGAAGTGGGAGCGTATCACTATGGACTTCGTTGTTGGACTCCCATAGACTTAGAGGAAATTTGACGCGGTTTGGGTTATTGTGGATAGGCTGACTAAATCAGCACAATTCATTCATGTGGCAAGTACTTATACTTCGGAGAGGTTGGTAGAGATATATACTTGAGAGATTGTTCGCTTTCACGGTGTGCCCGTGTCTATCATTTCTGATCGATGTACACAGTTTACTTCGCACTTTTGGAGGGCAGTTCAACATGAGTTGGGTACCCAAGTTGAGTTGAGCATATCATTTCATCCTCAGACTGACGGGCAGTCCGAGCATACTATTCAAATTTTGGAGGATATGCTCCACGCTTGTGTTATTGACTTTGGAGGTTCTTGGGATCAGTTCTTGCCATTAGCAGAGATTGCTTATAATAATAGTTATCAGTAGAGCATTCAGATGGCTCTTTATGAGATATTATATGATAGACGGTGCAAATCGCCAGTTGGGCGGTTTGAGCTGGGAGAGGCTCGGTTATTGGGTACAGACTTAGTTTAGGAGGTCTTAGATAAGGTCAAGATTATTCAGTAAAGACTTCGTGCAGCTCAGTCTAGGCAAAAGAGTTATGCTGATCGTAAGGTTCATGATGTGGCATTCATGGTTGGAGAGAGAGTATTGCTTCGGGTATCGCCCATGAATGGTGTTATGAGATTTGGGAAGAAAGGCAAGTTGATCCCCAGGTATATTGGGTCGTTCGAGATTCTTGATAGAGTGGGGGAGGTAGCTTATAGGCTTACATTGCCTCTAGGGTTATCCTCAATTCATCCGGTATTCCACGGGTCTATGCTCCAGAAATATCATGGTGACCCATCCCACGTGTTAGATTACAGCTCTGTCCAATTGGACAAAGACTTGACTTATGAGGAGGAGCCGGTAGCCATTTTAGACCGGCAATTTTGTCAGTTGAGGTCTAAGAGTTTTCCTTTAGTTCGAGTGCAGTGGAAAGGTCATCCCGTTCACGCAACTACTTAGGAGTCCGAGTCAGACATGCATAGTAGATATCCACACCGTTTGCCAATTCAGGTAATTTTCTATGTCCGTTCGAGAACGAACGTTTGTTTTAGAGGTGGAGATTGTGATGACCCAAGGGGTCATTTTATGAATTAAGACTCTGTTTTAGGTTTATTAGCCATAAAAAGACTAATTTTAAATACATCGATTTGCATGCGCAGTCCGGGCGTGAAACCGGAAAGCTTTTATGTGAAAATGTAAGAAATAATGATTTTTACAATTTAAGTTTGGTTTTAGTTGACTTTGGTCAACATTTTGAGTAAACAGACCCAGATCGGTGTTCCGACATTCCCGAAAGGTCCATAGTAAAATATGGGACTTGCGCGTATGCCCGAAATTTAATTCCGAGGTCCCAAGCCTTAGAAATCAATTTTTGAAAGAAATTATTTTGCTGAATTATTAATGAAATAAAGAAAAGAATTAATGTTTGAAACCATTGGTATCGGGCCCGTATTTTCGTTCTAGAGCTCGATACAGGTTTGTTATGATATTTAAGTACTATCTGTGGAATTTGGTAAGAATCAGAGTTTATTTGACATGATTCGGACGCCCGGTTGAGAAATAGTGAAATTTAAGTGTTCTTGAGAAAAATAATGAGTTTTGAGGTTAAATTCATAGTTTTAGATATTATTTTCATGATTTGATCGCATGAGCAAGTCCGTATGATATTTTTAGACTTGTGTGCATATTTGGTTTGGAGCCCCGAGGGCTCGGGCGAGTTTCGGGTAAGCTTCAAGATGTTTTTAACTTGTAAAAAAAATCTGCTATCATAACAGTTTTTGGTGCACTAGTGCTCCACCTTTTTCTTCAAAAAAAAAAGAAAAAAAAAAGAAAAATCACTGAATCCAACTCGGGCAGCAGCCATTTTTTCATATTTTCGAACTAAAAAGACCTAGATGCGATTTTCTTTACACAGTTTCATTCCCAAAGTGCTGGTAAACGATTCTAAACTCTTCTTTTTCGATTACCCAATATTTTTTATCACTTTTCAATCAAAAATCAAGAATTTTCATGGCAAAAATTGGGGGTTTGGGTAGAATTAGAGAATTTTGTAAAAATTAAATTTTGATCTCGAATTGGGGTCAAATTTTAAAACTAATTACATACTTGGGCTCGGGGGTGAATGGGTAGACGGAATTTGGTCCGAACCCCGAGTTTGGACCAAGCGGGCCCGAGGACGGTTTTTAACTTTTTTTTAGAAAGCGTAGGAAAACCATAATTTTTCAAAAAAGTTAGTTCCTTTAGCATTAATTAATGATATTAAGTTAATTATGATTAGATTCGAGTGTATTGGAGGTGAATTCAAAAGGAAAAGCTATAATTGAGCAGTGAGTGGCCTGCGAATTTGAGGTAAGTGCTTGGTTTAACCTTGACTTGAGGGAATAGGAATCCCCAACCTAATTGCTATGTAAATTTGCATGTGCGTGGTGTATAGGTGAGGTGACGAGTATCTATGAACCACCAAACTATCTATTAAACATGATCCCTTCCTTGTTTCCAATTTAATTGATCCATGGCTTAACTGTTTTATGATTATTGATGTCTATATGCTTACTTGGTTTCGTTAAATTGCTGTTAAGTATTGTTTCAAGTATTTTGGAAGTGTTGGTTGTTCCTTTGGCTTCATTGTGATACATAAAAGGGTGAGCTAGTTGACAGTGTTTTAATATATATTACGGTTGGTTTATTTATGAAATGATAATGGATGAAGTTATGAGTGGCACAGTTTACTGTTTACAATTGTTAAGCCAAAAATATTGTAAAAGGCATTGATTTGAAATTTGTAAAATCTTTATAAATAAAAGTGATATGATTGTCTGGTAGGAGCGGGTTGCACGCCGCAACAAGGAGCGATAAGGGAGAATATTTATGATTTATTAATTTTTAAATACAAGGAACGAAAATCTCTCTATTTTACTCTACTGTTTATCTCATATTTGACACCTACGGTTACTTTGAAAGCGAAACTGGAAATGTGAAAGCTTATGTGAGAATTTGGTTATAGCTGAGACCTGGCAAGAGGTGGCTGAGTTATTTCATTTATTACTATAGTTTATTATTTTTGTTTAGTTTAGAATTTCTTTTTTGCTTTATGTTGTTACAGGTTATATTATAATTGCCCCACCATAGCCTCGTCACTACTTCGTCGAGTTTAGGCTCGGCACTTACCCAGTACATGGGGTCAGTTGTACTGAAACTACACCCTGCACTCTTTTGTGCAGATCCAGGTACCGTCCAGCGTTAGAGACTTTAGTAGCTTTCATTCATCACTCGGAGGCACGAGGTAGATCTACTGGCATCCGCAGAATTCCTGGAGTCTTCTCTTAGTTTTATAGAGACTGTTTATTTTACTCAAAACAGATACATTATTTCTTTCAGCCCATTATATGTAGTATTCTTAGAAGTTTGTGAATTGTGACACCAGACCCTAGGATAGTCTTAGAGTTATATATTTAGTTCATGGCTTGGTTTATTTATTCGTTTATTATTTTATTCATGAAGTTATTTATGGAAACTATCAGATTTAGTTATTTTTAAATTGTCTTATTGTGTTTTAATAATTATTCAAAGGGAAATGGCTAATCAATTTCTAACATTGGCTTGCCTAACAAGTGTGGTGTTAGGCACCATCACGGCCCTAAGGTTGGGAATTTGGGTCGTGAAAGGGAATAATGGGCATTTCAAAGAAAATTGTCAAGCCAGGGTTCAGTCTCTTCAGAAAAACAAAGTTTTTGCTGAAAGAGTAACTGCTGAAAAGGGACCAGGTGCCACTCATAAAAAACGCATGTTACCTGCATGGACTAAAAGAGCACTTATTCATCCTCTTGCTTATTACAAGGGACCCAAACTTGCTTGGGTTCCTAAATCTAACCCTTGATTTTCTTGTGCAGGGAACAGTGAAAAGAAGCAGTCAACAATGGTTCATGAACAGTGGATGCTCAAAGCACATGACTGGGAACACCATGGACTTTCTTTCACTAAAAGCCCTGCAAAGAGGGAGTGTATCCTTTGGCAATGGGAAAAAGGGATACATTCTTGGAGTTGGAAAGATTAGGAAATCACTCACTCACTCAATTGAGAATATGTACTACGTCAATGGCCTCAAGTACAGTCTCTTGAGTGTTTCTCAAATATGTGACAAAGGAAACAAGGTGGAGTTCTTGTCTAAGATATGCACAGTTACTAATCTAGTAACAGGTGAAGTGGTACTGGTGGCCAAAAGATACAAGAACATCTATGTTGCTGACTTTGAATCCCTACAAAGTGGTGATCTGAGTTTCTTGAAAGCAGTTGACAATGATGCTGAGTTGTGGCACAAAAGACTGGGGCATGCAAGCTTTTCTCTACTAAATAAGCTAGTTCAAAAGGACCTGATGCGTGGTTTGCCCAAGTAAAAGTTCATGGAGCACAAAGTCTGTGATGTCTGCACTAGAGGGAAGTATGTGAAATCCTCATTTAAGCCAAAGAAGGATGTCAGCACCTCAAAACCACTTGATCTCCTTCATATGGATCTCTGTGGTCCTATGAGAGTGCAAAGCAGGGTAGGAAAAAGATACATTCCTTAGAACAAAAGAGAGACTTTTGAAGTTTTTGTAGCCTTTGTGAAGAATATTCAAGTGAAAATGGAATCAAAAGTAGCATACATTAGATCACATCATGGAACAGAATTTGACAATGCCAAGTTTGATGATTTCTGCAACGAGAATGGCATTACCCATAATTTCTCAGCCCCCAAAACTCCACAACAAAATGGAGTTGTAGAAAGGAAGAACAGAACCCTTGAAGAAATGGCAAGGACAATGTTGATCGATAGTGGGATTGCTAAGAACTTCTGGGCTGAAGTTGTCAATACTATCTTCTACTTGGTGAACAGATGCATGATCAGGTCTCTCGTGAATAAAACTCCCTATGAGTTGCTAAATAGAAGGAAGCCCAAGATGACTCACTTAAGAACATATGGGTGCAAATGTTATGTTCTCAATAATAGAAAGAATCAGCTTGGAAAATTCGATGCCAAGAGTGATGAAGGAATCTTCTTGGGATATTCTTCTCAAAGTAAATCTTACAAGGTCTACAATAAGAGGACTCGGTACGTAGAGGAGAGTGTTCATGTAATCTTTGACGAGTCCTATCTTTCCTGTGAGGAAAGAAACAAGGGTGATCAAGATGGAGAGCCTCTGCCAGTCCCAGGAGAAGTCACTGATATGGCAAATGGAAAGGCAGACATGATGAGTCAAGTAAAGGAGCCAAGTGAAGACAATGCAGTCTCTTCCTCATCAGCCGAAAAAGAACCAAGTACCACAATTACAACCACTGAAGCTGAAGAAAGAGTGGTTGATGCAGTTCAAGGTACCCCACAGGCAGCCAAAATAAGAATGCAAGTGAACCGGTTAGATTTATCTAGTTCCTCTACAATGAAGCTCAAGTGCCCAACTGGAAACAAAAAAGCTCCTATCCTCTTGATAACATAATTAACCCTCTGGATTCAGGAGTGCAAACTAGATCAAAAGCCAGAAACTCACTTGCCTTCTCAGCCTTTCTTTCCCAAATAGAGCCCAAAAACATTAAGGAAACCTTAAAAGATGCAGACTGAATCACAGCCATGCAAGATGAGCTGCATCAGTTCAAAAGGAACAACGTATGGCACCTGGTACCTAGACCCTCAGATCAAACCATCATAGGAACTAGGTGGGTGTTCAGGAATAAGCTTGATGAACATGAAAACACTACAAGGAACAAGGCAAGTCTAGTGGTCGAAGGCTACAATCAGGAGGAAGGAATTGACTATAATGAGACTTTTGCTCCGGTTGCTCGTATGGAAGCTATCACAATCCTCATTGCCTTTGTATCACATATAGAATTCACTCTGTTCCAAATGGATGACAAAAGTGCATTTCCGAATGGCTTCCTCAAGGAAAAGGTTTATGTAAAGTAACCTCCAGGTTTTGAATGTCATGAACACCATGAATATATGTTCAAATTGGATAAGGCACTGTATGGGTTGAAGTAGGCTCCTCGAGCTTGGTATGAAAGATTGTCAAAGTTTCTCTTAGAAAACGATTTTATAAGAGGAAAAATTGACAACACTTTGTTCTTGAAGAAATGATGGAGGAACCTGCTCATCGTTCAGGTATATGTTGACGATATCATTTTTGGGGAAACAGCTGATTCACTATATGAAGAATTTACAAAGCTCATGGGAAGTGAGTTTGAGATGAGCATGATGGGTGAGTTGAATTTCTTCTTGGGTCTTCAAGTGAAGCAGTACAAGAAGGGTACATTCATCAGTCAGCAGAAATACATCAAAGAGCTTCTGAAGAGGTTTGATATGGAAGCATCAAAAGTAATTGACACTCATATTTCCACTGCTACTCATATGGACATGGATGAATCTATCTCTTCGGTAAATAAAACCATGTATAGAGGCATTATTGGGTCTCTTCTCTACCTCACTGCTAGTAGACCTGATATTTTTTTTTTCTTTAAACCCCTCCCAAATTAGGAGGATCTATAGTGTTTCCACACTTTCCCTCCATGGTGACTCAAACCCAAGACCTAACGGTCATAGGTGGAGGTGCTTTTACCAACTGAGCAAGCCTCACTTGTCACCTGATATTGTCTTTAGTGTTGGGCTATGTGCAATGTTTCAGTCAAATCCTAAGGAATCTCATCTGAAGGCTGCCAAGAGAATTTTTAGATATCTTTAGGGAACACAGGACCTAGTTCTATACTACCTTTCAGGTGATAATTTTAATCTTATTGGGTATGCTGATGCTGACTATGCAGGTTATCTTGTGGACAGAAAAAACATTTCTGGAATGGCTCACTTTCTAGGATCATGCCTCATCTCATGGGCCACAAGGAAGCAGAATTCAGTTGCTATTTCAACAGTTGAAGCAGAATATGTTGTTGCAGCTTCCTGTTGTGCTTAGCTCCTATGGATCAAACAGCAATTAGAAGATTTTGATGTGTACACTGACTGTGTGCCTCTTCTATGTGATAACACCAGTGCACTCAACATGGCCAAGAACCCGGTTCAACATAAAAGAACCAATCACATTAACGTGAGACATCTTTCTCAGAGACAATGTGGAAAAGGGGCTTATCTGCATGAAGTTCTGTAGTACAAAGGACCAAATTGCAGATATCTTCACTAAAGCACTGAGCAAAGAATATTTTGAGAGAAATAGGCTGGAGCTGGGGCTAATAAAGCCTAATTGAGAACCTGATTCCTCCTATATGGCTATGAAAGTCACATCTAGGTAAAAGTAGCTAAAATATTTTCTAGCCAAGTCTAAATCACTTCAATACTGTTGCAGGTAGATACGCATGATGATTATAGAAGCTGCAGAATCACTGCATGAAAGGTAAAAGAGGATAAAAAATTTTGAAAGACATGTCAAGAACCTGGTTCTTGTACCACAGGTTAGTAATCTTGTGCTTTTCTCATACATATCTTAAAAGGAAGCAAAAAAATTAAGTGTCACATCATCAACCTTTTCAGACCCTATATGTCATGTCTTTTCGTTCAAATCCCTTTACTTCCCTCTGAAACGTTGCATCTTCCCTAAAATCTCGTTTCAGAACTAATTTCTCTCTCTCCCTCATAATTGCTCTCTTCTTCCTTAAAACCCTCTCATCTCCATACCTTTAATGATCACTCTCTTTCTCAGCCTTCCAGAACCTTCATACTAATCGTCCACTATGGCTGAAACTCAAACAAACCCTCCCATATCTCCTAAGAAAACCCTTGACTCCTCCGCTCCTACTGTTGAAATTGAGACACCCAAACCTGCTTCTCCTTCACCTCATGTCTCTCTCACCACTCCCTCAGACCTTTCTCTCCCTCTAAGTGTTGAGAACTCTAAAACCCCTAAACTCGATAGTATCTAGTCTCTGTCGCCTGAGATTCTCATATAACAAAGCAACGATGGAGAATAGAGTGAGACTCCACAGGTAGAAAAGATCTCAAAGGTTAGTGTTGATCTATCTAGAGTTATCCCTGTCTCGGAGTTTGTTGCACCCATGGAATTTCAAGAGAAAGAGGTCGTAGAAAATATATTGGTCATATCTGTTGAAGGAATAATGTATGTGGTCATCTCGACTATACATGTGTCTCAGGGGGAAGAGACTCAATCGTTAGTAAGAGAAGGAACAATGGTTCTCCTTGAACAACCTGCACTAGAAGAAACTATTGGGACCCTTTTTGAAGGACATGACCCCTCTCCTGAGGAAACAAGTCAAGGATCCACTTCCCAGGTCAGTTTCGACCCTGCTCCTTCTCCTCACTTTGATGTTGAGCCTCTAGAAATTTTGGTTCCTGCTATGAGATCTAGCGATGAAGAAGATCAGGATAATATTGCTCTAGATGCGTTTATTGCCAGAAAGAGGACAGTAGCCACTCTTGAGCCCTCCCCTAAGCGGCCTACTACTAGGTTGCAGGCAACTGAGGCTCTTGAGTCTGCCATGCAGAAGAGTAAAAGGAGTAGCAAGAAGAAGAAAAAGAGGCTAGTGGAAAATGGAGAGGTTGTGTGTGACAAGAACATCCCTGTTGTGGAAGTAGAAGAGGAAGGTGCAGAGGAACCAAGTTCCTTAGTCAAGAGATCTTAGAAAAAGAAGCGATCCACTGAAAATGCTTCAGAGGAAGGTGTTGCAACGCCAAGTTCAAAGTTAGTGAAAAGTAATAATAAGTTGAAACAAGTGGTGACTGAAGGTTCATTATCTGATGAGGACATCCCAGTGAAATCAAGTGGAAAGGGTAAGTCGAGTGTGAAGTCTGGTAAAAAAAAGTTGGAAACTGTGAGGGAACCTGATTCTATGAAGAAAGTGAAATGTGAAAGTATGTCCTGGAAAGAAAGATTGAGGTACCAGAAGGTTCTGTGGGGTCACACATTTGACCCAAAAATATCTAAGATGCCTGGCATGAGACAAATCATTGAAATGGTTGAATTTCAATAGTGGGGCCATCTGTTCAAAGTGGATATGACCAAGTTCTATGAAGATGATGTCCAAAGTTTTTATGCTGACCTCTTCACTGTTGAATTTGACCAAATCTGTGCACTGGTCAATGGAGTTGATATTGTTCCGGATGTTGCTCAGCTTGGAGACATTCGTAAGGTCCCTGCTGATGGTATATCTTCTGTTAAAGATGTTCGTGGTTCAAAATTTAGGCATACTATTGTAAAGGAACGCGCAGTCCAGCAGGGGGAACAGGTGAATAAGAAAGCTATGCTTCCTATTTATCAGCTTCTGTTTGAGCTGGTAAACAAGGTCCTTCTACCCCGTGCTGAGAGAAGATCCATCACTTCCAAGTTTGATCTGTATTTGATGGAAGCACTGGATGGATTCCTAGCTATTAATCTGCCATCCATAATGATTGAACACATGCAAAAGGTGGCAGCTTTCAAAGATAGGAACCATAGTCTTCCTTATGGATTTCTTCTCACGCAGATCTTCAAGTTCTTTGATGTGCCTTTGGAACAGCCCAAGATGGGGACCAAGAAGCAAACCATCTCTCAAACTACTTTGGAAGAATGTAAATGTGTTGAAAAAGATGGAGGGGTAGGAAGCACTTCAACAATCTCAAAGCTTATCAATGCCCAGAATAGTGCTACTGAGGAGATTAGGAAGTTGAAGGCAAGGAATGTCATTTTGGAGAATCAGCACGCTCAAGGGGCACCAGGGTCAAATGCAAAGGTTGCTCGTCTGACCAAAGAAAATGTTGATCTTAGGCAACTGGTTGAGAACCTTAAGGAGAAACTGCTCGCAGAGCAAATGTCGGCCAATGCTCAAATTGATCTCGTTCTCAACACTCTTGCTACAGTTTCTAAGCCCTCTTCCTCTAGTGTCCCCTAGGCAAATCTTTCAGTGACTAGTTTCTGTTTAAACTCTTTTGATGTGATGACTTGTGGTAGTTGTTTTTGTTTTATTTTTTGGTATGGAATAATGTCAAAGGTTATGTTTTATAAGTATTAATGAAAACAATCCTCTTTTTCTATGAATGCTTATGTTTCTCTGCTTCTCTTTTCTATCATGTGGTGTGCACATATGTGGCCTAAGTTAGCTAAGCAAGGCTTCTTTATGTTGCTTGCTTGCTTGTGCATTTTTTAATGATGCCAAAAGAGGGAATAATAATTGAAACAGGGATCTGATTAAGGGGGAAGCATATAGTCAGGAGGAACTTGTGAAGTTCCTGTTACTTTATCTGGTTTATTTTTCTCTGAATATGGGTTATCAATTTCTAAGTTTGTCTTCATCAAAAAGGGGAAAATTGATGGGTTTACAATAACTTAGCCTTATATTTTGATGATTTAACAAATTTACTGTCAAAGAACCAGATAAGGAACCTGTCACACTTGGTACACAACTCAATCAACAGACTCGAGCTAATGTGAGTTGTTATGACTTCAGAAGATAAAGAATCTGATCCCCTTGTATTTCACTGACAGCAGTACGTAGTCAACTGTCTACAGCTGAAAAGTGACTGCTTACACTGTACACGCAAATAGCGTAGCATAGTACTGCAGAGAGTCCCCTTTGACCAACCAAGTGATTACATCATTCAAGTGGTGTCATCCAAGTTGTATTAACAAAGAGTATTACAACAAATCATGACTTGACCACTTGAGAATTTATTCAAGCACTCCAACCACTCATCTGTCAAGTATTCAATTCTCAAGTGCATCAAGAACAAAGAACAACACTACTACGGACCAGTTCCTACAGCAAGAATCTTGTATGTCCTTAGTTGAGTTGTAACTTTGTAATTGTTCTTCATTGTAATTCCTACTTTGCTTATCTAGAAGCATTACTTAGGAACCCCTTGTAAACCATAAACCTTCAGTGTTTGTGTCATGACTAACGTTAGTCATGAGTTGAAGTCTTTGTAATACGTGTATTGCAAAGTGTCTTGTAATAGGTGTATTACAAGTTAGTGAGGGATTAAGAGTTTAATTCAAAGATTGTATAGGTTGTAATCTAAAGTTGCTCATAGTGAAGTTAAAATCCTACCAGTGTAGGTCGTAATTTTTTATCCCTTGAGTAGGTATTTTTCCATGTAAAAACTCCATGTTCCATTTACTTACTGTTACATTAGCATTCTCTGTGGAAACCTATATAAGACCTGGTCTCCATATAGTTTGGTGGAGTCATATACTCTATCAGTTTAATTGACTTCATTTACTGAAATTCAATGAAAATTGGCTTAAAGATTCTCTAATATTGGTTTGCCTAGCAAGTGAAATGTTAGGCATCTTCATGGTCCCGAAGGTGGAAATTCTGGATCGTGACAATTCATTACGTTTTATGACAAAAGATCTAGATTTTGTGTGTGTGGTAGGGAAGAGAAAGATCCAGAATTTAAACTTTATGGGTTTAACATTTAAGGTTCTTGAAATTGAACCTATTGTATTCTTAAAATTATGGGGTTAGTTCAAGTATTTATTGTAATTATAGTAGATTTTTTTACAAAAGGATTTATACTTCGCGCCGAAAATATTGGATTCAGTTGAACCCGGTAATATTACGTCGGATCCGCCCTCGAAGGTAAAGGTATAGCAGAAATTAGGTGTATCACACCTATTGTTAACAATGTGCATCTACCCCTACGTTGTCACAACCCGAAATTCCCACCGTCGGGACCGTGATGGCGCCTAACATTTCACTTGCTAGGCAAGCCAACGTTAGAGAATCATTAAGCCAATTCATCAGTAAATAAGCTATAACGAGTTAAAGTAAATGCGGAAATTTATAACAGCCTCAAGATATTACTACCCGGATATGGAGTCATAATTCACGAAGATTCTAGGATTTACTACAAGTAAAAGTCTGAAAGAAATACAACTATTTGAACGAAAGAAACAGTAAAGAAAAAGAGATAGACGGAGAGTTCAAAGTCTGTGAACACCGACAGATTTACTTTGAGTCTCTGGTGGTCCAGTCCGAGTTGTTATGCCACTCGATCAACTGGGGCCAATACCAAAATCTGCACAGGAAGTACAAAGTGCAGTATCAGTACAACCAACCCCATGTACTGGTAAGTGTCGAGTCTAACCTCGGCAAAGTAGTGACGAGGCTAAGACAGGACACCCACAAATAAACCTGTGCAATTTAACAGTATATGTACTAATAACAACAATGAAGGAACAAGACAAGTAATATCGGGAGGGAGACATGCTGAGGGGATCATAAGATAAAGAATCACAGCAATAATAAGAACTTGATCAACCATTATACCTCGAACAATTAAACAAGTAAGCCTAGTAAAAGAAAATGCACGGCATCACCCTTCGTGCTTTTACTCTCAACCTCACCATATGAATCATAGAAACGGCACGGCATCACCCTTCGTGTATTAACATTCACAAAGCATGGCACGACATCATCCTTCGTGAATTAGCACTCTCCCTCACCAAAACAATAATCAATAACAACAGGGAGATAGAAATAACAAGAACAAGTCTTACTTGAACATTTGGTTCCGCAATACCAACCTCAACTTTGAGTCAATACTCAACCAACACCAAAGTCCGTAAACATGATAAGAGTGATCAACATAATGATTTAATTAGTCTAAGCATGGATAATATGAAGAAGAAAGCAACAACTACAAAAATAAGACCCACTCGCATGCTATGACCCGACAACAACGCATAGGTACTCGTCACCTCACCTATACGGTGTACCCAACATTCAAACACGTAGCAAATAGGCAAACGGGACCTAATCTCTCAAGCGAAGGTTAACCACGACACTTACATCGCTCCAAAGGCTAAACTCAAAGCTCAACCACGGCTTTTCCTCTCAAACGAGCCTCCGAACCAGTAGAATCTGGCATATTACCAACCAGACGATTCAAATTAAGCCTTAGGAACTACCCCCGATTGCAAAGAATTTAATTTAGGCCATTATTAAAAAAGTCAACAAAACGTAACACCCAGGTCCGCTTGGTCCAAACCCGAAATTCGGACAATAAATCGATTACCCATTCACCCCTGAGCCCGGTTATGTAATTTATTTTGGAATCCGACCTCAATTTGAGGTCTAAATTCCCAATTTATCAAATCCCTAGTTTCTACCCAAAAACCACCAATTCAACAATGAAAACCTTAGATTTTAGGTTGAAATCTTGTAAGATGAAGTGAAAGATTGAAAGAAACTAGTTTAAAATCACTTACCAATGATTTGGAGAAGAAAAGTCCTTTGGAAAATCGCCTCTAAGGTTTTAGGTTTTGAAAATTTGAAGTATGGGAGAAAAATTCCGTCTAAATCATATTTACCCATGCAGATGCCGTAAATGTGACATGGGCTTCGCAAATGCGAAGTCCACAAATACGAGAAAAGATTCGGAAATGCGAAACTCCCACATTTCTGCTGCCTTCGCAAATGCAAACTCTGAACCTTCCGTAAATGCGACCCAGTGATCGCATTTGCGATCATTGCCTACCCAGCACCCACTTCGCAAATGCGAAGATTGGTTCGCAAATGTGAACCATGGCCTTCCCAGCCACTCTTCGCAAATGCAATGAGTGGATTGCAAATGCGTTGATTGACCTCGCAAATGCGAGATCTGAGCCTGCAACAAAAATTTGAACACCAGCAATATTTTCCAAGTCAAATTTCACTCCGTAGCCTATCCGAAACTCACCCGAGCCCTCGGAACTCCAAACCAAAAGTGCGCACTAGTCTAAGAATATCATATGAACTTGCTCGCGTGATCAAATCGCCAAAATAACACCTAGGACTACGAATTTAGCACCAAATCAATGAAACTTTCAAAAAAACTTTGGAACTTCTATTTTCACAACCGGACGTCCGAATCACGTCAAGCCAACTCCGTTTCTCACCAAATTTCACAGACAAGTCATAAATATGGTATTGGACCTATACCGGGTTCTAAAACCAAAATACGGACCCGTTATCTAAAAAGTCAAACTTTGGTCAATATTTCAAATCCATTAATCCTTCAACTCAAATTTCGACAAAGTTCGATATCTCGGGCTAGGGACTTCCGATTTCGATTCCGGGCATACACCCAAGTATCAAATCACGATACGGATCCACCGGGACCGTCAAAATACGAATTCTGATCCGTTTACCAAAAATATTGACCGAAGTCAACTCAAATGAAGTTTTAGGCAAAAATTCTTATTTTTGTCAATTTTTAACATAAAAGCTTTCTAGAAACACGCGTCGGGCTGCGTATGCAAATCAAGGAAGGCCTAAACATGATTTTTAAGGCTTCGAATCATATAATTAGGTTTCAAAACATGAGATGACCCATCGGATCATCACATACATAAAAATAGTTAATTCTTTTGGACTTGGACTTCTATAAGTCACTTAGAAGCCAATTGCATGTAACATTTTTAAAAATAGGTAACATGCACAAAATAATTTGTGACCTATTACGATATGTAAAACTACACTAGTAGTGTAAAACTGATTGAAGTTGAGCTCTAAAAAGTTGAGCTCTCTTTCGAATTACATGAGTCTCAAAAGTATTCCATTCAAGTAGAGCATCAGTTTTCTTTCTTTACTTTTTTTTTCTACTTTCAAATGGGAGGAAAGTACGGTAAATTATTTATAACTTCGGAAGATGGTCAAAGTAGCTTGCTTCCAAGCCACCAAGTTCGAAGGGATTCAGTGCCCAACTAATGACTCCTCCCAGAATTGCGT
This sequence comes from Nicotiana sylvestris, assembly GCF_000393655.2. Lineage (NCBI taxonomy): Eukaryota > Viridiplantae > Streptophyta > Magnoliopsida > Solanales > Solanaceae > Nicotiana > Nicotiana sylvestris. The sequence continues at coordinate 18,467,509 of NC_091062.1, read as the reverse complement.
TATCGGAGCCGAGCCAGGAATGACCGTTGGTGGACACCCACCATTTTTAGTAAAATTATACTGACAGTATTTGTAATTTTTTTATATTATTAATACATATAAATTAAATCCTTCTATGGCAACTTGTTATCTCATTGCATGCATTATACAGCTAGCTCATATAATCCAAAGAACTTATTGGTGGCTGGCTATCCATAGTTTCACCAGGAAATAATAGCCTCACTTTATGAGACTTATAATTTGACATATTTTGTGGTTTAGTTTCGTAGGTTCATTTATTTGTGTGGTGCCATAGCATTCTCAAAATCTTTCAATTCATAGTCCTAGGCTCCTAGCCATGAATCATTTGGGTAGAAACAAGAAAGAAAACATTTGAATTAATATAAAATACCACTATACAAAATACGAAAACTTCCCTTATATTAAAAGGATTCAAAAGTTTATATTAATATACGGAAAAGTTATTATTTTTGTTTTATTTGTACAGTACGATTTTTCAACCAAGAGAATTTAAGTCGTGGCTCTGCCATTGCCCCCACACACACGACACTGCTTGAAAAATGATACAAAATAAATACTAGTCCATTTTGTCCTATTTGCACAGCACGATTTTCCAATTAAGGAGATTCAATTGAACCTCTTCCTTGGTAGTGACTTTGCCATTGAGCAATGCACACAAACAAGACATTGTTTTAAAAATAATAAAAAGTAAACATAGTATGTGATGGTAGGGTAATCCGGTCCACTAAGCTCTCGTTATGCGTGAGATTCAGAAAAAGACTAGATTTCAAAGGTCTATTGTATGCAGCCTTACTTTGCATTTTTGCAAGAGGTCGTTTCTACGGCTCGACCCCGTGACCTCCTGATCACATGACAACAACTTTAACAGTTTATTTTATATAACTCCACAAACTAAAAGTCATATTAGCTCAATTGTGACATAAACGGACGTTGCATAAAATTCTGTATATGCCACTGACCGTACTAATTGCCCACATGCAACATAAGGCTCAAATGCATGTGTCACTGTTTGTTGGCTGAATTTGTATCACTTCTGGGGACGTGTTTTGCGTGGTCCAAATGAAAATGGGATTTGCACTGCTGACTTATTAGAATCCTGAGTTCACCTTGGGCGGTCCAAAAAGCTAAAAAAAGAAGGCAAAGATAAAAACGTTCTACAGTCTACTTTCCTTTTCTTCGTTCAGTTACAAGATGGGCTCGTCTCCTGATATTTCCAAAATTTTAGGTAAGTACTACTTCTTTTATCCATTTTATCTGACACATTTTCGTATTAAAAAGAATATTATCTTTCTATAATGACAATACAACATCACTATTCACGATAATAACCATTCACGATAAAAATCAAGTTTTTTATGGAACCAATTTTCATACTATGTTTTAATATATGTTCTCTATAACTACACTTCGATATAACAACCAAAAAAACCGTAACAAATAAAACTGTTATAGAGAGGTTTGACTGTAACAACCATTCACTATAAAAGTCAAGTTATTTTCAAAATCGATTATTATATTATGTTATAATATATGTCCTCTAACAACACTTCACTATAGCAGCCAAAAAATATCGGAACAAACGAGACTGTTATAGAGAGGTTTGATTGTATTTATAAAATATAAAATATTTAGCTTTAAACTTCACATTTTACACTTAAGAATAGGATTTTTAGTCACACAAATCTCTACGACTTGTTTTACCACAAATTTCAAAGATCTACTTCGTATCTAATCAAACACCATCACTTAAAATGGAATACCGAAAGTAGTACATTTGTAAAAGTTCTTGGCCTTCTTTGGTCCTGCTGATTTTAGGTTCAAATGGTCCAGGTCACCAGAAATTATATGACTCAATACACACAATTCAATGATACGTGTAAATAGAGGTTCTAGGTTCAATGTCCGCCACCAAACATTAATAAAATTTGGTTGACACAACAATAATATGTCTATTTTATCATATCAACAGTTTGTTGGGACAAAAGTCAATTCACTAGTCGATAAAGTCAGTTCACTAGTCAATTGAACTTATTTGCATAGAAATTAAAATATACACATACTAAGATCACATATATTGTGACCCCATTGACTCTCTAGATCCTATATTATTTGCATGCTAGACTTGAACTACTCGAGAAGTATAGTGTAATTATTAGTCAAGGAGCTATACAATCTAAATCTAAACCATTGTTTGGGGCGTTGGCCCGAACATTATCGATAGGCTAGCTACTAGGGAGATTTTGGTATTAATTGAAAAGCGGCCGCAACAATCTCACTCACTATCTATGGCGGTTTGATCCCGATATAAATATTTAAATAATTGTCTTTTTAGAACACATATATTTATACTAAGTTCATAATCAAAACTATTATCACAAAGTAACCGGGATTGAACTGACAATCACGCTCATCGACTTAAATTGCTAGATTTGCACGTCGCCTTGCTAGATAATGAAATTTCAGGACAAATAGTGCTCAAATAAAGTAGCAACGGATGGACATCATTGACGAATAGAGAAATCAAAGAATCTTCTCTTTGCCAAATAATGATTATTCTGGTATAAATTTAACTAATTCATCTCACGCCATGAAAATTAAAGTCCATGCCTTTTGGTGGTGTTTTTCGTCTATTATATATCCTCATTCCTCAATATGATCTAAGCTCTGATGGTAAAGTGAGTTGATCTCATAGAGGATCTATTGAACACCAATCTATATTATTTCTATCTTTGCAGACTTGCTTTTCTCAAATCTCATTACAATTACTTGTGAGTATCACTTTAGTGTTTATCCGAAGATTCTATCATTCACATGTTTAATGATTGTATGCAAGTTTAACTAAGTTTATTTTATTTTAATACTTTATCTTCCATGACATGTGACTCCATGAATGGTATATAATCATAAGTAATATCTTTAGTAACATACATTTTTCCTTAGGAAAAATTTATATTTGAAATACCTAATTAATAATTTTGTAAAAAAATTATTATATTAATCAAGAAAATACTGTAGTTTACATGATTAATACTAAAGAGACCATTTGTTTTAATCTATTTCTGCTATAACGTCATGGAATATACATTTTCCGCGTGTATAATAAGGTCGATGTATTAAAAATTTAAGACATAAATTTTTTGTATGGGTATCAAAAGTAGAAGAAAATAATTGAAGATATATATAAATGTGTGACTCTTTGTTTGAAATCTTCATTCATATAAAAGAACATATTGATCTCAACAGTTGAAATGAATCAACTCATGACCAAAAAGTAACCCAATAGAAGATCGAGTCAACAAACAATATACACACAAATGGGTATCAAAAGTAGAAGAAAATAATTGAAGATATGTATAAATGTGTGACTCTTTATTTGAAAACTTCATTCATATAAAAGAATAGATCGATCTCAACAGCTGAAATGAATCAACTCATGACCAGAAAGTAGCCCAACAGAAGATCGAGTCAATGAACACACATATAGAGAGAGAGACACACACCCTCTCACTCACATACATGTGTGTGTGTTTGAAAACTAAGAATAACAGGATTTCAATACGCACATATGCACAAAATTACTTGACCTAACAACCTTACTTGACCTAATACTCGACAAGCCAACTTAAGTTACTTTTGTGACTATAGCCAATTGTCTGCCTCAAAAATAAAGGAATAGAGAACTTCGAGATTTTGAAAATTTTCTATGTTTTTCCTTTCTTTAGCTTTAATTTCCTAGACTAAAGGAACCAAAAATACAATGAATATTGTTAAAAATTTGTCGCTCTACCATGCATGTCAAGATTGGCATATGGTTTGATAGCGACATATTCAATATGAACCAAATAATGGCCTTCTATAAAGGCCTTCCCATTGCCAATTGAGTGTAGTTTTTCATTGTTTTACATTTTCTGATAAGTTATCGGAAATAACATAAGACTTTTTTGAATCAAATGAAAGCTATAATATTATTAATGGTCGATTAGGTCGTGTTAATCCTAATCCCTCTTCAGTGCAATAAGAAAAAAATGACTTTTACTAACAATCACTACTAGAATTCTGGGAAAAAGAGACCGCAAAAAGCGACCTAACTTTGGTCGCTTTTTGGCTAAATAGCGACCAAAATGCGACCAAAAGTGTCTGGTAGCTATATTGACGGTCCATTTTATTTAGGGACCAAAGTTGGCTGCTAATTAGCGACCAACTTTGGTCTCTAAGCTAAATGGACCCATTTTTCCGGATATTGACTATAGAGACCAACTTTGGTCGTTTTATTAATTTAATAATATAAATTTGGCGACCAAAGTTGGTCTCTAAATAAAAAATACATTATTTATTTATTTATTATTAATCACTAAAAAGCGACCAACTTTGGTCTCTAAACCAAATATTATATTTTAAAATCTGGAAACTAGAGACCAATTTTGGTCGCTTTTGTATTCAATTATTTATTTATTTTATTAAACTAGCGACCAACTTTGGTCCCTAAATACATGGATTTAATTTATTTTTTAAATATTGCGACCAACTTTGGTCGCTTTTTGTAGAAATCTGGGTAAATAGCGACCAAAGTTGGTCGCTATTCTCCAGAAATTTATTTTTTTTAACATGAAAAGCGAACAAATAGAGACCAACTTTGGTCGCTTTTCTGTGTATTATTTTGGCAGAAACTGCCTGTTTTTGCAGCTACACCACCTGCGAGCCATACCAATTTCCTAAATAGGCATTTTATGCCAACAACAACAACAATAAAAAGCAATTAAAAGCAACAAAGAATAAAGTTCAATAGAACTAACACATTAAGCTAACAAAACTAAGTTAACGCTTATTACAAGCCCATTCGAACTAAAGAGAACTAACACAATAGTAAATTGGTATGTAAATTAGTTCTAACACAATAGAACTAACACAATGTAAATTAGTTCTAACACAATAGAACTAACACAATAGTATATAAAGTACTGAAGGAGTGTTCTTTCATCATCCTCGTCTGCAAGTTGGATTGCCTCGCTCGGTTCATTAGGTGGTTGACTGCGTATGAATTCCCCCACGTCAGATGTGAAGCGAATTGAACCTATATGAAAAATTATATTGAATTAGTATTTTAAAATTTATATAAAAGCAAATCAAAATATTTAATGAAAAGTAAAAAACTTACATGTATGTAGTCGAGGCTCGACCCTCCTTTCTGAATCAGTCTCTTTCTTCTTCTTTACAATACGAGTTTCATTGAATAGCTCATCTTACTTCATTGACATCATAAAGTTGTCTGGTGGCTTTGGTGATTATCCTCGTGGTACTATTACTCGAGATGAACTTTGATACAGAGAATAACTTGGATACGGTACATGACGGAGTGTGTCTTTGATCAATTGTTTATCTCATTAGCTACAATGATACTAAGAAGGCAACGACATGTGTTTCAAAAAAGTGATGGTGTAGGTAGGATTTAACATTTCCTAAGTAGATAAAAGAGGTTATAGAGAAATTTTGGACTTCATTTTCCACGAGGAAAAGAAGTTTGATTGAGAGTGACAAGGCTGATGAAGACGGATGGTTTTCCGTTGGTCGTTGCAGTTCCCATAAAACGTGGATCATAAGACTTTATGATGACAAAGATTATAGGAAGTTTTGTGCTCAACTTTCTTCCAAGTCTGATCTGTACAAGCTTAATGTGATATTGGATGATATTTCTTCAGATTCAGACAATAATTTGACCGATAAAAGTATGGAAATGCTCTTAAAAAGAATTAAAGGTAAAACATTTTTCTTGGTAGAGAAGGAAGCTGAAAATATTTTACCTTTAATTCTTTTTAAGAGCATTTCCATACTTTTGTCGGTCAAATTATTATCTGAATCCGAAGAAATATCACCAATATCACATTAAGCTTGTACGGATCAGACTCGAAAGAAAGTTGAGTACAAAACTTCCTATAATCTCTGTCATCATAGAGTCTTATGATCCCCATTTTATGGGAATTGCGACGACCAACGGAAAATCATCCGTCTTCATCAACCTTGTCACTCTCAATCAAACTTCTTTTCCTCATGGAAAATGAAGTACAGAATTCCTCTATAAGCTCTTCTTTTATCTACTTAGGAAATATTAAATTCCTACTTACACCGTCACTATTTGAAACACATGACATTGCCTTCTCATCATCATTGTCGCTATAATGAGAAGAACAATTAAAGGCACATTCCACCAGGTACTGTATCTTAGTTATTCTTGGTGGAAGTTCCATTGCATGTCTAATAACGTCATCAACCTCTTCGTGGTACTATTTCCAGAGAATAACTTGGATACAGTACCTGACAGGGTGTGTCTTTGATCAATTGTTGATCTCTATAGCTACAATGATAATGAGAAGGCAACGATATGTGTTTCAAAATAGTGATGGTGTAGGTAGGATTTAACATTCCCTAAGTAGATAAAAGAGGTTATAGAGAAATTCTCTACTTCACTTTCCAAGAGGAAAAGAAGTTTGATTGATAGTGACAACGTTGATGAAGACGGAATGTTTTCCGTTGGTCGTGTCAGTTCCTATAAAGCGGGGATCATAAGACTCTATGATGACAAAGATTATAGGAAGCTTTGTTCTAAACTTTCTTCCAAGTCTGATCCAACAAGTTTAATGTGATATTTGTGATATTTCTTCGGATTCAGACAATGATTTGACGGACAAAAGTATGAAAATGCTCTTAAAAAGAATTAAAGGTAAAAAGTTTTTCTTGGTAGAGAAGGATGCTGAAAAACATTTTACCTTTAATTCTTTTTAAGAGCATTTCCATACTTTTGTCGGTCAAATCATTGTCTGAATCCGAAGAAATATCACCAATATCACATTAAGCTTGTACGGATCAGACTTGAAAGAAAATTTAGAACAAAACTTCCTATAATCTCTGTCATCATAGAGTCTTATGATCCCCATTCTATGGGAACTGCCATGACCAACGGAACACATTCCGTCTTCATCAACCTTGTCACTCTCAATTAAACTTCTTTTCCTCATGGAAAATGAAGTACAGAATTCCTCTATAAGCTCTTCTTTTATCTACTTAGGAAATACTAAATTCCTACCTACACAATCACTATTTGAAACACATGCCATTGCCTTCTCATCATCATTGTCGCTAATGAGATTAACAATTAAAGGCACATTCTGCCAGGTACTTTATCTTAGTTATTCTTGGTGGAAGTTCCATTGCATGTCTAATAACGTCATCAACCTCTTCTACAAAATCCTCCCGCAATCTAAAATTCCAAAACATAAACCAAAATTTCAATTCATATCCTAAAGGTTCAACTCATACCTAAAAGGTTCAATTTATATCCTAAAGGTTCAACTCATACATAAAAGCTTCAATTCATATCCACAAAAGTTCAAGTCATATCCTAAAGGTTCAACTCATACATAAAAGCTTCAATTTATATCCTAAAAGTTATATTCATATCCTACGAGTTTAAACTTAAACTAAAAGTTCAATTTATATCCTAAAAGCTTCAACTCATACCTAAAAGGTTCAATTCATATCCTAAAAATTCAACTCATATCCTAAAAGGTTCAATTTATATCCACAAAAGTTCAAGTCATATCCTAACGGTTCAACTCATACATAAAAGCTTCAATTTATATCCTAAAAGTTATATTCATATCCTACGAGTTTAAGTTCAATTTATATCCTAAAGGTTCAACTCATACCTAAAAGGTTCAATTCATATCCTAAAAATTCAACTCGTATCCTAAAAGGTTCAATTTATATCTTACAAGTTCAATTCACAAGAACAAAACCTAAAAACTATAAGTTATATTCGTATCCTACGAGTTTGAACTTAAACTAAAAGTTTAATTTATATCCTAAAAGTGGGAGACTCGTTGTACTCAAACAAGAGTCACGCAACGATTCGCTTAAGGCCTTAAACATTAACATTGTCTTGAACTTTAAGAGAAAATCCAAATATACTATCATGTGTCTATATTAAATATCTACCTATAAACTAATCAAGATTAAACTAAAAGTTCAATTTATACCCTAATATATATCTACCTATGAATCAAATCTTTGACGTTAAATTAGTATCTATTGCTTACTAAAATATTGAAGGAGAAATACTCAATAAAGTCTAGCCTAAATATTCAACCCATACTCTAAACCCTAGATTTCTATAAAATGTTAAATAATGAAAAATACAATTTAAACTCTAGGTTTCTATAAAATACAATGTTAAATAATCAATTGAAACACTAATAAATAATTGAAACACTAATTGAAACCCTAGGTTTGTAATTCTAACCATGAATTTTTAGGAGGTGGAGAAGGAGAGACGCAACAGCGGCAGAGGCGACGGCGACGGCGGCAGCTGAGTGGTGGTCGTTGGTGGCGTGGGTGGGTCCTGGTGGTGGGAGTTGGAAGGGGGGTGGGGTTTGAGTGTGAGAGAGAAAAGAGGGATTTTGGGAATTTTTTAGAAAGAATGGGAGGGGATCCCGGTTTTGAGAGTTATGTAATTAAAATAGCGACCAACGTTGGTTGCTATTTTGGTGGGTAAAACAGTTTTGAATTTTTAGAAATAGCGACCAACTTTGGTCGCTATATTCTGACCGTTTGACCAAAATAGCGACCAAAGTTGGTCGCTATTTCAAAAAAAAAAAATATATATATATATATATATATATATATAAGTATATATATTGTATATATATAAGCTGTATTCGATACGGTATTACCTCATACACTTATATTTAGTGCATAGTATAGCGTAAGTACATATATTATATATATATATATATATATAAGTTGTATTCGATACGGTATTACCTCATACACCTATACTTAGTGCATAGTATAGCGTAAGTACATATTATATATATATATATATATATATAAGCTGTATTCGATACGGTATTACCTAGTACACTTATACTTAGTGCATAATATAGCGTAAGTATATATATTGTATATATATAAGCTGTATTTGATACGGTATTACCTTATACACTTATACTTAGTGCATAGTATAGCGTAAGTACATATATTATATATATATAAGTTGTATTTGATACGGTATTACCTCATACACTTATACTTAGTGCATAGTATAGCGTAAGTACATATTATATATATATATATATATATAAGTTGTATTCGATACGGTATTACCTAATACACTTATAGTTAGTGCATAGTATAGCGTAAGTACATATTATATATATATATATATATATATATATATATATATATATATATATATATATAAGTTGTATTCGATACATTATTACCTCATACACTTATACTTAGTGCATAGTATAGCGTAAGTATATATATTATATATATATAAGCTGTATTCGATACGGTATTACCTAATACACTTATAGTTAGTGCATAGTATAGCGTAAGTATATATATTATATATATAAGCTGTATTCGATACGGTATTACCTCATACACTTATACTTAGTGTATAGTATAGCATAAGTACATATATTATATATATAAGCTATATTCGATACGGTATTACTTCATACACTTATACTTAGTGCATAGTATAGCGTAAGTACATATATTGTATATATAGATACACACGCCCGCTTCGTAGTACTATTCATCCCTTGTATTACAAAATTATTAACGACTTACATTTATATTATTTACATAGTACACACAAAAGTGATTTTTAATTTTGACCATATAGGGACCAACTTTGGTCGCTAACTTTAAATGAATTTAATTTAGCGACCAAAGTTGGTCACTAAATGTACATGAATTTAAATTAGAGACCAAATTTGGTCACTAAAATTTAATCAGATTTATTTATATTTTATATAATATTTAAATTAATAATAAAAATTGTTAAACGTTAGAACTGGGTCCCACATTGGCGACCAACTTTGGTCGCTAAATTTTGAATTATATTTATTTATATTTTATAAAATTTTTTTACATAAATATATATTTATTAAAATATTATAACTGGGTCCCACTTTAGCGACCAAAGTTGGTCGCTATCTTCTTATCCTTCAGTTAGCGACCAACTTTGGTCGCAAGTTTTAAATTATATATATTTATATTTTATAAGTTTTATAAAATAATAATAAAATTATTAAAAAAAATTGTGTGGGTCCCACTTTTGCGACCAACATTGGTCGCTAAACTCAGTGTATCTTTGACCAAGCAAGTCTGACCAGTCCAGTCAACAGTTTGACTAAATTTGCGTCCAAATAGCGACCAACTATGGTCGCTAAATTATTTCAAATATTTTTATTATTATTTTCGGTAGTTTGGCGACCAATTTTGGTCGCTTTTCTTAACAGACCAAATTTGGTCGCCAATATTTGGTCGTTTTTTGGCCGAATTCTAGTAGTGAATACCTTTATAAAGAAATTTGACAATGACATTCCAATTAAAAAAATCAAATGACTTATCCTTGGAAGAGGCAAAAAAAATTATTTTTTAACATAATTACTTTATACTTATCACTAATTTAATCTCATAGTTTTCATATACAATTTTTATGTTAGTAACAATAATATTACTTATTGGAGAAGGATGAAGACATGAAGCAGAAGAAGACAGATAATAGCTACAAATAAAAAGTAAGTTAAAATTACATAAATTTTCATGAAAAATATTACTAGTTTTTTGTACTATACAAATAAGATAATGTAATTTATGCAAATTTGAATTTTAAAATACAACTATATCATATAATTATTACTTTATAGGGAGATTTTGCTGAAAATCACATGTATCTAATTAAATATTGATGGTTTATCATTTTAGGTTCAGATTTGTTGAATTTGGCAAATCCCACATCGGTGGGTTAGCCTTTTGGTAGGGAATTTTTTCCTATAAAAGGAGACCTAATGTTTAGGATTTAAATACACCTTTCATTTGTCTTCTTATCTTCTTTAAGACATTTGTATCTTCTCTCTTTAGTATTATTTCATTTGTATTTTGGAGTGGAATAAAATATTGGTTGTGTCCAAGGAAGTAGGCAAAATTGGCCGAACCTCGTAAATCCTGGTGTTCCTTTTATTATTGCTTTATTATCTTGTTTATTATTTAGTGGCTGCCATATTTTTGGTATAGTAATTGTGACTCATTCACACTATATACATTTGGCTTCCGCAACACAGACGATCCAATCATTTGACCTATACAAACAAAGCACCATATGATAATTAATATTAATCATTCACATATATACTTTATTTTGTCACGTATAATTATTTACTCAAATATTACATGACTCGGAAATACACGTGCAACGCACGTGCAGAGAAAATAGTTTTTCATAAGCAGGAAATAGTAAAGACACAGTCTGCTCATATATAAAAACAGCCCTGCTAGGGAGATTTAGTATTAATTGAGGAGCGGCCGCAACAATCTCACTCACTGTTTGTGGCAGCTTGATCGCTATATAGATAGATATTAAATAATTGCTTTTTAAAACACATATATTTGTATTAAGTTCATAATCAAAACTATTATCACAAAGTGACAGTCACACTCACCAACTTCAATTGGAGGTGATCATCCCACATAAAATTTGTCATAAGTAGGAAATAGTAAAGACACAGTCTACTCATAAAAGTAGGAAAGAAACATGCAACTAATATATGATATAGCCAATTTTTGCTTTAGGTTGAGATCACCATCCAACTTAAGAAGTAGCTGCCAACTATGCATTACCTATAATAAACTCAATTTTTGTATGAAGCAGCTGCCAACTCTGCACTACTAAAAATAGATTCAATTATTGTCATTTATTTCAAAAAAGAAAAACCAGAACAAGATAGATATTTTTGGTAATATGCCATAATGCAATTTCCTAAGCTAAATATAGCATTATGCATGTGTCATGTTTGCTAGTTGCAGAAGGGACCCGAGTGCACTGCTTGGGGGTCTAGGACTAGAGAGAGGGAAAAGGAGAGATATAAGGAATATCCAGACAAAAAACTTTTGGCCAAGAAAAAGGAAAAAGGATGAATAATTGATGACCATGCATATAATTGACCAATCAGTTCATGCCAGAGCAGATCTATAGTAATCAGTATGATCCTGTATTAGTATTAAGAAACTTATTAAATGTATAAAAATATTTAGCTCGAAACACTGAGGGAAGTACACAAACAACCATTCTTAGGGTTGTTGTTAGGGATTAGCCGGTACTTATTTTATTCTGAAAATTTAAACTAAATATCTTAATTTCAAAATAGTTGAGGATATTTGTGTCTCGCAAAATTAAACTAGAAAATTGAAATTCAGGATATGGCTAATTCCTAAATTGCAGCCCTTTAGAGTGGTTACCTGGTGTCACTTCCACTCAAAACTTGATCCGTTGATCCAGTTATTATGGTATATTTTACTTTAATTCTAGACCCGCCTCTGAATACATATATGGTGGTGGACCAAAATAAACACATGAAAAATCATCCACCTTGTGCAATATAATATGCTTTCTGTTACTGGAAAGATTCACTATGTTTGTGATAAGGTTACATGCATTCAAGAATTAGTCGGCATACCTTTTGGAGATTACTGCACTAAAAATTTCTGTCCAAATACGCACTTGTCTCGTAGCACAGAGGTGACATATCTATTAATTGTAACTTCACCTTGTATTACATAGGTTTACCATTTCAATTCAATCAAAGGCCTTCATCTCTTTTACATTTTATTCTGCACCGATGTTGCACGAACTCTTCAAAAATATTGCACGGATCCGACATACACTCAGCAACATATTTGGAGAGTCCGAGTCATGTCCAATCAATAATAAATTCAAAAGAACCAGCTTAAATAAGGATATTTCTTTTATTGGGATTCAAGAATTTCCCAGTTTAACCTTGCACCGAATACAATTTCCAGTAAAGTTAGTTTGCCCAATTTTCACATGTTACTACTTGATTGGCAGCTTGGTGCATTAAGCTCCCGCTATGCACAGGGTTCGGGGAAGGGCCGGACCACAAGGGTCCATCTTACGCAGTCTTACCTTATATTTCTGTAAGAGACTGTTTTCACGGCTCGAACGCGTAAGGCGTAACCTCTTGAACACATGGCAGTAACTTTACCAGTTACGCAAAGACTCTCGTTCATTTTCTGGTTCACATGTTGTAACTTATTTGAGATAATACCAAAGCCTCAAACTCACCAAATGTATTTGAGATAACCAAGAGACCGGGGCTGCTGGTCCCATAGAAGTACTGTTGTGTGGAGATAAGAAACACTTTCATATCCAAGAAGTGACACTATATCAATCATATTACTCAGTGGATTGTAAACTTTTTGACCACATAATGATCCTTCCACATAAAACCTATCACCTGCAATCAGTCAGTTACCTACTGATCTAGAAGATATTTAGCATGGCATTCTGTTGCTAATGCCTACCTTTTCCAACTTTTGGCCTAATCATTCATTTTCACTTTTTGCTTGCTTTACACTAGAAATCCTACACTTATATATAGATCTTCTCTTCCTCCTTCCTCAAATTAACTATCCTCTTCTATCACCTTCTCTCCTTTCTTACTTGTGAAGACAATCCCACAACAATGGTAATATGCTAAACTAAGCTATTATCTCCTCCATTATAGGATATAAATGTTTTCCTGCTTCGGCAATGGCGTAGCTACGTACAATGAACCCGTCATCAGAAAATTACACTAGGATATAGGAAATTATACTATGCATATAAGTCAAAAATTACTTTCTATTGATATATATTAAATCTTGAACATCCTTTACAAAATTCCTGGTTTCGCCACTGTGCTTAGGTATCTTATGTGAGCTTTCTTTTAAATCATTTACAGGTTTTGGTTGACAACCATAAGGAAAAAGATGGTTCAGCTAATGGAACTCTAGTTGATTTTCGAGGAAATCCGGTTGATAAATCTCGTACTGGAGGATGGCTTGGTGCAGGGCTCATCTTAGGTATACTCTCACTACCATGAACTTAACTTTGTTTTGTTGACCATAACAAACTATGTTTTTTTTCATAGTCTCATACTTAGTTTTTTTTTGTTACAGGATCAGAGTTATCAGAAAGAATATGTGTTATGGGGTTATCAATGAATTTAGTGACATACTTGGTTGGAGATTTACATCTTCCATCCTCTGATTCTGCCAACATTGTCACAAATTTCATGGGCACACTCAATCTTCTTGCCCTCCTTGGTGGTTTCTTGGCAGATGCTAAACTCGGCCGTTATGGAACTATTGCAATCTTTGGTTCCATTGCTGCTGTGGTAAGAATCGTGAGCCAATTATATATAGAAAAATTCCACTATACAGGAATATCTGAAATGGAAAAAGTGTATTTCATTAAGCAAACAACACATAATCTGAAAGAAAACAATAACACGGGTTCGAGCAGTGGAAACAGCCTCTTGTAAAAATGCAGGGTGAGGCTGCGTGCAATAGACCGTTGTGATCCGGCCCTTCCCCGGACCCTTATTTACTTATGTTTTCAACACGCCACTCACGTGGGACCTAATTCTTTTTCATAACGAAAATATGTGAAAATTCTTTTTAATAATGGATGATAGTAAGACTAGAATACAGGACCTTTGTCTGCTCTGATATCATGTTGGATTGTAGATAAATAAATTATGTTACTTTATTTTATAAGGCACAAATATGTTAATTGGATTAAAAAACACGTCATACTTATCTGTAGATAGTATTTTTGAAGTGATAAATCTCATCTAAATATTTAAACCGTTAAAAAAAGCATACTTTTATTTATTTAATTATGTCTTACTTTGAAAGGATGAAACTACCTTCTGAAGTAACTAAGCAAGACATCTGTTAAACATACAACTCACCTAATATTTTGCATGTGTCTATAACCAGGGAGTAACACTGTTGACACTTGCAACATCCATTCCAAGTATGAAGCCGCCTGTGTGTGACTCAAGATCGAAAGGTCACTGCATTGAAGCTAGCGGCCAGCAACTCGCTCTTCTCTTTGCAGCATTGTACACCATAGCACTTGGTTGTGGTGGAATTAAGTCCAGTGTCTCGGGTTTTGGATCAGACCAATTTGATTCATCAAATCCAAAAGAGAACAAGGCCATGATATACTTCTTCAACAGGTTCTACTTCTGCATAAGCCTCGGATCTTTGTTTGCAGTGACCGTATTAGTGTATATACAAGACAATGTAGGAAGAGGATGGGGATATGGAATATCAGCTGGTACAATGGTCATAGCAGTAGCTGTACTGCTCGGTGGAACGTCGTTATACAGATTCAAGAAGCCAGAGGGAAGTCCTTTGACTATTATATGGAGAGTTTTGATCTTGGCTTGGAGAAAGAGAAAGCTTTCTTACCCTTCAGATCCTGGATTTTTGAATGAATATCATAATGCAAAAGTCCCACATACAAAAATGCTAAGGTAAGCATGATCTAACAATGCATAACAATAACAACTAGGGAATTATACCTAGCTCAAGCTTTTCACACTTATGTTTAGTAAACTTTGGAAAGGGGAAAAAAAGAAAAAGCAAAAACTACACAGTATAGCCGCTCCCAAAAACAATAGCCGGCAAAATGTATATTTTTGTAAATTAATGTATAATATACACATACACATATTTTATACGTGTTTTTTGTATATTTGGCTAGCAAATGTAATTATTTTTAGCCAACAGGCCAAATTTGTAACTTGCCCGAAAAAGGGAAAAATACACAGTATAGCATCACAGAATGGGTAATAAGCATCACAGAATGGGTAATAGGCATCACAAGAAAGGCATATTCAACCTAAATATTCGCACAGGCACTTGCATCAAACTTTGTTCTGTAAAATTTGACATCTTTAACCAGATTTTAATTGAATGAACTTTTTTAGGACGAAAACAAGAACCAATGAATCACCATAGCAATTTGAAGCAAGTATTCTTGATTTTCTTATAGAAGCTAATCAGTGTGTTCTTGTTATCACACAGGTGTTTCGACAAGGCAGCCATTCTTGACGAATATACAGCTGCAAATGAAAATAGAAACAACCCTTGGATAGTTTCAACAGTTACTCAAGTCGAAGAAGTTAAAATGGTGTTGAAGCTGATACCGATATGGTCCACGTGTATACTTTTTTGGACAGTTTATTCTCAGATGAATACCTTCAGCATCGAGCAAGCTACCTTCATGAATAGAGAAGTTGGCAAATTTGGCATCCCAGCAGGCTCCTTTTCCGTCTTTCTCTTTATATCGATACTCTTGTTTACTTCCATAAACGAAAGGGTTACTGTACCTATTGCTAGAAAAATAACAGGCAATAGACAAGGACTCACAAGCCTTCAAAGGGTTGGAATCGGACTGATACTATCCGTTGCTGGTATGGTAGCTGCAGCTGTTGTCGAAAAGCAAAGAAGGGAAAATGCCGTAAAACATAGTTATAGCATAAGAGCATTTTGGTTAATACCTCAGTTCTTCATTGTCGGCGCTGGAGAAGCTTTCGCGTATGTTGGTCAGCTTGAGTTTTTCATAAGGGAGGCACCAGAAGGGATGAAATCTATGAGCACAGGCTTATTTCTTACAACACTATCAATGGGATTTTTTATCAGTAGCTTGCTAGTTTCACTTGTACATAAAGTAACAAATGCGAGCTGGCTAAAAAGCAATTTGAACAGCGGTAGGCTGGATTATTTCTACTGGATGCTAGCAGTGCTAGGAGTAATCAATTACTTGGTTTTCCTAGTTTTTTCAATGAGACACCAATACAAGGTGCAGAACCTTAGCAGTCTTGAAGATTCAGAAGAAGAGCTCAAGAATTGGACAGATACGACTGTTGACAACACGAAAAAGAATCCTGATGTTGCAGAGAAGGAGGAAGTTTAAATGCTTTGCCATGATCTGTTTTTTGGTAGTAGCTTAAACAGCCAGAGTTTGTATTATAGGATTGTATTCAATTTACAATGGCATGTGTGATATTTCTCTTTATACATTAGGTTTGCGTCTGAGGTAAAGTATTATTTTTCGTGAGACGATAGGAGCTGTAAGAAATTAAAAGGATACTGGATTGTAGATGCATGGTCATTTGCAAAAGCACAAATGTGATCTTGTATTGAAAGAATTATACTGTGCAAGATTGGAAGCTCAGCTAACGAAGGTGCTTCACTAATTCTTAAATACCCTATAAAGTCACAGAAATTAGTAGCGGAGTCAGAATTTTCACTAAAGGGCGTCAAAATATAAAGAACTAAACACATGAAGAAGTCAGGGGAGTCAACATATAATAATATATACATACAAAATAAAAATTATCGAGCTGACCAAGGGGTGGCTCCGCCACTGACAGGAACAAAGAGCCTTTCAACTCACTTAATAGACTTGTCTAAGAACATATTGGTAGTAATCTTTTCTGATAACTATAATCAACGATAACTAAGATAGCAGACAAACAACGTTACCATGGCTTTAGAAACAAGAATTCCTGTCTTTGGACTGCCCTAAAGATATGAACTACAAAAGAGCATAACATTTTGCATTTGTTGAGACAACTTATCAGAAATTTGAGGGGGGCAAAAAGGAAAAACTAAAATGAACCATACCAGTCATGCAAACATAGATCTGTTTTACGATAATTTTCAAGTAAGAACTTGTACAGTGAGAACTACTTGCAGAAACAGTGTGATGGATTCACAACTTAATACATATCCTATGTTTCAAACCATTACCACTATAAATCTCTTAGCCTATAACAGCAAGGAACCAAACTTCATAGAAAGGATGTGTGACACCCTAGACGAATATCATATCGACAAAACACGGGAGAGATGTTGCGTATATAAGTAAACATGCCTCAGACCCTAGTTACGTGCTTTAAAGTCGTGCAGGCGTAGGCCCAAAGCGAACATTATCACTAGCGGGCTGGTCTATTATATATGGTATCAGAGCCACTCCGCGTGCAACCTTGAAGGATGGTGGGACAAACCTCAGCGAGAACGTTGAGTCCCTAAGGGAGTGTATGTAACACCCTAGGCGAATCCCACATCGACACTGTTGCGGAAGCCAAATGTATATAGTGTGAATAAGTCACAACTACTATACCAAAAATTATGACAGCCACCAAATAATAAATAAGACAATAAAACAATAATAAAAGGGAACACCAGAATTTACGAGGTTCGGCTAATTTTGCCTACTCCTCGGACACAACCAATATTTTATTTCACTCCAAAAATACAAGTGAAATAATACTAAAGAGAGAAGATACAAATGCCTTAAACAGATGAGAAGGCAAATGAGAGGTGTGTTTCAATCCTAAACATTAGGCCTTCTTTTATAGGGGAAAAATCCCCCCAAACTTAACTCCCAACCAATGTGGGACTTTGGCATTTTGCCAAACTTCAACAAATCTCCACCTTGGCAAAATTCCACATTTTCAATTCTCTCTCAATAACAAATTTTGGTTGTGTCTTCATCTTCAATCTTCAGTGTTCAACAATGTTGATCAAATCCAAACAATGTTGAAACTTGACCGCAGTCACCACCTTTGTCAGCATATCAGCAGGATTCTCTGTAGTATGAATTTTCTTCACCGTGACTCCACCTTCTTCTATGATTTCGCGTACGAAATGATACCGAACATCAATGTGCTTCGTCCTTGCATGATAAACTTGGTTCTTCGCTAATTGAATAGCACTTTGACTATCACAAAAAATTGTGATACCTTTTTGTTCAACACCAAGCTCCTTTAGCAATCCTTGAAGCCAAATTGCCTCTTTCACAGCATCTGTAATAGCCATGTATTCTGCCTCTGTTGTAGACAAAGCAACTGTTGACTGCAAAGTAGACTTCCAACTAACTGGTGCCTTTGCAAAAGTAAACACATAACCAGTAGTTGATCTTCGTTTGTCCATATCACCCGCAAAATCTGAGTCACAATATCCAACTACAGACTGATTGTCTTCCTGCTCAAAAACTAACCCGACATCTACAGTATTATGAATATACCGTAGAATCCACTTCACAGCTTGCCAATGCTCCTTCCCTGGATTGTGCATATATCTGCTAATAACTCCAACAGCTTGTGAAATGTCAGGCCTTGTGCAAACCATTGCATACATCAAGCTACCAACAACATTTGCGTATGGTACCTTTGACATATACTCTCGTTCAGCTTCATCCATTGGCGACATAGTAGTACTTAGCTTAAAATGGGAAGCAAGTGGAGTACTAACTGGCTTAGTCTTGTCATCTATGCCAAAACGTTGAAGTACTCTCTTCAAATATTCCTTTTGAGATAAACAGAGTTTCTTTGAACGTCTATCTCTAATTATCTCCATGCCAAGAATTTTCTTTGCCTCACCCAAATCCTTCATCTCGAACTCCTTCTTCAGTTGAATCTTCAACTTATCAATTTCTTCCAAATTCTTGGAAGCTATCAACATATCATCAACATATAGGAGAAGATATACAAAGGAACCATCTTTAAGCTTGTGCAAATACACACAATGATCGTATTTGCTTCTCTTGTACCCTTGCCGCAACATAAACTCGTCAAATCGCTTGTACCATTGTCTAGAAGATTGTTTCAATCCGTACAACGATTTTTCAAGTTTGCACACCATATTTTCTTTTCCAGCAACTTTGAATCCTTCTGGCTGAGTCATGTAGATTTCCTCCTCCAAGTTTCCATGTAAAAACGCAGTTTTTACATCCATCTGAACTAGTTCCAAATCCAATTGTGCTACCAAAGCCAACATAATTCTAATGGAGGAATGTTTTACAACTGGAGAAAACACTTCATTGTAATCAATTCCCTCCTTTTGAGCATATCCTTTGGCCACCAATCTTGCTTTGTAGCGAACATCTACTTGGTTAGGAAATCCTTCCTTCTTTGCAAATACCCATTTGCACCCAATTGCTTTCTTTCCCTTCGGGAGATTGGCCAATCTCCATGTATGATTCTGATGAAGGGACTGTATTTCATCATTCATGGCAATCCTCCACTTATCTTCTTCTGAACTTTGGACAGCGTCTTTATAAGTAGTAGGAACATCATCAGCTACAATTGAGGTTGCACAAGCAACCGTCTCTATGAGACGAACAGGTTTCGTTATTGTTCTTTTTGGCCTGCTGGTTGCTATTGATTCAAGTTGTTGTTGAGATTCCTGAGTTGGAATCTCCTCTACTGGCTCTCCTTCCAGAGGGTAATCTTCATTTGTTTCCTCCTCTGCTTCTTGTGTAGGAAAAATAAATTTTCCCTCAAACTCCACCTGCTTAGAAGCACCTTCATTTTGTTTGGTATCTTCTGTTACCTTATTTACCATAGCAAATTCATCAAAGGTAACATCTCTGCTGAATATTACTTTCTTTGTCATAGGACACCATAAGCGATATCCTTTGACTCCAGAAGTAATTCCCATAAAAATAGCCTTCTTTGCCCTTGGATCCAATTTTGACTCTGTCACATGATAATATGCAGTTGAGCCAAACACGTGCAAAGAGTTATAATCTACAGCAGGTTTTCCGTACCATTTTTCAAATGGTGTTTTGCCATCAATAGCAGCAGATGGTAGACGATTAATGAGGTGGCATGCATATGTAATTGCCTCAGCCCAAAATTCTTTGCCCAAGCCAGCATTGGACAACATACACCGTACCTTCTCCAGCAAGGTCCGGTTCATACGTTCTGCCACTCCATTCTGTTGTGGTGTATGTCTAACAGTGAAGTGTCGGATGATGCCATCATTTTCACAGACCTTATTGAAATGATCATTTTTGTATTCACCTCCATTGTCTGTGCGAATACACTTGATTCTCCTGCCTGTCTGATTCTCCACCATCGTCTTCCATTTGAGAAAAATTCCCAACACTTCATCTTTGCTCTTCATTGTATACACCCATACTCTTCGGGAAAAATCATCAACAAAGGTTACAAAATAGTGCTTCCCACCCAATGAAGGTGTTTTGGAAGGACCCCAAACATCAGAGTGTACATAATCCAAAATGCCTTTAGTATTATGGATCGCTGTACCAAATTTAACCCTTGTCTGTTTCCCTTTAACACAATGCTCACAAAACTCCAAGTTGCAAGCCTTTACTCCTTTTAACAATCCTTGATCTGATAGAGTTTTCAAGGATTTTCCTCCAGCATGTCCCAAGCGCATGTGCCATAGCTTGGTTGCTTCTGCCTCTTTGTCGTCACTGGATGTTACTGTCGCTGTCCCAATAACTGTACTGCCACGATAGCGGTACATATTATTATTCTTCCGATTAGCCTTCATTACCACTAGTGCACCGGAGCATACTCTCATCACTCCATTTTCTGCAATGATTTTGAACCCTTTTGATTCTAGGGCTCCCACAGAGATGAGATTCTTCTTCAAATCCGGTACATATCGAACATCTATCAATGTTCTGATCATTCCATCATGGTTCCTTAATCGTATTGAACCAATGCCATATGAGGTAAGAGGGCTGTTATCCGCTGTGTGGATGACTCCATATTCTCCTTCTTGAAATTCCATGAACCAGTCCCTGTTGGGACACATATGATAGCTACAAGCCGAGTCCATCAACCATATGTCTGATGATGTTGATGACTCTGTTGTAACTAATGAGAAGTCTGAATCATCACAATCAGCTACATTTGAATCCATAATAGCCTTTCCATTGTTATGTTTGGCCTTATTCTTCAACTTCGGACAGTCTTTCTTCCAGTGCCCTTTTTCTCGACAAAAGGCACATTCATCTTTACTGGGTCTGGATCTTGACTTGGATCTTCCCTTCTTTGTCCTCGTTTGATTTTGAGGACGACCCCTCACAAACAGTGCTTCTCCTTCTCCGCCCTTCTGTTTTTCTCGCTTTCTTTGTTCATAGCTGTACAAAGCTGAACAAACTTCTCTGAGAGAAATTTCGTCATTTCCATGGAGTAGAGTAGTTTCAAGGTGCTCGTACTCATCAGGAAGTGACGCCAACAACATTAAGGCCAAGTCACCATCATCATAAGTTGTATCCATATTTTGCAAATCTGTGACCAACTTATTGAAACTGGTGATATGTTCATTCATCGTGGTACCAGGAACATAGGTGAAGTGAAACAGTCTCTTCTTCATGTACAATTTATTTTGACTGTTTTTCTTCAAAAATTTATCCTCCAGTGCTTTCCATAATTTACTTGCAGAAGTTTCCTTTGTGTATGGATATTTCTGCTCTCTAGCAAGGTAGGATCGAATGGTACCGCAAGCAACACGGTTGATAATTCTCCAATCTTCTTCTCCAATAACATCTGGTTTCTTTTCTTCAATGGCCAGATCTAGCCCTTGTTGAAAAAGGACATCTAGAACCTCGCCTTGCCACATCCCAAAATGTCCGGACCCGTCAAAAATTTCTACCGCAAATTTCGCATTTGACACAATTCTTGTCATAAGCGAAGATGCCAATGATGACGTATTGTTGACACTTGATGTAGATTCTTCTTGTTTATTGTCCCCCATATTTGACACAAATATTATTTAATAGCTGACGACACAAATCAAGATTATTTCCTTTCTGATGTAGAAGATCAGACTAAGCTGCAACTACAGAGCATACTCAGACAGAACCTTGACTCAGTTACCAAGATAAATCTTTTCTGATGTGGAAGATCAGACTATGCTGCAACCACAGAGCATACTTAGACAGTACCTTGGCTCTGATACCAATTGTTGCGGAAGCCAAATGTATATAGTGTGAATAAGTCACAACTACTATACCAAAAATTATGACAGCCACCAAATAATAAATAAGACAATAAAACAACAATAAAAGGGAACACCAGAATTTACGAGGTTCGGCTAATTTTGCCTACTCCTCGGACACAACCAATATTTTATTTCACTCCAAAAATACAAGTGAAATAATACTAAAGAGAGAAGATACAAATGCCTTAAACAGATGAGAAGGCAAATGAGAGGTGTGTTTCAATCCTAAACATTAGGCCTTCTTTTATAGGGGAAAAATCCCCCCAAACTTAACTCCCAACCAATGTGGGACTTTGGCATTTTGCCAAACTTCAACAGACACAACACTTACACATGTCTTAGACCCAACTGACGCGTGCCCATGCCCATAGCGGACAATATCACTGGTGAACTGGGCTGTTACAGGATAGATAGAACATGCAAGGAATAGCCAATGTCTCAAAAAATTTGCTTATTCTGCAAACTGAACTAGTAAACAGGAGATCTTTAAAGGGATGAACTAGCCAAACCTATTGAAGAATTACCCAAAGAGCAGGACAGATCCATTGCAGGACAGTTTAACAGCATTTTCTCAGGTGCATTTCTATGGCTATGAAGTCGTCTTGTCGGCGCAGGGGCGGAGGCAGCCCTTCGGCTACGGGTTCGGCCAAACCCATTAAATTTAGTCCAAATCTTATATTTGTCTTTAAAAATTCATTGAATATGTAAAAATTATTAAGTTAGAACTCAGTAACTTTTAAAAACTAAAATCCTCAACCCATAAAAATCAAATCCTGGCTTCACCTCTGTGTCGGCGGGCACCTGGATCTGACTAGAACATTCCTAAGAGTTATTCTTCCCAAATGCTAAGCGAATGCGTTCCAAAACTCATACTTAAAAAACAAGGAAAAGATACACGTAAATATTCATAAGAAAAACATAAAACTAGCTAATAGAAATTATCAAGGAAATGGAGTACAACTATCAATGACAATTAAAAATCAATTCATAAACTTTTTATTTCAATCTAACCCAATCTATTTAAGCATAAAATAGTTTCAGCCCTGCAATACATCTACAGGGAGCTTAGTGCTAATGCAAACTGGAAGACAGGATAATTGTTATTTCATACTCCCTTAGTTGCAATTCATATGAACTTATTTCACTGGGCACGGAGTTTAAAGGAAAAGCAGAAGACTTTTGAACTTGTGGCGTAAAATGAGTCATAAATATTTTGTGTGACTATAAATTATTGCTTAAAAGTAAAATTGTTTCTAAATGTGAAAACGGGTCATTCTTTTTTGCACGGACTACAAAAGGAATAGGTTCACACAAATTAAAACATAGGTAGTATAACTCATTGATTCAGTATTTTTGTGACGGATCATCAGTGGCGGAGTAGGGAATCCAAACAAGGGATTCAAAAAGTATTTCCTATGCCAATGGAATTCAAAAGCTTAGACATAAGAAAAAAATCAGTTTTGCTCTATTTCTATTTTTCCATAGTATAATTTTCGATGAAGGAGATTCAATTGAACCTTTGTCCCCTCTGACTCCGCCCCTGACAATGTTATTTGAGCCAATTTGCTCATACATTGATTATTTCACCGAGTACATGTTATCTCCCGCAAGTACAGATACCGAATAATTTTGTCCATCAAAGTTTAAACAAATGAGAAAAAATCACCTAATAATATTTTTCTTCCGAGGAATTGGACCTCATTCGAATTAATTTGGGGTCACTTTTCACGTAGACAGAAGAGGAATTTGTCCCTCGATTTATAGGCGTTGGAAATGCTTATAAAAGACTGTTGATTGTCGTTATGATGGTGTCACAATTGGTTAGTTAAGTTGATATACCATGTATATTTTCTGTATTCCTCAGAGGGCTTAATTGAAAATACTTATACACCATGCTCCACTTGGCCATAAATAAAATATTTTAGGATTTGAAGTACTTGTGAAATATCTAAAAACTTGTTTGAGAAGAAATTTTAAGTGTAATAATGACTTTTCCACACAAATCTTTTACGTATCTTTTTTCCATGTGAAAATGATGTCGACACAAAATTAACTTCTAATTTTTATTTTTTTAATTTCAACATTTCAACTTCAACCAAATGTCTCATTTTAATTTGGCATATTCATAATCCTAATACAAATTTGAATGGAGGTTATTACAGCTTGATTGAATCAAAAGACAGCCATGAAGAAATGGAGGTATGCTTTACAAATTGCTAAGTTTTGAAATAAACTAGGAATAAGTGGAGTCAAAAAAATCTTTTCTTTTCGTACTAGCCTTGATGTTATCTTACAAAATATTAGAGTTCTATTATGAAAAATGTTATTTTAAGAAGTAAAACATTTTAAAAATTATTTAAAATTGTCCTCCTTCCATTTTCCTTAGTGAAGTAACTCTTGAATTTTATACACCACATATTCAACGCATTTGCCCAGCTCTATTCTTATGGCTGCAAATGTTAGACATTGAGGGTCTACCTCTGGGGAAAATTGAGCCCTTCATCTGTAAAATTCACAAGGCATGGTATAGAGTATAAAACAAGAGTGCTACTTAACATATAAATCAAGCTAAGTTGCACAAACAACTTTTTTTAGCTGTACAACCAGCTCGATATGACGTGATTCCATCACACAAGGATGCTGCCATGACCTCGAAATGCATTGTCAATTAACTCAAACTGACTAGATGAAAAGATCTCTTTTAGTTTACGACTTAATGAATTTACACCTCATATAAAACAGTTCTATAAGCACTGGTTAAGTATCTTCCTTAACCAGACATATTGCAAATCTAGCGGGGAAAGCAAGTCTTGACTCTTGAGTATCACCTGATCAGCCTTCTGAGGCTCGTCGTCATACATCCAGCTTCACATCTAACCCAAACATCCAACTATTCCATCCAATGTAGATTTCCCGAATCACCCCTAGGATTAGCAATGGTATCACTTGGTAGAGCACCTTGGGGCCTAATGTTCAGTATTTTGGACTTGCCCCAAGTCTTGAAGTGTTGCATATGTTCTCGCCAAATCAGCCGAAATCTTTTCACACAACCCTTTAATCTCGGCAAATTCATTGCTGCCATTGTTGTCTTTGGGTTGATGGAAGGACTGGCCTTGATTGTAGTAGGGTGGAGGTTGGGTTGCTTGTTGATGCATAGGAGGCCTTAGCGCATCAAATGATTGTGAAGCACCGGCTCCCCAATTACCTCCTTCAGTGTTTTGATTCTGATTGTTTAGCCATTGTTGGGGCGGTGTCCGCTGAGATTGGGATGGACCACCTTGATAATTACCCCTTTGGTTCATGCCACGTTCGTAGTTTCCAACATAATTCGATTCCTCCTCCTGAGAATGATGGCAATGTTCTTGGGTTGTTACTCCTTGCCCTGCACAATGAGCATACACATTGGGTGAAGAATTAATAAACTGTCCCCTTGCGGCATCAACCACATGGACCTTCTTGACCCCCATCTCGGCAAGTTGTTTGGAAATAAGCCCCACTTGAGTCACAAGTTGCGCCATGGTCTCATCCCTAGCCATTTGACTTGCCGTACTTGCTGTGGTAGGAGTGTCCTTGCTCTCCCATGTATGCCATGCATGAGCATTATCCGAAATCCTATCTAATATGACTCTCGCATCTTGAACCGAGAGATTCATGATAGCTCCATTTGCCGTATTATCCGCCACGGACCTTGAAACTTTATCCAAAGCCAAGTAGAAGGTTTCCAAAAGTAATTGGTCGGGACACCCATGATTAGGACATTTCTTTATGCAAAGCTTGTAGCGGTCCCATGCTTCATGCAATGATTCATGCGGTTTCTGCTTGAATTGAAGAATATCCATTCTCAATTCAGCTGTCCTAGCGGGAGGAAAGTACTTTGCAAGGAATACCTTTGTTAAATCTCCCCAAGTATAGATAGACATGGCTGGAAGATTATCCAGCCAATCTGAAGCCTCCCCTTGAAGTGAGAAAGGGAATAAACGTAACCGAAGAGCATCCTCAGAAACGTCATACTGATGTTGAAGCGCACATACTGCGAGAAAATTCCGCAAATGACAATACGGATCCTCATGGTGAAGCCCACCAAATAGACGCCCGTCCTTCAAAATTTCTAACAAAACTGGATTCAAGCTAAAATTGGCAGCCCCAATGCGTGGTGGTACAATAGCACTCATGTAACCATCCATTTGGGATTGTCCTTGTTGATTAAGTTGCTCATTCTGTTTATGCCTACCTTGAAACATGAGTGGGTTGGGATTTGGAGGTAGTGCACCCAAGATTCGTGCCTTGAAAAGAAGCACAAGAAAACAAAGTTAACAAGCAAGTAGTAGCACTCGGATCCAGGGAAATCAACTAAAAGACAATAGCAATTATTTGGGCGTTATCAGCACCCAAACAAGAAGAGATCAAACACCAGCTTAATTTGGTCATTTGATAGTGGATTTTATCATTAATATGACAAAGTATAGATCAACATGACTTAACATGGAACTCAGTTATCAAATAAAACATGGAACTCTTGTGCAAGCTTATTGTTCTCCGTCCTCAGGGATGAAGAATAACCTTTTTGAGAAAGTCGAATCGACGTTAGGCACCACTAAGTCTTTTAGGATGAAGCATATGCTACATTAGATATCACTTTGACTAAACATACACACCATCATTCAAGCCCAACACCCCACCCCTACCCCCGAATGGCAAAAGGCCACTGACTTGAGATACAATATCCCTAAATAGTCATAAAGACAGTCATATTAACGGCTAACAAGACTATGCAACAGGCCTTTTACCTTTAGCTCACGCGATGGTGAAACATGAACTGTATTTAGAGGTTGTTTCGCATCGTGTTCTGATGAACAGTCAGAACACAAGAAATAGTCTAATTTCTTGGCTTCTTCAATCGTCATTCCCATACAAGAGGGATGGAACCTGCAATAAATTGTACATAAAATAAATAAAGATCCTCTTAGTCATTGTCATAGTGATTGAACAATCATCACACAGACAGTTGGTTTAACAAACTCGATGGCCAACACAGGCCTTGCTAGCATTCAGGACCCTGAAGAGTGCGGCAGACTTTCACTCAATACCAGTAAATGCGATTACAGACACATAAGGATCTTATATTTCCTCTCGACAGTCGACACTAATGCAGTCTGCTATTCCTTTTTAGGTTCTCTAGAAAATTTAATCTGATACCATCTTTTGCATCTTGAGATCTAACTGCATCCCATATCGAAAATTCATCCCTTTAGGAATGAGACGAGATAAAAAAAAACACGCAGAATTAAAAGTATTGCACACACGCACACAAATTTAGATTGTTCATCATTTTTTTAATTATATTATATAGACAAAGATAAAACTTCATGTAAGAACTAAGGAATAACTACAGATAAAGACCTACTTTTCTTTACCATGCGAGAACTTTCGGGAACAAAGAAGGCCTATCTTATAGTTTCCAACAGAAGTCCTAAAACAGTAACAGCATTGCAGTTTGTTTCAATAATGCTTACTCATGTATCTTCTTCTACTTTTTTTTCTTTGATACCAGAGAAATAAGGAATGCTTGAACTAAGAGGAAGAAGTAATACTTCGCTAATTCCCGGTATTCATTGAAGACTTTGCCCATACCCCAGCTAATTCTTTTTCTAATTCTAAGACCGCATATCAGTACTTATTAGTAGGCAAAAGCCCTTCACTTCAAAACAATCAATCAAAGTGGGTGCCATCCGGGCACCGCTTTTTTCCTGGTTCTCAACTAGGTCTTGCCCCCTCGTGGTTAAACATGAATTTACAAAATGCTCATCCTGTACATCTCCTCATCAGTTTGTGCATGAGGTTCTAGGCTATGTCTCGCTTACCCTCTTTAGTAGAGAACTAGAGATCACCCCTATGGGCTTCCCTCCTCCCAACTTAAATACCAAACTTTGTCTACGGAAGGGTTCGAACCCATGACGTGCGCCTCACCCAACACATCAGGTGCTATGTCCATACCACTGAACCATAGCCTTTGGAACTACTCACATATCTTCTAAAAGAAAAACCAATATGACAAACATAGTTCAATAAAGAAACAATAATTATAACAACAATAACGGCAAAAATATATCTATATTCGTTAAAGAAAAGAGGCAATGCAAGTTCTACAAAGTTGATAGTGATACACGTTATTAAAAAAGCAGTGTACGCATACCAGTCTTTGCATTCTTCACACTGTACCATGAGATCGTTTGGGTTATAGGGCATCTTACACTTGCAATACCTTCAAAATCAACACATCCAAATATATCCAAATCAACGTAAGTATACAGTACAAGCATACCATTCCAACCACCAAAATTAACCACTTTCAACTTTCACAACAAAGCAATGAGAAACTCACACAGTAACACGGTCAGGAGTAAACCCTCCTGTGTCAGCTTCGTACTCAAACCTACAGAAGTAATCCTTAGGGCCCACGTTCTCCAATTTGGTGTAGTTCTTGAATGAGTGCACTTTGCATTTTCCTTCAATAGCTTGTGCACTCTGCACATCATAGTGATCTGACAAAAACAGCTCCTTTGTCCCGGGGAACTGTTTGCAACCACCACAAAACTCCTCAGGACGGTAGTACCATTGTACTCGAACCTTCACACTGTTTTGATGGTCAGCCTCAATATTCTCTACTCTTGCCACATACGGTGGCTTATCAGAATCTGATGGTCTCATTAACACACAATCACCAGCTGAGAGAGAAAAGGAGGATATTTAAGTCAAAGCTCCGACTATCAAACACTTATTCCTCCACAAGGGGGGGGGGGGGACGCCGCAAGTGTAAAGAAAAAGAATGCACCAAATCTCATCAAAATTCTTAGCGGACATATCTACATGAACCTTCTTTTGTTTTTTGTTTTTTTTGTGCTTTTCTTTCCTTTTCATTGAAAATTAACTGACTGGATAATTTAAAAATACAAGACCTGATGAACTGCAAAGAAATTCATGACAAAAAATATACTATATCGTCAATTTCTACACGGTAAAGACATAATGAAAAAGGTGTTATTCCAATGAAACATAGGAGAACACTTGAAATCAATCAAATAATCTGCAATACCAAATTACTTGCACTCGACTACATAAATCCAGAGGCAGACGTAGAGTACTAGAGAGGAAACCAGTAGCTTTGGCTTACACCCTCTATATGTGCAGGGTCGGATCTATAATATAGTTTATTGGTTTGGCAAAAAACAATAGCTTTAGCACAAACCCATTATTTGTGTTAAAACACCCCTTTAATAAGTATAAATAATCTATCCCGAACCCAGAAAGCTATCCTGTCCTAGAATCCAGAATCCAGAACGCAGGACTTTTAAATTGTGGGCGCTTCACCATCTTTAACTGGACTTTCTACTTTTAAGATTGGGTGCTCAATTAATATTCTTGTATATAATTACTAGTTTCCAATATAGAAATATAATGTTTGGCTAAAAAACAATGGGTGCTTAAGCACCCATAAGGTTCAATGTAGATCCACCATTGCCAGAACCCATAAACTTAAAATTATGGATCGGCCTCCATATATATGTTAAGAATCTACACATGTGCAAATAATTAATTCGAACCCAGTAAATCAAATGAGTTGTGGTAGAATCCCGAACTGGAACACATAAAGTTCAAATCCTGAATCAGTCTTTAGAAGTCAGATTACACAAATCCTCTTGTATCATTACAACTATGATATTATCGTGCTAAGGACCATCTACACCAGGCAAGTTGTTGCATCCACATGCACACAACAAATCATGAAAAATAACTTGAATAAAATACAAATATTATATCCATCAATGTAGAGTAATTAAATACATCCAAGAACAAACACACACACACAAACAGGCACACGCACACAAAAACACACATGCAGGCACACACACACAAACAGAAAAAACACCCGTAGAAGAGAAGGAGAAAGTATTATTACGTCTTACGACTTTGTTGGTGCCATTTATAGTGTAAGAATCAATGTCATACTTCTCCGACTTCGTCTTACCCATCAAGTTCCTTCCGCTCAGCTCGGCGAAGCTCAGTATCTACAGTAAAAGGACCAGAAACTTCCAGAAGGAAATCTTCTCTGTTTTTCAGGAAAACAAATGGGGAAATTGTGGGTAATGACGATTGTAATAGAAAATGGGCTCGAGAGTACAGCCAAAAGAGCGTTAATTTCATGATGGTTCTTTTTATAACAAAATAGTCACACAAGTTTATCTTAATATCACAAAATCACCAAACAATTTTTTCAGTCCAAAAAGTTATATCCCGTTTGGCTTAGTTGATTTAGAGTAGTCGATAAGCATTAAGTGCTGAAAAGCACTTTTAAGTGTTGAAACTGATTTAAAAAATAAACAGTTACATGTTTGGATAAAATTACTGAAATTAATAATAAGCAGCTGAAGAACTTGGTATACGAAGAGTTTTGTTTTAAAAAGAAGTATTTTAGGGATAGAATAGTAAATATTTTGGTCAAACTTAAAGTGCTTATAAGCTGAAATTTGATAAGTTGAGGGAGACCAACTTATGGCTTTTGGCTTATAAGCACTTAACTTATAAGTACTTTTAATTTTATCAAACGCGTAGATAAGTCAAAAAGTGCTTATAAGCTAGTTTGACCAGCTTATAAGCTTAGCCAAACACCCTCTTAGTTTTGCCTAAATATCACAAGAAGTCATTAGAAGAAAGTAAATGAGACCATTTTCTATAATATTTAGGCTTGAGTAACTTTTTGGTTAGAAATTTTTTAGATATTTTTGTGATACTTACTTAAAGTAGAATAATTTTTCAATAAAAAAATAGTTTAATGACTTGAGCGCAAGCAAAAGTAGAATGATATCCGACGGAAGAGGAAAAGACGGGAGCGAACAGAAATAGCCGATTTCAAGACCTCCATTTAATTCAGTGCCAATGTTTCTAAGTTTTTTTTGCTAATGTAACTGCTTTAAATCAATTTTTATCGCGCTGAGTGTGAAGTTCAAATATAATCATACGAAGTTTGGTTGTCAAAGCTACTGGGCAAGCTAAACTTCAAACAAGTTGGAATCAAGCAAAATTTTATACATATTTTTACATAAAGTTCAGTCAATTGAATTCGGGCATAATAACTAAACTTCAACCAAACCTACTCCTACTTTTAGATTGATGCTGGAATAAAATTTGGAAAAAGAAATTAAGAAAATAAAAATTATTTGAAAAAATATGATAGGTGTGTGACTTACACTGCCTTCTAGAAAATTGGTGTTGGTCACAAAAGGTGATACTTATACCGCTTCAAACAAATATAGGGGGTTATAGAACCCCTTCAATGTTTAAGTGTATAACTGAAAAAACGAGACAATTACAAGGGAAAAAATTATGCATTATCCCAATATTTATGTTTATGTTGTTACGAGTACTATATGTAGTAAAATAATACATAATAAATTGATAAATAAAAAACATTGTGTGGACTAACATCATATACTCATTAAAATTTGTAGCTATTTCACAATTGTCTTAGACAAGTTGTCATATTTAAAACCGTAAATGATAGTATCATAAAATGAGTACACGTATACTACTTTTCATATCGCAAATTAAACAAGTAAATACTATCGAGTTAGGTTGGTAAATGATATTGTCAAATTTGCTATCAAGTATCACCAAACACATTCGAATGATAAACAACTTATCTTATTGTTTTGTAATTTATTATACCAAAACAAAAGGTTGTTACTCACTCAAAACTGACGTAGCTTGAAGTAAATATGTATTAATAGAGACTTTAGTTTCCTTTTTAGGAAAAATACAAAATTTTTAATTTAACTAAAAATAAAAAAGAAGAGAGAAATATCAATTCTTACATATTCCTATTCATCTCCAACTTTCTCTGAGATATTCATAACAATTGATATTGGTTTTCTCGAAATTTTAAATTCAACTTATTTGTTACCCTTTTATCCCAATTTATATGATAAATTTTTTGCATTAGGTTTTTTTAAAGAGTGATATATTTTTATATTTAGCATTAATTTACCTTTATACTATTACTTACTCTTAATGAGATGATTTATACTATTGTTCCACGCAAGTTTTAAAAGTTTGTTTTAAAAAAAACTACTTGTCTAATTAAACGTTATCACATAAATTAGAACGGACTATTGAAATACTTCCAACGCCAATGCTAGCATAAAATAAAAAATTTACTCCATTATAAGATTATTAATTTTGATAGAAATGTCAACCACGTCATGAAATTTAAACTATTTTGGTTGCACATGGAACCTAGAAGTCTAGAACTATCAACATTGCACACTGGAAAAATGTGCGCTTTCTTTACTACTGGAAATACTCTATAATTGCTGCAATAATTGTTATAACTACATGCTCACCTGAGGGACAGAGGCTACGATTTTTTCTGGAGTTCCAAAAAAATAAATGAATTATCAACGAATTTTAATTGATTTAAATAGAAGATCAATTGAAGGGCGAACTACAACACATTGTAATAATGTATATATTTTTTAGTATTAATATTTGTTACTATAAAGTTTAATATGAATATTTTCTTAATATGGTCGTTTTTATCTTATTCATAATGTAGGCAACAACAATAACATACTCAGTATGATTTGGGGAGAGTAGGGTATATGCAACTTTATCCCTACCTTGTGTGAGGTAAAGAGGTGGGTTTCCAATAGTCTTTCGACTCAAGAAAAGTGTTTTAAATATAGTTTTAAAAATACAAAAGTAAAAAAATATATGATGAAAATACTGAAGAAAAGAAAAGTATTAACAACAAAAATAGTAAATATTACCAAAATAAAAAAAACAGTAATAAAATTTAAGAATATTATAATAAAAGATCAATGATAATTATACTAAAACTAATGATACTAATAAGGAGAAGAGGGAGCAAATAAGGTGCTCTAACCTTTAACCAAGCTCTCCCACAAAAAAGAGAGAAATCGCTCGACTTCCAACAAACCTTCTATCCTAATCCTCGACTTTCATGCTTACCTATTTAGGGTTATATTCTCGGTGAGCTGAAGATGTGCCATGTCGATTCTAATTACCTCTCGCGAATTCTTTCTCGGTCTACCTCTACCTCTTCTTAGACCTATCAAAGCCAACCTCTCGCACCTCCTCACTAGGGTATTTGTGCTCTCCCTTTCACATGCTCGAACCTTCTCAACCTCACTTCTCATATCTTGTTCACCACGGAGGTCACTCCCACTTTGCCTCATATATCTTCGTTCTTAATCTTATCTCTCCTTATATGTCCATATATCCCATCTAAGCATCTTTATTTTCACTACTTTTATTATCTGAACATGTGAGTGCTAACACTCTATCACGTACAACATAGTTAGTCTAACAACCACTCTATAGAACTTACCTTTCAGTCTTGACAAATTCTTATCACATAGGATACCAGGGGTGAGCCTCTATTTCATCCACTTGCTCCAGTATGATGTGTAACATCATCATCGATCTCTCCACCTTGGATTATTCACCCAAGATACTTTAAGCTTCCTCTTTTGGAGGATGACTTGTGTATCAATTCTCATTTCCACGTCCGCCTCATGTGACACATAATTGAACTTGCACTTTGTATACTCAATTTAATCATGTATTCGCACAATTTTGAGGCTAATAAAAGTGTTAAAGATAAAAGAAAAAGAATTACGATAATCTTCAGGGTAATTGATCGGTAATGCAAATGCAATGAAATCAAAAGGTACCCATCATTCAATTCAATGTGTTCTTTAATCCCCATAATTTCATCCAGCATTAAAACTCTTCACCCATGTCATTCATTACAACTCTCTCTCTCTCTCTCTCTCTCTCTCTCTCTCTCTCTCTCTCTCTATATATATATATATATATATATATATATATATATATATATATATATATATATATATATATATATATATATATATATATATATATATATATATTGAAAGTTCAAATTTCTAACTTTTGATCAACCGTATTAATAACCAACGTCTATCTCTTCTCTCCAACGTCTCTCTGCCTCAATCTCCCTATCACAGGACCACCTTGGACCATCGGACCAGGTAAGCCCACCACCCCTATCTACTTTTACTCTTTTTCTCTCTTCTGCTTTCTTCTTATTATTATTCTTCGTTTCTTCTCTTTCTTTCTTTTCTTCTTGCCCCCCACCCTCTTTTCTCATATGTTTTCCCCCTATGCCTCCCCCTTCCATCCCCCGCCTCTTTATATTCCCATTTTCTTCTTCTTTTTTTCTTTCCTATATACCCCATCTCTTCTACCTCCCGTCCCTTGTTTTCTGGTGCACTAACCTAGCCTAGCGGCGATGGTAGTAGAGACGATTTTCCAGCGAGCCTCGGGCGAAGCGAACTTCCAAAACATAGTTGCTATGGGCAACACCTTTCCTGGCACCCATTGGGACTCCAGGCTCTATTGTTCTTGCTTAGAATTTGCTATTTGTTAATATTATGTCGGCTTCCTTTTATTCTTGATTATTGTAATTCCTTCGGCTTGCTTGTATTTATCTGCCATTAGGTATATCACTCGTGTCTTTGGTGTGCTCAAGTTACACTACCTTTAAGCTTATATATAGGTTGTTTTTGTTTTACGCTTTACCTACTTGTATGCATTTATAGTAGTTAAGGCTTAGTTTATATCCCTATGTTTTTGCTGGTGTAGTGGCTACTCCGAGCGATGGTAGTGTAAGGTCGTATCCTCGGGTGGGTCAGGGGGCAGGGAGCAAGGGTTGCAAGGGGGTAAGGCATACACAAGGTTGAGAGTTGGATCTTGGAATATAGGGACACTAACGGGTACGCCGATAGAGTTGGGGAAGAATCACTAGAAGAGGAAAATTAATATAGCATGTGTCTAGGAGACTGGATGGGGGGTACAAAGGCTCGGGATGTTAATGGGTATAAGCTATGGTATTCGAGGGGTGTTGGCAGCAAGAACGGGGTAGGTATTTTAATTGATAGGGATCTCAGAGAGTTAGTGGTTAATGTCAGAATGGTGAATGATAGGCTGTTGATTATTAAGCTAGTGGTTAATGGGTTCACTTTTAACGCGATTAGTGCTTATGCGCCTCAAGCAAGATTGAGCAGGGAGGTCAAAAGGCGCTTTTGAGAGGATTTGGATGAGGTTGTGTGTGGTATCCTGCAGTCCAAGGAGGTTTTCATAGGGGATTACTTCAGGGAGACGGCTAGGGGTTATAACAAGGTTCATGGCAGGTTCGGTTTCGGGGTTAGGAACGAGGGCAGTACTTCGTTGTTAGATTTTGCAAACATTTTTGACTTGGTACTAGCTAACAAGGGTTTTCAGAAGAGGGAGGGACACTTGGTCACTTTTCAGAGTAGGGTTGCCATGACTCAGATTGATTATCTTCTCCTCGGGAAAGGCGATAAGGGTCTTTGTACGGATTACAAGGTTATCCCGAGTGAGTGACTCTCGACGTAGCATAGGCTCTTGGTAATGGACTTGGAGGTCAAGGGAGCGAGGAAAAAGAGAGCAGTTTACGTCCAACCTAAGATCAAGTGGGGAGCCTTGACTAAGGGAAAGGCTTAGAAGTTGAAGGATAAGTAATTGGCTATGGGGGCCTGGAGGAGTAGTGGGGACACAAGTAGTATGTGGACCACGACAGCGAACTGTATTAGGGAAGATGCTATGGAGGTGTTAGGGGTCTCGAAGGGTTACTTGGGTGGCCACAAAGGGGACTGGTGGTTTAATGAGGAGGTCCAAAGAAAAGTGGAAGCTAAGAAAGCGGCATATTTGAAGCTAGTATGGAGCACGGATGAGGAAAAGCAGAGCTTGCATATGGAGTGTTATAAGAAGGCAAGGAGAGAGGCGAAGCTTGTGGTCACGACGGCTAAGACTGCAGCTTTTGAGAGATTGTATAAGGATCTTGAGGGCAAAGACGGGGATAGAAAGCTGTACAAGTTAGCCAAGATTAGGGAGAGGAAGGAACGAGACCTGGATTGAGTAAAGTGCATAAAAAACGAAGACGATAAGTTATTAGTGGAAGAGGAGGGTATCATACGTAGATGGCAGGGATACTTCTATAGACTCTTGAATGAGGAAGGGGATAAAGAACATCGTACTGGGTGAGTTGGAGAACTTAGAAAGTCAGAGTAATTTTGGGTTTTGTAGGCGTAGTAAGTGTAAGGAGGTTGATGTGGCAATACAGAAGATGGGTAGGGGTAAGACAACTATGCCTAACGAGATCCCGATGGAAATTTGTAAAGAAGCGGGTAAGGTAGGCTTGGAGTGACTTACTAGCTTGTTTAACATCATTTTCAAGACGCAGAAGATGCCCGAAGATTGGCGGTTGAGTTTGTTGATTCTATTGTACAAAGGGGATATCCAGAATTACAACAAGTATAGGGGTATCAAGCTGTTGAGTCACACTATGAAGGTTTGGAAGAGGATATTGGAGAATAGAGTGAGGACATGTATATCTATCTCTAAGAACTAGTTCGGATTAATGACGGGACGATCAACTACAGAAGCCATTCACCTTGTGAGACGCTTGGTGGAGCAGTATAGGGAGAGGAAAAGGACTTGCACATGGTGTTTATTGACCTTGAGAAAACTTATGACAAAGTCCTGAGAGAGGTGCTATGGAAATGTTTGGAGGTTAGCGGAGTCCCGGTAGCGTACATCAGGGTGATTAAGAACATGTACAAAGGTGCTAAGACTCGGGTAAGGACGACGGGAGGAAATTCAGAATATTTCCCTGTAGAAATGGGGTTGCATCAGGGATCAAACCTTATCCCATTTTTGTTTGTCCTAGCGTTGGATGAACTGACACGACACATACAAGGGAGGGTGCCATGATGTATGTTATTTGCTGGTGACATGGTACTGATTGACGTGATACGATGGGGTGCTAACTCTAGGTTGGAAGTTGGGAGACAGACGCTGGAGTCCAAAGGTTTCAAGTTGAGTAGGTCGAAAACTGAATACTTGGAGTGCAAGTTAAGTGATGAGAGACATGAAGAAGAAGTCGAAGTAAAGATTGATACTCAAGTCATTCCCAAAAGAGATAGTTTCAAGTATTTTGGATTTATAATCCAAGGCAACAGGGAGATTGGCGAGGATTTTACTCACCGTATTAGAGCGGGATGGATGAGATGGAGGCTTGTTTCGGGGGTTTTATACAATAAGAATGTACCTCTTAGACTTAAGGGAAAATTTTACAGGGTGGTGGTTAGACCGTCTATGTTGTGTGGAGTTGAGCGTTGGTCTGTCAAGAAGTCCCATGTCCAGAAGATGAGCGTAGTTGAAATGAGGATGCTGAGATGGATGTGTGTACATACCAGGAAAGACAAGATTAAGTATGAAATTATTAGGGACAAGGTGGGAGTAGCAGCCGTGGAAGACAAGTTGCGGGAATTGAGGGTTGAGATGGTTTGGGCATATGAGGATGAGAGACATAGATGCCTCGGTCAGGAGGTGTGAGAGGTGGACTACGGCGGGCTTGAGGAATGGCAGGGTTAGGCCAATGAAGTATTGAACATAGATAATTAGCTAGGACATGTCAGTGTTTCACCTAACCGAGGGCATGACTAGCGATAGGATGGTGTGGAGGTCGTCGATTAAAGTGGTGGGTTGATAGGTAGATATGAGTTTTTCCTAGGTTTACCAATACTAGTAATATCCTTGTTGTCGGTTGAGAGATAATTTCTTCTAGTTTGTTATTTATCTTATACTTAGCAACCACGTTCATTATTTTTGTAAATTGCTACTGGAAATTATTGCTCCCTGATTGTTACTATTTGATGCTACTTTTTCTCGCCTTTTACTAGAATTGCTGCTCTCTGATTGATACTATTTGATGTTACTTCCCCCGTTTTTTGCCTTATCGTCCTTTGTCTCCTTTCTTCTTTCTTTCTCCCCCTATTTCTTCTTTTTCTTCTTCTTCTTCTTTTTCTTGAGCCGAGGATCTATCGGAAACAACCTCTCTACCTCTCCAGGTAGGGGTAATGTATGCGTACACATTACCCTCCCCAAGCCCCACATGTGAGATTATACTGGGTATGTTGTTGTTGTTGTTATTGTTATTGTTACTGTTGTTGTTGTTGTATACTTAATTTAATCCTACTCAACCTGAAACGTTTTGACTCTAGTGTCTGTCTCTAAAACTCCAGTTTATTATTAACTCCACAACGTGTCTCGTCAATTAATATTATGTCACCAATAACGTACACCATGGTAACACTTGAATATGCCGTGTCAATTTATCCATCACCAAAGTAAATAAAAATGAAAATTTTCGTTCCTATACCATATAGGAAACTATATTACCAAATATGTTCATAGTTTGCATATTACCCTTCATGCTAATAGTATTTCTACATAATATATACAATGCATTAAATAAGGAATCATTATAGTTGTAGGATTCCTTATTTAAGTGAGCTAAAAAAGGGGAATTAAATATTTTCCAGATCTTCCAACGCAAATTACGCACAGTAACCACTATCGTCTACTTCGTTACAAACTTCCAGTACTCTATTTTTTGCGCTAAACTCTGTTTCAACATTTTCTCTGATTTCACAAATAAAAATCGACAAAATCTTCTACAATTCTTCTGCAACAAAAGCAATTATGGCAAAAATACCAATTATGCTACAATCGAATGGGAATTGGGATAGCTATGGGAGATTTAGAGAATTCGAGGTCGATGACATTGTAGTCGATGACAATGCGACTTATAGTCTATTGATTTCTACGATAGCACAACAATTAATGATTGATACATCTAAAAAATTATAGAAATCAAATACATTGTCAACGAGCATTGTCCTCCAATGGAAATTAGAAACGATATAGGTGTTCGTGTATACATGGAGACGAAAAAAGAAAACAAAAACTTAGGATCATATCCGCTATATATAATTGTTCGCGATTTCAATATGGGATTGAGTATCACCAATGAGAATACAGCTGCAGGTGTGCGATGTTATTTTTTCTATGAAATTCTGGTAAATTGTAAATGAACTACAATTTATCTACATTGTATCTACAAATAAATTACATATATATATATATATATATATGGATTTCTGTAATATCTACAAATTTTCTACATTTATTCTATATTAAAACTACAAAAAATTGGAAAAATTAATACTCCCTCCGTTTCAATTTATGTGAACCTATTTCCTTTTTAGTCCGTGCCAAAAAGAATGACCCCTTTCCTTATTTGGAAACAAATTACTTTTACACAATGTTTTATAGTCACACAAAATATATGTGCCTCATTTTGCACCACAAGATCCAAAGTCTTCTCTCTTTTCTTAAATTCCGGGCTCAGTCAAATGGATTCACATAAATTGAAACGGAGGGAGTATGAAATACTAAATTTCAACCTTTCTACAAATTTTCTACAAACTAGTGATAACAATATTTATATTTATTTTCATGCAGGTTCATCTGGAATACTAACGTTACTTGATATGCCAACATCTCCCGTTATAGAGGAATATGAAAATATAATAATAACAGATAGTACACCAAGTTCTATTGAAGTAGGACAAGTATACCAAGACAAGGAAACAATCGCAACTGCAATGAAGCACTATTCTATCATGCACAAGTTCCAATTCAGGGTTAAAGATCTAGTGCTAGAAGGTATGAACATATGAATAGTTAATTTTTTTAAAAAAATTTTGTAGTTTATTTGTAATTTTTTTACTTCTTCAGTTTTCCTTGTGATAATGTTTAGCAGAATTGTAGTTATATTGTATTTATTATTGTATAATGTAATTGTTTAAGCTAAAACAAGTTTTTTTTGAATCTAAATTTTAACCCATTGTTTAAAATATATTTATTTTGTAGCTACTGGCTGATATGTGTTGGTGAAAACTGTACATGGCACTTCAAGGCAACTAGCATAAATGATTCTGCAATGTTCAACGTCAGAAATTTCGACAAACAACACACATGCTCTTTAATGGACAATACATTCATACAACGCAAACCTACTGCCATGATAGTTGGTAGCATGATTATTCCAAAATATTCTGATCCTAAGACAATTTACATCCCAAAAGACATTCAATTTGACATGTTGTCTGAACATGACGTGAATCTAACCTACATGCAAGTCTGGAGAGCAAAGGAAAAGACTTTACAGTTTTTGAGAGGTCATCCTGCTGACTCCTACAACAAATTGCCTAGTTATTTGTATATTATAGAGAAGACTTATCCGGGGTCTGTAGTTAAATTGAAGAAGACAAACGATGACTGTTCTTGTATGTATTTGTTGCGATTTGTACGTCAATCAGTGGTTGGAAATATTGTAGGCCAGTTGTAGTAGTTGATGGGACCTTTTTAAAGTCAGCGTACAGGGGAATAATGCTAACAACCAGTACAATGGATGCAGCAGGTACTGAAGTTTTATTAGTAGAAATATTATAGCTTGTATGTTTTTTTTAGTACTTGAAAATTAATTGTAGATATATTGTAGAATAATTGTAGTTTGTATATATATGTCTTCTTCTGCATTTTTACTGCAGCCAATTAATTGCTTATTGCCACATAATGTAGGTATCATATTACCATTGGCATATGTTGTTGTTGATTCAGAGAATGACGCATCATGGAAGTGGTTTTTTGAGCAATTCAAGCTCGCATATGGTGAAAGAGCAAACATGTGTGTTGTTTCGGATCGGAATGAAAGTATCTTGAAGGCAACATCTATTGTTTATCCCGGCATGTCACATTATTCTTGCATGTGGCATATTTGGACAAATATACGGGCAAAGTTCAAGAAAGGACATCTTAAGCTAAGTGAATTATATTTTACCACGGCGCGGTCATACACACTTGATGAATTTAATGAAAAAATGTCAAAGATTGAGGAGATTGACCCCCGTGTTAAAGCATACTTATATGATATTGGATATTATAGATGGTCTCGAGTACATGCAATGGTGAACAGAGCTTGGAATATGACATCAAACATTGCAGAGTCGTTGAATGCTGTAACAAAATATGCAAGAGAGCTGCCGATAGTAGAACTATTAGAGTATATGAGGACCCTTTTGAACGTTGGAAATTATTGAAAGCAAAGGGTACATTCACATACCTTGGATACAAATTCAACAAAGAGTTGGATGACAACAGAACATTGTCGCACAAGCTTAGAGTAAGATCTGATTATTTATG
This sequence comes from Nicotiana sylvestris, assembly GCF_000393655.2. Classification (NCBI taxonomy): domain Eukaryota; kingdom Viridiplantae; phylum Streptophyta; class Magnoliopsida; order Solanales; family Solanaceae; genus Nicotiana; species Nicotiana sylvestris. The sequence goes on along the minus strand of NC_091062.1, from coordinate 18,425,608 downwards.
GAATCAAATTCATAAACACCACAATGTAGTTTTTTGGTAGATATTTTGTAGATATTTTGTATATAGCTTGATTTTAACCATATATAAATTGTTTTTTTGTTTGTAATGTACTCGTAGGTGAGGGCTTCAACAGACTACATCCATACAGTAATAGATGGTGTGAGACGCTATATTGTTTGTCTTGAAAACAAGAAATGTAGTTGTGGACAATTCCAACTTGATGAACTACCTTGTCCACATGCTTTGGCTGCTTTAAGACAAAGGGATGAGTCCTTTGAAGAATATTGTTCTCCTTATTACACAAGGGCGAACCTCTTGCGTACGTATGAAATACCAGTAAATCTGTTGTCTGATGAAAGCAAATGGAATGTGCCACAACATATAACTGAAGAAGTAGTAAATCTACCTAAAGGAGAGAAAAGGCAGCCAGGAAGACCTCAGAAAGAACGATACAAAACATATGATGAAATAAATTCAAAGAAGTACAAGGTTTCATGCGGCAACTGCGGAGGAGAAGGGCATAACAAAAGATCTTACAAGAATGCACCCAAAATGAAATAAAATTCTATGTAGTTAACAGAATATTTGATGAAAATTTGTTGGTTAGTTCTGGATAACAGATGGTGATGTGTAATCGTTGTTTTTTTAAAGATCATAATGTAGTTAGTTAGGATGTTTCTATATTGAGTTAATACTTTCATATATTGATTTGTTTATGAATGTTTTCTATATATATATATATATATATATATATATATATATATATATATATATATATATATAATCAAACCATTTTTTTACTATATATGGATCCTTTATATAGTTGCTAATGTGTTTTTGCAGTTTATCTACAATAAAATTACTAAAAAAATACATTATCGAGAATTTACAGAGTATATACATTATAATCTGTAGGAAAGTAATTAAAAACCAAGCCATATTGTAGAAAATAAATAAAGTATTGTTTACATTCAACAAAATAAATATAAAAGAAACAAAACACACTATTATAATAATCTACAAAATATCTACAAATACAACTACAAAAAAACTACAAATATCTGTAGCTGACATAATATATAGATTAAAATTCTGGTAGAAAGAAGCTTTATGGTGGAAATAATGTAGATTAGAATAACTATATAAAATTTCAGTTGGAAAAGATTTAAATGCTAAAAATAATGAAGATCAAGTACTGTAAAGATTCAACAAGTGAATGTAAACCCAACATAATGTTTCCATTTGAACTACAATATTGGATAAGGAAAAAAAAATAAAGGCTACTATAATTGTAGCACAAGTCTGCTACAATTAAAACATACTAAAATGTTCAAAAAATTGTCTACCATCTTTCTTATAAACTAGCATCAACTACACAGTTGTACTACATGTTCCATTCAAAAGATTACAACTACTTCTTCCTCTGGACTCGTATTTTCTCATTCAAAGCTGGTGTACCTTTCCTCCTTGCCAATTTGCATGTCACCTCACTATCACTAATTGCCCCAAGCTCATGCTTCTTTCTAGCATAGTCCCAAAGTAACGCTCCATAACGTCTACGGTGTTGGTCAATATCAGAAAGGTCTTCTGGGGGAATTGATAACTCTCCAATACTAACATACTCTACAAAGGCAACAACAAATATACCACAATCTCTGCAAAAAAATAACAAAATGTCAATATTTGCCAAACCATCAGAAAAAAATGGTTAAATGTATAAAAAGAAAGAAGATTTTTGTTACAGTGATCCTTCTTTTTGCTGTGGTATCTCTCCGACTATCCACTGAATGTTAAGAGTGTCGGTAACAACTTTCTCAATGTATGCTTTTGTATTCTTGAAGTTGATGTCTTTCCACTTCCCATAAAACCCGGTGCATGACAAATACAAAGGGATAATAATAGAAAACTTGTCGATACAAGATTCAACAATAGGGTGATTGTGTGAAGAAACCATAGAATCATACGCATAAAGATACCTTTCTGCAATGTCAAAAACAACCAACACCAGTGGAATTTTTTTACAATGTTGACGGGCATGATGACATAATTAACTTCATCCCATGCAACATTTGCGAGTAGTCTATACCCCAATATATATTCTGCTACAACATCCTAGGGTTTGACTACAGAAAACTTCTTTTCTTGAGGAGAATTTTTGAACTTTTCATAAATCTGATCATGTAGTAAATCTGGTGTTGTTGTGGGGGCCATACTTGCCTATTTTTCTCAAGTAATACATTATAACATTAATGTCCTGCAACAAAAATAGATTGCATTTATACTACATGTTATCTCAAAAAATTCTACACAAAACTACAAACTATCTACAATACATCTACAATCAGAATACAAAGCATCTATTCATTCAGAAAATACAAAGTATCTACAATTTACTTACAAAAAAACTACAAATTAAATACATTGAATATTACCAAGTCATTAATGACTTGTCCTAGGTGTGCAAGGGAAAAGAACCACTCCTTCTTGTCAACCTTTTCAACTCCCAGATCCAACCATGGCTTAATTTGGTTGTCCTTTATAGAATACGGAGCCTTCCTCCTATATAAACCAATAGAAATTAAAATAAAATTGTTGAATGAAGTGGATGTGTAAAAGATTAATACAGGAATATAAGTGTCAAATTGTGCAACCTAACCTCTTTGAACGCGTGTCAGTACCGTTGTATAACCACTTGTGGAATTGATCCAACAACTCAGGGTCTACATTTTGACCAATAACACTAGTAAACGGGTGCTTGAGGTGGAATATTAGAGATCCCACCGAGGTACTGCCACCAGAAGAGTATAAAGGGAGAAATGGTGATCGGGCATGCTTTCCCGGCTGCCTTGTTCTACCTTGATGCACGTGTGTTGTTTCATCTTGTATAGGCTCGAGAACTTAACCAACTGGGAGAAGTTATCAGGCAGCTTGAAATCATCAAGCGTAACCTCCTTTTTCTCACCTCAGGATTCTTCTAAATCACCTACATTCACAAACTCTTCACCTATATTGTCATCTTCCGGGTACTGCTGTTCTATTTGAGCTGCTACTGTCACTCCGTGAATTGGAGATTATGCATGCAGATCTTCCCTCTCTGAAACACCATGTATATATAACTTAATAGAATGGTAAAAATATTGAAACAAAAAGAAAATATCTCTGAAAACAATTTCAAACCTGCATTCTCTTCATCAACAGCCCCTTCAAAATGTGTATATAAATCAGCACGTGCTGGATGATTTTCTTTACCATGCGCACATTTAACATGTTCTATTTTTTTCATTAAAACTATTAAATAATACTGGATAGTGTTGGCTTGACAATTTATGAAGATATGAAGGTGTGTCACAATATGTACATAAATCTGTATTGCTGTGTAAATAAGCTGGAATTAATTGTATATATTTTGTATATATAATGTAGACAAATTGTAGTTATGTTGTAGATATTTTGTAGTTATTTTGTAGATGTTGTGTATGTAATTGTAGATATATTGGAGATACCTGTTTTGTTGGGGCTGACCTGCACTGTTTCACCACTATTGAACTGAAATTGCTGATTGTTCTTGTCTTTTGGTTGGTCAGTATTTTTGGTTGAACTTCCAGCAAATTGTAAGTTTTATATTAGTTAGGATATATATTTTAGAGGTAATATAAATAATTTTGTTAATATGATTAAGATTCAAATGTTACCTTTGCATCAACTTGATCATTTGGATTGTTTATCACCTGCAAAACAGTCTTGACTGATTCCTTTATTAGGTCTCGAAGACTACCTAGTTCTTCAAATACATCTTCCCTAAGTTTTTCAAGCTTTTCATCGACCTACATAATAAAAAAATACATAGTTACCTTTAGAAATATGTATTAAAATACAGATACACTATTATATAAAAATCAGAATGCTTTATTAGGACTACATGTTACCTTCTCAACACCTCTTTTTAACTTATTTATTTTACGAAGAATAGACTCCTTTTCCTCTTTTCCAATTGATTCTTTGGGTTCCAATGGAGGAGCATCAACTTTTGGATTCTCAGAAATATATTCCACCTCTTCAATTGTGTACTCAACTTTATCAGGCAAAGACATCACTGAAAGCTCTTCAGGTGATTCATTTATGTTGGTGAACTGAATGATGAAAAAAAATTTAGCTTGTTTGAGGCAGAATATGTATACAAAATGTAGATATTTTGTAGATACATTATATTATAATGAATAAAGACAATTTACCTTCATCCATTCAGGTTTAATCATTTTGTCTTCAATTGCAGCTAACCAAATCTGACCCTTAGCAGCTGACCAGTTTAGTATGCGAGGGATTGAATTAGAAATCTTTGTAGCTATATCAATGTTGACGGAGGAACAACACTCATACAACCATACTTGCATGGCTAGTGGGAATCCTCGAATGAGATAAGAATGAACAAAAGGATTTAGCCTGTGCCTAATAGATTCAATCAGGTGTCTGTAAGACTGAATACCCCATGGAAATGACTCGTATTGACCGGATTCAACCAAATAAAACCTAAAATGATCCACCAACCCAATATGGTCTCTCTCTGAAGGACAAATGAAGTATTCTATGAGATATAGAATACATAACTTGACTGCATCCTCATCATTGACCCAACTTTTGGTTGTTACTATCTGTTTTAAGTATGTCTTCTCCACTTTTACTTTGTTTGGAAAGTAACTGCTCATTAACTTACTGACATAACTAGGATTGTAACCAAAGTCTGTCACCTCAATATGACATCTAAGACCAGTTATTACTGCAAACTCTCTCAATCCAAAATTTAACCTCTCATCTTTTAACTCAGCTGAAAAATAAGAAGCATCATATGATTTCAATTCATACTTCATAAGAAGATGAATAGCTTGATTTTGCATGCATAAATTGGGAAATGACCATAAATAACCAAAGCATGTCTTCTTGAACAACTTCAAATCATTTGGAGACAAAAGCGCTTTAATTTGCCTAGGAATGCTAGGGTCACATAATGTCTGGAATCAAAGTACCCCATAATCAACATTATGGGATGCAAAAAAATGTCCATTCTGCAAAATTCAACAAATATAATTTAACATTAATACAACAATTAAAAAGCACTGATACATTTGTATGTTTCTACAAAATAACTTTAAAATTAGACAATATAACAACAATGTTAAAATAGATTAATAAATCTACAATTAAACTACAAAATTAAGACAAATAATCTCACATTATTTCAGTGCTTAAAAACATAGATACACATGCAATTTATATACAACATTTCTACAAAAATATACAAATCAAAAAAACCATAGAGTTGTAGTGTTTACCAACTAAAACAGGCGAAATAAGTACTGAAGAAATTAAAAAATTCTTACCTTAACCAGTGAGTGTTTTCGAACATTTTGAGGAGTTTTAACACCAGGGGCTTTTTTGAATTTTTCTTCTTTTTGAGAGTTTTTGAACTGGGAGCCACCTTAGCTTTCTTTCCAGGTTTATTAATAGGCACATCTTCTACAAAATTATCATCTATAACCACCCCTTTTCGTTTCCTATCCGCTTGTTTGATTGGCCTCGAAGATTCTCCAACATCGAAATCATTTTCTTGTTTAGTTCTAGCTTCAACCCTGATTTGACGTGAAGAAACACTATGCTTCATATCTACAATTGCATGTGCAGATTTCCCTTGCTTTGGGGGTGAATGTGGTGATAATACACCCAAATCGAAAGAAGGTACATCAGATTCTACATCTTTTTTAGGGATGTGTTTTGAAGCTTTGTTCTTTTTCATTGAGAAATTTTGAAGCTCAAAGGGAATTAAAAGTGTGTATGAACGAAATTGAAGATTTGACTTCAATTTTGAGTGGGTTTGTATAAGAAGCTTCAGCAGTGGGTTTGAAGCTTTGTTTTTCTGCTTTTAGCAAAGGTAAAAATGACTAGAATCGTGTGTTTATGTATACTAAATGTAATTAAATCAAACCTTAAACATTGAGGGTAATATAGTTTTCTATATGACATAGGATTGTAAAAATTCCAAATAAAAATGGGTTAAGAGTTGACCCCTGGGCAACCCCATCACGACTAGGAAACATTCCGCGTCTCTTCAATTGTTCTCACTCGGATCTTGGCTCTATCGTACATGTCCTTAATCTCTTTAATGCATGCTACAAGTTTACCTCTCGACTAAAAGCATCTCCACAAAATCTCCTCTAAAACTTTGTCGTATGTCTTTTCTACGTCAATAAACACTATATGTAAGTTTCTTTTCCTATCCCAATACTGCTCCAATAATCTCCTTAAAAGATGAATGACATACTTAGTTTATCGTTCCCAGCATGAATCCGAATTGGTTCTTGAAAATAGACACATGTCTCCCCCTCTTAAAAAAAAATTAAATAAATAAAATATTTATTTTTTGATTTAGTTGACGTAGAAATCAATTTTCTATGTATACACATAACAAATTTTATCTCTTATATATTTCTTAACTTAAAACTATTTTCCCATAAAAAAAGCTGACGAAAAAACAACTAAATTTAAATATTTGTAGAAGGCCACGTGTTGCTCCCGCATGCCCCCCCTTCCCAACCTCTATGCTCGTCAGTTGTCACTCTGCAAATTCCATTTCCCCCAGGTACCATCATCATTCAAATTTATATTTCCTCCCAGTTTCTAGAAGATTCCAAAATCTATGTCACCGGAAATGAAAAACTCCGGCAGAAAGCCGGCAAAGTACGACATAGAGTATCGAGCTAAGGAGGACGACTCATGGTACGGTGTACTAGTCGTGGTGAACGGCGAGACGTTAACGGTGAAGTACGAGGGCTATCCGGAGACATTCGATTCGAAAATCGCCGCTAAGGATTTCAAATCGAAGGAAGAAATCGATGAATTCGTTGGTAGGTTTAGGAATATTTCGCCGCAGCTGCAGGATAGCGAATGCGGTAGTGTTATGAAGGAAGGGATGATTGTCTGTGCGGCGTGTAATGCTTTTGGCAAGGATGATATGCACTTTTACGATGCCGTTGTTGAAGCCGTAAGCTTTTTTCTTTTGTTTGAGAATTTTTTCTAGATATATCTATTGAGGTAATGATATCTATTATATTATGACGCTGTCAGATTCTCAGTTATGGATGTTGATACGAGCTTAGGTATTCAGAAATTTATTTGAATATTTGTTGCCTTAATCAACTCGCTTTTGTGATGCTTTAAGCATAGCACGGATAACGGAGGAAGGTGAGGTAGGTTGACATAGTGTAACTATGATGAATCCTTTGAATTCTAGGATATAGAAGATTCATGCGGTTGATCACACCTAATTCAGGATTGAGGCATCTTGATTAATATTATTTAATATTAGTTTATTCTTAGTCATATCGATTTGTCAGCTCACCAGAGCAAAATTTGATAAGTAAAACATTCTCATGACATATATACTCTTCTTTGATATGTTTCAGGTGTAAACGGATTGTTTATTTCCTTGTTATCAATAGTTGCAAGTAATCTTCTTTGCTTTTTCAACTATCAAAACTCAAAAGAATCAAGAAAGAAGAATGTTGAGATTCATGTTATAAACAAGTGATGACTAAAATACCTTCATTAGTGTAAAAAGAGTGGTAGGAGATACAAAGGAGTTTCTCCTAACTATGCGTTCAGCGGGAATTGGCATCGAGCTCAGACTTGCTTATCCAATTAACTAACAATATACATGATGAAGTCCCATGATATAAGTTATTTTGTCTACGAAATTGTGTTTTGACGAAATTAGCGAGGGTGTCAACCAAAAGCTTGAATAACCAAAAGTTTGAATTATGGAGAAGCACTCTAGAGAATAAAGATTTTAACATAAGTAGAAGTAAAACAAAATTTATGCATTGTAAAGTTTAGCCAGTATAAATAGAGTGAGATAGAGGAAGTCCAATCTCTTTTATTTATTTATTTATTTATGAAATAAGGTGTTGTATTGCTGGCATTAAAAAGATGCAAATAGTACAAAAGAAGAGGTGTTAGCTCCAATACTTCATGTTTTATTCTAGTCATAGGGAGCAAACCAAAAATGTAGGCCATCAGGCCAGGCTCAGTGAGCCAATAAAGTCTAGAAAGGGAATAACATTATTCACAGGGGAGAGATTACTCCAATTAAAAAGATGCAACAGACATCTAGCTGTCAAGAAGTGATTAGGACATACCAGCAAAAACATCTTCAATTCCTCTCTATCCAAAGACACCAAAATATGCACGCTGGGATCAGTTTCCTGATACTTTTGATGGCCCATTGACTTTCCAAAAGCTTCAACTTTCAACTGCTTCCTTGGTGCTCTGAGGTAGTGTCCAAGTGATACCAAAAATTGAAAAGAACATATGCCGGAGATCAGTAGCCACTGTGCAATGCAAAAATAGATGGTTGATTAATTCTGAATTGAGCTGGCACACGTGGCATCTATTCACAATCTGGAAGCTCCTCCTACAAAGGTTGTCTCGAGTCAAAATAGCACCTCTTAAGAGTCGTCCATGCAAAACAACTGACCGTTGTAGGCAGATTGGTTCTCCAAATTATCTTCCAAGGCCACAGGTCAATAACCTCATTCGACGCACATAGTTTGTTATACACCTTCCTTAGAGGTTCCCCATCTTAGCTTATTAGTGTGCTGGATATTCATTATAAAGTTTCCTAACCTTCCAAGTAGATCAAACACTCCTCCTATCTCTAGTCTTGCATGTTTCTCCGGGAAAGGACATCCCAAGTGTTGTCTGATCTATTATGTGCTACTGTTGAGTTAGGATTGTTAGGTGTTGTCTTGATTTTCTTACCATATTTGGTTTTCCTATCTGTTGAAGGAAAGAACAACATATTTACCATAATTGGGTTTCCTTCTTGTAGAAAAAAATTATAAATTTTCCATATTTGGCTAGTCCCTTTTCTTGTAAGAAACAATTTGGACTTCTATAAATTGAGGATCTTTCATTCTCATTCAGTAGCATCCACAATGTAACCATATGGGGTTTGAGAGTCGTGTTTAGAGAGAGAACTTACGAGACACGTGTTAGTATGTCACTTGTGTTTGCCTCTTCGTGAGGTTGTTTTCCTGATATTTTGTACTCTCTTTTTATTATAGTGGATTGCTTATTTCCCGCCCGTGGACGTAGGTCAATTGACCGAACCACGTTAAATATTTGTGTCTCTTCTGGTATATTTCTCTTTTGTTGTGTGGTTTATCGTCATTCAAGGTTTGCTTTACTAGCTTTCGCATGACACCTGATTTTTCGATTCTAACAAGTGGTATCAGAGCGAGGTTCAAGACAGGTTCATCTTGGCGGGTTCAGTTCTAGTCGCAACCTATTTGATGATAATCGTGATTTTTGTATGAGAAATTTGACCAGTGTACTACTCATGTTGAGAAAAACTTTATGGTGGAAATGTGACCTGTTTAAGATTATATGAAAAAGGTGGATCGAGTTTATTTCATCACAAAATTCAGGCCAAGGGGGAAAATTGTTAGGTGTTGTCTTGATTTTCTTACCATATTTGGTTTTCCTATCTGTTGAAGGAAAGAGCAGCATATTTACCATAATTTGGTTTCCTTCTCGTAGAAGGAAATTATAAATTTTCCATATTTGGCTAGTCCCTTTTCTTGTAGGAAACGGTTTGGACGCTTCTATAAATTGAGGATCCTTCATTCTCATTCATTAGCATCCACAATGTAGCCATATGAGGTTTGAGAGTCGTGTTTAGAGGGAGAACTTACGGGACACGTGTTAGTATGTCACTTGTGTTTGTCTCTTCGTGAGGTTGTTCTCTTGATATTTTGTACTCTCTTTTTGTTATGGTGGATTGCTCATCTCCGTCCGTGGAAGTAGGTCAATTGACCGAACCTCGTTAAATGTTTGTGTCTCTTTTGGTAGATTTCTCCTTTGTTGTCGTCAGTCAAAGTTTTATTTGCTAGCTTCCGCATGACACCTGATTTTTTCGATCCTAACAATGGATCACTTGCTAATTGGAATAAAAATGGATAAGTTTCTTACAGTGTGAAGTTTTCTAGCCATTTATCCTTCCAAAATTTCACATGTGTTCCATTACCAATTTTGAAGGACACATCTTGTCAGAAGACTTCCTTCAAGTTGTTGATGTGTTTCCGGGGCTCAGCCCCATGAGGAGCTCTAGCAGTTCTAGTGCTCCAATTATCCAGCTGACCATACTTGGCTTTCATTATTTTCTTCCATAGGCTAGTGCCTTCTTGCCCATATCTCCAAAGCCACTTCATTAGCAAACTCTTGTTGTACTTTGAGAGATCTCTAATGCCCCGTCCACTTTGTGACTTTCGTTGAATTAAGTTGCCCACTTCACCAGTTGGAATTTGTGACCTTCACTGCTACGGTGCTACCTTCCTATTAAAAGGATCTCCTCAATTTGTCCAACTGCTTTTGGGCTTTACTTGGCATAGGAAAGAGGGACATGATGTAAGTTGGTATGCTGTCCAGGACACTATTAATCTGAGTCACCCTTCCAGCCATTGAGAGATATTGCATCTGCCATGTTGCTAACCTTTTCTCCACTTTCTCAATCACACCATCCCACACCTCCACTGACTTATGTTTGGCTCCCAAGGATAGTCCAAGATAGGTTATAGGAAATGAGCCAATGCCACAACACATTATGCCTGCCAGTTCTTCCAAGTCAGGCACCACATTGACAGGATATATCATGTTTTTCAGCATGTTTATGTGCAGACCTGAAATAGATTCAAAAATAAGGAGAGTTAGATTAAGGTACTGTAGTTGCAATTTTTCAGCCCCACAGAAATTTTTTGTGTCATATGCATATAGTAGATGGGAGACCGAGATTGAATTTCCTGAGTTGTTGTTTATCCTGAACCCTTCAATCCATTGTAACTGGCTTGCTTTATCAAGCATTTTGCTCAAACGTTCCGTTGCTATGATGAAGAGAAAAGGTGAGAGGGTGTCTCCTTGCCTAATCCCTTTCCGAGGGGAGAAGAAGCCGACTGGAGATCTATTATCAAGGACTGAATACTTGACTGTGGTGAGGCGGAACTTAATCCACCTGAACCATCTTTCTCCAAAACCCCATTCCTCTTAGTGTTGAGTGTCACGACCTAAAATCCACTAAGGGTCGTAATGACGCCCAATACCGTTTGTCAGGCAAGCCGACGCGGAAGTATTAGTAAATTCTTACTTTATCTACCCAATTTGGTTACGACGTTTCTAAATTTGCAATTTAAAACAGGTGATGATAAGCAATATTTAATAATCCCTCTGTTCCAGTTTATGTGAACCTATTTCCTTTTTGGTCTGTTAAAAAAGAATGACCCCTTTCTAAATTTGGTAACAATTTAGCTTAAAATTACAACTCTACCCTTAATGAGAAGCTTTTATAACCACACAAATACTCTGGGCCCCATTTGAACTTGTTTAGGACCACAAATTCCAAAAGTCTTCATTTTTTTCTTAAACTCCGTGCCCAGTCAAACAGATTCACATAAATTGGAACGGAGGAAGTAATAATTATACAACCCAAAAGAACTGTCTATTAATGTGTGTGCCAAGACATGGTGTCACAAGCTGTGGGCATCTAGTAGAGTACACAACAGAAACACACTATCCTACTGTCCGAAACAGAATAGACAACAAAACTATACATAAGAAAGACTTCTTCAGGCTGCCGCATGGCATGGGAGGGAAACAACTCACCATAAAAGTCTCGAGTCCGCCCCGGGATACGCACCAGACTGATAGCCAGGTACACCTGCCTCAGATCCTGTACAATTAAGTACAGAAGTGTAGTATGAGTATATAAACAATATGTACCCCGTAAGTATCCCATCTAATCTCGAAGAAGTAGAGACGAGAGGTCGACTTGATACTCACTAGGGTCAAATAATATGAGAAAGAATCTGTAATAAGCATGGATAGCACAATTTATTGAAATTTTAAGACAAGGATTAACAATTCTTTTTCCAAATAATATCCTAGGTATCCATCTACGTTTCAAGGCATATATGAAGTTCAGTCCACAGAGAAATACTAAGTAAAGCATGCGCAAGCAGTACCGAGGGACGTACGGCACGATCCAACATAAAAGTAAATTGTGCACTGCCGAGGGTCGAACCATAGATGCATCTATTACCCCGCTCGCGAATCGTACATGCGACGCGGTCAAATATAAACAAACACAACACTCAGTCAATCAAGAATTTATCAAGGAGCAGTTATCCAAGGAAAAGCCAATTCTCTTTTAACAATTCAAGAAAATGGAGTTTAATCTTCTTAGAAATTCATTCGCTAATTCGATGTGGTTTAAGGAATTCAAATTGTCAATAATATTACAATATTCCAAGTATAGCATGCTTATGGGTCCTAGACTACCCGGACTTAACATAATAGTAGCTACGCACGGACTCTCGTCACCTAGTGCGTACGTAGCCCCCGCATATAATGGCAATTAATTCAATTATTACACCTATGGGGACAATTCCCTCTTACAAGGTTAGAAAGGAGACTCACCTCGCTCCAAAGTGCACTTCCAATACCAAGAACGAGTCCAAGCCCTCAATTTGGAGCCGAACGATCCCAAACTAGTTAAACGAAGTAAGAACTAGTCAATATAGACTCACAAGATCGAATTCTAGCTATTTAAGTAATTCCCCAACCATTAGCACAAGTTTCCTAAAATCTGACCCCGGGTCCACGTGCCCGGATTCCGAGATTTTCGAAAGAAGTTGTTCTCTACAACCTAAGGATCAATAATATATGATTTCTAATTTATCCCATAACAAATTTCGTGGTTAAATCTAAGTTTCATTAAAACCCTAGGTTTTTGCTCTAACCCCGTGATTTCACCTTAATACTAGTGTTTAATCTACCTAAGACAATGATATTAAACTAGAAATAGGTAGCACACGCTTACCTCAAGATGCTAAGTGAAGTCCTTTCTCTCAAAAGCTCCAAAATCGCCCAATGGAGGAGTGAAAATATGATAAAAATGTCTTAGAACCCGTATTAAATGAATCTACTGCCCATCGATTTCCGCATCTGCGGTCAGGGGACCGCATCTACGAGAGATGGGCCGCACCTGCGAAAATGGGCCAAAGAGCTGCGGAGCCGCTTCTGCGGTCTCCAGGCCGCATCTGCGGAGCCGCTTCTGCGGTTCCTGGCCTGTCCTGTCCTGGGCCGCTTATGCGATGGCACGACCGCATCTGCGGCCTACCAACCGCATGTGCGGTTATGATAGAAGCAACAAGCTTCTACTCTTTCTAAAAATCGCCACTTCAGTCGAGCCTCGTCCGATTGACGCTCGGGGCTCCTGGCCCCGCCCGAACATACCGACAAGTCTGAAATCACGAGACGGACCTACTCGAACCTTCGAAACACCCGAAACAACGCTAAATCTAGGAATCATCCCCTAAAACCAAATGAATCAAACTTATGAACTTCAAGTTCTTAATTTTCCCTTAACGGGACAAAACGCCCTTAAACTACTCGGATTGACACCATATTTTACGGACAAGTCTTAAATGATATTTCGGACCTGTACCAGGCTTCGGAACCAACATACGGGCCCGATACCCATGAAATCAATCATTACTTAGTTTCTTTAAACCCTTAAAACTTCAAATTAACAATTTCAAATACAAATTCATTACTCGGGCTAGGGACCTCGGAATTCGATTCCGAACATACGCCCAGGTCCCATATTTTCCCATGGACCCTCCGGGACCGTCAAATCACAAATCCGGTTCCGTTTGCTCAAAATATTGACCAAAGTCAAACTTAGTCTTTTAAGGGAATTCTAAGGAATCAAATGGGCATATTTCACTCAAAACTCTTCCAATTCCCGAACCAACCGTCCCCGCAAGTCGTAAATTAGCTAAAGCAAGCACGGAAAGTTTTATTTAGGGGAACGGGGTTAAAAAGGCAAAACGATCAGGCGGAACGTTACATTCTCCACCTCTTAAACAAACGTTCGTCCTCGAACGGACATAGAAAAGTACCTTAGCTGCTGAATAAATAGGGATATCTGCTCTGCATGTCCTCCTCGGACTCCCAGGTCGCCTCCTCGACTGGTTGGCCCCTCCACTGGACCTTTACCGTAGAAATCCTCTTGGATCTCAACTGGCGATCCTGTCTATCAATAATGGCGATTGGCTCCTCCTTATAACCTAAGCTCTCATCCAGCTGAATAGTACTAAAGTCTAACACATTGGACAAGTCGGAGTGATACTTCCGAAGCATTGATACATGGAAAACTGGATGAACTCCCGATAAGCTGGGGGGTAAGGCAAGCTCATAGGCAACCTCCCCAACTCTCCTCAACACCTCAAAGGGGCCAATAAACCTTGGGCTCAACTTCCCCTTCTTCCCGAACCTCATAATGCCTTTCATTGGCGAGACTTTCAAGAGAACCTTCTCGCCAACCATAAATGATACATCACGCGCCTTCTGATCCGCGTAACTCTTCTGTCTGGACTGAGCTGTGCGAAGCCTCTCCTGAATCAACTTCACCTTATCCAAGGTATCCTGCACCAAGTTTGTACCATACCACTTAGCCTCACCGGGCTCGAACCACCCGATAGGAGAACGACAACGACGACCATATAAAGCCTCGTATGAAGCCATCTCAATGCTGGATTGAAAGCTGTTGTTATATGCAAACTCCGCCAAGGGCAAGAACTGATCCCACTGCCCTCCAAAGTCAATCACACATGCTCTAAGCATATCCTCTAAAATCTGAACTGTCCGCTCCGATTGCCTGTCGGTCTGAGGATGGAATGCTGTGCTAAGCTCTACACGGGTCCCCAACTCACTCTGAACGGCTCTCTAGAAATGGGAAGTGAACTGAGGGCCTTTGTCTGATATGATGGAAACAGGCACACCGTGCAACCAGACTATCTCCCGAATGTAAATCTGAGCATACCTCTCCGTCGTATAAGTAGTCGCCACTGGAATGAAGTGAGCCGACTTGGTCAACCTATCAATAATGACCCATACTGAATCGAACTTCCGCAAGGTCCGCGGCAACCCAACTACGAAATCCATGGTGATGCGCTCCCACTTCCACTCTGGTATAGGCATCTGCTGAAGGAGGCCACCCGGCCTCTGGTGTTCATACTTGACCTGCTGGCAATTCAAACACCTGGCTACATACTCCACTATGTCTTTCTTCATCCTTCGCCACTAATAATGCTGCCTTAAGTCACGGTACATCTTCGTAGCACCCGGATGAATGGAATACCACGAACTGTGCGCCTCCTCTAGAATCCTCTCCCTCAGACCATCAACATTAGGGACACATAAACGACCCTGGAGTCGTAAAACACCATCCTCGCCAATAGCAACCTCCTTGGCACCTCCCTGAAGCACCGTCTCTCTGAGAACCGCCAAATGTGGATCATCGAACTGCTGGGCCTTGATCTGCCCCAACAATGAAGACTGAGCAACCGCACACGCAAGAACTCGGCTGGGCTCTGAAATATCCAACCTCACAAGTCTGTTAGCCAAGGACTAAATGTCCAAAGCTAGTGGCCTCTCCTCCGCTGGAATGAATGCCAAACTACCTATACTCCATGCCTTCCCGCTTAAGGCATCCGCGACAACATTAGCCTTGCCTGGATGATAAAGAATGGTGATGTCATAATCCTTCAGTAACTCAAGCCACCTGCGCTACCTCAAATTAAGATCCCTCTGTTTGAACAAATGCTGTAAGCTGCGATGATCCGTATATACCTCACATGACACCCCATACAGATAATGCCTCCATATCTTAAGAGCATGAACGATCGCGACCAACTCTAGGTCGTGCATAGGATAATTCTTCTCATGAACCTTCAGCTGGCGCGAAGCATAGGCAATAACTCGCCCCTCCTGCATCAATACGCATCCCAATCCAACGTGCGAAGCGTCGCAATATACTGTATACATCCCTGAACCGGAAGGTAACACAAGAACTGGTGCTGTAGTCAAGGCTGTCTTGAGCTTCTGAAAGCTCTCCTCACAATCATCGGACCAACGGAAAGGAGCATCCTTCTGGGTCAATCTAGTCAAATGTGATGCAATAGATGAAAAGCCTTGCACGAATCGCCGGTAGTAACCTGCTAACCCCAGGAAACTCCTAATCTCGGTCACAGAGGTAGGACGTGGCCAACTCTGAACTGCTTCAATCTTCTTGAGATCCACCTTAATACCCTCTCCAGACACAATATGCCCCAAGAATGCCACTGACTCTAGCCAGAACTCACACTTGGAGAACTTAGTATATAGCTTCTGCTCTCGCAAGGTCTGAAGCACTACCCTCAAATGCTGCTCGTGCTCCCCCAGGCTACGGGAGTATATCAAGATGTCATCAATGAAGACGACGACAAATGAATCAATGTAAGGCCTGAATACCCTGTTCATCAAGTCCATGAACGCCGTTGGGGCATTAGTCAAGCCAAAGGACATCACCAGGAACTCATAATGGCCATATCTGGTCTGGAATGCAGTCTTCGGAACATTCGAGTCCCGAATTTTCAGCTGATGATACCCTGACCTCAAGTCAATCTTGGAGAACACCCTAGCACTCTGCAACTGGTCAAACAAATCATTGATACAGGGCAACAGATACTTGTTCTTGATGGTGACTTTGTTCAACTAGCGGTAATCAATGCACATCCGCATAGTCCCATCCTTCTTCTTCACAAATAACATGGGTGCACCCAAGGCGATATACTGGGTCTAACAAACCCCTTTGCTAACAATTCCTCAAGCTGCTCCTTCAACTCCTTGAACTCCTTCGGAGCCATACGGTACGACGGGATAGATACAGGCTCCCAGCCTGGAGCCAAATCAATGCAGAAATCACTATCATGTTCCGGTGGCATGCCAGTAAGATCAGAAGGAAACACATTGGCGAACTCTTGAACCACCGGAACTGAATCAATCGTCGGGGACTCTGCGGTGGTGTCACGAACATAAGCTAGATAAGCCAAACAACCTTTCTCGACCATATGTCAAGCCTTCAGGAAAGAAATAACCCTACTAGATGTATCGACTGCGGAACCCTTCCACTCCAACCTCGGGAACCCTGGCATCACTAGTGAAACAGTCTTGGCATGGCAATCTAGGACAGCATGATAGGGGGACAACCAATCCACGCCCAGGATGATCTCAAAGTCGATCATATCAAGCAACATGAGATCCGCACTAGTCTCAAAACCACAGAGTGGGACCATACAGGATCGGTAGATCCGACCCACAACCACAGAATCACCCACAGGAATGGACACATGAACATGAATGCCCAAAGGCTCAGGAGAAATAACCAGGAAACGAGCAAACAGAGATGATACATATGAATAAGTAGACCCTGGATCAAATAATACCGAAGCATCTCTACCCCCGACGGAAATAATACCTTGATGACGGCATCTGAGGCCAATGCATTTGGCCTGGCCGGAAGGGCGTAGAATCTGGTTGGAGTGTCGGCTGGCTGGCCTCCACCTGACTGAGTAATAGCTGGATGACCTCTCCCTGCCTGGCCTCCACCTCTGGGACACTTACCAGTCTGCTGTCCACCTCTAGGTGGCGGGGCAGTAGGTGCTGAAATCATAGGTTGCTGTACTGCCTTGCCCCGAAGCTTGGGGCAGGTCCTTTTCATGTGACGCGGGTCTCCACACTCATAGCATACCCTCGGTACCATAGCCTGCTGCCCTGAAGTCTGAGCCTGCTGACCCGAATACCCACCGGAAGAACCTTGGATGGCTGGTGGGCGATACAAACTCTCTGGCACGGCACTGAAGTGAGCACTGGAAGAATCCTGATGACCAGAGTACCCGCCGGATAAACCCTGAATAGCCAGTGGGCGGTAAGAACTCTCCGGTATCGCACTGAAATAGGGCCTCACTGGAGCACCCCGGGAGGGGGTGGTGTTGCTGAATACGGGGGCCTGCTAGGCTGACCCCTCCCAAAGTGACCTCTACCCCTAACTGGGGCGCCTCTGAACTCTCCCGAAAACCGGGCCCTTTGTCCTGCTGAATCTGCTCTCTACCCCTCTGGCGATACCCCTCAATCCTGCGAGCAATCTCTACCACTAGCTGGTACTCAGTACCCATCTCCACCTCTCGAGCCATGCCAGCTCGAATACTGGGGTGCAACCCCGCAACAAATCTCCGCACTCTCTCTGCATCTGTGTGAAGTATCATGAGTGCATGGCGAGATAACTCAGAGAACCTCGCCTCATAATCGGTCACAGACATCTGGCCCTGCTCAAGATGCTCAAACTGATACCGCAGCTCTTCCCTCTTAGAGGATGGAATGTACCTATCCAAAAATAACTGTGCGAACTGACTCCAAGTGAGGGGAGGGGAACCTACTGGCCTGCCAAGAACATAGGACTGCCACCATCTACGGGCCCTACCCTCCAAGCTGAAAAGTGGTGAAGTCAACTCCATGTGACTCCAATATCCTCATGTTGTGCAGTCTATCCCTGCACCTGTCGATGAAGTCCTGGGCATCCTTATGTCGCTCACCCCCGAAGATAGGAGGGTGAAGTCTAGTCCATCTGTCCAATAGCTTCTGCGGGTCACCATCCGCAACTGGTCTAGGCTGGGGCGCCACTGCGGCAACTGGCTAGGCCTCATCTGCGGGTAGTGCACCCGGGGTCTGATACACTGCAGGTGCATGACCCGGAGCCTGAGCAGTAGGGGTCTGTGCCCCCCTCCTACCTGTGAGGTAGCTGGATCTGCTGGGAATAAACCAGCCTGAGTCATAGAATCCATGAACCGTACCATATGGCCCATGACCTCCTGAAATCCCGGTATTGTCATAAAGTCTGCCGGGGTAGGCTCAGCCGCGGGCACCTCGCCCTGCTCCTCGATAATAGGATCTCCCGCGGGATCTGCTGGTGGTGCTACTGGGATAACTCTGGGACGCCCTCGTCCCCTACCACGTGCAGGTGCCCTCCCCCAGCCTCTGCCTCGGCCTCTAGCAACGGGGGGGAGCAGCTCCTGTCGGGTCTGGAACATCAGCCGTGCGTGTCCTCACCATCTGTGAGAGAATAGAAGAGGGAAATTTAGTATACCAACCACTGCACGATAGGAATTGAATAATGAGTAGTTTTCCTAACACCCTATAGCCTCTCGAAGATAAATACAGACGTCTCCGTACCGATCCGCAAGACTCTATTAGGTTTGCCCATGACTTGTGAGACCTACGTGAACCTAGTGCTCTGATACCATGTTGTCACGACCCAAAATCCATTAAGGGTCGTGATGGCGCCCAACACCATTGTCAGGCAAGCCGACGCGGAAGTATTAGTAAATTCTTATTTTATCTACCCAATTTGGTTACGACGTTTCTAAATTTGCAATTTAAAACAAGTGATGATAAGCAATATTTAATAATAATTATACAACCCAAAAGAACTGTGTACTAATGTGTGTGCCAAGACCTTGTGTCACAAGCTGTGGGCATCTAGTAGAGTACACAACAAAAACACTATCCTACTGTCCGAAACAGAATAGACAGCAAAACTATACATAGGAAAGACTTCTTCAGGCTGCTGCACGGCATGAGAGGGAAGCAGCTCACCGTAGAAGTCTCGAGTCCGCCTCGGGATACGCACCAAACTGATAGCTAGGTACACCTGCCTCAGATTCTGTACAATTAAGTACAGAAGTGTAGTATGAGTACATAAACAATATGTACCCCGTAAGTATCTCGTCTAATCTCGAAGAAGTAGAGACGATAGGTCGACTTGATACTCACTAGGGTCAAATAATATGAGAAAGAATCTGTAATAAGCATGGATAGCACAATTTATTGAAATTTTAAGACAAGGATTAACAATTCTTTTTCCAAATAATATCCTAGGTATCCATCTACGTTTCAAGGCATATATGAAGTTCAGTCCACAGAGAAATACTAAGTAAAGCATGCGCAAGCAGTACCGAGGGACGTACGGCACGATCCAACATAAAAGTAAATTGTGCACTGCCGAGGGTCGAACCATAGATGCATCTATTACCCCGCTCGCGAATCGTACATGCGACGCGGTCAAATATAAACAAACACAACACTCAGTCAATCAAGAATTTATCAAGGAGCAGTTATCCAAGGAAAAGCCAATTCTCTTTTAACAATTCAAGAAAATGGAGTTTAATCTTCTTAGAAATTCATTCGCTAATTCGATGTGGTTTAAGGAATTCAAATTGTCAATAATATTACAATATTCCAAGTATAACATGCTTATGGGTCCTAGACTACCCGGACTTAACATAATAGTAGCTACGCACGGACTCTCGTCACCTAGTGCGTACGTAGCCCCCGCATATAATGGCAATTAATTCAATTATTACACCTATGGGGACAATTCCCTCTTACAAGGTTAGAAAGGAGACTCACCTCGCTCCAAAGTGCACTTCCAATACCAAGAACGAGTCCAAGCCCTCAATTTGGAGCCGAACGATCCCAAACTAGTTAAACGAAGTAAGAACTAGTCAATATAGACTCACAAGATCGAATTCTAGCTATTTAAGTAATTCCCCAACCATTAGCACAAGTTTCCTAAAATCTGACCCCGGGTCCACGTGCCCGGATTCCGAGATTTTCGAAAGAAGTTGTTCTCTACAACCTAAGGATCAATAATATATGATTTCTAATTTATCCCATAACAAATTTCGTGGTTAAATCTAAGTTTCATTAAAACCCTAGGTTTTTGCTCTAACCCCGTGATTTCACCTTAATACTAGTGTTTAATCTACCTAAGACAATGATATTAAACTAGAAATAGGTAGCACACGCTTACCTCAAGATGCTAAGTGAAGTCCTTTCTCTCAAAAGCTCCAAAATCGCCCAATGGAGGAGTGAAAATATGATAAAAATGTCTTAGAACCCGTATTAAATGAATCTACTGCCCATCGATTTCCGCATCTGCGGTCAGGGGACCGCATCTACGAGAGATGGGCCGCACCTGCGAAAATGGGCCAAAGAGCTGCGGAGCCGCTTCTGCGGTCTCCAGGCCGCATCTGCGGAGCCGCTTCTGCGGTTCCTGGCCTGTCCTGGGCCGCTTCTGCGATGGCACGACCGCATCTGCAGTCTCGCACCTGCGGCCCACCAACCGCAGGTGCGGTTATGATAGAAGCAGCAAGCTTCAGCTCTTTCTAAAAATCGCCACTTCAGTTGAGCCTCGTCCGATTGACGCTCGGGGCTCCCGACCCCGCCCGAACATACCGACAAGTCTGAAATCACGAGACGGACCTACTCGAACCCTTGGAACACCCGAAACAACGCTAAATCTAGGAATCACCCCCTAAAACCAAATGAATCTAACTTATGAACTTCAAGTTATTAATTTTCCCTTAACGGGACAAAACGCCCTTAAACTACTCGGATTGATACCAAATTTTACGGACAAGTCTTAAATGATATTTCGGACCTGTACCGGGCTTCGGAACCAACATACGAGCCCAATACCCATGAAATCAATCATTACTTAGTTTCTTTAAATCCTTAAAACTTCAAATTAACAATTTCAAATAAAAATTCATTACTCGGGCTAGGGACCTCGGAATTAGATTCCGGACATACGCCCAGGTCCCATATTTTTCCACGGACCCTCCGGGACCGTCAAATCACGAATCCGGGTCCGTTTGCTCAAAATGTTGACCAAAGTCAAACTTAGTCTTTTAAAGGAATTCTAAGGAATCAAATGGGCATATTTCATTCAAAAGTCTTCCAATTCCCGAACCAACCGTCCCCGCAAGTCGTAAATTAGCTAAAGCAAGCACGAGAAGTTTTATTTAGGGGAACGGGGTTAAAAAGGCAAAACGACCAGGCGGGTCGTTACATTGAGAGTAGGTAGGACCAACTCACTTGATCGAATGCCTTCTTTATGTCCACTTTGCATTAAATTCCAGGACTCCACTTTTTAGTCCCTCATCCAGTAGTTCATTTGCTATGACTGTTGCATCAGTTATCTGTCTTTTTTTGAGGAATGCATTATGTTCCCCTGAGATGAGCTTCCCCATCACTGTCTTTATCCTTTCTACTAAAAGTTTAGCTACTATTTTATACATACTTCCAATGAGACTTATTGGTCTAAAGTCCTTGAGCTCTATTGTACCTTTTTCCTTGGGGACAAATGCAATAAATGAAGCATTGATGGGTTTCACCAACCTCTAAATGCAAACAATTGAGATATCTAGGCTTGATATTCCAAGATAAAGGTATAATCGGCGAGGCAGCTGCACATATCAAGAATTGGGTAGTTGAAATGAATAAGCGCTTCTAAAGTGCTGCTATATGAGAATATCTAACAACGTTAGTAGGAAAGTCCTTAAGATGGTCGTAAGACCTCTAATGCTATTAGAGTAAATGTGGGCCTCTAAGGTCCAACACATCCACAAGATGATTGTCACCAAAAAACGAATATTAAGATGGATGCATGGTCATACAAGATCGCAGATGATCACGTTCAACATGAGGTGCAAGTAACATACATATATCTATAAAATGAGAGTTTCTTAGTGGTCAATGAAGTGGATTGAGAACCAAGAGGAACACTAGGTGATTTCTTCCCATCTGGCCAAGTCTTGGTGGATAGAATTATCCGGTACTTGTGCTGGTGGGACTTGAGTTGTAGCTAGTATCCTGTGAAATTAGTTGAGGTGCGCACAAGATTACCCGGACACCATGGTTATCCAAACAAAGAAAATAAGAGCTGCTGATTAAAAAAGAATATATAATGAGAGAAGGTCGTTTGAGATGGTTTGGTGATGTCCTACTTCGGCCTTCGGATGCACCAATTAATGTGTGAAATCATGGTAGCTAACAAAGGACCACATAGACCTAGAAATACATGGAACAAGTTCGTTTGGAAGGACCAGCAATCTCTTTGAATCTATGCAGATTTGGCAATATAGGACATATTGAAATAAATAAATCCATACAGGTGATACCTTATGTGAGATTAAGGTATAGTCATGTTGGTTGGTTTATATTAAACCCAATGTTCGTTAAGAGTCTTTTAGTCTTATAAGAGATTTGTGTGCCAATCAAAAATATACAGAACATATAATGTTTGAAAGGCTTAATTTTTAAATATTTAGTTGGTACGAGTCTAAATGTTGCCTAGATTTGGGTGGAGTTGGCAGTACTAAGTGACACCTTGTCAGGGGTAATTTGGCAAGACGCTGTGATTAGATTATTCGTTGTTGATAATGGAGGAATTCAAGCAAAGGGAATACTTGTTGATGTGGCTTGAATTTTATGGTAACCGGAACAAATAAGGATTTTGCCTTAGTTGTGCTCCAGATTTTGTGCTCACTCTTCTTATACGTTAATCTAATATTTTCCTATATTGAAAAATGTTTTTTCTTAAAATGACAAGATTATCTTCTTGTGCAAAAGGAGGGTGTCTTTCCAGTTTAGGGTGTGAAAAGAAAGAGGAAAAGGAAGAGAATGAGTTTGAGACAAAATAAGCGGAGAGTGTTTGTGAACATATTGGGGACTTAGGTTTCTGAGAATTGGGGAAAGATTTTTACCGTTGTTCTTTCAGCAGAGTGAAATTTTCGCACCTTCTTGTTCTAGGATGTAGGCGTTACTGCTGAACCTCGTTATTGTGTCGGTCATTACCTTCTGTTGTTTTGTTGCTTTAAATTGTGGGTTTGTCATAAATATACAGTAAAAGTAGCATGATTCAAAGACGAAAGGGAGGGGCCTATCTAATTCAAATTGGTTTGTTGGCTTTGATTCACTTGCTTCAAATTGTCTTATTCCACTCTTTGGTAGATACACAATGTGAACCATTCATTTCACAGTGGAATGGAGGAGTGTTTATGTACCTTTGTCTTATCCTGGCTTCATGGTCCAAAGAAGGATTGCATGACTGCTTCTGGAATTGAAGGCATATGTATCATAAAGGGCACACCGCAAGTTGATCCTAGACTAGCTTCCTTTGTGAAATTGGCAAACCAGAAACTCAGAAAATCCTCTTGCAAGTCGACTTCTACTTCTGAGCAAGACAGTCCAGCATCTGGAGGATTGTCTCGTAATAAAAGAGGCAGATATTTGTCTTCTGCGCAAAAGTCAGATTCGTCCTCCAAGGCAAGTTATCACCTAATAATGTTCATGAATTTGAGTGATGATGCACATGAAGGTGCCTAAATCATTCTCCTCTTCCTTTCATGTAGGGGATAGGCATTGCCAAGAATATGGTTGACGTGAGATGCACAACAGAAGGTGTGCTACGGAACTCCATCACCTGTTACGATGTGGTAATTGCACTTTCTTAAGTTCTTCATTGTGAACTGCAGCAAGAGATTGTAACTATAGCAGGCACTGGGATCATGATAAAGATCTCGGAGGGCAGTGTTCAAATTACCATCTCATTCTGGTTGAAAACTTGGAGAGGAACTTGTTGCCATCTTCACTGAGGGATTTCATACATGAACACACTTCTGTTTTGTCACAAGTACATGTTTTTCCCTGCCCGTCATATATGCCCTATGCAAGAGGCATTATCGTGGTAGATTGTGAAAAGAAGCTTCAGAAGATACACCAGTTTTTGGATAATCCAACTCACCTTATTGTGTCCTCAAGGGGAAGGTGCGTTTTCTAAATCAGTTTCTTCCTTAAAGTTGTCGTTGATCCTTCAGTCATCTCTCTTCTTTCATTGTAATGTATTCATTGGAAAGATTTATATGTTATTAGTATCAATAAAATATTTAGGCTTCAGTTATTATTGTGTTATATATTATTCCCACATGTATTAGACTTGAATAGATTAGAATCTAGCTCCCATTAGAATTGTGTTGTTTCTTCTAGTTATTGGACTTCGGGTGTGTCAGAATCGTTGGTTCCCTGCTTCTAGACAGATTATGAGCTCAAATACATTTTCATTCAGCTTAGGATCATGTTTGGCCTGGATCAAACTTGTTAAGACATGTTTTAGGCTGTTCTGCTTAGAGATTCCTTGCCACAATTACCCAGCCAGTCAAATTTTTGTTGGATAGAATAGTGCATGCAGTCATGATGTAAAGTTTCTCATACTTGTCTTCTGAAATTTTTTCTTTTTAGTTTTCTTGGAAGAAAGAACTGTCATATGTCATGCTTATATTTCCTGAGCTTGTGATTTGCTCAAATACCTTAGTGCAATTCTGCTGCACCACTTGTTTGAGGCCTGCTCTGTGGTTACATTAATAGCATATGTCTTTTTCCTTGGTCCTGAACTGACTTTGGTGACAGTGAAAACATGCTCAATGCCATCTGATATTAGTTGCTTCTGCAATTTCCTCTTTTCTTGTTGATAATATAGTTACTTCTTCTGCTGTTGGCACCTAAACTGCTGATATTTGAGCTGCTTCTGCAGTTAGCCACCGTTCTCTCTCTCTCTCTCTCTCTCTGACTGTTAAAATGGATCCAAAGTTGAATTAGAGGTTCTAGAATGGTATCTATCTTTATTAAGAAAAAGAACAGCACAAAATTTGAAATGGTTGAGTCCTTGTAAAGAGCCTTTATAGTTTATACATTAATTAATCTGAAGTTCTACTCCATGTACTACACTTTCTGTGACTAGTTGGGATCGTTTTTGAAAGATCTCTAGAGTAAATGCATAGTTTCACCTGCTAATTTTCCTGTTTCTGGAGCCGCTAAGAGTTATAGTTTATTCGGGGATTGCTTGAAGTGTTATGCATTCTGCACTGTTTTGTTTTTCCTTAGTTCTCTGCTTATGAAGTTGAAAGTGTTGTTTTGCTCTGCAAATCAGCTTCTAAAGAAATGTACGGTACAGGAGAAGAATACTCATCTCTAAATGCTACTTTTTTGCGTCATATTCCGTTTAATGCTACTTCCGTTCTTGCTCGAACGCTTTTTGATGCTGCTTACTTTTCACTGTCAATGCCATTTGGAGTTCCTTATGATATAGGCACTTCAAGATCCTCTATGTTTTCCAATCTGTCATAGAATTAGAATGTATAGACTTGATGTGCCAATCATGTAGAAGGAATGGACTTCTCGTGAAATGCTAAGTTGTTTTTACCTTGTTTAAACTTCTGGAAATAACTAGCTGGATTCTTAGGGAAACAGGTCTCCAGAATCAATGCGTATGGTATGAATAAGGTTGCTCATACTACTTTCCATTTACTAATGATTGCTTGAAAAAGTTATATACTTTGAGGCCCCTATTTGTTTTCTTTTTCTTTCTCATTCTCAGAATATGAAAATTGATTCTTTTCGATCCCTCAGTATCTACTTCTAAAGTGAGAGCTGCAAAGGAAGTGTGATACTCTGGTTTTATGTGCCACTACCTTGGGTCTTTAATGCTGTTTAACATACTTCTATGGCTAGCAATTTATGCTAGATGTGTAGATACTAATTCAGTTTAAGAGTAAAAATCATGTTTTCATGCATGTGCATTGATATTCTAGATTGAGAAATGCCTACGGAGTCATGTATTATTTCCATTTGTCTTTTACAGGCCAGTGGTTATAAGTGTGAGAGATTTGAGGTATACCATGATTAAGCTGTCACTTGGGAGCTTAGTGTACGGATCCCAGGTAAGACTGATACCGTTTTATTTGTTTAAAATTAGAAAAAGGTGTAGGAGAAGGACCCACATTTGTTAAACATGCAGCATGGCACATTGTATTGTCAGAGCTACTTCAGGAAGGACTTTGGTAGAAGACATATTGGAAAATATCATATATATGAGGTTGTTTGATAATCTAGCAGCATGCATATCTAAGTAGTTACTCGTAGCTAGGGGTGGCAAAATGGTTAAAAGAAAATAGTTAACCACCCATATTATCCACTAAAAAATGGGTTGGATAATGAACTTTTTAAAAACGGGTCAAATATGGATAAGAACCATATTATCCATTTAGAAAATGGATAACCAATGGATCTAACTTTTACATTTGTACAGCCTCAAATTGGGAGTTCTCAAGTTAGAGAGACTAAGAATTCTCCCAAAAGTGATTATATGCAAGAAATCATAAATAATATGGTTACCCATATTATCCGCCGGTTAATCCGTTTTTTATCTGTATTAAATATGGGTTGGATCGGATAATTTATCTGTTTTTTCATTACCCGTTTTCGACCCGAACCATATCCGACCCGACCCCCCATTTGTCACTCCTACTCGTAGCTAGTCCAGAGAACTGGACGCTCCAGTTGTCACAACCTGATTTACATTTAACTGCAGGAAAACGGGAGAGCTTAGATTGTGAGATCAATTGCTGCAGAATTTATCTGGATAAAATTTGTATACTCATGATCTTGAGGAAATTATGCTCCTTAGACATACTTGTAAAAGTGCTTAAACGTAGGAACTAAATGTCTCGTGACGAGCTGCCAAGGAAGAGCTAGGGCATAGTGGCTCCAGACCTTGTTGATTCGGTCACCTGACCTCTATAATTAAGTGACAAGTATGAATAGAAGGAAAAGAAATAGAAAGTGAAAAAATATGTCGATGTTTACTTCATATCAGGTAAAATCAACTACATACAATCCGAACAATCAAGACTACTCTAGATACAACAACAGTAACATACCCAGTGTAATCCAACATAGTGGGGTTTGGGGAGGGTAGTGTGTATGTGCATGCCTTACCCCTACCTCTTGGAGATAGAGAGGCTGTTTCAGATAGACCTAGACTCAAAAAAGCATAAGCACAACAGTAATGAAAAAACGGCCAGAAACAATAGTGAGGAACCATAGAAAAGAAGAATTAGTAATAACAAGATAGTAAGATGACCAAAATGAAAGAAACAACGGGCAATAATAGAAACCTAAGACTAAAAAAACAATACGGGAATACGTACTAATACTACTAGTATGAACAATGAAACCACTCGGCTATCTAACCTTCTATCCTAATCCTCGACCTCCATACCTTTTTATCAAGAGTCACGTCCTCGTTAAGCTGGAGCATTGCCGTGTCTTGCTTAATCACCTCACCCAGTACTTCGTCGGCTTACCCCTACCTCTCCTTAGGCACTCCAAAGCCAACCTTTCACACCTCCTCACTGGTGCATCTGTGTCTCTCCCCTTCACATGTCCGAACCATCTAAGTCTCGCTTCCCGCATTTTGTCCTCCACATGGACTACGCCCACTGAATAATTTCATTCCTAATTCTATCAATCCTGGTATGCTCGCACATCCATCTCAACATCCTCATTTCAGACCTTCATCTTCTGGACAACACTCAACCCCATACAACATAGTCGGTCTAATCACCGTTCTGTAGAACTTACCTTTAAGTTTTGGTGGCACTTTTTTGTCACACTAAACACCGGAAGCAAGCCTCCATTTCATCCACCCCGCCTTAAGACAATGTATGACATCCTCGTCAATCTCCCCATCCTCTTGTATAATTGACCCAAGGTACTTGAAACTTCCTCTCCTTGGGATGACTTGTGAATCTAGCCTCTCATCCCCGTCCGCTTCATGAGTCACACCACTAAACTTGCACTCCAAGACTGCTCTAGATTTTTTTTTAAATAAAGCTTTCCCTGCATGAATTTGGGCTGTGATATATTGCTGCGTTACAAAGTGAGGGGGGCTATGCCTTGCGTCAGAGTACAACAAGATAGACTGCTATTGCACCATCACAACAATATGTAGAGATGGGATCGTATGGACATCTCCCTTCTCTTTCTAATACAACTTAACTAACAAAAAAATTAACTTTGTCATACCTAATCCTAATACTAGGCATTTTCCACTTATCTAGTAGAAAAGGGCCTTTTGCAGCATTGGGCAATTGATGACAGGAGAGGTAGACAATATCATCATTCTGTGAAGTGGCCATTTTTGCCAAGGAGTCCGCTATCTGGTTAGCTTCCCTTAAACAGTGCATGACATATACATTGATTAATTCAAGGCTCTGTACAATCTCTTCAATCACCATCTTCAATTTATTGTTCTTGGTGGACCTTTTTCTTAGCATCTCAACAATCAACAACGAATCCATCTCCAAGTCAATATTTCTGTAACCATTTTGGATACACCACTCTACTCCAAACTTAGCAGCTATGGCTTCAGCAAAGTTGTTACTGTTACACCTTATCGGAATCGAGAAGGCCATAATAAAATTACCATTTACGTCCCTCGTAATTCCTCCAATACCAGCATTACCAGGTGCCTTAATGTAGCTCCCATCTGTGTTTATCTTAATTCTACCAGTCTCGGGTGTGCACCACTGTACTTGTTTCCAAATCGGAATTGGTCTCAACTTCTCCACAATGTCACAAATTTGATGCCAATGTGGTGGTAGTTGTATGTTTGGGAAGGTTCTATTAATCACAGCCTTAATGTTCCACACTACCTGGTATTCCATATTCCTGTGATGGAACTTTTTTTTGTTACCATACTTGCAAGCAGTACTCATTTTCCACAACTCCCAACATATAGTTATAGGAGTAATTTGCAATATCAATTTATGCACCAAATTACTTGGTTTCCTTTGCCACCACTGCTTGAGAACCCCATTGATAGAATCAGTTTCCAATTGCACCCCGAGTGATGTACCAAAGTACTTCCAGATATGATTTGCAGCTTCCCCTTCAAAGAAAACATGTTGTAATGTTTCACATTTGGGTGAAGTGCAACATGCACACTTAGAGACCATCTGGTTTCCAAATCTGCTAATGATATCATCAAGTGGTAGCCTTCTCTTAATTAACCTCCAGTTCAAAAAGGATATCTTGAAAGGGACATTCTTATGCCAAATTTTGTTGATGAAAGAATTCTTTGGTTTCTGCATTCTAATCAATTGCCAAGCTGATTTGTTCGAAAACATTCCATCTTCAGTGTCATTCCAGATAGCATAGTCTTGTTGATCTTGTCTCCCTATTTTAATGTTTGTAATATGAATGACCTCCTCTTCAGGTAGATGTCTTCTTAGTTTTTCCCAATTCCAATCCTCCCCACTGAAGAACTCTTTTACCATGAGTTTTGATGATCCATCATTGCTTGGATACCTTGCTGCCAGAGCTCCTCTATAGGTCCAATTGTCCCACCAGAAACTGCATTCTCCTGAATTAACCTTCCACCTAATGTTATTTTCAGCTTTCGCTCTACTTTGTAATAGACTTTTCCATGAGTGAGAATTTCCGGCTGCCCACTTTTTGGTCACGGGATGAGCCCTGATACAATATTTGGCCTTGGTGAAATCTGCCCATAGAGATGGTTTGGTCCTAAACCTCCACCATCTCTTCATGCTGCACACTTCATTGATTTCTTCCATACTTCCTTCACCAATTCCCCCCTCATCCTTCGGTACACACAAGTTTTTCCAGGAACACCAGTGATAATTGTTCTTGTCTGTTGTTGTTCCCCATAGGAATCTAGAGAAATGTTTTTCGATGAGTGTTAGAGTTCCTTTTGGAGGGGACATGGCAGATAAGGTATAAATTGGTAACGATTGCAGAACATTCTTGATCAGAGTAATCCTACCCCCATATGACAACATCTTACCTTGCCATCCAGCCAGCTTCCTCACTACTTTTGCTACTATATCATCAAAGTAACAAAGTTTCTTCCTTCCTACATATATAGGATATCCCAAATATGCAAAGGGGAATTGCTTATCCATAAAACCTGTTTTCTTCCTCATTCTGTTAATTCTCCCAGCTCTGATTTTCGGAGCAGTGATGAAAAAACTTTTGTCGACATTCACCTTTTGGCCTGAGGCCCTCTCATATGTCTTGATCTGCTTCATCACTAGTTTGATGGACTTAGTATTTCCCCCGGTGAAAATAATCACATCATCTGCATAAGCCAGATGGTTAATTTGAGGGCCGTTTACATTCACGGAGAAGGAAGTAAAGTTTTCATTGTGGTTAAGGTTGTTAAGAAGTCTTGACGACACCTCAGATCCAATGATGAGCAAGGAAGGTGACAATGGATCCCCCTGTTTGAGGCCTTGAGATGAAGTAAAAAAGCCTTTCCTACTTCCATTTACAATGATTGAATACCATACATTTGATAGGAGTCTACTGATGATGTCTATCCAGATTTCAGAAAAACCAAATTTTCTAAGAACTGCATAGATGAACTTCCAGGACATTTTATCATAGGCCTTCTCCATGTCTAGTTTAATCACCATGTTACCCCCTCAGCCCCTCTATTATATTGTGTAACTCCCTGCACAATTTCCTGAGCAAGCAATACATTCTCAGTTATCAATCTACCTTTTACGAATCCACTTTGATTTTTCGATATCATTTTGGTGAGAATTGGATTCAGTCTTTCAGAGAGGATCTTGGAGATAATCTTGCTGGTAAAATTACTAAGGCTGATAGGTCTGAACTCTGAAAAAGATTCTGGTGATTCTTTCTTTGGTAAGAGAACTAAGCATGTGTGAGAGTAAAACTTACTTAGCTCTTTACCATCGAAAAAGGATTGCACAAATCTTGTGATGTCATCTTTGATAATTTCCCAGCAACTGTGAAAGAAAGTTCCGTTGTACCCATCTGGACCAGCTGCACTAGAGGCGCTCATATTGAACACTGCTTCTCTGATCTCTTCTTCTTGGGGGATGGATGTAAGAATTTCATTCTCATCCTCGGACACACATCTGGATATGCAATCTAAGCAATCCAAATTTAACTCAGTCTGTGGTAGGTTGAAGAGCTTTTCAAAATGTCTAACTTCAGATACAATTAGACATTTTCAAAATTTATCTCTTCTTCTTGGACTGCTCTAGATACAATTAGCAAATACTTTAAGTGATTACAGGAAAGGATTCTTTTTAGAATTTTGAACTTCTTGAGGGGCAAGCCCTGTGCATTTGTTTTTATGTGGTGTCTTTCATGTTGTATCAGTTTTTTTCTTCGCATTTTATATCTGTTGTTTGATTTCAGTTTACTGAGGTTGATCCCACTCCCCTACGTCTTCACTTTTTCTGTGTAGGATATATGCCAAGCTAAAAGTATCTGCCAAGACTTGATAATGGTCCACTCAGGAAGTGAAGCATACAGAAGAGCACATCAGGCAAAAGATTTGTTTTTGGAGTTTATGACTCATCAACAGCGACTCTATAAGAAGTTAGCTTTGGAAGAGAGTGTATATTTGCAGACGCTACAATTTCAACCAAGTTTTGATACGTATATATGTTAAAAACGATTATAGAGTGATCCAACCCCTGTTTATACCTTTACCTCTGTAACAGGTTTAGCTTAGCTTGGTAACACAGGCCTCTGTGTTTCTACAATGTTTCAAGATTTCTTGTCCTTTAACCAACCCGGTAAAATGCGTTGTAGCAATCTCATTCCGTGCACAGGTTTTCAATTTTCAATGCTCGGGGAAGGTGGCACTGGAAACAAGTGCAGCAACTATACTGCATTCTTGTTTGCACCTTCTTTGACTGAGAAAGACTGGATTTGTATTTTATCAATGCATACTTAAAATGTCAAAAATTGCCAGCGTATTTGCATTTGATGGTTAAATGGTGGTAGTTGCATCTACTACTTGCAATGTCCAGTTGCTCAAATGTTCAAGAGGTCATAACTGAAAATGCAACGTTATGATTTTGAAAACGGCTTGCTGAACTTATTAGTAGAATTTTTCATTTATACACTTTTCGGATACGAATGGGAATTTTGGAGCAACGGTAAAGTTATCTCCGTGTGATTTATAGGTCACGGGTTCGAGTCATGGACCTTGCATGAACGCGAGATGCTTTGTACACCGGGCTGCCTCTTTTTTCACTTTAGGGATCTGTTGAACACTTATTTATCTAAAAAAATATTCCGAATAAGCCCCTAAATGATTGAAAAATAAAGTGTGATTATCAATTCTCAAACGTAGTGTGACATGATAAAGAAGCGAATCGATACACAATTGATAGTTCAAGCAATGCGCAGAACGGACACATATACCATTGATTTTTTTTTTCAAATTACTTTTAGATGATTTTTAAATCTGTCTGGGTGGTGCATAAATTATATAGTGGCCAAGCAATAACCAAAAGAAAAACAATTCTGTTGAAATGACAATCTTTCACTGTCAATATAATGACAGAGAGCAAAATAGTGACTGCTGTAAAATTAGTGAGTAAATTAAAAAATTTGCCTATTCAAGTTCCAATTTCAGATTTGGTATTAATGGACATGGAAAGTTGGTTTTTATTGTGTTATTTCGTTGAAGTATTTACCTATTCAAGTTAGATTTAGGATCCTCTTCAAAATGTTATTGATATTAAAGCAGTCAAGGATTTGATAGATTTGCTATAAAATTCGAAAAATTTGGCATGCAACTTGTACGACGCCTACTTATAGTCAGCTGGTCACTGTTGTCAACCTGGACTTGGATGAATTTTAGCAAGCACATTAAGACATTTTCATATTTGGGTTGACTTTTAGATTTGATTTTGTTAATGCAAGTCATGAGTTTGATTTTGCTTCTTATTTCTTATTAAGAAAGTTTTGAGAGATTTGGCACCTAGTTGGTCTTTCCTCAAATTATATCCAGTTATCCACATTTGCTGACCCCAACTTAGTAAATTTCATAAGTATATTAGAGTATTTAACTATTTAACTTAAAATTTTGGATTTCATTGGTGTGGTATTAAATTGGTTTCATTTTGCTACTATAATTTTTCAATATGATGAAAAGATTTTTTTTAACTTACAATATTTGGCGCGATATTGCCATTGTGATGTAGTTCTTGATGTATATAAATACCCGTAATATTGCTCTTCTTCTAAGTACCATTTCTCGATAAAATATTCATCAGTAATCCTTTATCAACTCTCTTTATAAATTTAGCCATGGTGAGCAAGAAGACTAAAGGGCGTCAAAAGATAGCAATAAAAAAAATAGAAAACAAAGACGACCGCTTTGCCACATTCTCAAAGCGTCGTACGGGCTTATACAAAAAGGCCAGCAACCTTGTTTCCCAATGTGATGCTGATATTGGAATCGTACTTTCTTCCCCTGCCGGTAAGCCTTTCTCATTTTTTCACCCTACAATTGATGTTGTTATTGCTCGTTTTCAGAATCCTGATATGCAATTAAGTGAGATTAATCGCCTAGTTGCGGCTTATGCTCGAAACAAAGTGAACTATCTTAATAGTAGGCTTGAAGAGTTTGATACCAGAGAAGACGCTGCAACTGTTCAAACACGTTTCTATGACCAAATGTCAAAAACTAGACAAAGTGATTGGTGGGAGTCAATTGAGCAGCTCAATGCATGTGAAATGATAATGTTTGAAGCGTGGTTAGACAATGCTATGTTTAATTTGAACAATCATTTGAATCAATTGGAAATTGGAGCTTCATCCTCATCACCAAACTACTTCTAAAGATGCCGACAACGCACAAAACTAGCAAGTTCAAATTCATATTATCGGAATGTGTTTTTTTTGTTTTTATTTTATTTTATTTCGACAATGCTACATGCACGTACTCTGCTATGATTTTCATTAATAATAATTAATATAGTTTTTAAATGCGTTATCTTACAAGCTAGTAGATCTCTAAATAATAAATTCAACATCTCTTGTATTCTTAAAAATATCAAAGCAAAGTCTGACCTAATGATCAAGGGTGTTCTTAACCTAAATTTGAATAATTATTAGAAAATGCCTATAAAAAATGAAATTAGCACTCCTAAATCATTTGTCTCAAATATTCTAGTAGGAGAAAAACAAGCTCCTTGTGTCATTTGTGGAACCTATAGACCTGGTCTTGGCAGTTAGTTAG
Organism: Nicotiana sylvestris; assembly: GCF_000393655.2. NCBI lineage: Eukaryota > Viridiplantae > Streptophyta > Magnoliopsida > Solanales > Solanaceae > Nicotiana > Nicotiana sylvestris. Next base: position 18,390,912 of record NC_091062.1, on the reverse strand, counting down.
ATAATACTCCATTTTCAAAAATCTTGTGTTTTTTTTTTCCAGTTAGGATCTTTTGAAATCCTGAATGCATAAATGGGAATTGGGTCATGGGAAAACATGTCAAGAGTGGCACTGTTTCTCTTAGTGATGTGTTTTCAGGGAATTTATGGGATTAGATTTGTGATAGAGAGAGAAGAGTGTTTGTCTCACAATGTTCACTTGGAAGGTGACACTATTCATGTCTCCTTTGTTGTCATTAAAGCTGACACTCCTTGGCATTCTGCTAGTGAGGGTGCTGTTGATCTTTTGGTAATTAATCTTCCTCTTTTTTTCTCTTCATATTCTACTTTTCTTCTGAAATTGGGATGTGTTTACTCAAGTGGCGAATCGAAGATTTAGAGTGAGTTTAGAATGATCACTTTATATGTATACATCTGAATCTTTTCTAGGGATCTTTACACAAATAGACGGCTAGATTACTGTTTACTTTTCCTAACCGGTATACATGAATTATATACTAATTACACATGGTTATACACATTATATGTGGACTAACTATTTAGTTAAAACCTGCCCTAAATCCGCCGTTGTATTGACTTTCTCTTTTTCACCATGGATTACACTTTCCCTTTTCTTTTCTATTTCTATCGTTCAATGCTTCTTGATTGATTCACAACACAGTTTGAAGCTTTTCCAGATATAGCTTATGAACAGACATAAAAAATTACATCCCTAGGGTGCGACCCTTTCCAGACCCTGCGTGAATGGCGGATGCTTCGTGCACTGAGCTGCCCTTTGAACAAACATGAAAACAACGCCATTATGTTTGCGTATGTTGATATGTTTTTTTTTTTGTGCTAATTGTGCCTAAGGATGAGCGAGTGGTTGAGACATTGAAGAGAATTATGAGATCGTAGGCAGATTCACCTGACAGGCTGGCACATCTACTTTTAACTGTAATAGGTTGTTCAATAAATTAGTCGAGATGCACACGAGTTGGATGAAACACCACCTTTATAAGAAAATAAATTGTTTTTCGTGCTAGTTTGGAGCACGATTCACATTAAATAATGAAATGGGATTAGTGTAAAGGGCAACCCGGTCCCGCATTCATGCTGGGTCTGGGAAAGGGCCGCACCCAAGGGGTTGTGAAATGTACCTAAAGAACCATGTAGTTTGATAGTTGAAATTGAGATTTGATACACATACCTGAGAGAATGAACTCTTGTCTCATAGTTAGAATGTGATAACTGAAAACGCCAACAGAGACATGATATCTACTTGAATTTGCATTGTACATGCTTTCTGGTTCCTTCTGAACTTTCCAAAGGTTGATTAAAAAGTTTTACTAGTTCTCCATCCCGAAGGGAACCTTGTAGCAACGGTAAAGTTGTCTCTGTGTGACCTATAGGTCACGGGTTCGAGCTGTGGAATCAGCCATTGATGTTTGCATCAGGTAGGCTACCTACATCACACCCCTTGGGTTCCCTGGACCCTGCGTGAACACGAGATGCTTCGTGGAACGGGCTGTCCCCTACTACTAGTTCTATACTCCCAGATAAGTTGGTGTTCAACTTGAAGTAGAAGCTGTGACATTCCGTAGCTTCTATTTCCTAAATTCCATTACATCAATCGCCCTGCTTCTAATAGGAAGTGCTTCTTGCAATTTTTGTGGCATTACTTTCTTATTAGAAGTAGAAATAGTGAAATTTGGTTGGTGCTTGTCAGACAACATGTTGATTCTGGTTTCCTCTATCTTATCTTGAATTGCCTTTTCTCTTATTGTCATTGTACCTATTGTTTCTGCCGATGGTCTATCGGAAACAGCCTCTCTACCTTCTCAAGGTAAAGGTATACCCTCACCAGACCCCACTTATGGGATTACACTGGGTTTGTTGTTATTGTTGTTATATTGTACCAACTGTTTCTGAATGTTCTGAAGTCTGTTTTAATTTTCAGATTAAGGGGCCTTCTGGAGAGCAGATTCACAACTTTCCCGACAAGACTAGTGAGAAGTATGAGTTTGTCGCTCACAGAAAAGGCGTTTACAAGTTTTGCTTCACAAATAAATCGCCTTATCATGAAACCTTGGATTTCGACGTGCATGTTGTCCATTATACATACTTTGATCAGCATGCAAAGGATGGTAATAATCCTCTCTGTTTTGGTTCATCTTTTTCTTTCTTCAACTCTATTATCGTACTAAGTATGAATATTTTCCGCTAAATGGCTACAGAGCATTTTGATCCATTGCTGGAACAGATATCAAAGTTAGAAGCAGCTCTTTACAACATACAGTTTGAACAGCATTGGCTTGAAGCACAGACTGAACGCCAGGCATTAGGTATCTATCTTCTCTGTATACATCTCGGATAGGAAGTAAAGCCTCAAAACAAAAACACAAATCTTATATCCAAACTTACTTCTAGATCGAATTGTGACAATATGCCGACACCATTTGCGCAAATGTTGTGTATGCCATTGGCCACTACCAGAAAAAATCCCTCATAACATTTACATGCAATCTCAGTGTAGCATCCACTACCTTGATTCCGTTTTATCTAGTTCAGTTTCAAGCTAAGTGATGATTCCTACTCACTTTTGGTTCTATCATAATATCTTTTCTATTTGTACCCAAGGGTGTGGCTTAGTAGTCAATGAAGTGAGTTCAGAACCATATTGTCTCATATTCAAACCCCAGGGAGGCAAAATCAGTAGGTGATATTTTCCCATCCGTCCAAGCCTTGATGGACAGAGTTGTCCGATATCTATGCTGGTGCATAGTGGAGAAGCTAGAATCTTCCTCCCCATTGTATCTTCATAGTAGATCACTCCTATGTTGTATGGACTCTCCAAAATGTTGCTGCACCCGTGTCGGATCATCCAAAAATATACTACTTTAACAGGATCCGACACGCACCCGGCGATATTTTCGGAGAGTCCGAGCAATATAGGATCGCTCAAAATTAGAGTAGAGGAGCGTAATTAGTTGTAGAAAATGTATATGTTAAGCTTAATCCAGCAAATAGAGAAAGAAAAGAAGTTGCTTTTTATTAGTGTTAACTCATACTGGGGCTAACTATTTCCTGCTGGAAGTGCAGTCAATGAAGGTATGAGCCAAAGAGCAATCACCAAAGCCATTCTTGAATCAGTTACGCTTGTTGGTGTCAGCTTTCTTCAGGTCTTCCTCCTCCAACGCCTTTTTGAACAGAAGGTTCGGACTATAAGAGTTTAGACTTGCATTCCTGGAGCTAGCATTCAGACATGGGCGGAACTTCACTCTTTTTTAAGAAAGCGTCCCATGTACATTCTCTTTTTAGCAGAAAAAAAAAATCAAGTCCACGTAGTTCACAGTTAGTCAGTTAAATAGATCGCATTAAAAATTGAGATTTTATTGACGGCTGATTCCGGAGAGTTCTTAGTTGCAAGATTCACAAGTTCCATATGAAGTCACGCGTTGTTTAACGTATTAAACTATCACAATTTCCTTCATTTTTTGCTGTTCTCTGATAGATAATTTTTGTGGCATAGTACCATTGACTTTAATAGGTTGTGTTTAATTTTTATTCAGCTAAAGAGATTTTTGAATTTTAGTCAGCTCATGTCCAATATTTAATACTTCCCACTTTATTCTTTCTTTCTTTTCTAAACTCCGTTGCCCGTGCCCATTCAAACTTTGCTCTATAGACCGGACAGAGGGAGTACTGATTTAATCGAAAAACTTTGAACGGTTTAAATACTGGGGAAAGTTCAGGCTTATATCATTAAGTGCCAATTGATGGTATTCCAAAATATCAAACAGGTTTTTCTCACACTATGTAGCAACTCATCCCAAATCTTAACTAAAATAAAAAGTAATGGGATCTGGACAAAATATACGCGGGAAAGATAAGATCATTCTCCTTCCCGGAAGAAAAGTGGGATCTGGACAAAATCGATGAAACAAAATAAAGAGAACGAGCTCCTTTCGGAATTTGTCAAGCTTCAGCTGTTAAACTTGTAAACTAACAGTAACAATAATAAACTCAAGATTAGAAATAATTAAACACATCGATAACACAATATGATTTGGTAGCAAAAAGCTGTAATCTGAGTAATATTATAAGATAACAAAGTTTTATTCCAGCAGGATCCATCACAGCTTGACTACAGCTCCAGTCTTCTGGAACACCATTAGCATAAGTTTTCAAAAAAGTTATACTTTCCATTGCAGTGTCTAGGAGCAAACAGAGTTCATCAATCGGCATCACCCGACCGCATACAGCAGAACCATTTCTTCTGAAAAAAGCATGTCCATAATGTTATTATCCAGAAAAAATGATTCTAAATTGTTTATAACTTTAAGAGTTTATGTTATCTGTGTTAGTAACTGTGTTTAAAAACAGTATTGGCATAAAACTGAAAAAACAGAATAACCAGAAAAGTCAGAAAGCAGAACTTAGAACACGAAACATAAAAAGTATTTTGAGCTCACAATTTTCTTGTGTGTCCTTAAGAAATTTAATACCCTCACTGTTGCCCAAGGTATTTTGGATTAATTCCTTCCAGGATATAAAGAAAAACTATTCTGTAATAACAACACTTCAAATTACAGAACTTTGGCGAACTCAAATGGTAGAGCAAATCACAATGTCTGTTTTCGAAAACAATGTTGTGATGCAAAAGAGAGAGGGGAGAGTGTTTTCAGATTTTCAGCCTAGGAATTTATAGCCATCAGGTCAGATTTGAAATGGTGCGAAGGTGTCTGTTTGGAAACTTTCCAAAAGTGTACCGAATCCGACCGAAGCCGAGCAATGACAGCACGAGACTTACTTTCTTCTCAAATATTTAAGAACTAGAAGAAGTGCTTCGATATATAAGCACAACAATCTTCCTTTTCCTATCCAATCTGGGATAAAATTCCTTTATAAAAAAGAACCAGTTCAAAAAATTTATTTCCCTCTATTTTCCATTTACACTTTAAATAAAAGTATAAAGAATTTTCTACACTATCAAGTCCTATTTACTTATTGTACAGGTAACTTGTCCTATTTTCAAGATTACGAATCTCACTTGTAACTTTAAACAGTACATGGAAAGATCTCAATGCATATATAACCAATCTTACTTTTATATCTACTTTATTTGAATTAGATTTGCACCTCCAATCCAACACAAGTACCTTTGTAAATACTTTTATTGTTTTCGATTCAAAAGGCGAGAGAAACCACCCCATCCTTCTCCTTCCTTTTTTCGTCCCCATGTCGCTAGACAGGCAACATGTTGATGTAAAAAAGGAGCCTTTTGACAATAAATCAGTATTCAATATAATTATGTAACATCATAGCACTTTAGTAAGGTGTCCTTGTTACTCTTTTATTCTCGTTAATTACCATTCCTTGATACTCCATGTTTATTGTTGTTCTCTTGTCTATACCGTGAATATTATTTCTACGTGCTATTTTTCCCAACAAAAGCGTCATAACTTGAGGAAACGATAACATAAAAACAGGTAGATAGCCATAGGACGATCAGCCACAACTTACTGATTGAGGTTTTCCAAAAGTTGCTGTATGCTTGTAGTTTTTCTTTGGTGGCGAGTGATCTATCTTGCCCGTCTTCTTCTCATTTCGAGCTTTGTTAAAGATGACCGAGAACCTCTCAGCTGAAGCTGGGTCATTGACATCCCACTCACCAAACTTCGGAAGTGGACGACCTTCCTATAAGAAAGAACTATGAATCAGGCAGGCAGTTCCTATAACAAACCTAGTGTAATCCTATAAATGGGGTCTCTGGGGTAGTATGAATCAGGCAGTTCCTATAACAAACCCAGTGTAATCCTATAAATGGGGTCTCTGGGGTAGTATGAATCAGGCAGTTCCTATAACAAACCCAGTGTAAGGCGGATCTAGGATTTCTAGTACATGGATGCACTACTAAAAAAAGGAAGAAAAAATGTATCTAGTGGGATTTGAAATCCAATTTCAGAAAATATGTACATAAAATATCTAATTTTACGAAGAGACCATGGGTTCACGTGCCCCATATTTAAACCTATAAATCCGCCCTTGTATACGCAGGCCTTACCCCTACCTTATAGAGATAGAGAGGCGGTTTCCAATAGACCTTTGGCTCTATGTCAAAATATATTGAAATGAAAATGAACCACATAAGCTTTAATCTTTGCCTTTTACATATTACATGTTAGGAGAAAAGTACTCTTAACATTGACAAACATAAATGGTAAAGGTAGTAATAAACCTCAGTTGTCTCTCATCACAAAGTGGTATAGACTATATATGATGATTTTGATGCTAAAATAGTATGATAATGCATAATTAACTGGATACTAATTTATAAACCAAAATTATACCAAGTCTTATTGGCATATAATTCTCTGACTCAGAGAGAGCAGACGACTTAAAGTAAACGTTCTAACATGACTAAAACATATATTCTTAAGTAATTGATATGCGAATATGTAAGTCTCTGACCGGGAAAAAGCTCGACATACACCGAGTAACAACATATTGAGCCTTAACCAACTAGTTGATATTGCTTAAACGAATTATTCACTTCCATTGTGTTATGTGCTAATAGGAGCTAAGTTTAACTTGATTTAGACAGACTGGTGGTCGATATAGTGGGATGAAAACTATGGGATCAAGGTCAAATCCCAATAGAGGAAAAAAATGTTAGGTGATTTCGTTTTATCCGTCTAAACCTTAAGCCTACGGTAGTAGGAGGCAGTAAGTACATGATGAAAAAGTCGAGGTGTGCACTCACCAACATTATAAAAGTTACCAAATAAAGAAAGAAAGAAAAAACTAAAGGTTCTTCAAAATCTAATTTCACCATTATTTGTACATTGGTATCGAACATACATGAAATAGGCCGATAGATATCTTAAAAAGACATTATATGGGAAGCATAAATTGCAAAAAAAAAAAAAAACAGACCGGTGCACAAAGCATCCCGCATTAACACGGGGTCCGGGGAAAGACCAATGTAGACAGCCTACCCTAATGCAAACATTAATGGCTGCCTCCATGACTTGAACTCGTGACTTATAGGTCATAAAGAGACAACTTTATCGTCGCTCCAATGCTCCCCTTCAAAACCACAAAAATGGAAAAGATCTCCAAAAAATAATCTAGGGCGACTATGAATAGAATAGAAAAATATAAATCAACCATGCATTGTGAAAGAACAAAACAAATGCTCACAATCAGAACTCAAAAATACAATTTTTAAACCTTATAAAGAAGACAAACATATAGAGAATTGTGAATCATACCGCCATGTCTTTAGAGTTTGGAAAGACAGAAAATTGTTTCAAAAACTTGATGGGAAAATGTGAATGCTCAATATAATTGATTGATTAATTGATTAATTGATATTTCTTTTTTTATTTCAGAAGGAACAAAAAGTGAGGGAGAGTCGTTCTCAAGAAAAGGGAAAAAAGAGAGAGAAAATCTCTCTCCTTTTTCTCTTTCTTGGACTCTACAACTCTACAACTGAATTTTGGAAATATCGTTAGACAGAAAAAGGAAAAAAAAGGAGAGAGAGACGGAACAACTGGCTTCAATGTGAGCCACTGGTTACCACCGGTGGTTTTAAAATTTTTAATTTTATTATTTTATGATGAGCTTTTTTGTTCATGATTTCGTTTTGTTGTTTGAATAAATAAAAATATAATTATCTACCAAGTGTAACTTATAATTATGGTTTGTTATATGGTGCTTACACTACCTATGACCGAAATAGAAACGCTTCGTTTCTTGGTTCAAAAATGCCGAATCAAGAAGCTCAACAAACTTTTGAAATAGCGTGCCTTTAGGAGACCCATTAAAAAAAATGAATCTAGACATTAATTTAAATATTCTTTTTGAGATATTAAAATTATTTTTTTTAACAAATTTTTTGGAAAAGTTGGGTTTTCGCATAGATAAGTAGGATCGGGTAACATAACTTTAGCAAGACATCCCCACACTTTCAAATATTTTAAATTAGGGAGATAGCCTTTCCACAACTCATAAGGAGTTTTACCCGTTTTCTTATAGGGAATCCTATTTTGTAAATGACAGACAGATAATATGGCTTCACCCCCAAGATTATCCGGAGCACCAAAACTAACAAGCATACTATTCATCATTTCCTTTAAGGTCCTATTTTTCTTTCCACTATACCATTTGATTGTGGAGAATATGACGGAGTTATCTCGTGAATTATGCTTTCTTTCTCACAATAATCTTTCAACAAAATAAATTCACCACCTCTATCGGATCTAACTCTTTTGATTTTCTTATCCAATTGATTTTCTACTTCAGATTTATAAATTAAAAACTTATCAAAAGCTTCATCTTTATTTCTCAACAAATAAACTTTTGTATATCTAGAAAAATCGTCTATAAAAGTCACATAATATTTTTTCCCTCCTCTAGTCATAGTTTGTTTCAAGTCTCCTAAATTAGTATGTATTAAACTTAACAATTCAGATTCTCTAAATACAGAAGCATATGATTTCTTAGTTTGTTTAGTTTCTGCACAAACTTCACACTTATCAATATACGAAAAATTAATATTTGAAATAAGACCTTCATAATGCATCTTCTTTATATAAGATAAACTAACATGTCCTAGTCTAGCATGCCATAAATTAAAAGAATCAATCAAGTAAGCAGAAGTACTAGCATTTTCATTCATAACATTTAGTACAAACAATCCATGGTTATAATAACCCTTGCCAACAAAATTGTTATTCTTGGTCAATACGACCTTATCAGATTCAAAAGAAACCTTCACCCCTGCTTTTCCTAATAATCCACAGAGACCAAATTGGCTCGGATACTAGGAACATGCAACACGTCATTCAATGCCAAAGTTTTGCCAGATGTGAGTTTGAGAAGAACTTTGCCTTTTCCAAGAACTTGAGTAGTTCTTGAGTCACCAAGATAGACAACTTCTTCTCCCTCCTCAACTTGGATGTAAGACACAAAGTCTTTTTTGTTAGCACATATGTGCCTAGTGGCACCAGAATCTAACACCCAATCTTTTACATTGGCCATAAGGTTCACTTAGGAAACAACCGCAACAATTATATCATCCACTTTGGCTTCAGTCAAATTTACTTTATCCTTAGTGGGATTATCATTCCCAACCCTTTTTCGGCGTTGAGCAATACAGTGGCCAGGTTTGCCACACACAAAACAATTGCCTTTTTTCTTGAAGGTTTGATTGTTGGTTTTGGGCTTATAACCATTTCTTTTGTCATACTTGTTACTTGATTTTCTCGGACGGTTGTTGTCCTCCACAAGGCTGCTTCAGTAGCAATTTCTTTTTCTTTGTCAACAACAGCTTGCTTGCGGTTAAAATTATTTCCACCAAAAATCACAATTTTCGAAACATCGGGAAAAGATTTGGCACACGTAATTAGCGATGGAACAACAACAGAAACAGTATGTGCAGTGGATGTAGTAGCAACAACAACAACATTAGCAACATTATTCTCCATAATAACAACGTGTAAATATCCTTAAGATTGTTGAAAAAATATTGGATTATGGAGAATAGATTTAGCTTGAGGCGTGTCAAGGACACTGTCCTTAAGGATATTTAGCCCACATCGAAATAAATAAAATTAGGCGTATCCCCCAAGATTCAACAAGCTCTTCTAGTATAACTAGGAGCAAAAACAACAAAGATTAACAAAATAAACCCAGCACTGAAAAATATAATATATAGGAGAAGTTTTTACGCTTAGTTTTTTTTCCACCCGTCAAAGCAAAAAATGACTTGGTATTTATAGATAAGAAAACACCATCTCATCATATGGCTAGCTAATGCAATAAATCTCCAACGTATATAACATTAAAGGATTAACAAATAATGAGAGGCTAAGACTGTTACAAAGAAAATTCTTTAACGTTTTGTAACTTTTCAAAGTTATTCAAGACTATTGATAACGGTAGTGGTTTCAAAAAGAATTTAAAGGCTATACGATGATAGGTTATAATTGTGTATTTTAGTCGTTTATTACACCCTAATTTACTGCACTTTAATTGAGCTTGCGCTTTAATCTCTAGTGTTTTGCATTAAATATGTGTTTTATGCCTTGTAGGAGTGATTTCGATCTATGTAGGCGTTATGGAATGAATTCAAGCGATTTGGAGCTTTGAAGTTTGAGTAAAAGCCCAAGTAATTAAGCTGAGATCGTGTTCGGGGAACAACAAATGATAGTTAAGAACGAAAGGAAGAATCGAGCGGGCATACGGCGCATCGTCTAGTAAAATGCATATACTTTTCGCTTAGAACTCCGTTTGAAAGATATTTGAAAGAGCTACAACTTTCATGTTTTACATTTTTGCAAATTCTCACTACTGCGCCGTATGAGACACCGCAGGGTGCGGTGCAGCAGTGTAAAAACTGGCTTGACAAGAAAAATACAAGGCTGCTGATAATCTCCATTAGCACACCGCATGGTGCAGTGCGGCTGCACAAAATTTACAGAGCCAAAGCCCTATTTCGCGCGGGAGAAGCTGTTTTCGTCTGGGCCCAACCCTACTTGGTATAAATTAGGGGTGTACAAAGAAAAACGACAAACCGCACCAACCCGATAATCCGAATCAAACCGAGAAAAAAACCCGACTATGGTTTGGTTTGATTTGGTTTGGTGTTGGAAAAAAAACCCGACCATAATTAGTTTGGTTTGGTTTTAACTAAAGAAAGCCAAACCGAAACCAAACCAACCCGACATTACATATATAGAAATTTTAGATATATTTAATATATTAATATACTTATTGTGATGTAATTTATAAATATTTCTTAATTTTTTTCATAATTTTATCTTTTAAGGTATTATTTCAAGGTTGGACTTAGAACTTTTGAATGTTCCAATAAGTTTTATAGCCATTAACATTAGTAAATTAAATCATGCTAACAAAAACCCAAACCAAAATCAAATCAATACTAATGCTAACAAAAGACATTCAATTCAATACTACGAACGGGAATGTATTGAATATCTATTTTTTGTTTTGCAATAATTTAGATAAAAATGCATAACCTATTTTTATTTTTTCTTTAACGTTTAGTCATGTAATTAATACACTCTTATTAGTCTATTTATTTTAGCATGACTTAGTACTTTTAGATTATGTTTATTTTTATTATGGCTTTTTAATTAGCAATATTTATATTACATAATTTTATTATCTTTATTATTGAATATTTTAGGATAATGCCATGACACATCTCATATTTTGTATTATTTTCTTGAAAAGTACTTTATATAGTTGTATCTACTAGGATTAAAGAAATATTTTGAGCACAATTTATATGTTTTGTTCTATGAAGATTTTACCGGAAAAAATCTCGAAAAAATCCGAAAATCCGAGAAAACCCGAGAGTAAAAACCTGAGTTTTATTGGTTTGGTTTGGTCTTTAGATTTAATAACCCGATACAATTGGTTTGGTTTGGTAGTTGTAAAATCCAAACCAACCCGACCTATGTACACCCCTAGTATAAATACATATAAAAACGTTACTTTGGTGACTTTTAACAGATCTTAGACCTAGGGACACACTTTAGACGTGGGGGAACACACACCACGCTTTGGAGGAGGCTTCTAACTAGTTTTTCTTCTCTTCTCTTCCTTTAATTTCATAGTTATTAGTTCTAGAGTTTTGGTGCTACATGAATGTTGTAGTTTGAAGCTTAATTTGTTCTTATTATTTTATCATATTGGTTTATTTATTCAATCTTGCACTTAATTATTTGATTGTTTGATCACCAATTGAATACTATCTACGAATCTAGGATTGAACTCGGGAGAGAGAATTCTAGATTGGATATAAGATTGAGTAGAGCAAGATCTTAACTCTAAGGGGGAGCGGATTTGCGGTTAGGATAGGAATATACCTAATCACCTTGCTTGGTTACTATACAGGAATTATTAATGCGTTCTTGTTAATTCTAATTCCATAGGAATATAAGCATTAGATTAGCTTGAATAGATGAGTTGTACTTCGGGAGAAGGCTACGAGCAATATTAACCATGTCAACCAATAAACCAAATAAATTTATTAGACGATTTAAGTGAAAAACTCAACGGGATTGTTAGCTAACCCATAGCTCTAGAATATTCACTCACATTGAACTCGTCTCTATAATTCGCCAACTTGTTTTCTCTAATCTCTTAATTTGTTACTCTAGATTAATTTTAGTCAAATATTCATACGTTAGGATTTGCTTGAATCAATTAATTGTTTGGTTTAATTTAGTTGATAATTAATCACAAGTCTCTGTGGGTACGATATCTGGACTTACAATCATATATTACTTGTCGACCACGTATACTTGCATGTGCGTTTGGGAGCAACAAGTTTTTGGCGCCGTTGCCGGGGACTAGAAATTAACTAGCCTACTAGATTAGATTTTTACTCTTTATCTATTCAAGTTTTTTATTTTTGTCTTAGTTTAATATTTTATTATCTTTGTTGACATGACTTCTTGGAATGAGAATTGGTCGAATATTGGTTATTCTTATTATGATGATCCTTGTCCATATTGTGGAGGACCTCACTGGTGAAAAAATTGTCAGAATGTTCTCGGGAGCGAGTTGTGCGCACAATCTCAATCATTTGAGTGGAATATTTGTAATTTATGTGGTGGTCAAGATGGCCATTGGGATGGTTGTCCTAATTCTTTTCATCCTTCTCTGATCCTGTATTATGATCTTTCTTATAATGTTTGTGAGTTTGATAGGGGCAATGAAGTACATGATATGGAACGTGATGCATATTTTAGGGATATTCTGAGGCAAGTAGCAGAGCAACATGGTGAACTCAGAAAAAATATGAAAATAATGAGGTCATCAATCACAAGAATGAAGGCCAATATGGAAGAATTAAATGAAGAGAACAAGCACCAACAAGAGGAAAATTTTGAAAAGGAGGAGATTTTGAGTCAAACTTGGCTGGTGGAACAAGCTGAAAGATTGGAAATATATGAGACTCAACGTGAGAAAATTACAGATGGGATACAAGACCTAATAGAAGGAAGAGCTAATCTAGGACAAGAGATCGAAAAATTTGGCACTGCTGTTCACGACTTGGGAGCTCAATTGATTGCAAAGTGTGATGTGTCTAACGCCCAACAAAATAGTGTTGAGTTGTGTGAAACTGAAAATGAGCTTATATGCCAAATCGAGGAGCTAAAATTGGAGAGTCAATCATTCGACCGTACTTTTATTAATGATGTCCATGTTGAGGAAAGCACTCTAGAGTCATGTGAGCAAGTAGATAATATTATATTTGAAGACTCTAATGTGTATACATATGAGGATGTAAATAGCAATTCAATTCTAGAGTTAGGACGTACTGGTCCTCATTCCATACATTTTTCAACATTGTGTTTGGATGATGACATTGAGTCATCTGAGCCTTTGGAGGAGCCAACGGACGAGGAACAAGGTGCTTACATTCTGGAATTTATTGTGTCAGAGAGAAAGAATTACATCCCTCATCAGAAGGCCAAGAAGTGTAGAATGCGAAATTGGTTGTTTGGCCCGATTACATTTGTCCCACCACCCCGAGAACATAGCAAAAAGCTTGAAACCAAATTGGGGGCGCAATTCATAAGTTCGAGGTGGAGGCAGAAAGTGGTTCAAGTCGTGCCGTGATGTTAAATCAGGCGCTTGTTGGGAGGCAACCCAACTTTACTGTTTTTTTTTAATTATATTATTTTTGTAGTGTTTGTTTTGATTTTGTAGGATTATAAGCATAAGAAGAAAAGCCAATACGCGAGTGCAAAAGTGAGCAGGTGGTTGAAACTGAGTGTGAGGTATCCACACAAAGTATCATACCTAGGAGAAGTCTGAGTATGCCGTGAGCTGTTAATTCTTCGGCCTTTGGCCTACTAGGGAGTTTCTTTTATCCTCTTGTTATTTATAGTATGCATTGAGGACATTGCACAATTTTAAGTGTGGGGTGAGGAGATTGTCTGAGTGACTTTCTATGTTATTTTAGTTGTGTTAGTTTAATTAAATAATTTTTTTTAGAAAAACGGAAAAAATTGGACTTTTCCCGACGATGGTTCTCCTATACAGTTTTTTTGAGGGATTTAAGTCTAAAGAAAAAGGCCAAAAAGATTTTATTTGTAGGTAGTGTAGTAATTTCCCCTTGATTTTTCTTTGTGCCGCGGTTCTTTTCTAAAGGTTTCTTTTGAATCGGGTATAGTTAGTTTTTATTTTTTAGAACTAGGAAAACTTGTGCTATGTTTTAAATTGAAGCAATATCTCTTGACTTTGTCATGCCTTGAGAATAGTGAGTACTTTGGTTGTGACGCTTAGGCTCAATTTTTTACTCTTGTAGAAGTACCTTAAATTTTATGATCTTAACTTTGCTTAACTTCTTTGACTAGAGTGTCTTGATGAGTCCAATCCTTAGTGAGTTATGTGCCATGTGTGTGTAAGGTTTTATATTATTCTGTGCACTGCATTTGATGTCTAGAACTTGCCCCGTGTGTTTGCAAAGCGAAATAGTAGTTTTGTTCAGTCTTGGAAGTGATATAGGCGTTTCTTTGTTGAGCCATATATATATTTTACCCGCCTAATTGTTAGGTATCATAGTTAACCCCTTTGAGCCTTTAATACTGTTTCTTTGGCAACTACATTACAAGCCTTACCCATTTGTTTGAATTAACCATCTATTTGAACCTTTTCATCTCTCATGAGCACTTGAATTGTTATGAACTTTGTAAAAGTTAAAGTGTGAGGTGGTTGGTTTGGCTTTTCAGTGGAACTAATGAAATAAGGAGAAATGTGCACTGTTTTGACAAAAGCAAGAGCCACTTGAAAAGAGAAAAGAAAAGAAAGGAAAAATAGTTGTATTACTGTGAAAAATATTCTTTGATAGTGGTGACTCTTGATATAATTGTGATTAAAGAAGTGGAGAGTTAATATATATTGATGTGAAGGTGAAGTTATGGTTTGAAATAAGTATGTGGTTTTCAATGTTAAAGTGTATGTATTAAAGTGCTTACGGAGGTGTAGTTACTCTTATATCTAAATATATCTTACCCGACCTGTAGCTTACACTACAACCAAATAAAGTCATACTTGATCCTAGACTGAACGAGCTCAATTAGTAGAGTAATACACTACGGGAAAGCCTATGGTGCATCTTTTGCGGCATACGAATGTTATTTCTGAGAGTGAGTGAATTCTTCTATCTTGAGTTCCTAAGTGTTCTTAAATTTTATTGTGTGGAACTACTCTCTTTTGTTGTGTGAGGGCACTTGATTCATGAAGGAAAAGTAATGTCAGTGACCTCTATGTTAGAGTAAGTGGGTGAGTTGCGAATAATGCGTGGTACTTGTGAGTTAAACCTTGAGTTGAAGATGTTACACTCTTGTGCTTAGTCTATTTTCAATATTCTTGGTGTGATGAGTTAGGAGAATTGTTTAAAGAGGCCGTGTCTATAAAAAGTGTAGTTTGATTGCTCGAGGACAAGCAATGGTTTAAGTGTGGGTTTTGATGATCGGCTATAATTGTGTATTTTAGTCGCTTATTATACTCTAATTTACTGCACTTTAATTGAGTTTGAGCTTTAATCGCTAGTGTTTTGCACTAAATATGTGTTTTATGCCTTGTAGGAGTGATTTCGATCTATGTAGGCATTATGGAATGAATTCAAGTAATTTAGAGATTTGAAATCTGAATAAAAGCCCAAGTAATTAAGCTAGGATCGTGTTCGGGGATCAACGGATGATAGTTAAGAACGAAACGAAGAATCGAGCGGGCATACGGCGCATTATCTTGTAAAATGCACATAACGTTTTGCTTAGAACTCCGTTGGGGTTCCATAATATATCGGTGGAAAGATATTTGAAAGGGCTACAACTTTTATGTTTTGCATTTTCGCAAATTCTCACTACCGCGCCGCATAGGACGCCGCAGGATGCGGCGCATCAGTGTAAAAATTGGCCTGACAAGAAAAATGCAAGGCTGCTGATAATCTCCATTAGCACACCGCATGGTGCGGCGCAGATGTACAAAATTTACAGAGACAGAGTCCTATTTCGCATGGGAGAAGCTGTTTTCGTCTGGGCCCAACCCTACTTGGTTTAAATACATATAAAAACGTTATTTTGGTGACTTTTAACAGATCTTAGACCTAGGGACACACTTTAGACGTGGGGGAACACACACCACGCTTTGGAGGAGGCTTCTAACTAGTTTTTCTTCTTTTCTCTTCCTTTAATTTCATAGTTTATTAGTTCTAGAGTTTTGGGTGCTACATGAATGTTGTAGTTTGAAGCTTAATTTGTTCTTATTATTTTATCATATTGGTTTATTTATTCAATCTTGCACTTAATTATTTGATTGTTTGATCACCAATTGAATACTATCTACGAATCTAGGATTGAACTCGGGAGAGGGAATTTTAGATTGCATATAAGATTAAGTAGAGCAAGATATTAACTCTGAGGGGGAGCGGATTTGCGGTTAGGATAGGAATATACCTAATCGCCTTGCTTGGTTACTATACAGAAATTATTAATGTGTTCTTGTTAATTCTAATTCCATAGGAATATAGGAGTTAGATTAGCTTGAATAGGTGAGTTGTACTTCGGGAGAAGGCTACGAGCAATATTAACCCTGTCAACCAATAAACCAAATAAATTAATTAGATGATTTAAATGGAAAACTCAACGGGATTGTTAGCTAACCCATAACTCTAGAATATTCACTCACATTGAACTCGTCTCTATAATTCGCCAACTTGTTTTCTTTAATCTCTTAATTTGTTACTCTAGATTAATTTTAGTTAAATATTCATACGTTAGGATTTGTTTGAATAGATTAATTGTTTGGTTTAATTTAGTTGATAGTTAATCACAAGTCCTGTGGGTACGATATCTGGACTTACAATCGTATATTATTTGTCGACAACATATACTTGCATGTGCGCTTAGGAGCAACACTATAAATACTAATCAAAGGTTTGTTATAATATTATAATAATGATTATTAATCATGGCTAGTAAAGTATAAGGAATATGTTATAATTTTCAGTTATAGATATTAAAATATATTCAATTGATTTGTCTAATAAAGACCCATTAAAAGTAGAGGTGTACATGGACCGGATTGGTTTGGTTTTTATCAAAACCAAATCAAACCAACTATATCGGTTTGGATTGGTTCGGTATTGTCGGATTTTTCGGGTTTTCGGATTTTTTTTGTTACATGAATATTATTTCAATCTTAATTTGTTAAAATTATAGATAAAGCTTTGACAAGTGAATATATGTTTAATAAATATGCAAAAAATTGACAAACATATGATCTATTTAAATATTCTAATGGGAGAATTTTTTTTAGTAATACGTGATAGTTATTTTCTTAGTCGTCTAACAATAACTTTTCGTTAGTTTACGCTTTCAAGGTTAATACATGAGAAGATCCCAAATATTTCTACGTTTTCGAAAGAAAATTCACTATAAAGCCATAAAAATATAAATAAAATTTATATATTTATATGTCGGTTAGGTTCGGATTTTTTTTACTCAATACCAAACCAAGTCAAACCAAACCTAGTCAGGTTTTTTAATCGGTTTGGTGTGATTTTCCGGTTCGATTTGAACACCCCTACTTAAAAGAATGAATCTAGACATCAATTTATATATTCTTTTTTGAGATATTAAAATTATTATTTTTTAACAATTTTTTTTGGAAAAGCTGTGTTTTCTCATAGATAATTAAATTGTTACGTTTTAATTTTAGTTCGTTTAATTATATAGTGATAGGTAAAATCAAATGACAAAAAGTGTTATACCGGACTTTTGTAATTTCATTTTAACGTATCATTAAAGCTCCGCAAATATTATTCATAGTTGTTCATTCTGTTGAACTATGCTTCGATCTACATCTGCATATCACAAAAGAAAGAAAGATAAATTAAGAATTATCATCAGTGAAATTTGTCTTCATGAATAAATCAATTGCTTATAAAAGGTAAATGAAAGCAAAAACTAAAGAGAAAAATATAAAGGAAACAAAAAAAATAAATGCAAAAAATAGAGCGGTTATTTGTTTTTCATACAATATACAATTAAATTACAAAACACATATATATGTGCGTGACAAAATCAAATTGAGATAAATTCACTGATACCTACACATCCCAAATAATTTACCCGGTTTTACCCATTTTAACCTATTTACCCGTCATACCGTTTTCCTAGCATGCCATTAATTGATCTTCTGTCTTTTTTATTCTTTTTTTCTTTTCTCCTTTTCTTCTAATTTCATTTTTTTTTCTCAAATTAATTTTTTATATTTATTTTCTCCATAATCTTGTTCCATTCTCTCTTTTGGATCGTTTCTTTTCGATTTTCTTATTTTTTTTCTTTTTCTTTTTATATATACATTATATTTTTATTCTCTCTCTTTTTTTTTCCTTTCATTTTTTATCTTATTTTTACATATGTATACTGTAAATGCATGTTTC
This sequence comes from Nicotiana sylvestris, assembly GCF_000393655.2. Classification (NCBI taxonomy): domain Eukaryota; kingdom Viridiplantae; phylum Streptophyta; class Magnoliopsida; order Solanales; family Solanaceae; genus Nicotiana; species Nicotiana sylvestris. The sequence goes on along the minus strand of NC_091062.1, from coordinate 18,372,435 downwards.
TAGCATATGTATACCAAAATAATATATTAATATGAAAAATGAAATATCGGTATAATAAAATAACATATTAGTATCAAAGACAACAGTATACCTAAATGATATTGTAGACAATAAATTTGGTTCGAGAAAATAAAATCAAGACCGAAAATATTGCAACAATTGTAGTATTTTATTTCAAATAATATGAGTGTACAATCTTTATGAATCCTCTGATTCTACTTTTCAATAGTAAATAAATTCAAGGGTCTTTGAGCTTGATCTTGAATATGTATTTGTTGCCGCGAACGATGATCTTGAGCTTGGTTGCTTGAACTTGACCTTGATTTGTTCTTCGTTCTTGAACTTGCACTTGATTTCTTGAACTTGAACTTGAAGCCTGAAACTTGTGGAGGAATTTGCAGCGTTTGATCCACGAGCTCTTTCTTGCTTCTTGTTATAACTTCTGGTGTCTTTTCTGAGTTATGAAGACCCCTATTTATAGTTGTGGAAGGGAAAAGTTGTGATAAGAACAAACTCTTTCCGACCAATCAAATTGAAGTGTGATATGACTGCATTTGATTGGCCAGAACATGTCACTTGCACACGCGGCGCGATTTCATTGGCCTTTTAGCGTGACTGGACATGCCTTGTCATTTTGACACGTGACATGGTCCTATTGGCTCTTCCGCTTGACTTGGCGCGCCACGTCATTTGACACGTGACACCAAACTGGGCTTCTAGAAAGATGACATCTTGGGCTTAATGAAGCGGGCTCATCACTTTAGCCCAATTAAATGGGCTAGCCCAATAGATTAAGACTCATTTATTTAATATATATATATATATATATATATATATATATATATATATATATATATATTGGACTTATATAACTAATTCAATTATATTAGCCCATAATATTTATTTGGACCAATATATCTCGAATTTAAAATATATTCCAAATTATTTTATGAATTTAATTTATGTAAAATTTATATGCATACAAATGCCCCCTACTTCAAGTCTTATCTCGATATTGCCATTCTTAACTTTCAAAGGCGAGGCTTGAAGTATTTATAGTTGAGTGCTTGAGCCAATTATAATTTGCTCACAAAATGGACGAGAGAGACTTTAAACTTTACAAGATTTTATTATTGAGAGTTTGTGCGCTATCGAAGCAAGTACACTATCAGCATGTGCCTTCTTCTTTTTCAAATGCACAATTAACATGAAATCTTCCACCTATAATCAATTACCAACGTGACCAAATAATACACTAACTCACATTAGATAAATTGAGCCATGATAATCTTTCATAATTTTTGTCCACGTAGAAATAGGTGGAATTCTAAAGTTTCCTTTTCCTCTCCAAACAAATGTTCAACCCCATACTCATATTTAATAAATCCAATTCAATTAGGTCTTAGCTTGACTTCCTCGTGTCATGCAATTGATTTGATTTGGAGATGGGCCATTGATGGAAACTAGCAAACCTACTACTAAACCAAACAGATGTAGGATTCATAATCGGATGTGGCTGCCAGAATTCATATTGTTGCCGGCTTCTCCAAATTTGTATTCACCACGGAAACTATTAAGGCTGCATGACTTATTCCTTCTCCAATTGAACTAGGATACTTAATTTCTCTAGAACTTTAATATGGCAGTCCCACATCGCATTACATAACATTAACGCCTCTCTTCGTAATCTATATAAACCCATGTGCGCATATTTGTTGAGCATCAATTTGCAGTATTTGCAAGCCATATTGAGTCTAGCTTTGTGGACTCAGAAGCATTAATGCAGAGGTAATTTCTTTTTCTTTTCTTGTGATTTCTTCTTTGTTGTCTTTTTTTTTGTAGGTCAAGCGAGAAAGATATGTTCTTCTTCAATAAGATGCTTCACGCATGAAGAAGATAATGTTGGGGTGTGAGGGAATGGGTACTCATCCCTGCCCAAATATCGGAGGGATTACTTTCATGGCCCGACTACCGGAGAGATTACTCTCAAAATGGCCCGATTCTTGGAGAGATTACTCTCAATGTGGCCCAATTCTTGGAGAGATTACTCTCAAAATGGCCCGATTCTTGGAGAGATTACTCTCAAAATAGCCCGATTCTTGGAGAGATTATTCTCAATGTGGCCCAATTCTTGGAGAGATTACTCTCAAAGTGGCCCAATTCTTAAAGAGATTACTCTCAATGTGGCCCGATTCTTGGAGAGATTACTCTCAATGTGGCCCGATTCTTGGAGAGATTACTCTCAATGTGGCCCAATTCTTGGAGAGATTACTCTCAATGTGACCCAATTCTTGGAGAGATTACTCTCAAAGTGGCTTGACTACCGGAGAAATTACTCTCAATGTGGCCCAATTCCTGGAGAGATTACTCTCAAAGTGGCCCGATTCTTGAAGAGATTACTCTCAAAGTCGCCTGACTACCGGAGAGATTACTCTCAATGTGGCCCAATTCTTGGAGAGATTACTCTCAAAATGGCCTGATTCTTGGAGAGCATTTCATCCATTTAGACATTTGTACCCATTCTAATATTCTTGATTTGGACTTTGATGACCCCTCTTTTTTTTTTTTTAGCACGAAGGGATGACAAATTTAGGACTTATATATATCCAAAATTCTCAATCAAATAACTTCAGAATCGTCCCACATAATATTTTGAAATCAACTTTAGGTTCTACCATGTTGAAAATTTCATATTTGCGCGACTTCGCCAAAAGTTTTGTATCTTGAAGTAGGAACGTCGAAATCATGAACCGTTTAATTTACTGGAAACTTAACTTCCAAATATATAACATATCAAAAATTCAAGATTTAATGCCTTACAGATACATTCAGATAATATTTCGAAGTCAATACTAAATTCTGATACACCGACAATTTCAGATTTGCGCGACTTCACCAAATATTTTGTATCTTGATATGGAAGCCTCGAGATCGGAAGACGTCTTACTTTCCATAAATCGAAATTAAGAGCCATATTCTCACGAATATCTTGGGGTTCAAATCTCACTAAATTTGAAACGTCGCACCAAGCAATCATTTCCTTATACTTGTGTTTCCTTTTGACGCCTCACTTCTCTTCCCCCCCTTTTTTAGGCAGAGGGCGGACTTGGAGACCAACAAACTTGAAGGTTTGGCGAACCTGAAGACATAGAGAATCCCTGAACTTCAATGCAAATACTTGACATCCTTCTAAAATCGGCCCATTGAAGATATCAATTTACCAAAGAGGGTTGCCCCCTTTAAATCAAATGAGGTCAAAGTTCAGCAGGAGAATGACATTTCAGCTTGATTTTGCATTCCTCCATACTTCACTCGAACAACAATTGGGGCAATATGTATCTTTTGAACTTATGCGACCGAACTTAGAATGAAACTCTAAGCTGCCTACGTACCCCGGTGAAGAGGATCAAGTCATACCGTAGTTCAGACTGGGTGATTGATTTTTTTTATGTCCTATCTTTTGCCTAGGCCGCCTCTTTCGAAGTTTTCAACCTAGCGGACTTTTTTTTTACGTCCTAACTTTTTCCTAGGCCGCCTCTTTCGAGATTTTTAACCTATCGGATTTTTTTAGGGGGGGGGGGCGTACACAATTTAGAATGCGGGCCAGAAGTGTAGCAACATGCAGTCTAGGCTCGTGCATCAAGGAGCATCATGACTTGTAGTTTAGGCTCGTACATCGAGGAGCGTCATGACTTGCAGTTTAGGCTCATATGTCGAGGAGCATCATGACTTGCAGTTTAGGCTCGTACGTCGAGGAGCATCATAGCGTGCAACTTCATGGATAATACTTCTTCAAAAACTTGCCGTTGATAGGGCCGATTCTCATACCATCTGCATCAACCAGCTTGTAAGCCCCACTTGAATAAGCTTCTTGTACGACATATGGCCCATCCCATTTTGAAGTGAACTTCCCTACAGGTTTATGGGAAGTAATTATGGGTCTTCATACGGCAAGGACTTGATCTCCTACTTGAAAGGATCTCGGACGAACTCTTTTATTGAAGGCGCGAGACAATCGAGCTTGGTAACATTCAAGACTCTGTTGAGCTTCCAATCTCTTTTCATCAAGAGCTTCCAACTCTGCTAATCGAAGTCGAGCATTTTCTTCATCAGTGATCCCTTCTTAAATAGCCATTCGTAACGAAGGTATTTGACGCTCAAGTGGCAAGACGGATTCGACACCATAAACGAGTGAATAAGGAGTCGCCTGTGTTGCGTGTGATAAGTTGTTCTATATGCCCATAGAGCTTCTTCCATACGGTCATTCCAATCTCGTTTGGATTTGGAAACAACTTTCTTTAACAAGTTGCATAGAGTCTTGTTGAATGCCTCAGCTAGACCATTAGCGACAACATTGTACATCGAAGAGTTACGTTGCTTGAAGCCAAAGAGATCACAAACCCTATTCATCAACCTATTATAAAATGGCTTTCCATTATCCGTTATTATGTAACGAGGAATGCCAAAGTGATAAATAATGTTTACTCGGATGAAACTTGCAACATTTTCCTTTTTTACTTCCTTAAGAGCAACAACTTCAGCCCATTTTGAGAAGTAGTCCATTGAATCCAAGATGTATAGGTGCCCACCAGAGGACTTTGGCAGTGGTCCAACAACATCCAATCCCCAAGCGTCAAATGGCGAGGATGCAACAGTCGGGTGCAACACTTCAGGAGGTTGATGAATAAAATTCGCATGGAATTGACAAGCCTTGCATCTTCGAGCGTAGTTCAAGCAATCTTTTACCATCTTTGGCCAATAATATCTCATCCTTTTTATATGGAAGTGGAGCTTTGGTCCAGACTGGTGTGACCCACATACCCCAAGATGTGCCTCTTGTAAAGCTTGGAGAGATTCTTCTTCTCCTAGACATCGCAAGAGTACTCCCTCAAACGACCTTCTATATAGAGTATCCTTGTAGTAAAGGAAGCAAGGTGCACGATGACGGATTTCAGTCCTTCTCCTCAGATTTTCTGGAAGTATCCCATAGCATAAGTAGTCGATAATGGGTTCTCGCCATTCTTCTTTCTCAACTTCAGAAACAGTGACAAGATGCTTGAGTTCGTTTTCTTCACCTTCAGCCTCATTTAGTGGCGGTACTACCCATTTTTGGCAGATGGTAACTTGCGCTTGGTCAGGCAGGGCTAGTGATGAAGCTAGGGCAACTAAAGCATCAGCCTTCTTTTTTTCTTTCCTTGGCACATGCTGAATAGTCACATCCCCGAGCCACCCCATCAATTTTTTAGCATATAGTTCAGGCTTTTTGACCTCGTAACTACCCAAAAGTTGATTGACCACCAACTGGGAGTCACCATAGACTTGCAATTGCAATTGATTCACATCAACGACCATATCAAGCCCAAGTATTAATGCTTGATACTCAGCAACATTATTGGAACAGAGTTGTGTCAAGGTGAAGAAGTAGGGCAAGACTTCACCTTGGGGAGTGACAAATACTACGCCAGCCCCGGCTCTCCCACGATGCGCAACACCATCAAAGTACATCTTCCAAGGAGGTTTAACTTCAACGACCATTGCGTCCTCATCAGGTAGTTCATCAGTTAGCTCCCAGTCATCAGGTATCGGATGATCTGCCAAGAAGTATGCCAATACTTGTCCTTTTACAGCCTTTTGAGGGATGTACAAAATCTCGAATTGTTGAAATTAGAGGCACCATCTCGCTAGTCGATCACTAAGAACAGGTTTTGACATCACGAACTTGATGGGGTTTGCTTTAGAAACAAGACGGACAACATGAGCTTGAAAGTAGTGCTTCAACTTTTGAATTGAGAAGACTAGTGCCAAACACAACTTTTCAATTGGCGAATAATTCAACTCGTTAGGTGACATCATCCTTCTCAAGTAGTAAAGAGAGTTTTCTTTCCCCTCACTATTTTCTTGGGCCAACAGTGCTCCAACAGACCTTTCGTGCATCGCAATGTATAGTATCAATGGCTTTCCAAGTATAGGAGCTGCTAAAACTGGAGGCTTCATCAAGTAGGTTTTGATACTTTCGAAGGCATTGCTACAAGTTTGGTCCCACTTGAAAGGAATGCCTTTCTTCATGAGGTGACTAAATGGTTGGCACCTCCCAGCCAGGTTTGATATGAATCTTCTAAGGTATGCTAGCTTTCCTTGCAGACTTTTCAATTCATGGATATCTCAAGGCTCAGGCATTTTCAAAATGGCATCCACTTTGGCTTGATCAATTTCGATCCCTCGATGTCGGACAATGAAACCAAGGAACTTTCCAGAAGTAACTCCAAAGGCACATTTCAACGGATTCATCTTAAGTTGGTACCTCCAGAGCAATTCAAATACCATCCTCAAGTCTTTCATGTGGTCGCCCTTCTCTCTTGATTTCACCACCAAGTCATCAACATAGCATTCGACATTCTTATGGAGAAGATCGTCGAAAATATTCTGCATAGCCCTTTGGTAAGTAGAACCAGCGTTCTTCAATCCAAAAGACATTACCTTGTAGCAATAAATACCCTTTGGGGTTACGGAATGCAGTAAGCTCTTCATCCTTTGGTGCCATGCGTATTTGGTTATAGCCCGACGAACCGTCCATAAATGACATTGCCTCATACCCAGTAGTAGCATCGATCATTAGTTTTGGAATAGGAAGTGGGAACTCATCTTTCGGACACACATTGTTAAGATCCCTAAAGTCAACGCACACTCGAATCTGGCCATTTTTCTTTCTTACTGGGTCTATACTTGAAACCCATGTTGGGTATTTAACTTCTCTAATAAAGCCAGCTTCGATGAGTTTGTTAACTTCGGTTTCAATCAAGGGAACCAAGTCTGACCTAAAACGCCTTTGAACTTGTTTAACAGGATGAGCACCATTTTGACTGCAAGGTGATGGACTTCTACTTTTGGGTCCAAGCCAGGCATCTCTTTGTAACTCCAAGCAAAGACATCCCTGAACTCCTTGAGTAACTCAATATAAGTGCTCTCTTCATCAGCTTCTAGTAAAACACTTAGGTAGGTGGGTATTGGTTCTTCATCAGTGCCAAGGTTAACTTCTTTTAAGGCATCAACTGTCGTCTTCACTCCTTCTTCAAGTTCAGGTGGAACATCTTTCACATCTTCATCTTCTTGAGGGTCCCCATCACTGAAGGATATGTGATAACACGACGAAACATCATCCAATTCCGCATTATCTTCCATTGAAGATGGAATGCCATTCTCGACTTGTACAGTAACATGATACGAAGAACCCACACTTTCTCCGTATTCATCACATTCCTTAGTATAGACCACAGTATACAGATTTACCTTCAGTACTTCTTTACATGAAACCACAAGTTTTGTTTGTCGCCTTATTCTAGAAGGAATCAAACTTTGGAAATCCTTAGAGATCTCATGGATTTTCGGTGAAGTGGGTGTCCTTATGCTTTGAGAATTTCTCCGGAACTTGTTCCCCTTCTTTAGTGGACCCAATCTTTCAAACACGGAGGTCCTCACGGGTGATTTTCCAAGTCGATCAAAGATAGAAAGCTTGTTAGAAGCGGCTGATTCATCTTCTACAGTGATATAATTGCTGCTTGCCCTCCTTATTGAGATGCGCACTGGTGACAGTTTCTTGTATCCTAAACCTTCATGTGGTTTCCTCATTGCAGCTTCTGATGGGAGCTTCCCTAACTTTGACGGCTCATTGGGATTGTATCCAGCTTTTGCAAATAGCTTGTAAGCGTTAGGGTCAAAACCTTCATTTGTTCGCTTTATAGGGAATGCCACATTCTGCATATGATTTTGGGCTACAAACCCTGCAAGCGGCATTGAGGACGACTTTACTGCCTCAATTCGTTTAACTGGAAGAGTTAACTCCTTTAGCATGTTAACTTGACGATTAGATGGTTCACCTTCGTCTTTCTTCCTTTTAGGGACATATTGGAGCGCCGGACTTACTTTCTTGCCATAAGACATAATATTCCCTCTATAAGATTTACTTGCATTGGGTTGTACCTCCTTACTAACAGCTTTGGCTTCACCAAGAGTCACCTCTTCTCTTTTAGTTGAGGGCTCTTTATTCTTGCTTTTCATGCCATCATCAGCTTTCAGCTCCTTCACAACGCGGTTCTTCAAGTAGAACTTTGCATCAGCGAAGTGTGACTCAGCCTCGGTGAATGGCTCATCATCAGCAACTACCGTCTTCTCGACTTCACCCTCGTAGTATTTTAAATATTGATGGTAGGTAGATGGAACTACTCTATTCTCATGTATCCAAGGCCTCCCAAGAAAAACATTGTTTGAAGTCTTCGCGTTGATCACATGCAACCATGCACTTGATTGCATATCTTCAATAGTTATTCCCAGCCTGATCGCGCCTATGGCTCTTTGCCCCCTTTGGTTGAATCCTTGGATCATCACACGACTTTATGAGAGTTCGTTCATGGGAATACCAAGTTCTTTCACAGTATGGATTGGCAAAATGTTCACTGAGGATCCTCCATCAACCAAAATCCGATTTACCCTTTCATCGCGCATATAGCCAACCAGGTACAATGGACGGTTATGAGGAGTGTCACCTGGAAAAGATCGTCATTTGTGAACGTGACCTTTTCCTCACAAGCATTAACTTCTTGAGGAGTAGACTCGATGGGCTTTTCCGAAGATGGTGCCAACGGTAGGTCATCACTCTTTTCTTCCCCTTTGTCAGCATGGCAACAAGGGGCATCAATGCCTTCATGGGAAATCTTCGTGCAGAACCAACTTGGTAAAAACTCCTCCAAGGTCACTGGATTTTGTGGCTTTTGAGGGTGGTGTATCTCCACTTTTGCTTTCTTCAAATGACTAACTGGATTCTTTTTTATTGGTCTTTTTACCATCATCTTCCTTGTTGGTTGTTCCACTGATTCTTTTTGTGGGATCCTTTTATGGTGCCTACGACGAGTCACCAATGTCCAACCTTCATCGTCATCAGGTTGATTGACTTCAGCTTTGTAGCTCTCTAGTAATTCTTCATCTTTACTTTCTTTAAAACCACATAAGTCATCCGGACTGAATGAGCCAAAGGTGATAGAGACTTGGTTTGCGCTTGCTTTCTCATCTCCAAGCACGATCTTCTTTTCGCGAGCCAAATCCATGACTTTATCCTTGAAGACAAAGCACTTCTCCAGAGGGTGGCTTACAAGTCGGTGATATTTGCAGTAGTTTGGGTCATTTGTTTTCCCAGCTTCATTTGGTCACTTCATCTCCGGAAGCTCAATGAGATTTAACTCGAGGAGTTCTTCAAAAATGGCTGGCACATCAGAATCCAGGAATGGATACTCTTTTTCCTGCATTTCTTTTAGAGTCAACTTTCCACTTGGCTTGTCTTGAAAAGAAGTGAATTTCATACTCTGCTTCTTGCTCACCTTCGTCGTGAACTTCATAGGTGACGTATTGACATTCATAGCTTCTTTGATTTCAGACTTGGGTACGAACTTGCCCCACTTCCTGACTTCTTGCTTGTCATTCACTTTGCAAGGTTCATAGATGGGTAGCCTTTCATTTCCAGCGGAGGTCATGCTCAATTCCATGTCATGGGCACGAGTTGCAAGTTCTTCAAATGTGCTAGGCTTGATACCTTGCAAGATGTAGCGCAATCCCCAATGCATGCCTTGGATGCACATCTCTATGCCTGAAGCTTCACTAAGCCTGTCTTTGCAGTTGAGGCTTGCATTCCTCCAACGATTGATAAAGTCGATAACTGGTTCCCCCTTTCGTTGACGAGTATTTGTAAGCTCTATCATACTCACCGTGCGTCTTGTGCTATTAAAGCGATTGAGGAACTCTTGCTCTAGTTGATCCTAGCTGTCAATAGATCCAGCCTCGAGGTCCGCGTACCAGTCAAAAGCATTTCCTTTTAGCGAGCGGACAAACTGCTTGATGAGGTAATCTCTATAAGTCCCAGCATTGTTGCACGTCTCCACGAAGTGCGTAATATGTTGCTTTGGGTTACTTTTACCATCAAACTGTTGAAACTTCGGAGGTTGATAGCCAGCATGCATCTTCAACATATCGACCCTTGCAGTGTACGGCTTTGCATATGTAAGGGAGGATTTGGCAGCAACTTCATATTTTTTCTTAATGGTTCCTTCGATGAAATCCTTCAGTTGATCGATTGGAATCATCCCTTCAGATGAGACAGAGATAGCCTTAGTGGATGCTGCTTGTCTTGGGGGAGAGTCACTCTCTAGAACTTCTAGGAGCTTGCCAGGTGCATGGGTATATTCTTCTTCCATCAAAATTCCCACCCTGTCTGTTAGCTTGTCAATTCTAGCCTCTTGATTTTGCATGCATTTGGTCAAGCCAGCGATTGCTTCCGTCAAGTTTCCCAACTGCTCCTCCATAGATGAAATGTTTGTCACTATGGCTTGCATGATTGTCGTGGATGACAGAGAGTAGCATGAATTTTCACACAAATTGACCCTTGACTGGCTCACGCTATGTGGTGTAAGTGGGGAGGATCCATCGTTTGAAGCATCATCATCTTCCTTCACAACAGAGTGCTTGGAGCCCGAGAGGTCAAGCAGAGCAAAAGTTTTCTTGATCTTTTCAGCAACATCGCTTCCTCCTTCAGATGCGTTTGTGGAAGATCTTGCTCCTTTTGAGGATGAAGATCCGAAAATAAGGGTTGATGCGGACGACACTTGGGGTGCTTGTTGTCCTAAAGGGTTTGCTTTACTCCTCGTAACTGGTCTGTAGCTTCCAAAGGTGACATCGAGGATGCTTTCCACATCAGCATAGAACCTGGAGTTAGCAGCCTTGGTGGATATTGATCTGGAGTTGATTTTCTTCGAAGCCATTTCAATATTCTTGAACTTTGGTGATTGAAAAGTTGAGATGAGAGGTAGAGATTGTCCCACTAGGCGTGCCAGAATTTGTAGACAATAAATTTGGTTCGAGAAAATAAAATCAAGACCGAAAATATTGCAACAATTGTAGTATTTTATTTCAAATAATATGAGTGTACAATCTCTATGAATCCTCTAATTCTACTTTTCAATAGTAAATAAATTCAAGGGCCTTTGAGCTTGATCTTGAATATGTATTTGTTGCCTCGAACGATGATCTTGTTCTTGAGATTGAGCTTGATTGCTTGAATTTGACCTTGATTTGTTCTTCGCTCTTGAACTTGCACTTGATTTCTTGAACTTGAACTTGAAGTCTGAAACTTGTGGAGGAATTTGCAGCGTTTGATCCACGAGCTCTTTCTTCCTTCTTATTATAACTTCTGGTCCCTTTTCTGAGTTATGAAAACCCCTATTTATAGTTGTGGAAGGGAAGAGTTGTGATAAGAACAAACTCTGTCCGACCAATCAAATTGAAGTGTGACATGGTTGCATTTGATTGGCCAGAACATGTCACTTGCACACGCGACGCGATTTCATTGGCCTTTTAGCGTGACTGGACATGCCTTGTCATTTTTTCACGTGGCATGGTCCTATTGGCTCTTCCGCTTGACTTGGCGCACCACGTCATTTGACACGTGGCACCAAACTGGGCCTCTAGGAAGATGACATCTTGGGCTTAATGAAGTGGGCTCATCACTTTAGCCCAATTAAATGGGCTAACCCAATAGATTAAGACTCATTTATTTAATCTATATATATTGAACTTATATAACTAATTCAATTATATTAGCCCATAATATTTATTTGGACCAATATATCTCGAATTTAAAATATAGTCCAAATTATTTTATGGATTTAATTTATGTAAAATTTATATGCCTACAAATATATAAATATACTAAATTGGTATATTACTATTTTATGCGTACTCCTTCATCTACCTTTGATATAGTCAATAATATCTCCATAAAACTCCATCAAACGCTTCATTTAGGAAAAGGTTTGGAGAAAGCATGAGAATTCTGTTCTAAAATTGAAAAGGGGCTAGTGGGAAATTTAAAAAGGAACAAATTTTAATAGTATAGTGTTGCGTTATACTATATGCTGTAATAATATACTATCACGTTATATTGTATACCATAGCAATATACTATTGTATTTTATAATATACTATTATATTATACTATATACTATAATAATATACTATTATATTATACAGTATTCTGTAATAGTATACGATTACATTATATTATATACTATAATATATTGTAATTGTACTCTATTATGTTATACTCTATACTGTAATGGTATACTATTATATTGTATCTGTTGAATTAATTATTGTATACCCAAATAGTATACAATTACCATTACGCTATACAGTATAGATCAATTTTGACCTTAATTTTAAAAATTGACTTCAAAATCTCCATCAAAATTGACTAAAAGTTTAGCCACAACTTTCAATCAGCATTTTGAGCACACCCCAGTCAAAATCAGGATAAAAAAAACTACAAACTCAACAAAACCCAGTTTATCATGAGCTTCAAAATTCAAGGTTTTTCAATGGTAGATCTAATTTTCTTAAACAAATTTCTAAATCAGCGTTAACACCACAGTCTACACATTACACCACGATCTTATTTTTAAGTCCATAATCTTGCTTTATAAGCTCGAGCAATCAAAAGTCCATTCCCTCCAAAAACAACTCTATTCGAAATAATTCAATTCTCCCCCAAACTTTTCAAGTTTTAAAATCATCAAACACACTCAAAATTCCATCACTTCCAATCTTTCCAAGAAATTAAAATCATCAAACATTTCTTCCAAGATTTTAGCTACTCTAAGAAGGTTTGATTCCAAGATTTATCATGGCTAAAAATCATATTATGAAACTACCAACGGATGTTATTTCCAAAAATTTTGTTCGACTTGAGCATTTGGAATTGCTTGATTGCTGCAAGCTTGTCCGCAGAGAGTGGCAAGAACTATTAAGAAATCCTGAGTTCATATTAACTCACTATGTGAAATCGTCGTCGAAACCATCTTCCTTTATACTCCAACATATTGACTCATTGACGGGTGAACATACCGTCGCAAATCACAACCATGTGATGGAGAATGTTAATCACACTACGCCTAATGTGCTTTCCGAGACGGAGGTGGTCGGCATTGTTAAAAGGGTGGTTTATTTTGTTCCACTGCAACTTGGGAACTATTTTTGAATTCCCCAGTATACTCAAACGTTCCCAAACCCGACGACTATATTTGAACTAGACCCTAGGCCACATATTTTAAATATTTTTTATATAATACATAGTTTATTTGAATGTGAGTTTTATAACTGCCCTTATTGTGATTGAACTGACAATCTTTGCAATGTATATTGTGAGGCTACTTAACGAATCTTATTTATATTATATGAGTTGTATGAATTGGAAGTTTAGATTACTATAAGTGTCATGCTAAGCAATAGTTACTGAATTATTTCCTTATTTCACATTATCATCAAATACTATATTCTTTTTCTCTAACTTTTAACTTTTAAGTTTTGATGATTAATTATTATAAAATATTACTTTCTATTTTTCTTATTCTCCGTTAAAGCATGTTGAGGCAGGCACTTGTTTGCTGAATGTGACATAGATTGAAGTTAGCATTTAGCTCTGTTTTAGTAACTACTTTTATCAGAAATTACGCATTAATATGTTGATAATTCACACAATTCTTTTTTTTTTCTCTTGTTCTCTCCCACAAGGCACGTTGAGATGGCACTTGTCTTTTTGAAAGATTCTTATATAAAAATGCTTTCGGAAACTAATATTTTGTGTTTAACTAAAATTATCACAGAAGTGAAAATTAGCAAAAGTAAATTGTATTAGGAATAAAATAAAGGGAGAATTACACAAAAATACAGTTCATCTACATACATTGGTTACAACTTTGCAAATCTGTAGCCCATTAACAATAGGCCAAAGTTTGAAAAATAAGCATTTTTTTTTTCTTCTTCTTCTTCTTCTTCTTCTTTTTTTTTTTTTTTTTTTTGATTCTGCAGATCTTCAAGCACGAAAATTCGGTGATTTTTTATTCTTCTTCCCCAAATTTGTATATATTCCTATTCCAGCTACAAAAAATTCAAATTCATATATAATGCAACTTGAAACCTTAAATTTTCTTCTTTTCCAAGTTCCAAATAGTTTAAATAAAAAATAAAAATTGAAAAAACTATTGGACGTTCATGATTTTGCAAATAAATCAACAAGAAAAATCGATTTATACATAGATTGAACATATAAAATTTTAATTTTAGATTTAACTGCACATGTGCATTACATAACTTTGTATAAACTTCTGTGTACAATCTCTAATAATGTATACCGGAAAAATAAGACAAAGAAGAAAAAAAGAAGAAAGTGTCAAACATCCATGGATGCCTATTATACACGTACAATATATATACATACTTATATACTAAAAATATATCTAATTTATACAACGTTGTACGCAATACACTTATACTTATTTATACAATATTGTATAAGTGTGTATAAACACTACATGTACAAATTTACACTAGAAAACACCTTCTGTCCATCATCACATTACAGTTTTCGGTGGTTGCTGGCGTTGAATTTTTCCGTCGAGGTTTTGGCATTCAAATCTGGGCTTCACCAGTAGCAAAAGATGAAACAAAAACTAAGAGAAATAAGAAAATATGAGACGAGGTCGCCAGAAATGCTCTTTTAGGCAAGATCTGATACTTTTAGGCTAGATCTGATAGTTTTTGGACTGATATGCCAAATTTTTTTGTGGTTCCTTAACCTCTTTTTGTCAATTAACTCAAAAATCAAAATCTAATTGACACAGAATGCGAGGATTATCACGAGTGTGTATAAAAAGGTTCTGTAATTTTTAGGGAGAACGAAGAGAGAGGCGAGTGAAGAGAGATTAAGTATGCTGGGAAAGAAGAAAGAAGAAAAGAAAAAACCCTAGAAGTATGTCTTTAATAATGAGCTAAAGCCTGAAAAGTTTCTTTCAAATTATATATAACCTGGGCCAAATCAAGTAAAGACTTCAAACCTAGGCCATTTTTAGTTGGGCTGTTATGCCAAGTGATTAAATACGTAATTCTTTCTTATAAAAACTCAAGCATGACTTTATTCGTTGACATGTTTATGAATAACTCAAGTGCTTACAATTAATAGGCAGAAGAGACGAAAAGTAAGAGAGACAAAAATTGAAGAAATAAAAAAGGAATAGAATTCAAATTTTGCGGTTATTTTCTCATATAATATACAATCAAATTATGTGAATACCAAAACCAAATTAACAACAACCTCGTTCATATATTCAAACAAATACCAAACCAATACTCAAAATTAATGTCATCAACCAACCATTGACACCAATAATCATAACTCCATTATTATCCGCCGTCGCATCCGCCGGCACGTCACCGTCGTCGTCGCCGGAATTCGGCTCCGGTGCAGTATCCTCAGAATTATTATTAAAAATAGACTGTGCTTTAAACAATTCACTTGGCTGCAAAACTTTGTCAATTTTATAAACAGCTAATGGCTCCTCATCTAATAAAGTTCCAGTAATTTTTGCTGTCACAATATTTGTGTCTAATTTAACATTATCTCCATCATTTTTCACTGAAAAATCGTACTTATTATTTTTACCTTTTGTTGTTGCCATAGTATTTATAAATCCATTTTTCGACCTCAACATACCTAAAGAATGATAATCTGGAATACCATGATATAATAATAAAGAAGTTTGTCCATTTTTCGTTAAATTCTTGTACTTAGGTAAAAAAGTGTTCACGACTTTATCAATCGGGCAAAAAACTGTTAAGCCATTTTCCATAATATCTGTAAAAGTTTTGGTAATATTTGATTTTTCTAAAAGTTTGGCAAATTCTTTGCAGCCTTTATTAGTCATTAAATCAATTATGTCAATTTCTGCTGGAGCAGATACTGGAGCTTCTGCTTCTGAAGATTGAATAATATTGCTGATTTGTATGACAGAGATATTGTAAGGGATTTCTTGAACGGACTTGACGAAACTAGCAGAAAAATGACCGTCGTTTTCTTCTGTGGTGAACCCCACATTTTTACCTTTCGTGTTGGTAATGTTGATGTACCCTGATGTCCCCGGGGCCTCACCTGCAGAGACGGATTCAGAATTTTTAAACTTAATAGGTTTACAATTTTGCATTCTTTGAAAAATATGAATTTAAAACTTAACGTTTATGTTATTTATATATATGTTCACACATCTATTGTATATCGAAGGTTTAAGATAAATATCGTGGATTCAATTGAACATAGAGGTGACAAATCAACTAACTTTTCTATATCTCGCTAAACTCTGATTTATGACATGTTTGTTGACTTGACCTAACGAGTTGAACCTGAAATAACTCATCTAGCTATTGGGTCAAAATGGATCAAATTTGTGTAACCCAATAAGTCAAAATGCAACTCAAATCTAAACATGCAATCTAGTTTGGAGATTGAGAATGCTGTAAATTTGGAAAGAATTTAAGTTAGTAACTAAAGAAAATAAATTAACTTTCACTTTCTTTATTGAAAAGGAACAAGGTAAGAGAAATCGAGTCATATTGAGTTGATTGAATTATGACCTATTATTTTGACCCACATTGATCTAACACATTTTAACCGAACAAGCACAATAAGTTAAATTTAAAATCAGAGTGACAACCTACTATACTCGGGTGAAGTTAAATTGGACTAATAGTATAAAATTTCTTTACACTTTCAACACTTATATATAACTTGAATTTTTTATTTAATTGGTTTAAGTTTGTGCATTCTATGGATTCAAAACATAATATTTTGTACTTATTTTCAACATTTTTCACATATATATCTATATTATGAATATGCTGACTCACCTGTGGCTTGGAAAAGGGTGGCAGTGAGGGTTGTTCCATTGGTGATCTTATGGAGTTTCTTGGAGCTAAAGTAATCTGCAAAAACATGGAGAGAGAGGACATTCTTGAGAGTGTAAATGGACAAGTGTTTATCGAGGAGGTCATCCATGGCGGCATTGTCCACCGCGCAAACGGTGATGGTTTGACGGCGGTTGATCTCAGAAGCTAAGTGAGTAAGAGTTAAATAGCGGTTAAAGGTGGAGAATTCGTGGTGTTTGGCGAGGATTTGAGTGATATTGTGGGCGGAGGAAGTAGTGGTGGTGGAGAGAAATAGTAGAAAAAGTAGAGACAGAGAGAACATCGGCAGTGAGTGCTGCATTTTTATTTCGTAATTTAGACGATGTAAGTTCTGAAGAAAAGAATAGAAGAAGAATCGGAGATGCATTAGTTATTTTTGGAGAAGGGTTTATATGCAATATGGAATTTGGTAGTGTTGTTAAACTAGAGTGCGACAAGACTCTAATGTACTAGCTTTGTTAAGGAATTAGTTACACCAATTACATTTACTATAACTTTATAAGCACTTTACAAACATGACTAAGAAAAATTCAAATTGAAATGTATTATATGAAGTAGTTAGTTAATTATTAGTCAAATGATGTTACACATTGAATATAATTAACACCTTGTGTTCCTTCCTAGGATAAAAAAAAATTGTTCCACATCCACGTTCTAATTATATATCCGCAAGCGTTCTCTTGACTTAATTAGTTTAATGTTGACGAAAATATGCAATATTCTAACGGGCGTGTTGGGCGTGTGAATAATAAAGTTTCACATAAAAAGTAAAAAAGAAAAAATAAGTTACTTGTAAGAAGTTAGATACTTTTAATGGTGTGAGGTCTTTTGAGAAAACTGTCGTTTAGCCCAAAGCAGACATTTTCACACCATATTAAGAGTATCTTTGAATCGTTTTAGCCCAACAGGATGCTCCGTCGTAAATTGGCTCATTGGAAAAATATTTTCAATGGATTTGTCAAAGATTCGTGTTTTATAGTAGCGAAATACATATATGCTTTGGTGAATATGTACCGGGAACCTGTATATTGTTCCGATTAATACAAAACGTGCTAGGTAGATCTATTTTTTTTTTTGCCAAGTAAATTTTTTTATTTCACAAACCAAGTATAATCTTTACAATTCTCGTTCATTAGGATCTTGGACATCATGCCCCAAGTCCTATACTCTTTTGTTTCCCCTAATTACAAACAAAAAAAAAAAAACAGCAAACAGTCTACTACTAACTCATAGTCTAGGATACTCCTTCATCTCTTATAACTTCCTATCTAACTTCTTGTATTTACTTCCACGACTATGAATTTCTTGTGCTATTACCCGTATAATGGCCTCCTTCTGCCTAGCTTTCCCTTGAAAAATCCTCAAGTTCCTTTCATGCCATTTGTGATAGACACATGCTGCCAAACATATTCTATATATACATGAATTTGCAGATTTTCCCTTTGCATGCACCTCTGCCCATTGAACTTTTTCATACCACCCTTTTACTTTCCTTTGGATTCCTTGCCTTTCCAATAAGCTATCCCAAATTTGCGATGCCATTCCACATTTAAAAAATAAATGTTCTGCATTTTCTGGTTCTCTTGTAGACAATGGACATGATAGATCATCAACTAGACTCCACTTTGTCACTCTATCTCTTGTTAACAGCCTTTTATGTAGGTTTAAGTATAGTTTGAACAACCATCTAGGAGCTCCATAGTTGTTACAGATTAATCTTCTCCATGAGCATTTTGGGTACTCACCCTGAAACTTCTTATACATCTTCTGTATGGTGAAGCTTTGCATCTGATTAAGCTCATCTTCTTGTATCCCCACTTCTTCCAAATATTCAGCAGCCTTAAGTATCTTATGTGTGTCACGACCCGGAATTCCCACCCTCGAGAGTCGTGATGGCGCCTACTCGTAGAAGTTAGGCAAGCCATGAACTTAGAAACCACTAACTCATTCGTTTTTATACATGTTTTGCCAGTTAAATTATCAATGATTAGGCATTTAAATAACAGCGGAAAATAAAATTTAGCGGAAGTCTTAAATAAATATGAAACCCAAATATCTAGAAACCAATACATGTCTCTACCCAGAACCTGGTGTCACATCATCTACGGATTACTAAGAATACTACATACATCAATTTGAAAGAAAGATAACACTGTCTATCTCGAATACATGAGATAACAGAATATAAAATAGGATAGAGTAGACGCCGGGCCTGCGGACGCCTGCAAGGCTACCTCGGTGTCTAGGTGGACTGAAGGCTGGCTCCCGAGCTAATGTTGCTGCTCAAACACTGCTCCGGTATCTGCAAATAAGTGCAGAGTGTAGCATTAGCACAACCGACCCCATGTGCTGGTAAGTGTCTGGCCTAACCCTGGCGAGGTAGTGACTAGGCTAGGACCAGACTCTAGATAAACCTGTGCAGTTATATAATATATGGCGGAAAAAGTAAACAGGTAATAAGCAATCAAAGCTGGGGAAGGGGAACATGCTTCGGGGGTAGCAGATAAAACAGAATATCAAAGAATAATAAGGAAACTACAATTTAACTTCTAAAACGGATAAAAAGAAATAAGGCAACTTTCACTTTCAGTTTCATCTTGTTGCAGGCGTGCAACCCGATCTCATTTCTCATATCTTGTGGTAGGCATACCACCCGCTCCCATTTCATCATATCTTGTGGTAGGCGTACCACCCGCTCCCATTTTATTATAGCTTGTGGTAGGCGTACTAACTCAACAACTTCATACGAACTTATCCGTGCGATCAAATCGCCAAAATAACCTCAAAAACAATGAATCAAACCTCAAAATCAAAGGATTTTTCTCAAACTTCATAAAACATCAACTTTAGCAATTTAGGTCCGAATCACGTCAAACGAACTCCGTTTTCAACCAAATTTTACAGAAATGACTTAAACCATATATAAGACATGTACCGGACGCCGAAACCAAAATACGTGCCCAATACCATCGCTTTCTAATCAGATTTCATTTCAAAATTCCTTAAATATTTTCAAAAAACAATTTTACTTAAAAATTCATTTCTCGGGCTTGGGACCTCGGAATTCGATTCCGGGCATACGCCCAAGTCCCATATTTTCCTACGGACCCTCCAGGACCGTCAAATCACGGTCCGTTTACCCAAAATGTTGACCGAAGTCAAATTTATTCATTTTAAACTCAAATTTCATCATTTTTCATAGAATTTCATATTTAAGCTTTCCGGCTACGCGCCCGGACTACACATGAAAATCGAAGCGACTTTAAATGAGGTTTTCAAGGCCTCGGAAGCACATAATGCAATTAAAAACAGGTGATGACCCTTTGGGTCGTCACACTGTGCAATCCACGATACCTGCATTAGTTTGCTCTTCCACATACTAGCTCTCCTTCCATAGTAACAATGTATCCACTTTACCCATAGTTTGTCCTTCTTGTTGCATATATTCTACAACAATTTACACTCAGCTGCCTTGTTCCACAATTGGATGTCCATAATGTTCATCCCCCTGCTACTTTAGGCATATAGATTCTATCCCAAGCAATAAGTGCCCTATTTGATACATCAACACCTACTGTCCAGAGAAACCTTTTACATACACTGTAAGCACGTGATTTTTGCTTCACAGACAATCGCTCCAAAAGAAAATAAAAATAGTGACAAATGACTTCGCTATACAATTGTTCGAGTTTTTCGTGACATGTGTTGTTAGTCATTTGTGGGTCTGTCCATTTTGCATTTAATCATTAACAAACAAAATACAAAATATGTATGTCAGGGTGATCAAACCATAATTCGGTCAGTAAAAGAAAATTCAAAAAATATATATGCATCTTTTAGTCTAGGTTGTGATTTAACCATTTAGATTTTTTTTATGTGTGTAAATGATTGTGTTAAGTATTGATTAGTTGGATGTGGCAAGTTCATTTTTATTTAATTGTATTTTAAAGAAAAATTTTTTGGAAAAAAAAAAGAAAAAGAAAAATGCATATGATGTAGTAAATCGGACTTGGGCCTATTTTGAATTGAGGGCCAAGTCCATCCCACTTCAGCCACGACCAAGGACCCGGTCCAGACCAGGCCTGCCCAGGCACCTCCCGAAACGACGCCGTTTCAGGCAAATCGATCTGAGCCATCCAAGCCTCTTGATCCAACGGTCCACATACGCACCCGTGACCCGACCTGGTTAGCCGGTCCAACCCAATCCATCCCTTAAGCCCAAACGACCCCGTTTAACTATCAAACGACCCCGTCTCATTTCTCACCATCAGATCCAAGCCGTTGAGATCATATGATCTAACGACTCAGATCCAATCCCATACTCCGTATATAAGCCTTCCCTTACACCCCACGCCCCCTATACCAACACCCCATCCCATCGTCCCCAAGCTCAAACCTGAAACCCCCAAACCCTAGCAAGCCGCCCTAGTTTCCCTTCCACCAGAACCCGGCGGCATGAACGCCGATGACCACCCCCTTCACACCCCTGAAGCATCCAACCACCCTGAACACGAATCCACTAACCATGAACCTCGAATCACCTCCTATCGTCTCGAATCTGGATTTGAAGATTCGAGACAAAACTCGATCTATACCAAACCTCACCATCTTTGTACCAGACACTCCCCTGACCCTCCTCGTGACCAAACCAAGCTTGGTTTGGTCCGAATCTACCCACAACTCCTAAAAAATTAGATCTGAAAATCTAGACCTTAGAACACATGCACCTGGGAAATCAGGCCGGTCTTGAAAGGGGTTTTGAGGTTTAATGGATCTTGACCAAGGTGTTCTCATGTGAGAACACCCTGGTTAAAATTTGTTCAGCCTCAAATGGTCAAAACTAAGTCGGAATTGGGCCATTTCGGTTTAAACTTCCCCAGTAAGTGTCCTCTCTCCTTTTTAGTTTTGGTTGAGTTTGTCAGCATGATTTGTTGTTGTGAGTATTTGTTATTGTCTGCTACTTTTTCTGTTTTCTTCCATCTCTAGCAAAGACCTTTTATTTGGTCGATTGATTTTCTATATGTGTGTTCTGAATGTACTCTGTGATATACATGTTCGTCGATTAGATTAATCGTCAAATAAGTTAACTTATATAGGTTCCCAGTGATTGACCAAAGTTGTCCGAAGCCTTTTAGGTCCCTGAACGTATCGTTTATATGAGCGACTGATTATTACTTGTTATAATTAGTATAGTCGACCTGATAAATGTCGTCGGTTAACTTCCTACGACTGAATGTTCAAATATTCTAATATGTACAACCTCACTTGATTGAACAGACCTGTATTGTGAAATGAATATTGGACATTATCTGTGAATGCTAGTTTGTAACTACCTTGTAAAAAAAAACAATTAAAAGGATCAGGCTAGGGCAATTCTGAAATTGAACTTCCAGAAGTTCAAAAATGCCCTGATACCGCAATGGGCAGGGCAGTAATAATCAAGGGCTAACAAGGGTATTCTGGGGTTTGAAAAGGACAGAAAAGATTAGTTTAAATGAACTGACAAGTAGGGTACTGAATTAGGATTAAATTAATGCCAATGGGGGACCAGACCTAAGAGTATGGGAATTAATTGAGTACTTAACTAAACCCATAACCCTTGATTAGAGTAATGAGACAGGGCATGGGGGCTGATTAAGGATTCCGAGAAAGATGCCTTTAGGCATGGGGAGTTAAGGGGTATGGGCAGATTGCAAGTTGCAGGATCCAGGCAGCTTGACTGCACTGGGTTATTAGCTTATAAATAAGCTGTTTCAGAACATAAAGTGGGGGGGGGAGTTTTTAGTCTGGAGAGGCTGGAACTTTTAGTCTGAAGAGAGGTCTAGTGAGTTTAAAAGAAAACTGAAAAACATAAGGTAGTTTCCAGTAAACATTGTAACCAAACACTGTCTGAAAGTTGCATAAGAATTTATATTGGTCGAGCTGTCTTGGCCAAGTTCGGTTGTTTGCATTGACTGAGCTGGTTGTGGTTGTTGAACTGCTGGTGTTGCTGCATTGAACACTCTTTTACTTCTGGTGTTTTATTACTCTTCTTCTGGGAAACACTTGTGGGTTTGGTTTGTTGCTGTTTGTCTGTGGACTGTGGACAACACTTGGATTGTTTATTTGTTGCTCGACTCCTTGCTGAACTTCATCATTGTTGGCTGGTTGTTGTTGCTGTGTTGTTGCTGTGAATCTGCTGTTGCTGTGTTTACTACATACTACTCAGCTGATCCTCTTCCTTCTTCTTCTGTTCCTCTACACCAGGTACACAACCAAGGCACTATCAAATGTAATCGGAACATTGAGCATGAATGCAAAAAGAAAAGACCTGAAGTTGATTTTCATACATAGATTGTTATATTAGATATCATGTACTGTATGATAATTTTCATTCTTGTGTTGACAATAGAAGCAGCCTGTATGCCCAGTGTATATCAATATAGATTAGCTAAATGGTACCTTACATATGTATGCTGATAGGTGATAATATGCTCAATGAATTAGGTTGCATCTCAGATTTAGTTTACTTTGCGGTATATGCTGTAATGTATGCCAAGCATGAAAACTGTACATCATGGGTTAAGTTCTTCCTTTTCTGATTAATGGTCTCATATAACTAGTAAACCACCTGTTAAGACAAAGAACACAAAACTTGCAATCTCAACCTCATGAAGGTCGAGTTCAGGTCAAAAACAGGCCAAGCAGGCCTGCTTCGAGCAAGCAGTGGCCCAGGTTTGGCCCATCACGCATGGGTTGGATTTGGGCCCGTGATTATTTATTCGACTGACTGTGCACGCAGACTCGTTCCTGATTTTTAAGCATTTCCGAATTCTGTTATAAATAACTTGCAAGCATGTAATTAATTAGGACTATCTACTGTTTTCAATTGATAGAGACAAACACGACAAGAAACGTAGTTGCTATAGGATATCCTTTTAAAATAAGAACGAGATGAGCCTCGACGAAAATAAACAAAACGCACAGGCTGCGGGGCCCTCGTTAAACGTATGGTATCGAAGCATTCAGTTTCCAGGATGGGTCGTTTAGCAAATTCCACGGTCTTACCCAAAATAAATACGCTAGTCGCTTTAGGCGCGTCTTTAATAATTTAATTTCCTTAAACTCGGGTGCGCATTGATGTGACCCAAATCCAAATCTCAACGGAGTCAAAGTGTGTCGACGACCACGGGTACATTGATTGTAACGCGGTTCGAGATACATTTTCACAACGTTGCAATTTCTGATAAAAACAGTAAATGATAAAAGCGGTTAAGAGTCAAATTTTGCACATAAGTTCACACTTGTATAAAAATCAGATAATCAAGCCGAATATAACAGTTGAGCGACCGTGCTAGAACCACGGAACTCGGGAATGCCTAACACCTTCTCCCGGGTTAACAGAATTCCTTATCCGGATTTCTGGTACGCAGACTGTAATATAGAGTCATTATTTTCCTCGATTCGGGATTAAAATTGGTGACTTGGGACACCCTAAATCTCCCAAGTGGCGACTCTGAAATAAATAAGCAAATCCCGTTTCGATTGTCCTTTAATTGGAAAAAACTCCCTTGCGCCCCCTCGCGGGTGCGGAAAAAGGAGGTGTGACAGCTCTGGCGACTCTGCTGGGGATCATAAAACCCAGAAACACTGGTTCAGGGTTAAGAATTCGAGCTTAGAATAATATCTGTGTTAATTGGCTTTATTTATTATATGATTTTCAACTGTTTATATGCTAATATGCTAAATGTTGCTTTTTACCGCTTTAATATTATTTGAATTGTGAATATATACAACTGCTACGAAACCCCCTTCTTTCTGAGTCTTCTGAATTTATGGTGTACACGTGCGCGTGACCCACCTTTCTGTTAAAGTCATACCAAATAAGACGGAGTTGGGACAAGTAACTAGGCCGGGTAGACTTTCGTGCTCCCGGTACGTTGCCCCCGCTTCGGCTCAAACTGTCTGTTTGGGTAAGCCAGGTTTAGAACAATCAACCTCAGGTTTTGCACTTAGAATGACTCAGCCATGTACCGGATCCCTAGTAGGAACGTTTATTTGCATCATGTGCATTTGACTTAGGGGACTCAACACAGGGGTTGGGTCTGTCTAAGACAGGTGAACCCGAAATAAAAAGACCATCCTGATGCATCCTACTTGCTATATGTGCATTCATTTGCCTCGAACATGCTTGCTGACCGGCTTAAATGAAATCATGGTAGGAGCTGAGGAATAAAATGAGTTTTTTTATATAACTAAAATATATATATATATATATATATATATATATATATATATATATATATATATATATATATATATATATATAATAAAAAATAAAATATAGTTTTCAAATCTTGAAATAAAGGTATTTAATCTTGAAAGGTATTTAATCTTGAAAATAGTTTGAAAAATTCCCAAAAATAGTTTTAAATCTTGAAAATAGTTTCGACTGAAAATGATAAGAGTATGTTTTCAAAATGAGTCTTGACTTTATCAAATTAAATTTCAGATACAAAATGAGCACCACACAAAACCCCTCCTCCGCAAATACAGAAGAGTTTCTGTTCCAGCTTCAAATGTGGTGGTGTAAATTAGGCGAAGATGGTCAAAAGTGGGTCATCAAGCATTTGGGAAATCTCCCGGACATTATGAAAGTTAAACCCCGTGATGATCTGATTGCGGCATTAGTAACTTTTTGGGACCCTGTTCACAATGTCTTTCGTTTCTCTGACTTCGAGCTCACTCCTACATTAGAGGAGGTAGCTGGATATGTTGGTTTTGACGGAAGTTTAAGGAATCAAAGCTTGATATTCACGAAGGCTCCCTCGGTACATCGATTCTTCGGTCTTCTGAACATCAGCAGTCAAATCAGGAAAAGCAATGTCGTCAACGGATGTTGTTCTTTCAACTTTTTGTATTCAAGGTTCGGAAAGTCAGATGGGTTCGAAATTCATGAGAAAGGCCTTACTAACAAACAAGACAAAGACGCATGGCAGGTTCACCGTCGCTTCGCCTTCATGGTGGCTTTTCTAGGAATCATGGTCTTCCCGAAGAAAGAGCGAACAATTGATATTCGCACCGCAAAGGTTGTGCAAATCCTCACCACCAAGGAAAACCACACCCTTGTCCCCATCATTCTCTCAGACATTTATCGGGCTTTGACTTTATGTAAAGCAGGAGTGACAGTCTTCGAAGGATGCAAAATTTTGTTGCAAATGTGGTTGATTGAACATCTCCAACAACAGCCCAAGATCATGCAGTATGGGCCAAGCAACGATAATTACATCGAGGGTTATGAGGAAAGAGTGAAAAGTTATCAGGTTCCAGAAGGGATAGAAGCATGGGTATCTCGGCTAAGGGCTCTAACGGCAAATCAAATTGAATGGACTCTGGGATGGCTACCTATGAGGGAAGTGATACATATGTCAAAATCAAGTAGTTATCTGCTACTATTGGGATTGAGAAGCATCCAGCCATACGCGCCATTGAGAGTCCTAAGACAACTAGGAAGATATCAAGTAGTTCCTGATGATGAAGATTTGAGTACACAAAAAATCGAATTACACCCAGAGGCCACTATTCCTGAGGCGTTACTTCAGCAGATATGGAATGGATGTCGATACCTAAAAAGCGATACTCAAGTCCCAGACACTACAAAGGGTGAGATAAATCCTAGATATGCAAGGTGGTTCGAGAAACGGTCTCGCGTGGATGATGTACCAGAACCTGAGCTGAGAAGGCCAACTAAAAGACCCCATATTCAAAATTTTAATGATAAAATCCAAGAGCGGTTGATCTGGGGAGAAAAAGAGAAGGGGTACAAAGCAACTATCCATGCCCTAAAGGAAAATCTAAGGAACCTCAGTCTGGAGAAGGACTTGCAAGCACAAGAAGCTGAAGGCGAGAAAAAGAGTTTAGCCTGTGAGAATGAAAGTCTTCATGCTCGATTTCTGAAAATGAAAAAGGCTTATGAAACGCCAATGAGGAATTGGAAGGATCAAAAAACCATCGCCAATCTTTTTGAAAGAATGCAAGATTATGATTCCGTTCTTGCTGCAAAAGAAAGGGCGTTGAGCAAAGCGAAAGAAAGGATCCAACAGTTAAACGAAGAAGCCAGATCTGATAAGGAACGCCAAGATAGGCAATCCGAGAAAGACAGGGCACAATTCAAGAAGGAAAAAGACCATTGGATACGATCAGAAGACCAACTTCGTGCACAACTAGAAGAGGCAAGAAGGTACAGAGAGCATCATCAAGCGGACACTGATAGAGAAAGAGCGCAGATGAGATTAGAGCAGGCCAGACTCCGAGCTCTATTAGAGTTAGCCCTAGATCGTGAAGGCCGTATCCGAGATATAGCCACCACTCGCCAGCAGCAGTTGCAGAATCAAGGCCAACATCTCCAAGATTTCAGGGCACAGATCCACGACCTGGCAGTCTACACCTCTCAAAATTATGTAAACTGCCAAGGAATGGATTATGAAAGGTTTACAGAGCATGCACCCACCTTTGCCCGTCATCTAGCAGTGGAGTTGGAAAGGATGTATCGAACATTGGAAGGTCATCCGGGTCAAGCCCCGCCTTGAGCAAATGATCTAATAATTTACAACAAGTGGAAAGCGGGACACGTTATGAGATGTTAAGAATTGTATCTGTTTATTTCAATTTGAATGTGTGTATTTCAAGACATTGTTTTTATAAAGTTTTTCAAATGTAATGTTTGTTCATCTTTTTATATAAATGTTAGCCTCATGGCAGAACTACGCCTGGTCTGATTCACGCGGGGACGTGATACGTAGGCAATCCCCAAAAGATTCGACCGCTTTTTCAAAAAAGAAAAAATACAAAATAAAATAAAACACATGGTTTCCCAAAGTACTTTAAAAAGGGACGAATGAGCAAACCGGGATGACGCATGTTGTTTGAGGCAAAGCATGTAGAAACGATTAACTGCCTAGGTGCATTGCATCCTCTATGTGTTATGATCAAATCTGTTAAAATCTAAACGCTAACAAAGTTTGTTGTTGTCTATACCAGACAAGTTAGTTGTTAAATAACTCTGGCAACACACTCCTACCAAACCAGATCCAAAGGACCGGTAGCAACAAGCATGACTACTTCAGAGAATAGTAATGAGGAAGAAAGGCCAATGAGCCAGTTGCTAAAAGAAGCGATGGAAAAGATTGAAAGGATGGGACTAGAGATGAATGCAATGCAGCTAGCCCTAGCCAAAACACAAAAGAGCCCTGAAACACTGGGACACATGCCGGAATACCCTCACTCTGGCCCTTCCACAAGCCGTCCAAATCCCCTTTATCATCAAGAAAGAAGCCCTCATGATTCCCAAGCTCCACCACCCCATCAACCTCTCCCAACACCCAATATTCCCATTTTTGTGGGACCTACATCAGCCCCTTTGTAGAGAACGACCAGTGAGCCATTGTTTCAGGCTCACGATACGCAATACTATCCCCCTGAGCCTATATTCCATGCACCCGAGCCTCAAGCTTACAATCCACATTTAGAAGTGCCGGCAGAGGTTGAGAAGCCAGTTAAGGCTCCTGAACAGGATAAAGTGTTGAGAAAGTTCAAAAGCCTGGAGCAGTCCTTCAGGAACTTGCACGGATTGGGCAATCAAATCAGCGTAGCATACAAAGATCTGTGTCCTTTCCCAGACGTCCAACTCCCGGCTGGTTTTAAGATGCCTAAGTTTGATTTATATGAAGGGCACGGTGATCCCATGGCACATTTGCGGGGATTCTGTAGCAAAATGAGAGGGGCAGGCGGCAAGGATGAGCTGTTGATAGCTTATTTCGGCCAAAGTCTGAGCGGATCTGCACTAGAATGGTATACCAGGCAGGATTCCAGCAGGTGGTACACGTGGGATGATCTGGCGCAGGCTTTTGCAGGTCATTTCCAGTACAATCTCGAGATAGTCCCTGACCGTCTCACATTATTGAGAACTGGGAAGAAACCCGGGGAAAGTTTTCGCGAGTTCGGGTTCCGCTGGAGAGAACAAGCAGCTAGAGTCGATCCTCCCATGAGAGAGGGAGAGATGGTGGACTATTTTTTGCAGACATTGGATCCAACCTACTTTGGTCACTTGGTGACAACGGTTGGAAAATCTTTCAACGAGGTGGTCAAGATAGGGGTCATGATAGAAGAGGGTTTGAGGTCTGACAAGATCTTGAACTATTCGGCACTCAAGGCCACAACCCAGGCTATTCAAAACGGCACGGGAGGTGCGTTGAGAAGAAAGAAAGAAGAGGTTGCCACGATCGAGGCAGGCAGTTGGTCCAGGGCTGGCAGGCCACACTACAACCAACCCAGACCTCACAGGTCAGAATACCCATACAGCCCACCACAAAATTTCTATCCACCTCGAGAACCACATTGTTCCGTACACCAAGCCCAGGCATACACTCAGCCTCCGGTTCGCCCACAATGGCGCGCGCCGGCTCCCCAGAACATATATGCACCACCACAAAACACCTATCCTCCACCGAGGGCGTATAGAAACCCTTCAGGGGCAGGCTTCCGGGGAAATCCAGATGCTAGGAATGACAGGTTGCGGAAGCAGAGAACTTTCACGGAGTTGGGAGAAACCTACACCGCTTTGTTCCACAAGCTGAGGCAATTGGGTTTGGTTAGTCCTGTCCAGACTCGAGAACCAAATCCCCCACCTCAGAACTTGGATCGATCAATCAGTTGTGAATACTGTTCAGGGATGCTCGGGCATGATACCGAGAAGTGCTGGAAATTAAGGCATGCCATACAGGATCTTATTGACACCAATAAGATCGAGGTCCAGACACCGGAGGCTCCTAACATCAACCAAAACCCACTGCCAGCGCACCACGAAACTCACATGATTGAGTTGGTGTGTGAGGGAGGAGAATTGAGAAAACCCTCACAAACAGTGATGATGATCCAAGCCGCCCCGAAAGAAGTCTCAACCAGTGGAGGAACGAGTGTACAGTCGCAGGGAGAAGGCGTCAAGCCGGTAGTGATATTGGGAAAGAGCCCGTCCGCCATAACAAGCAAACCCGAGCCAAGCAAGTTGGTAATACCAGGGATCCCGCCCACACCGACGGTCGTGTTGAAAGGGGTATGTAGAGAACGGGTGACCATAAAGCCTGTGGTCCAGCTGCCGATGATTGACAGCAGGGCTGTGCCTTGGAAATATGAAAAGGCGGTGGTGATGTACAAAGGAAAACAGGTGGAAGAAGTCAGTTGTGAAGCGCAAGGGCTGACTCGATCAGGTCGATGTTTTGCTCCGGTGGAGCTAAGAAGAACCAACCCAGTTGCAACCAAGAAACCTGTGTCCGAAGAAGAGGCTGAAGAGTTCCTGAGGAAGATGAAAGTACAGGACTATTCTGTGGTCGAACAGCTGAGAAAAACACCGGCCCAGATCTCACTGTTGTCGTTACTGATCCATTCTGAGGAGCATCGTCGGGCCCTGCTGAAGATATTGAACGAAGCTCATGTACCCAGTGAGATTTCTGTAAACCACCTGGAAACCATTTCCAGCAAGATTTTCGAGGTGAACAGGGTAACATTCTCAGATGATGACCTGCCGGTGGAGGGTACGGAGCATAATAAGGCTCTATACCTAGCTGTCAAATGTGAAGACTCGGTGGTAACTCGAGTATTGGTGGATAATGGCTCAAGCGCCAATATTTGCCCACTATCTACCTTGAACCAGTTAAAGATCGACCACGGAAGGATCCACAAGAACAGTATCTGTGTCCGAGGGTTTGACGAAAACGGAACAACCACTGTAGGGGATGTTGTACTTGAACTGACCATTGGTCCAGTCCTGTTTACCATGGAATTTCAGGTGTTAGACGCCACAGTATCTTACAACATGCTGTTAGGACGACCATGGATTCATGCAGCAAAAGCAGTGCCCTCCACCCTACATCAGATGGTGAAGTTCGAGTGGGAAAGACAGGAGGTCGTGTTACACGGCGAGGATACAACGTGCACCAGGGGCGGAGCAATTGTACCTTTCATAGAGACTGCTGATGACAAAGGTCCTTGAGTCTACCAGATTTTCGATACAGGGTCAGCCAACAAAATTTCCGAAGGAGAAATCGTCCCGCACCCTAGGATAGCTGCCGCGATAGTCATGATGGTCTCGGAAATGCTGGGTAATGGGTTTGTGCCAGGAAAAGGCCTGGGAGTCGAGCTTCAAGGGATTGTCCAACCTGTCTCCCTTCCTAAAAATCTGGAAACTTTTGGATTAGGATTCAAACCAACCGCAGCAGATAGGAAGCAAGCGCGAAAAATGAAGAAGAGGGTCTGGTTTCTACCTAAACCAGTGCCACGCCTCTCAAGGTCTTTTGTCAAAGCAAGTGCCAAGGGGTCACCGGTCCCAAAGATTCTAGGACCTTTGATCGGTATAAATGAAGACCTGAATCAGAGTTTTGAGAAGCTATTCGCGGATGTCAGTATGGTGGAAGCTGGAGAAGGTTCCAGCAGAGCAGAGATACAGTTTGTGGGGCCTGAGGCCAAGACCAACAATTGGACAGTTACTCCTCTTCCTGTCCGAGGGGAGTCTTGGTAGTAGGCTTTGATTTATGTTTTGTGTGTTTTGTTTTGTCCGGATTATTCAAGGGTGTAATCCAAATTTTACTTTCGTTTTTGTAAAAGTGTGAACCCTTTTATCCCGCAAGTTTAATAAAGTTCTTTTCTTTTGTCCCATTTTAATTTTGTTTTGTTCTTTTTCTTTCTGAACAGTTCTCTTTTTACTGGTTCTAATGACATGGCATGCACAGAGGATCTTCGACCTAGTCTAATAAATCAATCTGAATCTGACTCAATGATGCAAGAGGTCGTTTGTGATGATGAATCTGAATGTGATGAAGGTGAAGCCTTCGAAGATATAAACCGAGAATTATGCCAATTTGAAGAAAAACCCAAGCCTAACCTAAATGACACTAAGGCTGTAAACCTAGGAGACGCTGATAACGTCCAAGAAACCAAAATCAGCATCCACATTGAGCCGAATGTCAAGGAAGAATTGATCAGAACCCTCATGGAATTCAAAGATGTTTTTGCATGGTCCTATGACGATATGCCTGGATTGAGCACCAATTTAGTGGTTCACAAATTGCCCACTGACCCGGCATACCCTCCGGTCAAGCAAAAACTAAGGAAATTTAAAACAGAAATGAGTGTAAAGATCAAAGAAGAGGTGATTAAGCAGTTGCAGGCGAAGGTCATTCGGGTCACTCGATATCCCGAGTGGTTGGCCAATGTGGTACCAGTCCCAAAGAAGGATGGAAAAATTAGGGTGTGCGTCGACTACCGCAACCTCAACAAAGCAAGTCCCAAGGACAATTTTCCGTTACCCAACATTCATATCCTGATCGATAATTGCGCTGGGCGCGAGATCGGATCCTTTGTGGATTGCTATGCGGGTTATCATCAGATCCTAATGGACGAAGAGGATGCTGAGAAGACAGCGTTTATTACGCCATGGGGAACCTACTGCTATCGGGTAATGCCGTTCGGGTTAAAGAACGCCGGGGCAACGTACATGCGAGCAATGACTGCTGTGTTTCATGACATGATACACAAAGAAATAGAGGTGTACGTCGATGATGTGATCATCAAATCTTGGCGTCAGGAGGACCATGTAGCAGACCTAAGGAGATTTTTCCAAAGACTCCGGAGGTATGATATCAAGCTTAACCCGGCCAAATGCGCATTCGGGGTTCCATCAGGAAAGTTGCTAGGATTCATCGTCAGTCGACGGGGGATTGAGTTAGACCCATCCAAAATTGAATCCATCCGAGATTTGCCACCGCCAAGGAACAAAACAGAGGTAATGAGTTTGCTGGGTAGACTCAATTACATCAGCAGGTTCATCGCTCAACTCACAGCAACTTGTGAGCCCATATTTCGGTTGCTGAGAAAGGATGCTGCGGTAGGTTGGACGGCAGAGTGTCAGGAGGCTTTCGACCAAATCAAAGGGTATCTGTCTAATCCACCCGTATTGGTCCCGCCTAAGCCCGGGAAGCCCCTAATTCTTTACCTGACGGTCTTGGAAAATTCATTTGGTTGTGTATTGGGGCAACATGATGACACAGGAAGGAAGGAGCAAGCCATCTACTATCTTAGCAAGAAATTCACAGTACATGAGGTCAAGTACACTCAACTCGAGAAAACATGTTGCGCCCTAACTTGGGTAGCTCAGAAGTTGAAGCACTACCTGTCTTCGTATACTACTTATCTCATATCCCGTTTGGACCCATTGAAGTATATCTTTCAGAAACCTATGCCCACGGGAAGGTTGGCAAAATGGCAAATTCTGCTCACAGAGTTTGATATCATCTATGTGACGAGGACGGCCATGAAAGCCCAGGCGCTGGCAGACCATTTGGCAGAGAATCCCGTTGATGAAAAATACGAGCCCTTAAGAACGTATTTTCCTGACGAAGAGGTGATGCATACGAATGAGTTGGAATTACCTGAGGAACCGGGTTGGAAGCTTTTCTTCGATGGAGCTGCAAACGCAAAAGGGGTTGGAATAGGAGCAGTACTCATTTCTGAAACAGGACGGCATTATCCTGTTACGGCTCAACTACGCTTCTATTGCACCAACAATATGGCCGAGTATGAGGCTTGCATTCTGGGTCTGCGCTTGGCTGCTGACATGGATGTCCAAGACGTCTTGGTCTTGGGAGACTCGGACCTCTTGGTACATCAAATTCAGGGTGAATGGGAAACACGAGATCTAAAACTCATACCATACCGACAATGCTTGCATGATCTGAGCAAGCAATTTCGATCGGTGAAGTTCAAACACATCCCGAGAGTTCACAATGAGGTTGCGGATGCCTTAGCCACCTTAGCATCAATGCTGCACCACCCTGACAAAATGTATGTTGATCCTCTACACATCCAGGTCCGTGATCAGCACGCCTACTGCAATGCCATAGAAGAAGAAGCAGATGGCGAACCCTGGTTTCATGATATCAAGGAATACCTCAGAATGGGGATATATCCAGAACATGCCTCTAGAGACCAAAAAAGAGCCCTTCGGCGTTTGTCGAATGGTTTCTTCCTCAGTGGAGGAGTATTGTACAAAAGAACCCCGGATTTGGGATTGTTGAGATGCATAGATGCCAGTCAAGCAACGACGGTTATGGCAGAGGTACATGCTGGAGTTTGTGGGCCACACATGAGCGGATATGTATTGGCAAGAAAGATCCTTCGAACAGGGTGTTATTGGCTCACCATGGAACACGACTGTATCACTTTCGTGAGGAAATGCCATCAGTGCCAGATACATGGAGATTTGATTCATTCTCCGCCAACAGAGTTACATACGATGTCAGCACCCTGGCCGTTTGTGGCATGGGGCATGGATGTCATTGGGCCCATCGAGCCGGCAGCATCCAACGGTCATAGGTTCATTCTAGTGACCATTGATTACTTCACCAAATGGGTTGAGGCTAAAACCTTCAAATCAGTAACCAAGAAGGCAGTGGTGGACTTTGTTCACTCCCATATCATCTGCAGATTTGGGATCCCAAAAGTGATCATCACGGATAACGGTGCGAATCTTAATAGCAGCTTGATGAGAGAGGTATGCCAACAATTCAAGATTACACACCGCAATTCCACCCCATATCGTCCCAAGGCGAATGGAGCAGTCGAAGCAGCCAATAAGAATATCAAGAAGATACTGCGAAAAATGGTGGAAGGGTCCAGACAATGGCACGAGAGATTACCCTTTGCTTTGTTGGGTTACCGCACTACCGTCCGAACTTCCATAGGCACAACTCCTTATTTGTTGGTGTATGGAACTGAGGCCGTAATACCAGCGGAGGTCGAAATTCCGTCCCTCCGAATTGTCGCTGAAGCCGGGATTAATGATGATGAATGGGTCAAAGCTCGATTGGAACAGTTGAGCCTGATAGATGAGAAAAGATTGGCAGCAGTGTGCCATGGTCAGCTGTACCAGAAGAGAATGGCAAGAACATATAATAAGAAGGTGCGCCCCAGGAAGTTTGAAGTAGGGCAGCAGGTATTGAAGAAGATCCTCCCACATCAGGTCGAGGCAAAAGGCAAATTCGCCCCAAATTGGCAAGGGCCTTATATCGTGACCAGAGTATTGTCCAACGGTGCTTTGTGTTTGACAGATGTCGAGGGGAGATGTGTCGACATGGCTATCAATTCAGATGCAGTCAAGAGATATTATGCATAATTTCTTTAATTATGGCAATTGTTGGTTTATTTGTTTGTATTTGGCATTTATTGGATAATGAGATGACGGAGGCAATTCTTTCTTCTATCCAAACACTTTTAACCCTTGCTTCCCCCTTTGAGCCTTAAGTAATTCTTTCATACCCCTCTTTTGGAATCACTAATGGAAAAGACATGAAAAAAAAGAAAAAAAAGAAAAGAAAAAGAAAAAGAAAATGAAAAGAAGGAAAAGAAAAAAAGAAGAAGATAAAATCACAAGAAATACAAAACCGTGGGAACTACGTTTGACCTGATTCCTCAAAGAGGATATGTAGGCGCCTCACGGCTCGGTCATAGTATGCATCATAGTGAATAATAGGATGCATAAGGTACATAGTGTGCATAATAGACACATTGTGCGTAACGCACATAACGCAACATAAGTGTAAAAAAATAAATTCCCCAAGCAAGAAAACTGGGGCAGAGGTTATGTTTTAAGTTCCAACGAAGATTTGATTCCAAAAGTTGTAGCACACTACCCATCAAATTATTTTCAATTTCATAGCCTTTCTTTAACTCCACACCAAAAACCAACATCAACGTCCAAAAGACCTCCCGATCAATGTTCAAGAGATGTCGAGTCAGGCAAATGAGGCCGAGAATAATACACCGATCCCAACAAAGAAGAGGATCGTAAGACTGGGAATGAATTGATGGTCAAGGGAATCCCCATAAGAGAGGGTCGTATCTACAACGCCCCGATTCCTCGAAAGAAATAAAATGGGAGAGTCTTATCGGTGAAAACCTTCACAGGCACCGAGAGACGATGTAAGATGAGGGATGTGAAATGAGAGAGTCTTATGGGTGAAAACCTTCACAAGCACCCTAAGGCGCCGGGAGATGAGAGAAAAGAGAGAGTCTCATTAGTGAAAACCCCTCGAAGGGCACTATGAGGCGACAAGACAGATCAGAAAAGCTACCACATTCGAAACGAAATGGACACTCCTTTATCATCCCCAGCAAGTCAGACCATCGGGCAAATCGATTGATACAAATAGACTGGGTCGGGAATCTATGGTGCACGTCATGATCACGGGAACCAGTCATGTCCTCCAGATAAGTTCTTCTGAGTTTCTTCTCCCCACCAAATATGGGTTCAGAAAGATTTTCTCCTTCTAGCTTTTATTTTCTCTTCCTAAAATTTGTCTTGAAAAGAATTTTTCAAAGCTTACTACCAGATACCGGAGGGGAATTCATCC
Source organism: Nicotiana sylvestris (assembly GCF_000393655.2). Classification (NCBI taxonomy): domain Eukaryota; kingdom Viridiplantae; phylum Streptophyta; class Magnoliopsida; order Solanales; family Solanaceae; genus Nicotiana; species Nicotiana sylvestris. Next base: position 18,336,166 of record NC_091062.1, on the reverse strand, counting down.
AATGCAGGATAATACAAACAGTCTTAGAAGCCGATCCCAGGCAATGCAGTGATCGTGCCCGGCAATTTTGGAGGAAGTGAGCTCCTAAAGGGAGTGGTTTCGGGAGTTAAAAGCAGACTCCCACAGAATATGCTTAAAGAGAAAGCAGAAAAGGGGTTAATTGAAAGCCAATCCCCAGCAGGCTAGAGACCCCCAGCAGGCAACTCTGTCCACTAATCAATTATGGGACATAGGGCAAGAAAAGAGAAGAAAGGAAAAATCATCCGCCAGAAAAGCACCCTCTACCACCACGAGGAAAACTAATTAAATCCTTTTGTCTGCTGCAGGAAAACAAAGGATTGATGATGGCAGCAAGATGCAACGCCAGGGAAGTCACCAAAACCGGGGCAGAAAATTTTCTGCCGATTGTCAAAAAAATTTCTCGGAAGAACGGGGGAACAATATCAAATACATTTAAGTTCTAGGTCGCCCACCAGTATAATGCGAGAATACATTTAAGTTCTAGGTCGCCCACCAGTATAATGCGGGAATACATTTAAGTTCTAGGTCGCCCACCAGTATAATGCGGGAATACTTTTAAGTTCTAGGTCGCCCACCAGTATAATGCGGGAATACATTTAAGTTCTAGGTCGCCCACCAGTATAATGCGGGAATACATTTAAGTTCTAGGTCGCCCACCAGTATAATGCGGGAATACATTTAAGTTCTAGGTCGCCCACCAGTATAATGCGGGAATACATTTAAGTTCTAGGTCGCCCACCAGTATAATGCGGGAATACATTTAAGTTCTAGGTCGCCCACCAGTATAATGCGGGAATACATTTAAGTTCTAGGTCGCCCACCAGTATAATGCGGGAATACATTTAAGTTCTAGGTCACCCACCAGTATAATGCGGGAATACTTTTAAGTTCTAGGTCGCCCACCAGTATAATGCGGGAATACATTTAAGTTCTAGGTCGCCCACCAGTATAATGCGGGAATACTTTTAAGTTCTAGGTCGCCCACCAGTATAATGCGGGAATACATTTAAGTTCTAGGTCGCCCACCAGTATAATGCGGGAATACATTTAAGTTCTAGGTCGCCCACCAGTATAATGCGTGAATACATTTAAGTTCTAGGTCGCCCACCAGTATAATGCGGGAATACATTTAAGTTCTAGGTCGCCCACCAGTATAATGCGGGAATACATTTAAGTTCTAGGTCGCCCACCAGTATAATGCGGGAATACATTTAAGTTCTAGGTCGCCCACCAGTATAATGCGGGAATACATTTAAGTTCTAGGTCGCCCACCAGTATAATGCGGGAATACTTTTAAGTTCTAGGTCGCCCACCAGTATAATGCGGGAATACATTTAAGTTCTAGGTCGCCCACCAGTATAATGCGGGAATACTTTTAAGTTCTAGGTCGCCCACCAGTATAATGCGGGAATACATTTAAGTTCTAGGTCGCCCACCAGTATAATGCGGGAATACATTTAAGTTCTAGGTCGCCCACCAGTATAATGCGGGAATACATTTAAGTTCTAGGTCGCCCACCAGTATAATGCTGGAATACATTTAAGTTCTAGGTCGCCCACCAGTATAATGCGGGAATACATTTAAGTTCTAGGTCGCCCACCAGTATAATGCGGGAATACATTTAAGTTCTAGGTCGCCCACCAGTATAATGCGGGAATACTTTTAAGTTCTAGGTCGCCAACCAGTATAATGCGGGAATACATTTAAGTTCTAGGTCGCCCACCAGTATAATGCGGGAATACTTTTAAGTTCTAGGTCGCCCACCAGTATAATGCGGGAATACATTTAAGTTCTAGGTCGCCCACCAGTATAATGCGGGAATACATTTAAGTTCTAGGTCGCCCACCAGTATAATGCGGGAATACATTTAAGTTCTAGGTCGCCCACCAGTATAATGCGGGAATACTTTTAAGTTCTAGGTCGCCCACCAGTATAATGCGGGAATACATTTAAGTTCTAGGTCGCCCACCAGTATAATGCGGGAATACTTTTAAGTTCTAGGTCGCCCACCAGTATAATGCGGGAATACATTTAAGTTCTAGGTCGCCCACCAGTATAATGCGGGAATACACTTAAGCTCTAGATCTTGGAATCAGTAGCCCCACCTGAAGACGGAAGGTTACAACAGAGATTCCCCGAAGCAGGAAACAGTAAAATCCCCCAGCACAAAGAAGCGGAAGGCTGCAAAGGCAAGCGTGCGATGCGAAAGGAAGAAGGAACGCTTCTCAGAAGAAGCAATTTGGAAACGTTATAGCATGCCCAACATAACAATTTTGATGAAAAAAGCCATACCACCGAGGAAACAATTGAAAGGCTTGAAGAAGAGGGCATGTTCCCAGCAAGTCAAGCAAAGTGATGAAAACTGGCATTCAGAAAGGGCGAAGGACCAGCATCATCTCCCAAGTCCACAAAATAAGAGCATCAGAGGAAAGCGTTAGCCGACAAGAAAGCAAGGCAACAAGAACAAGTTGAAGATGGAGGAGATCTCACGATCCATAGTCTAGCTTAGCTTCTTGTTTTTCCTTTCAAGAACAATGTAACAAGGAAATCAGTGAGCAGTAGCATCCTACAGCAGCATGCAACAACGCACAACAACAGCAAGCACTATAGTCACACAGTAGTCCCAGCTACCAAAATTTCCCGAACTACATTGACCTGATTCCTGTTCGGCCCAGGATATGTAGGAAACCTCTGAAGCAAAGGTTCGGTCAAATCTTTTTCAAAAAATGCTTCAGACGGAGTACTCAGATGAGCAAAAAATCACCCGCTTTATCTTTGCGCGAAAACCCTTCGTGTCTTCGGGCAAAGAGGGGCAGCTGTAAGCACGTGATTTTTGCTTCACAGACAATCGCTCCAAAAGAAAATAAAAATAGTGACAAATGACTTCGCTATACAATTGTTTGAGTTTTTCGTGACATGTGTTGTTAGTTATTTGTGGGCCTGTCCATTTTGCATTTAATCATTAACAAACAAAATACAAAATATGTATGTCAGGGTGATCAAACCATAATTCGGTCAGTAAAAGAAAATTCAAAAAATATATATGCATCTTTTAGTCTAGGTTGTGATTTAACCATTTAGATTTTTTTTATGTGTGTAAATGATTGTGTTAAGTATTGATTAGTTGGATGTGGCAAGTTCATTTTTATTTAATTGTATTTTTAAAGAAAAATTTTTTGGAAAAAAAAAACAAAAGAAAAATGCATATGATGTAGTAAATCGGACTTGGGCCTATTTTGAATTGAGGCCCAAGTCCATCCCACTTCAGCCACGACCAAGGACCCAGTCCAGACCAGGCCTGCCCAGGCACCTCCCGAAACGACGCCGTTTCAGGCAAATCGATCTGAGCCATCCAAGCCTCTTGATCCAACGGTCCACATACGCACCCGTGACCCGACCTGGTTAGCCGGTCCAACCCAATCCATCCCTTAAGCCCAAACGACCCCGTTTAACTATCAAACGACCCCGTCTCATTTCTCACCATCAGATCCAAGCCGTTGAGATCATCTGATCTAACGACTCAGATCCAATCCCCTACTCCGTATATAAGCCTTCCCTTACACCCCACGCCCCCTATACCAACACCCCATCCCATCGTCCCCAAGCTCAAACCTGAAACCCCCAAACCCTAGCAAGCCGCCCTAGTTTCCCTTCCACCAGAACCCGGCGGCATGAATGCCGATGACCACCCCCTTCACACCCCTGAAGCATCCAACCACCCTGAACACGAATCCATTAACCATGAACCTTGAATCACCTCCTATCGTCTCGAATCTGGATTTGAAGATTCGAGACAAAACTCGATCTATACCAAACCTCACCATCTTTGTACCAGACACTCCCCTGACCCTCCTCGTGACCAAACCAAGCTTGGTTTGGTCCGAATCTACCCACAACTCCTAAAAAACTAGATCTGAAAATCTAGACCTTAGAACACATGCACCTGGGAAATCAGGCCGGTCTTGAAAGGGGTTTTGAGGTTTAATGGATCTTGACCAAGGTGTTCTCATGTGAGAACACCCTGGTTAAAATTTGTTCAGCCTCAAATGGTCAAAACTAAGTCGGAATTGGGCCATTTCGGTTTAAACTTCCCCAGTAAGTGTCCTCTCTCCTTTTTAGTTTTGGTTGAGTTTGTCAGCATGATTTGTTGTTGTGAGTATTTGTTATTGTCTGCTACTTTTTCTGTTTTCTTCCATCTCTAGCAAAGACCTTTTATTTGGTCGATTGATTTTCTATATGTGTGTTCTGAATGTACTCTGTGATATACATGTTCGTCGATTAGATTAATCGTCAAATAAGTTAACTTATATAGGTTCCCAGTGATTGACCAAAGTTGTCCGAAGCCCTTTAGGTCCCTGAACGTATTGTTTATATGAGCGACTGATTATTACTTGTTATAATTAGTATAGTCGACCTGATAAATGTCGTCGGTTAACTTCCTACGACTGAATGTTCAAATATTCTAATATGTACAACCTCACTTGATTGAACGGACCTGTATTGTGAAATGAATATTGGACATTATCTGTGAATGCTAGTTTGTAACTACCTTGTAAAAAAACAATTAAAAGGATCAGGCTAGGGCAATTCTGAAATTGAACTTCCAGAAGTTCAAAAATGCCCTGATACCGCAATGGGCAGGGCAGTAATAATCAAGGGCTAACAAGGGTATTCTGGGGTTTGAAAAGGACAGAAAAGATTAGTTTAAATGAACTGACAAGTAGGGTACTGAATTAGGATTAAATTAATGCCAATGGGGGACCAGACCTAAGAGTATGGGAATTAATTGAGTACTTAACTAAACCCATAACCCTTGATTAGAGTAATGAGACAGGGCATGGGGGCTGATTAAGGATTCCGAGAAAGATGCCTTTAGGCATGAGGAGTTAAGGGGTATGGGCAGACTGCAAGTTGCACGATCCAGGCAGCTTGACTGCACTGGGTTATTAGCTTATAAATAAGCTGTTTCAGAACATAAAGTGGGGGGGGGGGAGTTTTTAGTTTGGAGAGGCTGGAACTTTTAGTCTGAAGAGAGGTCTAGTGAGTTTAAAAGAAAACTGAAAAACATAAGGTAGTTTCCAGTAAACATTGTAACCAAATACTGTCTGAAAGTTGCATAAGAATTTATATTGGTCGAGCTGTCTTGGCCAAGTTCGGTTGTTTGCATTGACTGAGCTGTTTGTGGTTGTTGAACTGCTGGTGTTGCTGCATTGAACACTCTTTTACTTCTGGTGTTTTATTACTCTTCTTCTGGGAAACACTTGTGGGTTTGGTTTGTTGCTGTTTGTCTGTGGACTGTGGACAACACTTGGATTGTTTATTTGTTGCTCGATTCTTTGCTGAACTTCATCATTGTTGGCTGGTTGTTGTTGCTGTGTTGTTGCTGTGAATCTGCTGTTGCTGTGTTTACTACATACTACTCAGCTGATCCTTTTCCTTCTTCTTCTGTTCCTCTACACCAGGTACACAACCAAGGCACTATCAAATGTAATCGGAACATTGAGCATGAATGCAAAAAGAAAAGACCTGAAGTTGATTTTCATACATAGATTGTTATATTAGATATCATGTACTGTATGATAATTTTCATTCTTGTGTTGACAATAGAAGCAGCCTGTATGCCCAGTGTATATCAATATAGATTAGCTAAATGGTACCTTACATATGTATGCTGATAGGTGATAATATGCTCAATGAATTAGGTTGCATCTCAGATTTAGTTTACTTTGCGGTATATGCTGTAATGTATGCCAAGCATGAAAACTGTACATCATGGGTTAAGTTCTTCCTTTTCTGATTAATGGTCTCATATAACTAGTAAACCACCTGTTAAGACAAAGAACACAAAACTTGCAATCTCAACCTCATGAAGGTCGAGTTCAGGTCAAAAACAGGCCAAGCAGGCCTGCTTCGAGCAAGCAGTGGCCCAGATTTGGCCCATCACGCATGGGTTGGATTTGGGCCCGTGATTATTTATTCGACTGACTGTGCACGCAGCCTCGTTCCTGATTTTTAAGCATTTCCGAATTCTGTTATAAATAACTTGCAAGCATGTAATTAATTAGGACTATCTACTGTTTTCAATTGATAGAGACAAACACGACAAGAAACGTAGTTGCTATAGGATATCCTTTTAAAATAAGAACGAGATGAGCCTCGACGAAAATAAACAAAACGCGCAGGCTGCGGGGCCCTCGTTAAACGTATGGTATCGAAGCATTCAGTTTCCAGGATGGGTCGTTTAGCAAATCTCACGGCCCTCCCAGAATAATAACGCGATAGTCGCTTTAAGCGCGCCTTCAATAATTTAATTTCCTTAAACTCGGGTGCGCATTGATGTGACCCAAATCCAAATCTCAACGGAGTCAAAGTGTGTCGACGACCACGGGTACATTGATTGTAACGCGGTTCGAGATACATTTTCACAACGTTGCAATTTCTGATAAAAACAGTAAATGATAAAAGCGGTTAAGAGTCAAATTTTGCACATAAGTTCACACTTGTATAAAAATCAGATAATCAAGCCGAATATAATAGTTGAGCGACCGTGCTAGAACCACGGAACTCGGGAATGCCTAACACCTTCTCCCGGGTTAACAGAATTCCTTATCCGGATTTCTGGTACGCAGACTGTAATATAGAGTCATTATTTTCCTTGATTCGGGATTAAAATTGGTGACTTGGGACACCCTAAATCTCCCAAGTGGCGACTCTGAAATAAATAAGCAAATCCCGTTTTGATTGTCCTTTAATTGGAAAAAACTCCCTTGCGCCCCCTCGCGGGTGCGGAAAAAGGAGGTGTGACATACACTCTCAATCATTTGAATCAACTTCCTTGGTAGAGTAAAAATTTGAGACCAGAAAGTTTGTATTGAGAAGAGAACACTTTTAATGAGTTGCAATCTCCCTGCATAAGACAAGAACTTTGATGTCCAACTAATAATCCTGCCAATGATCTTATCAATTAGTGGCTTACACTGAGTAACTGATAACCTTTTTGTACTGAGAGGGACCCCTAGGTATCTTATAGGAAGCTCACCTTTTAAAAAAATTTAGATGATCCAATATATCAAGCTGCAATTTCTGATTCACTCCTCCAAAATATACACTACATTCTGTAGGTAGGTCTATTAAAATAAAGAAAAAATGACATTCTGTATAGCTGCTATAGCCGAATATATATATATATATATATATATATATATATATATATATATATATATATATATATATATATATATATATTCTGTATGTTATATACAATAATTATACAAATTTTAGATAATTTTTCGGCTACCAAATATAAATAGATTTGGCGCAGGCTAAAAGCGAAAAAAGCTCATTAACAAATGGTAAAACTTCCCATAACCAAAATGTTATATATTTTCAAAACTCAAACCCGAAACTTCTTACTAAAGACCGAGGAATAATCTCAAACAGCCTTATCACATTCCTAAACAGTATAAGTTGTATTCTTGTAGATATTTGACAAAACAAAATTAGAAGGATATAGATTTACATAAATTGTTCTTCGTATCCTTGATGTATAGTTTTTACATCTCCTAATGCTAATATTTTTTCTTCTGCTTTATTTTTATTTATTATTATTATGGCTGGTGAGTTAGCCCAATCATCGACTGATCTAATGTCTTTTTCATGCTTTGCATGCGTTACTAACTATCACATTTGACAAAGCAAAAAACTATTTATATTTTCAATTTGCTGGTCAGATGAAAAGGGCTTTGCATTGATTTTTGGCTATACGATAAACAAAATATGTAAAAGATTTGTTATTTTAGCACTAGTAGTCAAATTAAATGGCAGTATGAAATATTTTTAATGATTACTTACATATATATAATCTCCTAGTAACAAGTATTGTACCATCAATCACTTTCGAAGGACCATGTTTTTCTTGATTTGTAGTTAGGTTGGTTTTGTTAGAGTTGGTAGAAACATTTTTAATACAGCTTTTAAATTAGCTAGTATTCGGCATTATTATTAAAATATATATATTTCTTGGCCACAAGGGAAATCTAGTGAAGTTGACTAATACATGTCAATTATTCAAGTGTGTGATTATCTAATCGAAAAGTTTATAGTATTAGAGAGCAAATACGTTTTTGCTTACTTAATTATATTCTCTACACGTCCATTCACGTGTAGGCTATAGGCCAAGCACTTAAAAATTCTTTGATAATGGATGACGGCAAGAACCCAAGACCTTTTGGTTGCTCTGATACATTTTGAAATTTGTGCTAATTTCATATAGAAACTTATTACATTATTAACGAGAGTACACTTTTTTACTTAATTATATTCTCAACACCCTTGACACTACCTACTATTTTAACAAAAGCATTTAATATACTAGTTAATCTACTAAAGTTGAGACAAAAGTCCTCTTTCTTTTCCCTAAAGATCTAACCGAAAAGTTGTTGGTGGAGACATTATTTACACACAAACACTATATCACACCTAACTTTATCATTGTAATAGTTTAAGACTTTATTGAAACGATATAAAAATATATAGTGTGTGACACTAATTTATATATACATAAGCCGTAAAGGAAGCCATAAATTTTTAAAGTTCTAATACAGATAAAAAATTACAAAAAGTTAAAATTCGTAATGTAATACTCCAAATACATATGCTGATTACTTATGCTTAGTTAACTTGGTAGTGTTCATGTATTAATGTAGAGTTGAGTTTTGTTATATTTAAGTGGAACAAGTCCAAAGTTAAAGATAAAATTTACTTCCTTTTTAGGGGCATATTCATATATACCCACTTTTAGGGTCACCATTAAAGTTATATCCATATTGCGAAAATTTTGCAAAGAATACATGCTCGGATTGAAGTAGTTCAATATCTTCAATGCAATTTCAGAAGTCATATTTGAAGTTCTTCTATTTTTCAAATGCAACTTCAGAAATTCGAATCTGAAGTAGTTCAATCTTTTCAATGCAACTTCATAAATCAAATCCGAAGTTCTTCTATCTTTCAAATGCAACTTCAGAAATTCGAATCTTAGGCAATTCAATCTATTGAATACAACTTCAGATTTCGAACTCTTAAGTTCTGAAACATAAACTTATTCTTCAAATTTCAACAATCTTATACACGATTCAATGTCTAAATCTACTCGAAATGAGCTCAAATTTGAAACATAACTTTCAAATATCATAATGAATAAATCTTAATCATCAAATTTTCAAAATAACAATAAATTTAACAAACTAATTTTGCAACTAATAATAAGAAGACGAAACTCAAAGCGCAAAGAAGAAGAAAACAACAATAAAGAAGAAGAGAAAAGTGTGTGTATCTAAAATTATCCAAATACTGAGAAACAATTAAAAAAATTTTTTTAAAAAAAGTGGGTACAAATTCAATGAGCGGCGCAAAACTGGGCGCCACATGAAAATTTACCTACCTAGGTTAACTCTTCAATTTTTGTCCACAATTCCTAGCCCAATATAAAACATGTAGAGCTATAAGTTTTATGGGCCTTATTGTCTTAGGAAAGCCCAACTAGTGGGCAGAATTTTCGAGTTTTCCCCCTTTGAAGCTCGTAATAATGAAGAAACCATGGTAAAAATTGCACAGGGCGCCCTATTTGGTCGCCCCCATTTAACTTATACCCATATTTTTAAATTATTTAATCTATACCCTAATTTTTATAATTTCAGGTGCCTCCTTCTTCCTGCTATTTGTGCGCTCCTTTCTTCCTCCTTTCTTTTCTACTCTTTATTCTACTCTTCATTTTTTGTAATTTGTAGTATATTTTACTGCTGATTTGCTCATAGTGACTGCCATTTTTGTTGAAACAACATTTTAGAACTTTTCTTCATCTATTTATAATTCATTGTCTATCTTTATTATATTTGCAATAAATTCAGATTGATCCATGAACGAAGAAAAGTTCAGCCCTGAACTGTATCAGTAGAAAGATGAGAAATTCCATCTTCAATACAAAACAAACTTCAGCCCTGAAGTTCATCACAAACATAACAAAGCTTAAGCTAAAACATGCTGAAATTCAGCAAATATAGAACAAAACTTCAGCTAAAACATGTTGAAGTTCAGCAAATAGAGAACAAAACTTCAACTAGTAGGAATGCTTAAGTTTAGCAATTACAAACAAAAACTTCAGCCAACACTAAATTTACGCGAAAAACTCCAGCTAAAACATGCTGAAGTTCAGTAATATAGAACAAAACTTCAGCTAGTACGACTGTAGCTTATGACAAAACTAATGAATCCAGGACAAAACTTCAGCTTATTTAGTGCTGAAGTTTTTACAAATGAACTAAATAATTTCAGCATCTTCTGCTGAAGTTTTTGAAAAAGCTTTACGACAAAACTATTGAATTAAGGACAAAACTTCAGCTAAAACATGCTGAAGTTCAGCAAATAGAGAACAAAACTTCAGCTAGTAGCATGCTTAAGTTTAGCAATTACAAATAACTTCAGACCCGTCTACTAGAATGCTGAAGTTTGCGTGATTGTCTTTCCTACTTCAGGCCCGTATGCCTGAAGTTTACGCGAAAAGTGGGTACGCTTGCAATTTTTTTTACAAAGCGGGTATAAGTTAAAACGTGACAAAAAACGCAAGTATAGATGCAAATCCCCGAAACCATGAATATGATAAACTTGGGCTACTCTAAGAGCCCAAATACAGCTGTTATGTAAAATTCGAGTCAAATAATGAAATAGAATGCTAAAATTAGGAAGGGGAAAAAAATAAAAATTGAGTCCTTTATCTGACATTTTGAAGTGACCTCTTTGGCATTTGCCTAGCAATGAATATTGTAAATGCACAAGTAAAAAAGACAGAATGAGTATAGATTGTTTAATTTGGATCTAAACCCGTAAACCCATATGTTTATATACGAAATTAATTTATCATTTTTCTTTATAGCCCTTGGCCCTCAATTCTTATTATGCTATTTGATTATGGAATTTTTACATTCATGTGTCACAGGAAGTTATATTACCTTCAATTTTTAAGGTTTGATATAATTACATTTAGTATACCTAATTATTAATTATATATCATTAGTAGTTTTTAAGGGTATTAATTACACTCCTAATTCAATGGTTCCATATATTCCTTCTAATACCACTTCCCCCACGTTTCTCTCTCCAATTCCCACACCTTCACCCACATTTCCCTCTCACATCCATGATTTCTGTATCAAAATCCCATTATTTCTTCCATAGTCAAGGCACTGTCGGCACCTCTGCAATCTTGTCCCAATGTTTTTGTGCCCGGGAAAGATGAGCACAAGCCTAGTCGATTTGATGGTTATGATTTCGGGTTCTTTCATATTAAGGTTTATCTCCCAGAGTTTGATTCTCAATATGTTCTGAGCTCGAACAGATCTTTTTATCCTTTTCTTTTGATGCTTCAATTATTGACAAAAGTCAATTTTCTTGTAACAATTCATGAGAGGATTTTGCTTAGGAAGATCTATCCTTTCATTATGTTTTTTTGGATTCCACATTTAGCATAGCAGTTTCGTAAGGAGTAACAAGAGCATATAGGAGAATCACAGAATTGTAGCATAATTGAGATTTTCGACATAATTGCGTTTTTTGCAGAAGATTTGTAGAAGTTTTTAGTCGTTTTTGATTTGTGAAAACAAAAAACAAAGCATCTACAATCAGAATACAAATAATCTACAATTTATCTACAAAATATCTACAAACTGGGTACATTGAATTTTAATATCTCAATTCCCATTCAATTGTAACATAATTGGAATTTTCGACATAATTGCGTTTTTTGAAGAAGATTTGTAGAAGTTTTAGTCATTTTTGATTTGTGAAAATAGAAAATAAAGCATCTACAATCAGAATACAAATAATCTATAATTTATCTACAAAATATCTACAAACTAGGTACATTGAATTTTAATATCCCAATTCCCATTAAATTGTAGCATAACTGGGATTTTTGACATAATTGCGTTTTTTTAGAAGATTTGTAGAAGTTTTAGTCATTTTTTATTTGTGAAAACAGAAAATAAAGCATCTACAATCAGAATACGAATAATCTACAATTTATCTACAAAATATCTACAAACTGGGTACATATTTGGACTCGACATGCTTCCCCTGAAATGTATGTTTTACATTTTAGATATTGTCCAAAACAATACTAAATCATCCACCTTTTTCTTACTAACACGCATCTGCAATATTGTTACGTTAGACGTAAGTGTTGACAGCCTAGAACGGCTTGTATATTTTAAATTCTTTCAGTTGAGTTTTAAGTAATTAAATATTTTTAAAAGATGAGATCAAATCCATTAAAACCCGACAACTAATTAAGGAATTCTCAATATTAGCGCGTCTAAATAAGGACGTCTACAACTACAATGATTTCTTATTTAATGAAATATCTGGAAGAATATTTACTTCCTCAATTTTAGCGCATCTAAATAAGGAAGCCTTAAGCTACAATGATTACTTATTTAATGAATTATCTATTTTTTGTAGAAAAACTATTAACATGACGGATAATTTTCATACTATAAACATATTTAGTAATATAGTTTCCTATATGGTATAGGAACAAAAATTTCCCTTTGATTATTGTGTTAACCTCTGTGGAATTACTAGAGAAGTTCACGCACATTTTCAAGAGTTTTTTTATTTGGGTGGGTTTGAGAGAAGAAGAAAGAGCATCGTAAGATGTTTAGGTGGATTTTTATCTTTATAAACTGGTGGGGTCGGGTCGGATTGGGGGTATAGGTCAATAGGTGTGTTTCGATGCTTTATTTTGGTGTTAACTATTTTATGTGGTCTAAATATCCATGTGGACTGCCAAGTCAGCATTTTCCACGAGAAAATTTTGTAAATCCGATTGAGTAATCACAGAGTACAATAGCGATGGTTAAATGACTTTCTTGTTACAAATTAAAGAAAAATGAGTTTACTCCATAATTTCATATAGTTTTAATGATTATTTGAGTAATTGACTCAATAAAGTCACCAAAAGGAGCTAACTTAAAGCAATTAGTTAATTTGGTCAATTTAAACAAAAGGTAAATTACTACTTACTATGAAACAAACATATAAACGAAAGGCCGCAAGATAATTTTTTTCCTTTTCAATTTCGCACTTTAATAGGGACAAAGACTCTTGCTTTAATTCGAATGGTCATAATCATTTAATTTGCTTACTTTCTTCCTTTTCTTCCTAGTGGCAGGTTCTTGGATCAATCATACAACAATCGCAATAATAGTAATAATAAGTGACCAATTTAATTTTGGTATATTCATTAAAAAAATACTAAATTCTAGATTAAAATAATTAGTATGACTAAACTACCATTCATTAAATGTTGCACCATAATTATAGTAGTACTTACTTCTCTTCTCAAATGTGAGGAGTAAATGACTTTTTTAGGGATACGTACGTTAGTGTAATTTTGAAAAAACAAATTGAATTTTTTCTTGATTATATAAATTAACACTTATTTTGGACCAAAATAAAAAAGTAAATTGATCCCTTATTGTGAACCGGAGGGAGTCAATTCTTTCACACTTGACGCTCAGGAATTTGTATTTTTTTATTTTTTGAACGGTATATATCTTGCTCTTCTTAATGTATAAGTGTAAATTTAGATCGCTTTTTACCAATGATGTAGAATTGGATACAAGAACGAGGTCCAATAATAAGATGAAACTATGTCTTGGCATATTTTTAACTTAGCTTGGAAGACGCCAACCTGATGAAAGTAACTCACTTTTTTCTTTTCCATCCGGTGTGCGGTAACGCATTGGGGCTTGATTATACCCAAATTCATCGGAAGTCTTATATGGGGAGTTAAATCGTTCTCTAATAAAGGTGACTTCATATCCAAAGTTCGAACCCGAGACCTCTGATTAAGGATGAATCAGTACTTACTGTTATATCGAGGAAGAGGCAAACCCGAAAATAAAGAAGATAAAGAACACCAAATTTTAACATGGAAAACCCTTCAAATCGAAGGTAAAAATCATGGGATCACAAAGATTCAAAACAATTTTCACTATAACAATAAGAGGGTTACAAAAGTTCTCCAAATTGGCTACACAACTGTAAGCACGTGATTTTTGACCCTCCCCGGGAATTTTACGTTCTTAAGCTTAAATACTTAATTTAGGACTAATATAGCTATTTTGACTATTTTTACTTAATTTTTCTCGCAAAAGAAAAATTACAAAAAATATATATAAATTTTAGTTTATGTATCCCTCATAAACTTGAAAAAATCAAAAATTGCACTTATTTTTGTACTTTATATAATTTCGAAAATTACAAAAAAAAATATAATTCTATTAAGGTTTTGTAGTCATTTTAATTTGGAAAAAATGCAAAAGTATTACTTTATATTTTATCTTTATATAAAAACGAAAATGACAAAAAAAAAATAGTTTTATTAATATTTTGTAGCTATTTTAAATCTTGAAAAATATTTAAAAAAGATATAGTTTTGTTTAAATACTAGTCTTATTTTTGGTAGTTATTTTGCTTACATAGGACTAGTTAAGCAACGTGTTCCTATTTCTCGGGTCCGGGCAAAAGAATAATATTCGGGTTCAAACTACCCGGTTTTAGGCCTAATTTTCGGACCTAGCCCATAATAAACCGAGTCCACCACGCGTGGGGGACATATGCCTTGAACCCCACCACGCGTGGGGCTCATTTTTCTGGGCAAAGACTATATAAATACACGAACAAACTTTGAAAGGAGAGGACTTTTGGTCAGAAAAAAGAAAAAAAACGGGAATTTTTTTTTGCTCGAGCACTGTTCATCTTCTTCTTCAAAAAGAAGAAGAAGAGAAAGCCCTAGGAGTCAGCCCCCCCCACGCTTGAACCACCTCAGGCAAAACCCATCCGGTAAAACACCAAACGACCCTTCAACCACCATCGACAAACCACCCTTCCCTCCATCGGCGTACACTACCCTACTCCAAAACCCTCACGTAAACCACCATTTCCGACTTCTTCAAGTCAAACGACCCCGCGTCCGCTGCTATCACGAAGCAGCTGTTGTTGCTCCCTCGCCGGAACAGCTGCAGCATCAACGACCCACCACCACTGACCCAGCTCGATCGTCCGAACACCACCCCCACGCAGTCGTCGAAAACCCAGCACTTCCGCCATTGTTAGTCCAACAAGCAGTCGTTGCTGCGCTTCCAAGCAACGCACAGCTGCTCCTTCCTCGCGTCCAAACGACCCCTTTTTCTGCTTCATCCTCCTCGCGTCGACGCCGTTCCAACGCCCGTCAGCAGCCCCCTTCGCGTCGACCTTACTGTTGTCGACGTTGTTTCATCTTTTGCGAGCAGCTGTGGTTTGCTGCGAGCCTGCTTGGCCGAGCGTTCTGTTTTCCGTCGAGGTCGACTTTGGTTCGTCGAGGTCCGGTACGTTGAGCTTGACGTCGAGGTTCCGTCGTTCCGTCATTGGAGAGGTTTCCGATAGTTGTCGGGACAGTTTGGTTGTTGTTCTTGCTTCAAACAGGTGCATATACATTTCCAAACTTGTTATATTTGCTTAAATGGAATGAAATGATATGGATTTCCTATGCACTGTTTGTGTATCGGATTTGTTGAATGTCTCTTCCTTTGTTTCATTATTTTAAGTAGCTATTCCGCATTTTGTTTCTTCATACTAAGATTATTGTTATCTACATGCTTGTCTTAAGAGTTGTTTGTACGTATAGTAGTAATGTTAAAATCATAGGAGTAATTTTAATCCCATTGAAAAATATTCGTTTCATCAAATAAGTTTAATCTACAACCCATGACCTCGCAAAGTAGCAAAAAATGTAGTTATTTTAGCCTTGTCTCTTTTTTCTAAAATAAATAAATAAATAAACAAAAAAAAAAACGAGACTAGCTTCGCCAAATAAAAATGTACACCTTGCGAAGCCTTCACAAAATATGTGTATTAAATACTTAGATTCTGGGACGGGCCGTTTAGCAAATTTCGCGGCCCTACCAAAAAATAATAATGCGCTAGTTGCTTTAGGCGCGCCTTTAATAATGTTATCTCCCTAAACTCGGGTGCACATTTATGTGACCCAAATCCAAATCTCAACGGAGTCGAAATATGTCTCTAGTCACGGGCACATTGATTGTGACGTGGCCCGAGATGCATGTCCATGACGTTGCAAATTCCTTTTAAAAAATAAGAATGAGATGAGCCTCGCCGAATAAAAACACAAATTGCGGGGCCCTCAGTAAATACTTGTTTAAAATTACTTAGAATTCAGGAGGGTCGTTTAGCGAATTTCACGGCCTCCGCAAAATAATAACGCGATAGTCTCTTTAAGCGCGTGTTTAATTAAATTACTTTCTTAAACTCGGGTGTGCATTTCATGCGACCCAAATCCAAATCCTAAAACATCAAATAAAATATGTTTCGGATTGTGGGTGCATTTCATGTGACACAGTCCAAAGATATGTTTTAAGCGATGTTCACATTCCTAAAAAATAATGATAATAAAGCGGTAAAAGATAAAATTTGCACATGGTTCATAATTGTATTAAAAATCAGATAAATAAGCCGAATATAACAGTTGAGCGACCGTGCTAGAACCACGGAACTCGGGAATGCCTAACACCTTCTCCCGGGTTAACAGAATTCCTTATCCGGATTTCTGGTACGCAGACTGTAATATGGAGTCATTCTTTTCCTCGATTCGGGATTAAAATTGGTGACTTGGGACACCCTAAATCTCCCAAGTGGCGACTCTGAAATAATTAAACCAATCCCGTCTCGATTGTCCTTTAATTGGAAAAAACTCCCTCGCGCCCCGGCAGGTGCGGAAAAAGGAGGTGTGAGAGCTCTGGCGACTCTGCTGGGGATGCTATAACCCAGAACCACTGGTTCAGGGTTAGAAATTCGAGCTTAGATAAATTGTTATATTTGGCTTTATTTGATTTTTACATGTTTTGAGCTTAATGTGCTAAATGTTTCTTTTACCGCTTTGATATTATGTGAACTGTATATAAATTGTGCCGAAACCCATCTCCTCTCTGAGTCTTCTGAATCATGAAGGAGGGTATACTTCGTACGACTTCTTTTCTGTATAGTGTCAAATCCCAATTTAGAACGAGGTTCGGACAAGTTGCTAAGCTGGTGAAGCTTCTGTATTCCCGGTACGCTGCCCCCTCGGCTCGAGCTGTCCGCTCGGGTAAGCCAGGTCTAGAACAAATACCCAGGTTATGAACTTAGTATAACGAAGCCACATGCCGGATCCCTAGTAGGAACGTTTATTTGCATCATGTGCATTTGACTTAGGGGACTCAACACAGGGGTTGGGTCCGTCTAGGACAAGCAACCTGAAATAATAGACCATCTTATGGCATCCTATGTGCTACATGTTGTATTCAGTCAAGGGCGAATGGGTCATTTGGTCATTTCCATCATGATGTTATTTTAATCAAAGCATGGGGAACATTTGTAGAATCCAAGAAGCCTTGGAATTCCCTATGTCCCCCACGCTTGCTTTTTGGGAAAACACATGGGGAACATTTGTGGAATTCAAGAAATCTTGGAATTCCCATATGTCCCCCACGCTTCATATGTTGGAAAAAGCGCATAGGGAACATTCGCGGAGTCCAAGATGTCTTGGAAGTCCTTATGTCTCCCATGCCACATTTTTGAAAATAATAATAAATTAAATATGTATATATATATATATAAATGAAAATTCAAAAAAGAGTTTGTATGTTGTCATCATTTTCAACGAATTAGAAAATAGTGAAAAAAAATGAGAAAGTGACAGTGTAGAGATATAACTACTTATTTTTAGAAGGAAAAAACCAATGTCCGAGTAGGTATCAAAACTCTGACGAAATTTTGAAAAAATAAAAAAAATATGTCTTGTTAGTTTGTTTTATTAAAAGCAAAGGAAAAGTAGAAAAATCATCATTGTTTTTGCCTTGCCATCTATATAATTAAAAATCCGAAAATATTTTGATTCTTCTTTCAAAAATTGAAAGAAAATTCAAGATTCAAAAAAAAAACATTTTAGATGCGTTCCTTTTATTAAAAGCAAAATTTCGAAAAATATTTTCTTCTTCTTCTTTAGAATAAAGAAAAAAAAGAGCAAATGAAAATTCAAAAATATATCTTAGAAGTGTTTCTTGTAAAAAGAAAATCAATCAAAAATGCTTCCTTTTTCTTTTAAAGTAGTTCTTTTGCCCGAACTACGCGGGTTTGATTCTCACCGGATGTGAGATACGTAGGCAACCCTCATCGGGTCCAACCTCACCTTTTGCAAAAATAGCCAAAAATCAAAAAATTTAATCTTGTCATAAATAAGTCGGGTGATGTCCAACCCACCTTTTGCCAAAAACGCCAAAATCAAATAAATAAAAAATATATGTCAAATTTTAATTTTGACATAGCCGAATGTTCCCGAAAGGGACGCCGGAAGGCTGACTTTGCATAAACAGCCACCTTTGGGTCATTTTTTAGGATTTTTGGTCCAGTTGACCCACACAGCCTTAAAACATCTTCGTCCCCGAGGCGCTGAAGGGCCGTGTTTGCAACACTACGTTTTTACCGTAATTTGAAAAAAAAAACAAAGAGTCAACGGTCAGGTGAATACCGTTCGAATTTTGTCATAATAAGCCGAGCCAGCTTCGGCCGCGTCTTAAACCGTTCTTGCCGAAATAGCCTTAGAGTATCTTTCAGTTGTCGAAAGGTTATTTTTGTAAAAGAATGGACAAGTTTGTAAAGTGCCAGAATAATCCTCCCCGACCTCAAAATTCATATGAATTTGGAAGAGGCCACATTTGCAAAAAATAACCGTTTGGTTGCATTTGTCAAACGGAGAAAGGGAGCTGATCATCTGTTTTTGGAGTTTGTAAATCTTTTAATTAGAATATGTGTGTTGTTTGATTTTTTTTCCAGTTGTAGGTCATCTTCAGACCTGTGAAACCCAGTTTGTTTTAATATAAAAATTGAAAAAATTGTTTGTTATTGTTTATCTCTTATAGTCCGAACTACGCAAGGTCTGATTCATGCGGAGTCATGATACGTAGGCAATCTCCATAAGATTCGACCACAACAAAGAGAAAAAAAGAAACGAAAAAGAGAATGAAAAAAGAATGAAAAAAAAGAAAAAAAAGAAAGGAAAAAAGGAAAAGAGAAAAACAAATGGCAAGCTAGGAATGAGGAATGAGTTTTTATTTTATTTTACTCTATTTTCAAAAAAAGAGAAAAAGAATAAATAAATAAAATAAAATGATAAGCTAGTTAGTTTATAACCCGAACTACGTCGATTTGATTCTCACCGGATGTGAGATACGTAGGCAACCCTCATCGGGTCCAACTCCCTTTTTCATTTTACCAATAATGATATACCATAAAGCATATATGTACACACATGTATATAAATACATATATTGTTTGTTTTGTTTTCCAAGATTCTTGTTTAGAGTCAAAATAAAGGTTTCTGTTTTCACCTAAAAGGTCACCTTAATAAATGTGCAGGATGAGCACAGAGCAAAATGAACCATTCTCGGCCCTCAGCGAGGTCCCCCTACAACTCCACATGTGGTGGAATGATTTGGAAGCCAATAGCAAAGAGGTAGTAGGAAGAATATTGGGAGGTTTTGTAAATTTGTTGGGCGTTAGGCCAAGGACAGATATTCTTGAAGCTCTAATACCATTTTGGGACCCAACCCGCAATGTATTCCGTTTTGTTGACTTTGAACTTTCGCCAACACTTGAGGAAGTCGCCGGATATGCGGGATTGAATGAGAGGTTAAGAGGGCAATATTTGCTTTCGCCAAGGCCAGTGTCTCCGCATGCGTTTCTGGATCTACTAAGCATCAGTCGGAAGATACAACATGACGATTTATCGAGAGGATGTTGTGATCTCCATTTCTTGTATCAGCGGTACGGAGCCCCGCAGGGTTTCGAGGAACCGAACCTTGGGCTAACTCACGGCGGGAACATAAACAAATGGGAAGCAAGACATACTTTGGCTTTCATCACAGCGTTCTTGGGAGTCATGGTCTGTCCAAGGAAGGATAAAAAGATAGAGATAGGTCTGGTAGGTATGGCCGACGTTGCAATCAAAAGAACCAATAGTACTGTGGTTCCTTTGATTTTGTCCGAAATCTACCGGGCTCTGACTATATGCCGAGAAGGAGGCAAGTTCTTCCAAGGTTGCAACCTGTTACTTCAGCTATGGATGCAGGAACATCTCCATCACCGAGTAGGATACATGAACCACGGGTTGACCGAGAGGAATTGTATCAGCGGATTCAAGAAGCGCATGACAGGCGCCAGATTTCCTGAAGGTGTCGAAGCATGGTTTACACGGTTAAGGTCAACAACAGCTGACCAAATTGAATGGGCATTCGGTTGGTTGACTGATACTGAGGTGATCTACATGTCGGCTGAAGAATGTCATGTTCTCTTAATGGGGCTTCGCAGCATCCAGCCATATGCCCCTCATCGGGTATTACGACAACTGGGCAGGTTTCAAGTAGTCCCTACTGATGAAGATCTGAGCAAGCATGCCATGGAATTAAGCCCGGGAGTCATATTCCCCGAGGGGAAGATTAGAAAACTGTGGCATGAATGTAGATTCTTGGAGCCCAAGACCATGGTGCGAGAACTAGCTAAAGGTGAGGTAGACCCAAAGTACGACGCTTGGTTCGAGAGAAGGTTTCAGATTCGGCAAAGACCTGCTAAAAGGGCCCACGTCCAACACTTCACAGATGATTCACAAGAGCAATGGGGATGGTTAAAAAGGGAGGAAGGTTACCGGGTTGAAATCGGGAAGCTAAAGCAACAAGTCGAAAGGCTTGTATTTGAGAACAATGTGCAAGTCGCCTCGGAGCAGGCTGAAAGAAACAAGCTAGCCCAAGAAAACCAAATCTTGAAGGCCCGCCTTCACCAAGCCAGTAAGAGTAACGTTGACCGACAGAAGCGTCGCTCTGACGAAAGATTGATAGCAAGTTTGAGAAGTCAGGTCATCCAGAGCCAAGAAGAATTAGAACAATCAGAAGCTTGCATAGCAAGGATGAAGGTCAGATGGGCAAGGTACACAATGGCCCGGAAGCAGCGTTTGCAACAGGTCATAAGGGATTATGAAATGAGCGTCGGAATATTAAGGGAGACGAACTCCACTCTACATGATCGGATCGTCAAACAAGCACGAGATGCCCAAGCCGACAGAAGGAGATGTTACGATGCAATGACCAGAATGGAAAGACAAATGGAGATGTTCCAGGATCAGCTTGCCAACAATGCGCAAACACTGGGATTGAAGAACCGACAGATAAGGCATTTGTTCGCAGAAAGGGACAACATTCGAGGAAGGATCGACGAGATTGGGCATTACATCTACATGAGATGCCTGGCATGCGAGCAAATGCCTCGGAAGACCCTCCTTGTTTCCATCATGGGTTGCGTCCACCGAATCATGAATGAGTTGAAAAGCCTGCAGAGGGACCTCACACCAAGGGCCGCGGAAAGGCCGAATGATGCCTCGCGGGCCCCTAAGTTGGAAAATTAATCTTTGGTTGAGTCTTGTTTATTTGGCTTTGTTGCTTTTCCATATGTTGTTTTCTTTTCTTTTAGTCAAAACGGGTTAAGAACTGTGGAGTCTGTACTATTGCTATTCCTTGTTTGAAGTAATTTGTAATAGCAAAATTTTGAGAATGAATTTAACGATTTCACAAGAATTTTGTGTTTCTTTACTTTAAGGCAGAACTACGCCTGGTCTGATTCACGCGGGGACGTGATACGTAGGCAATCCCCATAAGATTCGACCGCTTTTAATAAAGAAAGAAAAGAAAATACAAAATAAAATAAAACACAGGGTTTCCCAAAGTACTTTAAAAGGGGACGAATGAGCAAACCGGGATGACGCATGTTGTTTGAAGCAAAGCATGTAGAAACGATTAACTGCCTAGGTGCATTGCATCCTCTATGTGTTATGATCAAATCTGTTAAACTCTAACGCTAACAAAGTTTGTTGTTGTCTGAATCAAACAAAAAAGTTGTTAAGGAACTCTGGCAGCACACTCCTATCAAACCAGATCCAAAGGACCGATAGCAACCAGCATGACTACTTCAGAGAATAGTAATGAGGAAGAGAGGCCGATGAGCCAGTTGCTAAAAGAAGCGATGGAAAAGATTGAAAGGATGGGACTAGAGATGAATGCAATGCAGCTAGCCATAGCCAAAACACAAAAGAGCCCTGAAACACTGGGGCACATGCCGGAATACCCTCACTCTGGCCCTTCCACAAGCCGCCCAAATCCCCTTTATCATCAAGAAAGAAGCCCTCATGATTCCCAAGCTCCACCACCCCATCAACCTCTCCCAACACCCAATATTCCCATTTTTGTGGGACCAACATCAGCCCCTTTGCAAAGAACGACCAGTGAGCCATTGTTTCAGGCTCACGATACACAATACTACCCCCCCGAGCCTACGTTTCATGCCCCCGAACCACAGGCTTACAATCCACATTTGGAAGTGCCGGCAGAGATTGAGAAGCCGGCTAAGGCCCCTGAACAGGATGAAGTATTGAGAAAGTTCAAAAGCCTGGAGCAGTCCTTTAGGAACTTGCACGGGCTGGGCAATCAAGTCAGCGTAGCATACAAAGATCTGTGCCCTTTCCTAGACGTCCAACTCCCGGCTGGGTTCAAGATGCCTAAGTTTGATTTATATGAAGGGCACGGTGATCCCATGGCACATTTGCGGGGATTCTGTAGCAAAATGAGGGGGGCAGGCGGCAAGGATGAGCTGCTGATAGCTTATTTCGGCCAAAGTCTGAGCGGATCTGCACTAGAATGGTATACCAGGCAGGATTCCAGCAGGTGGTACACGTGGGATGATCTGGCGCAGGCTTTTGCAGGTCATTTCCAGTACAATCTCGAGATAGTCCCTGACCGTCTCACATTATTGAGAACTGGGAAGAAACCCGGGGAAAGTTTTCGCGAGTTCGGGTTCCGCTGGAGAGAACAAGCAGCTAGAGTCGATCCTCCCATGAGAGAGGGAGAGATGGTGGACTATTTCTTGCAGACACTGGATCCAACCTATTTTGGTCACTTGGTGACAACAGTTGGAAAATCTTTCAACGAGGTGGTCAAGATAGGGGTCATGATAGAAGAGGGTCTGAGGTCTGACAAAATCTTGAACTATTCGGCACTCAAAGCCACAACCCAGGCTATTCAAAGCGGCACGGGAGGTGCGCTGAGAAGAAAGAAAGAAGAGGTTGCCACGATCGAGGCAGGCAGTTGGTCCAGGGCTGGCAGGCCACACTACAACCAACCCAGACCTTACAGGTCAGAATACCCATACAACCCACCACAAAATTTCTATCCACCTCGAGAACCACATTGTTCCGTACACCAGGCCCAAGCATACACCCAGCCTCCGGTTCGCCCACAATGGCGCGCACCGGCTCCCCAGAACATATATACACCACCACAAAATACCTATCCTCCACCGAGGGCGTATAGAAACCCTTCAGGGGCAAGCTTTCGGGGAAATCCAGATGCTAGGAATGACAGGTTGCGGAAGCAGAGAACTTTCACGGAGTTGGGAGAAACCTACACCGTTTTGTTCCACAAGCTGAGGCAATTGGGTTTGGTTAGTCCTGTCCAGACTCGAGAACCAAATCCCCCACCTCAGAATTTGGATCGATCAATCAGTTGTGAATACTGTTCAGGGATGCTCGGGCATGATACCGAGAAGTGCTGGAAATTAAGGCATGCCATACAGGATCTTATTGACACCAATAAGATCGAGGTCCAGACACCGGAGGCTCCTAACATCAACCAAAACCCACTGCCAGCGCACCACGAAACTCACATGATTGAGTTGGTGTGTGAGGGAGGAGAATTGAGAAAACCCTCACAAACAGTGATGATGATCCAAGCCGCCCCGAAAGAAGTCTCAACCAGTGGAGGAACGAGTGTACAGTCGCAGGGAGAAGGCGTCAAGCCGGTAGTGATATTGGGAAAGAGCCCGTCCGCCATAACAAGCAAACCCGAGCCAAGCAAGTTGGTAATACCAGGGATCCCGCCCACACCGGCGGTCGTGTTGAAAGGGGTATGTAGAGAACGGGTGACCATAAAGCCTGTGGTCCAGCTGCCGATGATTGACAGCAGGGCTGTGCCTTGGAAATATGAAAAGGCGGTGGTGATGTACAAAGGAAAACAGGTGGAAGAAGTCAGTTGTGAAGCGCAAGGGCTGACTCGATCAGGTCGATGTTTTGCTCCGGTGGAGCTAAGAAGAACCAACCCAGTTGCAACCAAGAAACCTGTGTCCGAAGAAGAGGCTGAAGAGTTCCTGAGGAAGATGAAAGTACAGGACTATTCTGTGGTCGAACAGCTGAGAAAAACACCGGCCCAGATCTCACTGTTGTCGTTACTGATCCATTCTGAGGAGCATCGTCGGGCCCTGCTGAAGATATTGAACGAAGCTCATGTACCCAGTGAGATTTCTGTAAACCACCTGGAAACCATTGCCAGCAAGATTTTTGAGGTGAACAGGGTAACATTCTCAGATGATGACCTGCCGGTGGAAGGTACGGAGCACAATAAAGCTCTATACCTAGCCGTCAAATGTGAAGACTCGGTGGTAACTCGAGTATTGGTGGATAACGGCTCAAGCGCCAATATTTGTCCATTATCCACTCTGGACCAGTTAAAGATCGACCGCGGAAGAATCCGGAAGAATAACATCTGTGTCTGAGGGTTTGACGGAAACGGAACAGCCACTGTAGGGGATGTTATACTTGAACTGACCATTGGTCCAGTCCTGTTTACCATGGAATTCCAGGTGTTGGACGCCACAGTATCTTATAACCTGCTGTTGGGACGACCCTGGATTCATGCAGCCAAAGCGGTGCCTTCCACCCTACATCAGATGGTGAAGTTCGAGTGGGAAAGACAAGAGGTCGTGTTACACGGCGAGGATACAACGTGCACCATGGGCGGAACCATTGTACCTTTCATAGAGACCGCTGATGACAAAGGTCCTTGGGTCTACCAGATTTTCGATACAGGGTCGGCCAACAAAATTTCTGAAGGAGAAATCATCCCGCACCCTAGGGTAGCTGCCGCAACAGTCATGATGGTCTCAGAAATGCTGGGTAATGGATTTGTGCCGGGAAAAGGCCTGGGAGTCGAGCTTCAAGGGATTGTCCAACCTGTCTCCCTTCCTAAAAATCTGGAAACTTTCGGATTGGGGTTCAAACCAACCGCAGCAGACAGGAAGCAAGCGCGAAAAATGAAGAAGAGGGTCTGGTTTCTGCCTAAACCAGTGCCACGCCTCTCAAGGTCTTTTGTCAAAGCAAGTGCCAAGGGGCCACCGGTCCCAAAGATTCTAGGACCTTGGATCGGTATAAATGAAGACCTGAATCAGAGTTTTGAGAAGCTATTCGCGGATGTCAGTATGGTGGAAGCTGGAGAAGGTTCCAGCAGAGCAGAGATACAGTTTGTGGGGCCTGAGGCCAAGACCAACAATTGGACAGTTACTCCTCTTCCTGTCCGAGGGGAGTCTTGGTAGTAGGCTTTGATTTATGTTTTGTATGTTTTGTTTTGTCCGGATTATTCAAGGGTGTAATCCAAATTTTACTTTCGTTTTTGTAAAAGTGTGAACCCTTTTATCCCGCAAGTTTAATGAAGTTCTTTTCTTTTGTCCCATTTTAATTTTGTTTTGTTCTTTTTCTTTCTGAACAGTTCTCTTTTTACTGGTTCTAATGACATGGCATGCACAGCGGATCTTCGACCTAGTCTAATAAATCAATCTGAATCCGACTCAATGATGCAAGAGGTCGTTTGTGACGATGAATCTGAATGTGACGAAGGTGAAGCCTTCGAAGAGATAAACCGAGAACTGTGCCAATTTGAAGAGAAACCCAAGCCTATCCTAAATGACACTGAGGCCGTGAATCTAGGAGATGTTGATAACGTCCAAGAGACCAAAATTAGCATCCACATTGAGCCGAATGTCAGAGAAGAATTGATCAAAACCCTCATGGAATTCAAAGATGTTTTTGCATGGTCATATGACGATATGCCTGGATTAAGCACCAATTTAGTGGTTCACAAATTGCCCACTGACCCGGCATACCCTCCGGTCAAGCAAAAACTAAGGAAATTTAAAACAGAAATGAGTGTAAAGATCAAAGAAGAAGTGATTAAGCAGTTGCAAGCGAAGGTCATTCGGGTCACTCGATATCCCGAGTGGTTGGCCAATGTGGTACCAGTCCCAAAGAAGGATGGAAAAATCAGGGTGTGCGTCGACTACCGCAACCTCAACAAAGCAAGTCCCAAGGACAATTTTCCGTTACCCAACATTCATATCCTGATCGATAATTGCGCTGGGCGCGAGATCGGATCCTTTGTGGATTGCTATGCGGGTTATCATCAGATCCTAATGGACGAGGAGGATGCTGAGAAGACATCGTTTATTACGCCATGGGGAACCTACTGCTATCGGGTAATGCCGTTCGGGTTAAAGAACGCCGGGGCAACGTACATGCGAGCAATGACTGCCGTGTTTCATGACATGATACACAAAGAAATCGAGGTGTACGTCGATGATGTGATCATCAAATCTTGGCGTCAGGAGGACCATGTGGCAGACCTAAGGAGATTTTTCCAAAGACTCCGAAGGTATGATATCAAGCTTAACCCGGCCAAATGCGCATTCGGGGTTCCATCAGGAAAGTTGCTAGGATTCATCGTCAGTCGACGGGGGATTGAGTTAGACCCATCCAAAATTGAATCCATCCGAGATTTGCCACCGCCAAGGAACAAAACAGAGGTAATGAGTTTGCTGGGTAGACTCAATTACATCAGCAGGTTCATCGCTCAACTCACAGCAACTTGTGAGCCCATATTTCGGCTGCTGAGAAAGGATGCTGCGGTAGGTTGGACGGCAGAGTGTCAGGAGGCTTTCAACCAAATCAAAGGGTATCTGTCTAATCCACCCGTATTGGTCCCGCCTAAGCCCGGGAAGCCCCTAATTCTTTACCTGACGGTCTTGGAAAATTCATTTGGTTGTGTGTTGGGGCAACATGATGACACAGGAAGGAAGGAGCAAGCCATCTACTATCTTAGCAAGAAATTCACAGTACATGAGGTCAAGTACACTCAACTCGAGAAAACATGTTGCGCCCTAACTTGGGTAGCTCAGAAGTTGAAGCACTACCTGTCTTCGTATACTACTTATCTCATATCCCGTTTGGACCCATTGAAGTATATCTTTCAGAAACCTATGCCCACGGGAAGGTTGGCAAAATGGCAAATTCTGCTCACAGAGTTTGATATCGTCTATGTAACGAGGACGGCCATGAAAGCCCAGGCGCTGGCAGACCATTTGGCAGAGAATCCCGTTGATGAAAAATACGAGCCCTTAAGAACGTATTTTCCTGACGAAGAGGTAATGCATACAAATGAGTTGGAATTGCCTGAGGAACCGGGTTGGAAGCTTTTCTTCGATGGAGCTGCAAACGCGAAAGGGGTTGGAATAGGAGCAGTACTCATTTCTGAAACAGGACGGCATTATCCTGTTACGGCTCAACTACGCTTCTATTGCACCAACAATATGGCCGAGTATGAGGCTTGCATTCTGGGTCTGCGCTTGGCTGCTGACATGGATGTCCAAGACGTCTTGGTCTTGGGAGACTCGGACCTCTTGGTACATCAAATTCAGGGTGAATGGGAAACACGAGATCTAAAGCTCATACCATACCGACAATGCTTGCATGATCTGAGCAAGCAATTTCGATCGGTGAAGTTCAAACACATCCCGAGAGTTCACAATGAGGTTGCGGATGCCTTGGCCACCTTAGCATCAATGCTGCACCACCCTGACAAAATGTATGTTGATCCTCTACACATCCAGGTCCGTGATCAGCACGCCTACTGCAATGCCATAGAAGAAGAAGCAGATGGCGAACCCTGGTTTCATGATATCAAGGAATACCTCAGAATGGGGATATATCCAGAACATGCCTCTAGAGACCAAAAAAGAGCCCTTCGGCGTTTGTCGAATGGTTTCTTCCTCAGTGGAGGAGTATTGTACAAAAGAACCCCGGATTTGGGATTGTTGAGATGCATAGATGCCAGTCAAGCAACGACGGTTATGGCAGAGGTACATGCTGGAGTTTGTGGGCCACACATGAGCGGATATGTATTGGCAAGAAAGATCCTTCGAACAGGGTGTTATTGGCTCACCATGGAACACGACTGTATCACTTTCGTGAGGGAATGCCATCAATGCCAGATACATGGAGATTTGATTCATTCTCCGCCAACAGAGTTACATACGATGTCAGCACCCTGGCCGTTTGTGGCATGGGGCATGGATGTCATTGGGCCCATCGAGCCGTCAGCATCCAACGGTCATAGGTTCATTCTAGTGACCATTGATTACTTCACCAAATGGGTTGAGGCTAAAACCTTCAAATCGGTAACCAAAAAGGCAGTGGTGGACTTTGTTCATTCCCATATCATCTGCAGATTTGGGATCCCAAAAGTGATCATCACGGATAACGGTGCGAATCTTAATAGCAGCTTGATGAGAGAGGTATGCCAACAATTCAAGATTACACACCGCAATTCCACCCCATATCGTCCCAAGGCGAATGGAGCAGTCGAAGCAGCCAATAAGAATATCAAGAAGATACTGCGAAAAATGGTGGAAGGGTCCAGACAATGGCACGAGAGATTACCCTTTGCTTTGTTGGGTTACCGCACTACCGTCCGAACTTCCATAGGCACAACTCCTTATTTGTTGGTGTACGGAACTGAGGCCGTAATACCAGCGGAAGTCGAAATTCCGTCCCTCCGAATTGTCGCTGAAGCCGGGATTAATGATGATGAATGGGTTAAAGCTCGATTGGAACAGTTGAGCCTGATAGATGAGAAAAGATTGGCAGCAGTGTGCCATGGTCAGCTGTACCAGAAGAGAATGGCAAGAACATATAATAAGAAGGTGCGCCCCAGGAAGTTTGAAGTAGGGCAGCAGGTATTGAAGAAGATCCTCCCACATCAGGTCGAGGCAAAAGGCAAATTCGCCCCAAATTGGCAAGGGCCTTATATCGTGACCAGAGTATTGACCAACGGTGCTTTGTGTTTGACAGATGTCGAGGGGAGATGTGTCGACATGGCTATCAATTCTGATGCAGTCAAGAGATATTATGCGTAATTTCTTTAATTATGGCAATTTTTGGTTTATTTGTTTGTATTTGGCATTTATTGGATAATGAGATGACGGAGGCAATTCTTTCTTCTATCCAAACACTTTTAACCCTTGCTTCCCCCTTTGAGCCTTAAGTAATTCTTTCATACCCCTCTTTTGGAATCACTAATGGAAAAGACATGAAAAAAAAGAGAAAAGAAAAGAAAAGAAGGAAAAGAAAAAAAAGAAGAAGATAAAATCATAAGAAATACAAAACCGTGGGAACTACGTTTGACCTGATTCCTCAAAGAGGATACGTAGGCGCCTCACGGCTCGGTCATAGTATGCATCATAGTGAATATAGGATGCATAATGTACATAGTGTGCATAATAGGCACAGTGTGCGTAACGCACATAGCGCAACATAAGTGTAAAAAAATAAATTCCCCAAGCAAGAAAACTAGGGCAGAGGTTACGTTTTAAGTTCCAACAAAGGTTTGATTCCAAAAGTTGTAGCACATCACCCATCAAATTATTTTCATTTTTATAGCCTTTCTTTAACCCCACACCAAAACCAACATCAACGTCCAAAAGACCTCCCGATCACTGTTCAAGAGATGCCAAGTCCGGCAAATAAGGCCGAGAATGATACACCGATCCCCAACAAAGAAGAGGATCGTAAGACTGGGAATGAATTGATGGTCAAGGGAATCTCCAGAAAAGAGGGTCGTATCTACAACACCCCGATTCCCCGAAAGAAATAAAATGAGAGAGTCTTATCGGTGAAAACCTTCGCAGGCACCGAGAGGCGATGTAAGATGAGGGACATGAAATGAGAGAGTCTTATTGGTGAAAACCTTCACAGGCACCATAAGGCGCCGGGAGATGAGAGAAAAGAGAGAGTCTCATTAGTGAAAACCCCTCGAAGGGCACTATGAGGCGACAAGACAGATCAACAAAAGCTACAACATTCGAAATGGACACTCCTTTATCAGCCCCAGCAAATCAAACCATCGGGCAAATCGATTGATACAAATAGACTGGGTCAGGAATCGGTGGTGCACGTCATGATCACGGGGACCAGTCATGTCCTCCAGATAAGTTCTTTTGAGTTTCTTCTCCCACCAAAATATTGGTTCAGAAAGATTTTCTCCTTTTTCTATCTTTTATTTCTTTTCCTAAAATGTGTCTTGAAAGGATTTTTCAAAGCTTACTACCAGAAACCGGAGGGGAATTCATCCAATGCAGGATAATACAAACAGTCTTAAAGGCCGATCCCAGGCAATGCAGTGATCGTGCCCGACAATTTTGGAGGAAGTAAGCTCATAAAGGGAGTGGTTTCGGGAGCTAAAAACAGACTCCCACAGCATGTGCTTAAAGAGAAAGCAGAAAAGGGGATTAATTGAAAGCCAATCCCCAGCAGGCTAGAGACCCCCAGCAGGCAACTCTGCCCATTAATCAATTATGGGGACATAGAGCAAGAAAAGGGGAAGAGAGAAAAATCGTTCGCCGTAAAGGCACCCTCTACCACCACGATTAAAACTGACTAAATCCTTTTGTCTGCTGCAGGAGAACAAAGGATTGATAATTGCGGGAATACTTTTAAGTTCTAGGTCGCCCACCAGTATAATGCGGGAATACTTTTAAGTTCTAGGTCGCCCACCAGTATAATGCGGGAATACATTTAAGTTCTAGGTCGCCCACCAGTATAATGCGGGAATACTTTTAAGTTCTAGGTCGCCCACCAGTATAATGCGGGAATACATTTAAGTTCTAGGTCGCCCACCAGTATAATGCGGGAATACATTTAAGTTCTAGGTCGCCCACCAGTAAAATGCGGGAATACATTTAAGTTCTAGGTCGCCCACCAGTATAATGCGGGAATACATTTAAGTTCTAGGTCGCCCACCAGTAAAATGTGGGAATACATTTAAGTTCTAGGTCGCCCACCAGTAAAATGCGGGAATACATTTAAGTTCTAGGTCGCCCACCAGTAAAATGCGGGAATACATTTAAGTTCTAGGTCGCCCACCAGTAAAATGCGGGAATACATTTAAGTTCTAGGTCGCCCACCAGTAAAATGCGGGAATACATTTAAGTTCTAGGTCGCCCACCAGTAAAATGCGGGAATACATTTAAGTTCTAGGTCGCCCACCAGTAAAATGCGGGAATACATTTAAGTTCTAGGTCGCCCACCAGTAAAATGCGGGAATACATTTAAGTTCTAGGTCGCCCACCAGTAAAATGCGGGAATACATTTAAGTTCTAGGTCGCCCACCAGTAAAATGCAGGAATACATTTAAGTTCTAGGTCGCCCACCAGTAAAATGCGGGAATACATTTAAGTTCTAGGTCGCCCACCAGTAAAATGCGGGAATACATTTAAGTTCTAGGTCGCCCACTAGTAAAATGCGGGAATACATTTAAGTTCTAGGTCGCCCACCAGTAAAATACGGGAATACATTTAAGTTCTAGGTCGCCCACCAGTAAAATGCGGGAATACTTTTAAGTTCTAGGTCGCCCACCAGTAAAATGCGGGAATACTTTTAAGTTCTAGGTCGCCCACCAGTAAAATGCGGGAATACATTTAAGTTCTAGGTCGCCCACCAGTAAAATGCGGGAATACTTTTAAGTTCTAGGTCGCCCACCAGTAAAATGCGGGAATACATTTAAGTTCTAGGTCGCCCACCAGTAAAATGCGGGAATACATTTAAGTTCTAGGTCGCCCACCAGTAAAATGCGGGAATACATTTAAGTTCTAGGTCGCCCACCAGTAAAATGCGGGAATACATTTAAGTTCTAGGTCGCCCACCAGTATAATGCGGGAATACTTGTAAGTTCTAGGTCGCCCACCAGTATAATGCGGGAATACATTTTGTCTGTTCATTCCATATTCTAGGTCGCCCACAAGTATAAATACAGGCATGTCATTACCAATAGGAGACGCACTTCCTCAGTTTAGTTTCACCATAGGATACGCACTTCCTAAGTTTAATCTTACCAATAGGAGACCCGCCTGTAGAACGGAGTTTGTTGTAGGACAAAGAAAAATAGAAATCAGGCGTCCACCTGGAGAACAAGGACAAAGAAAAATAGAAATCAGGCGTCCACCTGGAGAACAAGGACAAAGAAAAGAAGTAATCAGGCGTCCACCTGGAGAATAAGGACAAAGGAAGGAAGAAATCAGGCGTCCACCTGGAGAACAAGGATAAAGAAAAGAAGAAATCAGGCGTCCACCTGGAGAACAAGGATAAAAGAAATAGAAATCAGGCACCCACCTGGAGAATAAGGGAATACGATTGAAGCATTGAAGTCAAAAGCCCGCTCATATGAGGAAGGAGCACACTTAGAATCAATGAAGCAGAGGAATACAACAGGAATCTCCAGCAGGAAGCAATAAAATCCCCAGCATTCACAAAAGGCTGGTCAAAAAAGACAACAAGAAAACAAGAGGGGAAAAGAACCCAAGGTACGGAAGTGGAGAACAGATGTGGTCCGCTCAAAGAACTAGCACCTACAACTAGCAGTATCAAGGTTCAAATCTGAAGTCGGTATGAAGCACCATTCAAGACTCAAGACCAAGTTTCAGAAGACTTACAGATAGGGATCCCTGTAACTAGTAGCTGATAGGCTTAGTTAGTCTTTTTTCAGTTTTCATTTTTGTTGTAATGACAGGACCGCGGACCGGAACCTCAACGGAACGGCACCTCGATCGGCTCCTCACCTCGGTACCCTCTACCATCTCTCTCATTTCCGAACTACACGTGGCCTGATTCCTGTATAACCAAGGATATGTAGGCAGCTCAGATGCCAGGGCTCGGTCACATTCCCTCCCTTTCCTTAGTGTAGTCCGTCCAAGTAATGGTCGGGTCAAAAACACGTCTAGTCGTTCTTTGTCGGAAAACTCTTCGTGTTTCCAGTCAAAGAGGGGCAGCTGTAAGCACGTGATTTTTGACCCTCCCCGGGAATTTTACGTTCTTAAGCTTAAATACTTAATTTAGGACTAATATAGCTATTTTGACTATTTTTACTTTATTTTTCTCGCAAAAGAAAAATTACAAAAATATATATAAATTTTAGTTTATGTATCCCTCATAAACTTGAAAAAATCAAAAATTGCACTTTATTTTTTACTTTATATAATTTCGAAAATTACAAAAAAAATATAATTCTATTAAGGTTTTGTAGTCATTTTAATTTGGAAAAAATGCAAAAGTATTACTTTATATTTTATCTTTATATAAAAACGAAAATTACAAAAAAAAATAGTTTTATTAATATTTTGTAGCTATTTTAAATCTTGAAAAATATTTAAAAAAGATATAGTTTTGTTTAAATACTAGTCTTATTTTTGGTAGTTATTTTGCTTACATAGGACTAGTTAAGCAACGTGTTCCTATTTCTCGGGTCCGGGCAAAAGAATAATATTCGGGTTCAAACTACCCGATTTTAGGCCTAATTTTCGGACCTAGCCCATAATAAACCGAGTCCACCACGCGTGGGGGACATATGCCTTGAACCCCACCACGCGTGGGGCTCATTTTTCTGGGCAAAGACTATACAAATACACGGACAAACTTTGAAACGAGAGGACTTTTGGTCAGAAAAAAGAAAAAAAACGGGAATTTTTTTTTGCTCGAGCACTGTTCATCTTCTTCTTCAAAAAGAAGAAGAAGAGAAAGCCCTAGGAGTCAGCCCCCCCCCCACGCTTGAACCACCTCAGGCAAAACCCATCCGGTAAAACACCAAACGACCCTTCAACCACCATCGACAAACCACCCTTCCCTCCATCGGCGTACACTACCCTACTCCAAAACCCTCACGTAAACCACCATTTCCGACTCTTCAAGTCAAACGACCCCGCGTCCGCTGCTATCACGAAGCAGCTGTTGTTTCTCCCTCGCCGGAACAGCTGCAGCATCAACGACCCACCACCACTGACCCAGCTCGATCGTCCGAACACCACCCCCACGCAGTCGTCGAAAACCCAGCACTTCCGCCATTGTTAGTCCAACAAGCAGTCGTTGCTGCGCTTCCAAGCAACGCACAGCTGCTCCTTCCTCGCGTCCAAACGACCCCTTTTTCTGCTTCATCCTCCTCGCGTCGACGCCGTTCCAACGCCCGTCAGCAGCCCCCTTCGCGTCGACCTTACTGTTGTCGACGTTGTTTCATCTTTTGCGAGCAGCTGTGGTTTGCTGCGAGCCTGCTTGGCCGAGCGTTCTGTTTTCCGTCGAGGTCGACTTTGGTTCGTCGAGGTCCGGTACGTTGAGCTTGACGTCGAGGTTCCGTTCGTTCCGTCATTGGAGAGGTTTCCGATAGTTGTCGGGACAGTTTGGTTGTTGTTCTTGCTTCAAACAGGTGCATATACATTTCCAAACTTGTTATATTTGCTTAAATGGAATGAAATGATATGGATTTCCTATGCACTGTTTGTGTATCGGATTTGTTGAATGTCTCTTCCTTTGTTTCATTATTTTAAGTAGCTATTCCGCATTTTGTTTCTTCATACTAAGATTATTGTTATCTACATGCTTGTCTTAAGAGTTGTTTGTACGTATAGTAGTAATGTTAAAATCATAGGAGTAATTTTAATCCCATTGAAAAATATTCGTTTCATCAAATAAGTTTAATCTACAACCCATGACCTCGCAAAGTAGCAAAAAATGTAGTTATTTTAGCCTTGTCTCTTTTTTCTAAAATAAATAAATAAATAAACAAAAAAAAACGAGACTACTTCGCCTTCGCCAAATAAAAATGTACACCTTGCGAAGCCTTCACAAAATATGTGTATTAAATACTTAGATTCTGGGACGGGCCGTTTAGCAAATTTCGCGGCCCTACCAAAAAATAATAATGCGCTAGTTGCTTTAGGCGCGCCTTTAATAATGTTATCTCCCTAAACTCGGGTGCACATTTATGTGACCCAAATCCAAATCTCAACGGAGTCGAAATATGTCTCTAGTCACGGGCACATTGATTGTGACGTGGCCCGAGATGCATGTCCATGACGTTGCAAATTCCTTTTAAAAATAAGAATGAGATGAGCCTCGCCGAATAAAAACACAAATTGCGGGGCCCTCAGTAAATACTTGTTTAAAATTACTTAGAATTCAGGAGGGTCGTTTAGCAAATTTCACGGCCTCCGCAAAATAATAACGCGATAGTCTCTTTAAGCGCGTGTTTAATTAAATTACTTTCTTAAACTCGGGTGTGCATTTCATGCGACCCAAATCCAAATCCTAAAACATCAAATAAAATATGTTTCGGATTGTGGGTGCATTTCATGTGACACAGTCCAAAGATATGTTTTAAGCGATGTTCACATTCCTAAAAAATAATGATAATAAAGCGGTAAAAGATAAAATTTGCACATGGTTCATAATTGTATTAAAAATCAGATAAATAAGCCGAATATAACAGTTGAGCGACCGTGCTAGAACCACGGAACTCGGGAATGCCTAACACCTTCTCCCGGGTTAACAGAATTCCTTATCCGGATTTCTGGTACGCAGACTGTAATATGGAGTCATTCTTTTCCTCGATTCGGGATTAAAATTGGTGACTTGGGACACCCTAAATCTCCCAAGTGGCGACTCTGAAATAATTAAACCAATCCCGTCTCGATTGTCCTTTAATTGGAAAAAACTCCCTCGCGCCCCGGCGGGTGCGGAAAAAGGAGGTGTGACAACAACAAATGCCAAACACGGAGCAACAATAGCAACAAAAAATCAATTGAAGAAAGAGTATAATCCACAAAAATGAAGCTGCTGTGTGAGGCTCGAAATTAGATGCTACGGGCCTTCAAATCCGATCTCCACCGTTCAGATCAAAGACAAGGATATTACAAACACTCAGTCAAAATGTTAGCACGATCCAACGGCTAACAAATCAAAAAACATAATTTAAATGTGAGCTGGTCGGAATAAAAATTCTGCAGCAAAACAAATATTTTTCTTCTCTCTTCTCTCTTGACGAAAGCTCTCTAAAAAATCACTCTTATGTGCTTAAGTCTTTCAAAGTCTTGTATCAATGAGCATAGAATAATTCTCCAAGGTTGTCCTATTTTTAGATCATGAGTGGTGTTTTCTCTTAAAGCCAAAACCCACTCAAAATAGGAATAAACCGAATCCAATTCCAAATAGGAATGGAAATCAAAAGAGAATAGGATTAGGCCATTGGGCCTTTGGCTGGACAATATGGGTATGTTCCCAACAAACTCCCCCTCCAGCCAAGGGGTCAAATGTGTCTTCAAGTAAAGGAACTATTGACAGGCTTCATGCCTGCCAATTTTCTGCAAAGCGCATGCTTATCTGCATGCTTAACTATGAAGTCCTCAGTCTGCTCTATATAAATCTCCTCATCTAAATCACCATGAAGAAAATCAGTCTTGACATCCATCTGCTTAACCTCTAAATCTAGACTTGCAGCTAAGCCTAGAACCACACGAATAGAAGACATCTTCACAACAGGGGAGAAAATTTCATCAAAGTCAACTCCCTTCTTCTGGCCAAAACCTTTAACAACTAACCTCGCCTTGTATCTAGGCGCAGAGGTATAGTTATTTTGCTTTATTGTTAATATCTATTTATTAGATAAAGCTCTTTTACCTTTCGGTAATTTCACTAACTCATATGTGTCATTCTCATGGAGTGACTTCATCTCATCTTCCATCGCTTTGATCCACTGTTCTTTGTGAGTATCTTACATGGCTTCATCATAATTCTTAGGTTCTCCCATGTCAGTCAAAAGTACATACTCATCAGGAGGATAGCGCATGGATTTTTGCTTCTTCCTTCTAGATCTTATAAGAGAGGTTTCAGGAGCATTCAAAGTAGTTACCTGTGCAGGAATTGGTTGCTCATCAACCACAACTTCATCAACTAGAGCATCCATAACATCTTGTAACGACCTGGTCGTTCGTTCTGAGAGTTATAGTCTCATCTCCCCCCATCTATGCTTATTTATGTGGTATTCAGCTGTGTTTAGGGGTGGGCATATTTCGGTCGGAACCGAATAAACCGACCGAACCAATTTTTTTTATTTCGGTTATTCGGTTTGTTCGGCCGATTTCGGTTTAAAATTTTAAAATTTCGGTTTTTCGGTTCGGTTTTCGGTTATTAAGTTTTTTAGTTCAGTTAACCGAAAAACCGAATTATTAACATATATGTTCTTTAAGTTATACATAGGCTAAGCCCATAGGTAATAAATTAATACTATTAGGTCCAATCTATCAAAGACTTAACCCAATTAAGTAAGTCCATCAACTTTCCAATCTTAAAGACTTTCAGTCTATTAAAACTTCCATAGCATATGTGATAGATACCGAGAGAATTTCACACAGAGTTGTCATTTACATTATGTTCGAATTTTATGATCCATAAAGTGTGCAAAGTTTAGTCTATTTTTTTTTCTATAAACACAATATTTCCAACAATTTTGAAGTTTTGGGAAAAATCAACAAATTCCCCGGTCGTATTATTACATAGAAGGAGTCCAATATGATAATGTTCAAACCGAAAACCGAACCAAAATTAGAATAACCGAACTGAACCGAACTTATTTCAGTTCGGTTTTGGTTACTACTTTTACAAAACCGAAAACCGAATAACTGAACCGAATTTCTTCAAACCGAACCGAACCGACCGAATGCCCACCCTTAGCTGTGTTGAGTTGTATCGAGTTTGTAGGTTTGGGTTCGGAATAGTTTTGGAGTGAAATGAACACTTAGTCTCTTAGTTAGAATGCTAAGTTAGAAAAGTCAATCGAAAGTTGACTTATGAGTAAACGAATTCGGATATGGATTTTTATGATTCGCTTAGCTTCGTTGGGCGGTTTTAGACTTAGGAGTGTGTCCAAAATATAATTTGGAGGTCCGTGGTAGAATTAGGCTTGAATTGGCCAAAGTTGAAAGTTTTAGAAGTTCTTAGGCTTGAATTCGAGGTTGATTTGGTGTTTTGGTGTTGTTTTGGGTGTTCTGGAGGTCCGAGTAAGTTGGGGGTAGTGATATATGATTTGTTTGAATTATTGGTTGAGGTCCCGCGTGCCTCGGGTGAGTTTCGGATAGGTTTGGGTTGTGTTGCGCTCGTTTTTCTTATGTTTCAGTACCGTTTCTTCAAGCATAAATGATATCATATTGAACAAATGAGCTCCGATTTCTTTTTTTGATTGAAACATTAGGTCTGTATCGTAATTATGGACCCGTAGCAAAAAAGAATGATCGAATTTGGGCATCGTATAGGGATTTTAGGGTCATTTTACTAAGAATTAGGTTGCCAAATTTTTCAGATTAATTATGAAATTGCCACTAGCATCGTATTTAAAAATCTGCACTATTGCAAATATTAAAACCTACATATCTCATTCATTATAAGGTCAAATTGAGTGATTCAAAAGCCTAACATGACTAGAATTTCACAAGGAATCCATTTGAGGCATAAAATAAGAGTTTCGAGATCGTTGGTCATGATAAATGAGGCAGAATAACTGGCAGAAAAATATATAAAACTAGAGTTTGTTTATTCGGTCATATTTTGAGTTGGGGAGCTCGAATTTTGGCAATTTTGGAAGCGATTTTCACCATATGGATTGGGGAAAGTGTTCTATACTCGGTTTTGGTTATATTTCATGAATCCATCTTCGTTTTTGGGATTTAATTGATGATTTCAAAGTGAAATTGAGGGAGTTAGGGTTTGAGTTTTGGAGAGATTTAAGTGAGGATTTGGGGAACGAAACGGAGTCCGACTTTGACAAATTTTATATGGTTAGACTCGAGGAGGACGAGGTTTATTATTCTGCCATTTTTGACTGATTCCGAGACGTGGTCCGGGGGGCCGGGTTTTGGTCGATTTAGGATTTTTGGTATATTTTATAGTTTTTATTGTGGAATTAGATTTTTTAGTATATGGTGATGGTATTAATCTGATTATGGTTAGATTCAAAACTTTTGGAGACCGAGTCCAGAGATGAAGGAATCCCGGATTATGATTTTACGCTATTGAGGTAAGTAACGATTTTAACTCTGGCTTTGAGGGTATAAACCCAGAGAAATTGATATCATATGATTGTTTGGTGGTGATACC
This sequence comes from Nicotiana sylvestris, assembly GCF_000393655.2. Taxonomy (NCBI): domain Eukaryota; kingdom Viridiplantae; phylum Streptophyta; class Magnoliopsida; order Solanales; family Solanaceae; genus Nicotiana; species Nicotiana sylvestris. Next base: position 18,296,889 of record NC_091062.1, on the reverse strand, counting down.
CATGCTAGGTGATGGGCGTGTGGGTGTACACTACGAGAGATTGAGACTTGGTCCGTCCCGTGAGGCCTCATGACCATCATCTGTGTTTATGTAGTTACTTGTTATTGAACTTGTCTACCTTCATGTTAGAGATCATGCTTAGGCTTTATTCATGCTCACATTATTTGTACACAGTCATAGAAATTATTGTACATGTTTACCTCAGTCTCTATTATTTACTAATATGCTGTGATACTTGATATGGGTTGTGTCCCCTTATTTGTTGATGATGGTAAGGCTAGTGAGGTACATGATTGAGAGAGGCCGAGGGCCTGGTTGTTATGATATTGATACCATAGCGCGTGAGTTGTCCGTGTAGCACGTGAGTTGACCGTGCGGGTTCAGGTATTAATACCATAGCGCGTAAGTTGTCCGCGTAGCACGTGAGTTAACCGTGCAGATCCAGGTATTGATATGATGACACATGAGTTGTCCGTGCTTAGCGCTTGGGTTTTGGAAGCCCCTTCGGAGTTTGTACACACCCCCAATGAGCGCAGGGTGTTGAGTGTATTGAGTGTTGAGTGTTGAGTGCGAGTGCTGAGTGATAGAGTGACATTGCTATGAAGTTGCATTTACTTTTGCTATTGCTGCATTTATCTGTTAAATTTCTTTGTGGTATTTACTGAGTTATGGAATTTACCTGTTTATTTTTTTAAAATTATGAAAATAAATAATTGTACTGTTTTACTTAGCTTGTCACTACTGCTTAGTTCCTTAGTTATTTCTGTTACTACTGAGGTGGTTGTACTCATATTATACCCTGCACTTTATGTGCAGATCCAGGTGAGTTAGAGCACGACAATCGTTGAGTTCATGCCGGCTATCTGTGGAGATTGCAAGGTAGCTGCTAGTGTCCGCAGGACCTTGTTACTCCTTTTGTCATTTCTTCTTTTGGACAGTTAGACAGTTTATATATCTTAGTTTGTAGTTTTAGACGCTCATGACTTAGTGACACCCTGAAGTTTGGGGCTCGTTTTCATATTTTATATTATTTATATTTAGAGTTAGTTTAGTTTATCAGGAATTAAATTATTGGAAATGTTTTATTAAATTCATATAATCAAATTAATAGTAATATTTGGGAATAGGCTTGCCTTGTAACACGATAGGCGCCATCACGACCATGGTTAGATTTTGGGTCGTGACACATCTACACCATGATAATCATTTTGATCTTGATTTTTTTCGGTCCTAACAAGTGGTATCAGAGCGAGGTTCAAGACATGTTCATCTTGGTGGGTTCGGTTCTAGCCGCAACCTATTTGACGATAATCATGATTTTTGTCGAAAAAATTTGACCGGTGTGCTACGCACGTTGAGACAAACTTCATGGTGGAGATTTGGAGATGCAACCTGTTGAAGGCTATGTGAAGAAGGTTGATCAAGTTTATTTTGTCAGAAAATTCAGGCCAATGGGGAGAATTGTTCGGTGTTTGCCATAGTTTTCTTACCATATTTGGTTTTCCTATTTGTTGAAGGAAGGGGCAACATGTTTACCTTAATTGGGTTTCTTTCTTGTAGAAGGAAATTACAAATCTCCCATATTTGGGTAGTCCTTTTTCTTGTAGGAAAATGTTTGAAGTTCTATAAATTGAAGATCCGTCCTTCTCATTCAGTAGCATCCAATGTAGCCATAGGGGGTTTGAGAGCCTTGTTTAGGGGGAGAACTTTACGGGACAAGTGATAATGTATCACTTGTGTTTGCCTTTTCGTGATGTTGTTTTCTCGGTATTTTGTACTCTCTTTTATATAGTGGATTACTCATCTCCGCCGTGGACGTAGGTCACTTGACCGAACTACCTTAAATGTTTGTGTCTCTTTTGGTATATTTCTCTTTTGTTGTCTGATTTATCATCGTTCAAGTTTGCTTTACTAGCTTCCGCATGACACTTGGTTATTTCGGTTATAACACTTACCGCTCTATAATAACCCTTGTTGGTAACGAAAGGAATATCAACCTTAAAGCCTTATTCTTAAATCACTTTACAACTATGAGATGTTTATTTAATTCCCCTCTACCTGCTTACGCGAGTTATAGTTTATATTATTAGCTTACTTCAAACCATTTAAAACTATTAGTCTATGGTAATGTAAGCTACAACCGGCAAAATAATACTCATATTAAACTCAAAAGTGTAATATAGGTCTATTATACTAAAAGTGGGAACAACCCCAAGTCAAAAGTTAATTTACAAATTTATCCATGAAAACTAAGTGAGCACTCTGCCCTTCAATTTGACATTACTTTAAAAATATTGTTGTACAAAAATATAAATACACATTCTAATAAAAATGATTAAAAAATTAATATGAATAAATGTCTTAATTATTACTGATCCACTCCATAAAAACGTCTCAATAATTACTACTCCAGTCTTTCATATTGCATTTCTCTGTTATATCTGTTTTTCTGACATTTTTTCTTCTTCTATTTTTTTTTTTTTTTTTTTTTTGCTGCGTGTGATTTGATAATACTTTATACAAAATGCATGCTAACTGATGTCTTTTAATCTTCTCCCATTTATTTCATTAATTAGGTGGATTGTGCCGGTAAAGAAACTTTTCATTTTCTTATCTTTAATGTTATTTGTTGCACATTTATTGGGTCTTAAAAATAAGAAATTTTTACCTCCTGTAGCAAAAGTTAACACTTTATTTATTTTAAATAAATATTATTTTAAAAAATTATATTCTACAAATACCTTTTAATATTTATAACAAAATATCCAATTTTGATTACCATCTACCCCTAAGCCACTAAATACGCTATTCAGTTACATTATTTTCTTTCTCTCTCTATTTTACTTTGCAGGAATTTGCACAAACAAAAGAGCAGACTGGGTACCCACGAAGAGAGTCGGGATGGCAACGTCGACGTCGACCGGCAAAACTGTGTCGGCAGCAACAACAATAGCAGAGATGGGTCAACGAAAACGATGGTGGCTGATCAAATCACTCAGTCCATTCAGTCCACCTCCAATCTCCTCCATCTCATGCTTCAGTCCTCTTTTGCCCTTGTCCTTTTAGCTATTTTTCCAATTTTATTCCACAAAAGAGTACTCTTCTACAAATAATCGGCACCCCACTATACAATCGCGCCGATCAGCTTCTGCTACTGATACATTCAATTTTGCTATTCCTGCTATCTTTGGGATAAGGTCTACAATGGTTGCATATATATACATGTTGGGAACAGTGAGTGTAAGCACGTGATTTTTTGCCCAATATGAGAATTACTCCCAAAAAATTCAAAAATAAAATGATTTTTCTTTGGTGTGCAATTTTGTGATATTTTTGAATAATTATTTGTATTTGTCTGTGCATGTTTATTTGTTAAATTATTAAAAATACAAAAATATGTCGCATTTTGCATGTAGGATTTAATTCTACAATTGTTAGTAATTAAATTTGTTTTACAAAAATTAAAAATTACAAAAATAGGCATCGTTTGCATTTTTAGCATTTAATGTCCAAATATACAATTTTATGCTTAATTATTACTTAATTGTGCGTTAATTATTATTGGGAGTTAATTTGCGCTTTTATAACTTAATTTAGTTCTTAATAATAGTTTAAGTATTTTTATAATTTAGTTTTAGAGAAATAAAAGAAGAAAAAAGAGCGAAAATATAAAGAAAGTCGGAATTGGGCCTCTTCTTCAATTTCAAGCCACAGGCCCAAAAAATGGCCCAATCTTCCCAAACGACCCAGTCCAATCCGAACTGGGTCGACCCAGTCCATAACCCAACTCCCCCTCTTCATTTTCATTCTTCATTTTTACAAAACAAAAAAAAAAAGAAGAGAAAACCCTAAAGAGCTAAGCCATCCGCCCCCCCTCCTATCTTCTTCTTCTTCCTCAAGCTTCCTCAAGCACACAACCATGGATGCCCTCGACCCCACTCCCTCACGTCCAAACGCCATTAACAAACAGCTCGTCACACTCACACACACATACACAACAAAACACACACGCACACACGCAGCAGCCCGTCCATGGCTGCTGCTTCTCCTTCTTCCTCGTCCTCATCTTCTTGAAGGAGTAACATCACAGGCAGTCCAATGGCTGCTTCGTTTTCTTTTGAACGAGCCATCTTGCTCCGTCGACATAGCCGGACAACCACCAGTCTTTCGTCGACGTTCAGCTCCACATTCGACGACCAACAACTCCGCCGCGGCTGCTGTTCCTTCTCCTCCGAGTTGCTGCTTCTCCGCCATGAACGAGCACGCACAGGTGCGTCGACCAGCTGCTTCTGTTTCGCGAGCTGCTACCTCACTTCGTCTTCTTCAAGCTTGAGCATCGCCATGGCTACTGTCGCCGCTGCACCAACAAGTTTCTGCTGCTCGTCGCGGTAGTCCTTTCCTCCTTCCAGTTGCTTCATCTTCCCTTCGTCTTCTTCGTTTTGGGAAAGGTCGAGTTTCTTTTGTTGAGTCGAAGCCCGGATGGATTTGTTTACAATCGTTGTTCGTCGTTTCATTTCCGGTTAGTTAGTTTTCTAAGTTTTATTTTTGTCCATATTTTTTGATATTTTTTGGATCCAAAATCGTTAAATGATTCGATTCTTGTTTTGTTTGTTCGTCGTTGAAATAATTTCCTAGTTTGTTCATATGTTTTGTTGATTAAATTTTCAGATTTCAAATGGAAATTTAATTAGTGGTATTTCATGTTTATTTCATGTTTGTTTTATTGTTTAGGTAAAAGTTGTTAGTCTAATGTTGGTGAGATACAAATTGATGTTTAATTAATTGTTTCTTTAATTTGTTTCATGTGTTTATGTATTTTTAGAAATTGTTAATATTATTAAGTTCAAGTTTAAGTTCATAATTGTTTCTGCGTCGATCTTGTTATTTGTCTAAAAGAATTTAGTTGTGTTAAGGGAAATATGTTGATTTAATCGTTTGAATCCATCATGTTTGTTGTTTAAAATAGATTTCATTCATGTTCATACTTTGTTTGTTTGTTCTTGAATCCGAAATTTGTATAGCTTGATTTCTTGTTTACCATTTATGATTATTTCTTGAATTTGTCTCATAATCTTGTTTAAAGTTTAATATAGGAATTGTTTGTTGTAATGTTGTTAGAGTTGATTTTAAGTTCAATATTATTGAATTTAGAAATCTAAATATACTTGTTTGATTGTTGTTGTTGAATCCGAAAATAGGTTTGTTGTTGCTAAAAATATTGTTCAATCAAATTTTAGTTGTTCTTTGTTGTGCAATTTGTGTTCATGTGATTTGTTGTTGAAATGTTGAAGAAATCATGTTCATGAAATTTGTTGTTTGAACATTGTTAGAAATTAATCATATTGTCTATATTTTGGTTAAGTTTGATTAATTGTTTGTTATAGCTGATGGGGTAGTTTGGTAATTTGTAGTACGTTCAGGGGTAAAATGGTAATTGTAATAAGGTCGGAGTGGTAGTTTGGTAATTGAACGTTTTGTAATTATTTATGTTAAGCATGTGGGATAAAATGAAATGGGGTGGGTTGTGATATAGTTATTTAATATAAAGGGGGGACAAGACAAATTTTAGTGTGGGGGAATCTTGTATTTGTTTATGTTAGGCATGGGAGACAAAATATAATGGGGTGGTGTGATATATTTATTTAGTGTAAGGGGGATGAGTGGGAAGATAATGGGTTTGGTAGAGAAAATGGGTTGATTTTAATTGATTAAAAGATTTATGAGATGGGATATAAGTAGAAGTCTTGAAATCAGATATGACACAGAGAGAGAAATATAGAGAGGAATCTGAAAGAGAGATTAAGAAAAGAAGAAAAAAAAAACAGAACTAAGAAAAATAAAAAAAGAAAGAATCTGGAACACAAAAAAAATAGAAGAGAAAGAAAGAAAATCTGAAACATTGCTTCTTGAATCTGTCCGGGTCTGTTTGTTGATATTGCTTGGTTTAAATCTAAAATTTCCTAAAATTCCTGCCACTATGCGTCTGGGCTTCATGGGTCTTGTTGTTTGTTGTTGAAATCTGTTGAAACATCGGTATATTCTGTTGATTTAATTGCTGCTGCTACTGCTGAAATATTGCCTCTTTTACTCTCATTTCCAGGTATATATTTTAGACTCATGTTGTGGAAAGCTTCAACATTACCAGCTAAATGAAGTGTGGAATTATAATTATGTCTTTTACTAGTTTAAATCTATTAATTTAAATTTCAGTTTCGTTTCAATTAGTTAACATGGTAGTATGCTTAATATGATCGCTACTAGTTAATCATTCACTTTTGAAGTTCGTATAAACGTTGTAATAATGTCATCTATTTCAGAATTTCATTAAGTATAAGTTATGTTCGAATTGTCAAGATAGGGAACATGACAGAAAGTTGGCCAATAATTCGATCTTGTGATATTGTTAGCTAGGTAAAGAATAGTGTAGAATATCAAAAAACTATATTATTAGCCTATTTTGTCAAATATCCGATTTTGTTTAAGGCTAGATAATGTTAATTGTATTTCGTTCATATATGGCATAATAACAGGTTACGTGAATGGCCATGGTGGAAATGTGAATTGATATAATCCGTCCTGTTTATGATGTTGGAATATGATGAATGGTTCGGACGTACCACTACGTTGCATGTGATGCCATTTTATTGAGTCAATTTGTATAATAGTTCTCTTTCTTACCAACTTGATTTTATCCATAATTGTAAACAAATTAACCAAACAATCATAACTTTGGACTAAAAACAAGTATATGAGAAGGATATGGAATTTATGAGCACGAATTGCAATATTTTATGTCAAAGATATGTAGAAATAGAGTTCGCATTAAATATAACAATGAAAATTCTTCAAAAACTATTAATTTGTTTATCAAATTAATTCTTTTCTCAGTTTTATATGCGATTCGATTTTGGATATACTAATGTTGCATCCACGATAAAAATGGTAGTTTTTAGTTATATATTGTTTGTTTCTTTTTTCATATCATTAATTCTTTAAGATTTGAGTAGTTTTAAGGTATATATATAATTCATATGCGTAAAAATAAGACTTGCGGTCAACACATAATAACTTTTGAGAAAATTTGAAGACGTCTAAATCAGTGTTTCTCTATGGCTTTCATATTAAAATAAGTGGACACAATAAACAATTTGTAGAGAATTTTATCAAGAATATTTTGTGAAATTAGGGATACGTTCGCGTAGCCTAAATTACATTTTTTAAAGGCAGTACGGATTATGCGTTCGCGCAACTTTGAGTCAAAATTTTAATAAAAAGAGATTCGTCAGAGGATCTTAAATACCCGAGATGTGCAGTTCACTACTTAATTATACAAGAGCGACGAACGTTCTTAATTTTATTTTAAGCACAATTTCAAACATAAGTCCTTTTTTTTATAATAAAATATATAAAAAATAATATTATCAATCTTATTGTGTACACGTATACGTGACACGATTCTTTACGTTTATAAAAAATATATAAGGCGAATATACGTACGCGTGATTCGTTTCAAGAAAATCTTTAATTTGTAAACAATCTAAACAGGAGCAGTAACAAAATCACGCAATAAAAATGTATTTAACAAATCAAGATAATTAAGCCAAATATAATAACGGTTAAGCGACCTTGCTAGAACCACGGAATTCGGGAATGCCTAACACCTTCTCCCGAATTAACAGAATTCCTTACTCGGATTTTCTGGTTCGCAGAATGACAAATAGAGTCATATTCTCCTCGATTCGGGATTAAAACCGGTGACTTGGGACGCCCTAAATCTCCCAAGTGGCGACTCTGAAATAAATAAATAAATCCCGTTTCGACTGTCGTTTAATTGGAGAAAACTCCCTACGCCCTTTGCGGGGACGGAAAAAAAAGGAGGTGTGACAGCTCTGGCGACTCTGTTCAGGGTTTAAGAATTCGAGCTTAAAATAACTGTTATAGTTGGCTTTATTTATTATATGATTTTTACATGTTTATGCTTAATATGCTAAATGTTGCTTTTTACCGCTTTAATATTATTTGAATTGTGAATATAAAACTGTTACGAAACTTACCTTCTTTCTGATTCTTCTAAATTTATGGTGCACACGTGCGCGTGACCCACCTTTCTGTTAAAAGTCATACCAAATAAGACGAAGTTGGGACAAGTAACTAGGCCGGGTAGACTTTCGTGCTCCCGGTACGTCGCCCCCACTTCGGCTCAAGCTGTCCACTTGGGTAAGCCAGGTTTAGAACAATATGCTTTAGGTTTTTCACTTAGAATAACTCAGCCTCGTACCGGATCCCTAGTAGGAACGTTTATTTGCATCATGTACATTTGACCTTGGAGACTCAACACAGGGGTTGGGTCTGTCTAGGACAGGTGAACCCGAAATGAAAAGACCATTCTGATGCATCCTACTTGCTACTTGTGCATTCATTTGCCTCGGATTTGCTTGTTGACCAGCTTAATTGAAAAAGAAATCATTGCGAGAGCCGAGAAATAAAATGTTTTTTTTTTAAAAAAAAAAAAAATATATATATATATATATACAGTTTTAAGTTTTGAAAAAATAAGAAGTGCTAAATAAATAGACAAATTGATTTTTTTAGTGTCTGTTTTCAAAATGAGTCTTGATTTTGTTAAAATTAATTTCAGATACAGAATGAACACCACACAAAACCCACCGTCCGCAAATGCAGACGAGTTTCTATTTCGGCTTCAGATATGGTGGTATGAGTTAGGCGAAGATGGTCAAAAATGGGTCATTAAGCATTTGGGAAATCTCACAGATATTATGAAAGTTAAACCACAGGATGATCTGATTGCGGCATTAGTAACTTTTTGGGACCCTGTTCACAATGTCTTTCGCTTCTCTGATTTCGAGCTTACTCCTACATTAGAAGAAATAGCTGGATATGCTGGTTTTGACGGAGAATTAAGAAACCAAAGTCTTATATTCCCAAAAGCTCCCTCAGTGCATCGATTCTTTGGTCTTCTAAACATCAGTAATCAAATCAGAAAAAGCAATGTTGTCAACGGGTGTTGTTCTTTCAACTTCCTATATTCAAGATTCGGAAAGCCGGACGGGTTTGAAATTCATGAAAAGTGCCTTACTAACAAACAAAACAAAGACACCTAGCAAATTCACCGTCGCTTCGCCTTCATGGTGGCTTTTCTAGGAATCATGGTCTTCCCAAACAAAGAACGAACAATTGATATTCGCACAGCGAAAGTCGTACAGGTCCTCACTACCAAGGAAAATCACACCCTTGTCCCGATCATTCTCTCAGACATTTATCGGGCGTTGACCTTATGTAAATCAGGGGCAAAGATCTTCGAAGGGTGCAAAATTTTGTTGCAAATGTGGATGATTGAACATCTCCAACATCACCCCAAGTTCATACAGTATGGTCCAAGCCATGATAATTTCATCGAGAGTTATGAAGAAAGAGTAAAAGATTATAAGTCTCCAGAGGGGGTCGAAGCCTGGGTATCTCATCTAAGATCATTAACGGCGAATCAAATTGAGTGGACTTTGGGATGGCTTCCGATGAGGGAAGTGATACACATGTCAACCTCGAATAGTTATTTGCTACTATTGGGATTGAGAAGCATCCAACCATATGCACCACTAAGAGTTCTAAGACAACTAGGGAGATACCAAGTAGTTCATGATGATGAAGATTTGAGTATGCAAGTAATCGAGTTACACCCTGAAGCCACTCTTCCCGAGGCTCTAATTCAGCAGATGTGGAATGAATGTCGATACTTGAAAAGTGATACTCAAGTCCCAGACACTACAAAGGGCGAGATAAATCCAGGATATGCAAGGTGGTTTGAGAAACGGTCCCGCGTGGATGATGCACCAGAACCCGATCTAAGAAGGCCAACAAAAAGACCCCATGTTCAAACCTTTAACGACAAAATCCAAGAGCGGTTGATTTGGGGAGAAAAGGAAAAAGGGTACAAAGCAACTATCCATGCCCTAAAGGAAAATCTGAGGAACCTCAGTTTGGAGAAAGATTTGCAAGCACAAGAAGCAGAAGGCGAGAAGAAGAGTCTAGCTTGTGAGAATGAAAATCTTCACACTCAATTTCAAAAAATGAAAAAAGCTTCTGAAACACCAATGAGGAGTTGGAAGGATCAAAAAATCATCACCAATCTTTTTGAAAAAATGCAAGATTATGATTCCATTGTGGCAAAACCCGAAAAGGCGTTGAGCAAAGCTAAAGAAAGAATCCAACAATTAAACGAAGAGGCCAGATCTAATAAGGAACGCCAAGTAAGGCAATCCGAAGAAGACAGGGCACAATTCAAAAAGGAAAAAGACCATTGGATACGTTCAGAAGACCAACTTCGTGCACAACTGGAAGAAGCGAGAAGAAACAACAGAGAACATCAGCACGCAGACATTGACAGAGAAAGAGCACAAGCAAGACTCGACCAGGACAGACTCCGAGCTCAATTAGAGTCAGCTTTAGATCGTGAGGACCGTATCAGATATATAGCCACCACTCGCCAACAGCAACTGCAAAACCAAGACCATCGTCTCCAAGATTTCAGGGCACAAATCCATGATTTAGCGGTTTACACCTCTCAAAGTTATGTAAACTGCCAAGGGATGTATTATGAAAGGTTTATAGAGCATGCACCTATTTTTGCCCGTCATCTGGCAATGGAGTTAGAAAGAATGTATCGTACGCTGGGAGGTCATCCGGGTCAAGCCCCACCATGAGCAGATAATCCGATGATTGACAACAAAAGTGGGAAATGGAGCATGTTCAGAGATGTTAAGAGTTGTGTCTTTTATTTGATTTGGGTGTGTTTTTAAAACCATTTTCGTATAATGTTTTCCAAATGTAATGTTTGTTCCATTTTTGTAAAATAAATAAAAGTGTTGACAATTGCCTTATAGTCCGAACTACGCAAGGTCTGATTCATGTGGGGGCATGATACGTAGGCAATCTCTATAAGATTCGACCACAATCATAAAAAAATAATAAATAAATTGAGAGTGACTAACGATAAAAAGACCAAGAAAGGCTGGGATGACACAAGCAGCTGAGCAAATGCATAATAGAAAAGGGTTATTTGTCTAGGAACATTGCATCTCAACGTGTAATTATATGTGTTAAACTATCAAAACTAACAAGTTTGCTTATTTCCAGAAATCAAACAGTTAGTTTTTCTAAGAGATACTGGCATATTATCATTATCACACGAGATCAAAAGGACCAATACCCGAAAGTATGTCTATCCCAGATGTCGACACAGGTATTGAGATAGAGGAGATGGATGTCGGTAAAATGAAAGAAGAGATGCTTAAACTCAAGCAGCAAATGGCTGAGATGTACCGAGCCTGGTCTACAGGGCAATCACCCCCATCTTACCCAGCTAACCCTGCTCCATCACTAGCCCAAGTTCAGGACAATCTTACCACTGAACTATCCCCAAATTTCCCCATCTACCAACACTACCGAGGCACCACCTCTCAGACACCGCAGTCTCCACCTCCGAAACCAGTTCCATACCTGCCTCCACTAGTAACTCCTGTCTTCGTATCACCTCCCCTGGCTACATTTTACAAATCTCCTAGTGAGCCTATACTCCAGGCCCAGGACAATCAATACTACCCCCCGGAGCCCACCTTCAAAGCCTCCAAAACCCATTCAACTACTCCCCGTCTTGACCTCCCATGACAAGCCAGTCAAAAATGCTGAACAAGAAGAGATGTTCAGAAAGGTCAAAAGCTTAGAACAATCGTTCCGAGACATGAGAGGGTTGGGAGGACATGTCAGTGTAGCATACAAGGATTTGTGCTTGTTCCCAAATGTACAATTACCAGTTGGCTTCAAGATGCCTAAATTTGACCTATACAATGGGCACGGCGACCCAGTAGCCCACTTAAGGGGTTTCTGCAGCAAGATGCGAGGAGCTGGGGGAAAGGACGAATTATTGATGGCTTACTTCAGTCAAAGTTTAAGCGGATCAGCTTTGGAGTGGTATACACGCCAGGACCATGGGAGATGGTACACCTGGGATGACCTGGCACAGGCATTTGCATACCATTTCCAATACAATCTGGAAATCATCCCAGATCGACTATCTTTGACAAAATTTGAGAAAAAACACAATGAAAGTTTCAGAGAGTATGGCTTCCGGTGGAGAGAACAGGCAGCAAGAGTGGATCCTCCTATGAAGGAGAGTGAAATGGTAGACTACTTCCTTCAAGCCTTGGAACCAACTTACTATGCCCATTTGGTTTCAGCGGTAGGAAAATCATTCAACGAAGTAGTGAAGATGGGAGGTATGGTGGAAGAAGGCCTCAAGACAAATAAAATCATGAGCTATTCGGCTATTAAGGCGACTACTCAAGCTATTCAAGGCGGGGTAGGAGGAATCGGAAGAAAGAAAAGGGAGGAAGCAGCGGTAGTTGATTCAGGAACTTGGTCGGGATCCAGAGGTTTGCCTCATTACTACAATCAACATCGATCCCACCAATCAACTTACCACCACAATTCGCCCCAACACTATTATCACCCGTTGGAACCTCATCTTTCCATCAATCATGCACAAGCATACAATCAACCACCTGCTCACACTCATTGGCGTGCCCCTGTCATACCAAGTACTTACCCACGATCCTACCCCGGACCAGGTTTCAGGCCTAAGCAAGCATTTAGGGGAGAAAGGGAACAGAAAAAGAAAACCTTCACTCCATTGGGTGAATCCTACACTAGTCTGTTCCACAGGTTGAGACAACTAGACATGCTAAGGCCGATACAATCCAAGCTGTCCAATCCTCCTCCAAAGAATCTGGACTACACCATAAGCTGTGAATTTTGTTCCGGTACACCAGGGCATGATACAGAAAAATGCTGGCATTTGAAGAATGCAATACAAGAGCTGATTGATACTAACAAAATTAAAGTTCAAACCCCCGAAGCTCCCAATATCAACAAAAATCCAATGCCAGCCCATCATGAGGCCAATATGATAGAAATAGTACGGGCTGATGGAGAAACAAAGAAGCCATCACAAACCGTCATGATGATCAGGTCTCATGAAGCCAAGCCAGATGAGCAGTTAACAGAGGAGAAGTCGGTACCTAAGCAGAACAAAAATGGTGATGAACCATCTGCGGTAGTTGAGAAGGGATCTTCGAGCAAAGTTGCCACAAAACAAGAAGGATCAAAAGTGATTGTACCAGGGGTCGCCAACAAACCCATTGTAGTCGTAGAAGGAGCCCGTATAGATCGGGTTATTATCAAACCTGTAACCCAGTTACCGATGATCAACAACAAGGCCATTCCATGGAACTACGAACAGGTAACGGTAATGTATAAAGGAAAAGAAGTCAAGGAAGAAGTCTGTGAGGTGCAAGGCTTAACTCGGTCGGGAAGATGTTTCACTCTCGAGAAGTTAAGAAAAACAAAAAATAATCCAACACCAATAAAGAAAGCTGTGACGGAAGAAGAAGCGGAAGAGTTTTTAAGAAAGATGAAGCTCCATGACTATTCTGTTGTGGATCAATTGAAAAAGACGCCCGCTCAAATTTCATTATTGTCATTACTGATCCATTCAGAGGAGCACCGTCAAGCTTTGATGAAAATCCTGAATGAGGCACACGTTCCTGACAAAATCTCAGTAAATAATTTGGGAAGAATAGCCAACAGAATCTTTGAGGCAAACAGAATTGCATTTTCTGATGATGAATTACCTGTGGAAGGTACTGAGCACAACAAATCTCTTTACCTCACCGTGAAATGTGAAAACTCCGTAGTAACCCGGGTATTGGTTGACAACGGGTCAAGTACAAACATCTGCCCTCTCTCCACTTTAAACAAGTTGAAAATAAAAGAGGAGAAGATCCAGAAGAATAGTATTTGCGTACGGGGGTTTGACAGTGGAAGCAGAGATTCATTTGGCGACATAGTGCTGGAGCTGACAATAGAGCCAGTTGAGTTCACAATGGAGTTTCAAGTGCTGGACATAACAGTTTCTTATAATTTGCTGTTGGGTCGACCATGGATCCATGCTGCTAAAGCAGTCCCGTCAATACTACACCAAGTAGTCAAGTTTGAATGGGATAAACAGGAGATAGTTGTGCATGGGGAAGATAGTTTGAATGCTCCCAGCAGTGCCATTGTGCCGGTCGAGGGAATAGAAAATGACCAAGGACCATGGGTTTGCCAAGTGTCCGACATAGTGTCGGTAGAGAAAATTCCAGAGGGAAAGTACCTTCCGAATCCACAGACAATCTCTGCATCAGTCATGGTAGCCTATGAAATGTTAAAAAATGGTTTTATACCCGGCAAAGGTTTGGGCTCATCTTTGCAAGGAATTATACAACCAGTATCTCTCCCCGAGAACTGGGGAACATTTGGTTTGGGATTCATACCCACTGTCACAGACGTGAGAAAGGCCAGAAAGCTGAAACAAAAGGCATGGGTTCTTCCAAAACCAGTCCCACATCTATCAAAGTCTTTTATCAAGATCGGTGCTAAAAATCACCCGATAACAACAATTCCTAAATCCTTGGTAAATCCTAAAGAGGAATTAATTGAAAGATTCGAGAAATTGTTTGACGATGTGAATATGGTGGAAAGCAGTGAAGTTTCTAGCGACGCAGAAGTACAATTCGTCAGGCCAGAGACAAGGCTCAATAATTGGAAAGCCACTCCTCTCCCCATTCGAAAGGGGTCTTGGTAGTTTATTTTGATTTTCCTTCAGTTTGTTTGGGTTACCTCAGGGTTGTAATCCCAATGTTTATCTTACAGTTTGTTTGAAGTGTGCAAACCTTGTTATCTTTCATCATCCAATAAAATACAGTTTCCCTTTCATTATCATTCCTGATATTTTTCTTTTCTTTTCTTCTTTTTCTGTACAGTTCTTTTTACGTTGGCTCTAGTGATATGGCATGCATGAGGAATCCTCAGCCCAGTCTTAAAAATCAATCTGATTCCGAAATAATAATTCAAGAAGTATATTGTGATTATGAATCAGAATATGATGAGGATGAGGCTTTCGAAGAGATTAGTAAAGAGTTAATTCATTTTGAGGAAAAAAACCAAACCTAACCTGAGTGATACCGAAGACATCAACATAGGGGACACGAATAATATCCGAGAAACTAAAATAAGTGTCCATCTCAAACCAAAGATCCGAGAAGAGTTGATTAAAGCACTAATAGAATTCAAAGATGTTTTTGCATGGTCGTATGACGACATGCCAGGTTTGAGCACTGATTTCGTGGTTCACAAATTGCCCACTGATCCAATGGTGCCTCCTGTCAAGCAAAAATTGAGAAAATTCAAGCCTGATATGAGTTTGAGAATTAAAGAAGAAATCACCAAACAGTTGGAGGCAAAGGTCATTCGAGTCACTCGATATCCTGTTTGGTTGGCTAATGTCGTTCCTGTGCCAAAGAAAGACGGCAAGATTAGAGTATGCGTCGATTATCATAATCTCAACAAAGCAAGTCCGAAGGATAATTTCCCATTACCTAATATCCATATTTTGATCGATAATTGTGCCAAGCATGAGATAGGATCTTTTGTGGATTGTTATTCCGGGTATCATCAAATTCTGATGGATGAAGAAGATGCAGAAAAGACAGCATTCATCACACCATGGGGAACTTATTGCTACCGAGTAATGCCATTCAGTTTGAAGAACGCCGGGGCAACTTACATGAGAGCAATGACCACGGTGTTTCATGATATGATACACAAGGAGATTGAGGTATACGTGGACGATGTGATCATAAAATCAAAGCATCAAGCCGACCATGTTAGGGATTTGAGGAAATTCTTCTTGAGACTTCACAGGTACAACCTCAAGCTTAACCCTGCCAAATGCGCATTTGGTGTTCCATCTGGAAAGCTGTTGGGATTCATAGTCAGTCGGCGAGGCATCGAGCTAGACCCATCAAAGATCAAAGCCATCCAAGAACTGCCACCTCCAAGGAACAAAACTGAAGTAATGAGTTTGTTAGGGAGGTTGAATTACATCAGCAGGTTTATTGCTCAGCTCACGGCAACCTGTGAGCTTATTTTCAAATTGTTGAAGAAAGATGCTGCGGTCAAGTGGACTGATGAATGTCAAGAAGCATTTGATAAGATAAAAGGATACTTGTCAAATCCACCCGTGCTGGTTCCGCCAGAGCCAGGAAGACCTTTGATTCTTTACTTAACGGTCTTGGAAAATTCCTTTGGTTGTATATTGGGGCAACATGACCCCACCGGTAGAAAAGAACAGGCCATCTACTACCTTAGCAAGAAATTCACAGCTTATGAGGTTAAGTATACTCATCTAGAGAAGACATGTTGCGCCCTAACTTGGGTAGCTCAGAAATTGAAACACTATTTGTCATCCTACACTACTTACCTCATTTCGCGTCTAGATCCATTGAAATATATTTTTCAAAAGCCTATGCCAACAGAAAGACTTGCAAAGTGGCAGATATTGCTCACAGAATTTGACATCATCTATGTGACTCGGACTGCAATAAAAGCCCAAGCATTGGCTGATTATTTAGCCAAAAACCCGGTTGACGAGGAGTACGAGCCATTGAAAACCTATTTTCCCGATGAAGAAATAATGCATATTGATGAGATGGAGCAGATGGAAAAACCTGGATGGAAACTTTTCTTTGATGGGGCCGCTAACATGAAAGGAGTCGGGATAGGAGCTGTAATTATTTCTGAGACCGGGCATCACTATCCTGTTACGACTCAACTTTGATTTTATTGCACCAATAATATGGCTGAATATGAAGCTTGTATTTTGGGGTTAAGGCTAGCCGTAGACATGGGAATCCGGGAAATCTTAGTCATGGGAGATTCGGATCTTCTAGTACATCAAATTCAAGGAGAATGGGAAACACGAGACTTGAAGCTCATACCATACCGACAATGTCTACACGATCTTTGTCAGTAGTTTCAATCAGTGGAGTTTCGACATATTCCAAGGATCCATAATGAGGTTGTCGATGCATTGGCTACCCTGGCATCAATGTTGCACCATCCAGATAAAGCTTATGTGGACCCACTGCATATTCAGGTCCACGATCAGCACGCTTACTGCAACATGGTCGAGGAAGAATTTGATGGTGAACCATGGTTCCACGACATCAAGGAGTATATCATAATGGGAATATATCCAGCACAAGCCACAGGGGATCAAAAGATAACCATTAGGCGATTGGCAAATGGATTCTTCTTAAGCGGAGGAGTTTTGTATAAAAGAACACCAGACCTTGGATTGCTAAGATGCATAGATGCCAGACAAGCTACGGCTGTCATGTCTGAAGTACATGCGGGAGTTTGCGGACCCCACATGGGTGGATATGTGTTGGCAAAGAAAATTCTCCGAGCCGGTTACTATTGGCTTACAATGGAGCGAGATTGTATCAGTTTTGTGCGCAAATGTCATCAATGCCAGATACACGGAGATTTGATTCATTCTCCACCATCTGAGTTGCATACAATGTCGGCACCATGGCCCTTCGTCACCTGGGGCATGGATGTGATTGGACCAATTGAGCCGGCAGCATCCAATGGGCACAGGTTCATTTTGGTAGCCATTGATTATTTTACCAAATGGGTTGAGGCCAAAACATTCAAATCAGTGACCAAGAAAGCTATGGTCGATTTTGTTCACTCAAATATCATATGTCGATTCGGAATCTCAAAGGTGATCATCATAGATAATGGTGCTAATCTTAACAGTAACTTAATGAGGGAAGTATGTCAACAGTTTAAGATTATACATCGCAACTCTACCCCATATCGGCCCAAGGCGAATGGAGCAGTCGAGGCAGCCAACGAAAACATAAAGAAAATACTTCGGAAAATGGTAGAAGGTTCAAGGCAATGGCACGAAAAATTACCATTTGCGTTGTTGGGATATCGCACTACTGTTCGCACTTCAGTAGGAGCAACTCCTTATTTGTTGGTATATGGCACTGAGGCGGTAATTCCTGCAGAAGTTGAAATTCCTTCCCTTCGGATCATCGCCGAAGCTAAGATTGATGATGATGAATGGGTCAAAACCCGTCTGGAACAGTTAAACTTGATTGATGAAAAACGATTGGCAGCAGTATGTCATGGCCAATTATATCAAAGAAGAATAGCAAGGGCATACAACAAAAAGGTGCGTCCCCGAAAGTTTGAAGTGGGTCAACATGTGTTGAAACGTATTCTTCCACATCAGGCTGAAGCAAAGGGCAAATTTGCCCCGAATTGGCAAGGACCATTCATTGTGACCAGAGTATTATCCAATGGTGCATTATGTTTAACAAATATTGAAGGAAAATGCATAGACATGGCTATCAATTCTGATGCAGTAAAGAGATATTATGCATGATTTTTCCTTGGTATAAGTTATTAAATGTTTGTATTCGGCATTATTTCAAAGATTGGAATGACAAAGGCAATCTATTCTGCTATCCAAACACTGTACCCTTTATTTCCCCTTTGAGCCACATTCGTTTCTTTCTTACCCTCTCTTGGAATCAATGAAAATCAAATAATAATAAAAAAATAAAATAATAATAAAAAAAAGAGAGTAGAAAATCACTATTACGTAGTGAACTACGTTTGACCTGATTCCTCAAAAAGAATACGTAGGCGCCTCACGGCTCGGTCATAGGGTGCATAATATGCATAATATGCACAAAAGGAAACATCAAGAGACCCCAATCAAGAAACTGGGGCAGGAATCGTATTGGCAAATAAGAAGAATGATTCCAAGGGTTGTGATTTTTAAAACCCCTATCAAAATTGTTTAACTTTTGATACCTTTTCATTCCAACCACATACCAAAAGACCTTTCGACCAATCTTAGAAAGAACGCCGAGTCAAACAAGTGAAGATGATTCATAACACTCTGGTCCAAACAAGAAGAAGTAATAAAAATGAGAGAGTCTTATAGGTGAAAACCCTCACGGGCACCATGAGACGACGGAAGCTGTGAGAAAGAAAAATGAGAGAGTCTTATTGGTGAAAACCTTCGCAGGCACCATAAGGCGAAAAGGAATTAAGAAATGAACAAATGAGGAAGAGTTGAAGAAGCAATCAGGCATCCACCTGGAGAACAAGGATGAAGAAAGGAAATAGCAATCAGGCGTCCACCTGGAGAACAAGGATGAAAAAGGAAGAAGAAATCAGGCGTCCACCTGGAGAACAAGGATGAAGAGTTGAAGAAGAAATCAGGCGTCCACCTGGAGAACAAGGATGAAGAGTTGAAGAAGCAATCAGGCATCCACCTGGAGAACAAGGATGAAGAAAGGAAATAGCAATCAGGCGTCCACCTGGAGAACAAGGATGAAAAAGGAAGAAGAAATCAGGCGTCCACCTGGAGAACAAGGATGAAGAGTTGAAGAAGAAATCAGGCGTCCACCTGGAGAACAAGGATGAAGAGTTGAAGAAGCAATCAGGCATCCACCTGGAGAACAAGGATGAAGAAAGGAAATAGCAATCAGGCGTCCACCTGGAGAACAAGGATGAAAAAGGAAGAAGAAATCAGGCGTCCACCTGGAGAACAAGGATGAAGAGTTGAAGAAGAAATCAGGCGTCCACCTGGAGAACAAGGATGAAGAGTTGAAGAAGCAATCAGGCATCCACCTGGAGAACAAGGATGAAGAAAGGAAATAGCAATCAGGCGTCCACCTGGAGAACAAGGATGAAAAAGGAAGAAGAAATCAGGCGTCCACCTGGAGAACAAGGATGAAGAGTTGAAGAAGAAATCAGGCGTCCACCTGGAGAACAAGGATGAAGAGTTGAAGAAGCAATCAGGCATCCACCTGGAGAACAAGGATGAAGAAAGGAAATAGCAATCAGGCGTCCACCTGGAGAACAAGGATGAAAAAGGAAGAAGAAATCAGGCGTCCACCTGGAGAACAAGGATGAAGAGTTGAAGAAGAAATCAGGCGTCCACCTGGAGAACAAGGATGAAGAGTTGAAGAAGCAATCAGGCATCCACCTGGAGAACAAGGATGAAGAAAGGAAATAGCAATCAGGCATCCACCTGGAGAACAAGGATGAAAAAGGAAGAAGAAATCAGGCGTCCACCTGGAGAACAAGGATGAAGAGTTGAAGAAGAAATCAGGCGTCCACCTGTAGAACAAGGATGAAGAGTTGAAGAAGCAATCAGACATCCACCTGGAGAACAAGGATGAAGAAAGGAAATAGCAATCAGGCGTCCACCTGGAGAACAAGGATGAAGAAAGGAAATAGCAATCAGGCGTCCACCTGGAGAACAAGGATGAAGAAAGGAAGAAGAAATCAGGCGTCCACCTGGAGAACAAGGATGAAAAAGGAAGAAGAAATCAGGCGTCCACCTGGAGAACAAGGATGAAGAGTTGAAGAAGCAATCAGGCATCCACCTGGAGAACAAGGATGAAGAAAGGAAATAGCAATCAGGCGTCCACCTGGAGAACAAGGATGAAAAAGGAAGAAGAAATCAGGCGTCCACCTGGAGAACAAGGATGAAGAGTTGAAGAAGAAATCAGGCGTCCACCTGGAGAACAAGGATGAAGAGTTGAAGAAGCAATCAGGCATCCACCTGGAGAACAAGGATGAAGAAAGGAAATAACAATCAGGCGTCCACCTGGAGAACAAGGATGAAGAAAGGAAGAAGAAATCAGGCGTCCACCTGAAGAACAAGGATGAAGAAAGGAAGAAGAAATGGGGCGTCCACTTGGAGAACAACGATGAAGAAAGGAAGAAGCAATCAGGCGTCCACCTAGAGAACAAGGATGAAGAAAGGAAATAGCAATCAGGCGTCCACCTGGAGAACAAGGATGAAGAAAGGAAATAGCAATCAGGTGTCCACCTGGAGAACAAGGATGAAGAAATCAGGCGTCCACCTGGAGAACAAGGATGAAGAAAGGAAGAAGAAATCAGGCGTCCACTTGGAGAATAAGGATGAAGAAAGGAAGAAGCAATCAGGCGTCCACCTGGAGAACAAGGATGAAGGAAGGAAATAGCAATCAGGCGTCCACCTTGAGAACAAGGATGAAGAAAGGAAATGGCAGTCAGGCGCCCACCTGGAGAATAAGGGAATACAATTGAAGTGTCAGCAGTCAAGAGCCCGCTCATATAAGAAAGGAGCACACTTAGAGTCAATAAAGCAGAAGGGTCCAACAAAATCCCGAGCAGGAAACAACAAGAGTCCCAAACAGAGAAAGAAAATACGGGACACAATGAAAGGAAATGCGGAACAAGTCAGAAGCAAAGGATGCCCAAGAGTTACCAAGACATCAAGACAACAAGAAACGCAAGGGCATGATCTAGATAAGATTTTGTAATTCATATACCATAGTCTAGTTTAGCTTTTGTTTTACCTTTAAAGCAGGGTGTAATAAGGAGGTCAGCAAGCAGTAAAAGCAGCACGAAACAGCAGTAGCATCACAGTCCCAAGGTAGTCCCAGCTACCCAAAACTTCCCGAACTACATTGACCTGATTCCTGTTTAACCCAGGATATGTAGGAAACCTTTGAAGCAAAGGTTCGGTCAAATCTTTTTCAAAAAAATGCTTCATACGGAGTACTCGGATGGGCAAAAAATCGCTCGCTTTATCTTTGCACGAAAACCCTTCGTGTCTCCGGGCAAAGAGGGGCAGCTGTAAGCACGTGATTTTTTGCCCAATATGAGAATTACTCCCAAAAAATTCAAAAATAAAATGATTTTTCTTTGGTGTGCAATTTTGTGATATTTTGTGATATTTTTGAATAATTATTTGTATTTGTCTGTGCATGTTTATTTGTTAAATTATTAAAAATACAAAAATATGTCGCATTTTGCATGTAGGATTTAATTCTACAATTGTTAGTAATTAAATTTGTTTTACAAAAATTAAAAATTACAAAAATAGGCATCGTTTGCATTTTTAGCATTTAATGTCCAAATATACAATTTTATGCTTAATTATTACTTAATTGTGCGTTAATTGTTATTGGGAGTTAATTTGCGCTTTTATAACTTAATTTAGTTCTTAATAATAGTTTAAGTATTTTTATAATTTAGTTTTAGAGAAATAAAAGAAGAAAAGAGAGCGAAAATATAAAGAAAGTCGGAATTGGGCATCTTCTTCAATTTCAAGCCACAGGCCCAAAAAATGGCCCAATCTTCCCAAACTACCCAGTCCAATCAGAACTGGGTCGACCCAGTCCATAACCCAACTCCCCCTCTTCATTTTCATTCTTCATTTTTACAAAACAAAACAAAACAAAAAAAAAGAGAAAACCCTAAAGAGCTAAGCCATCCCCCTCTCCTATCTTCTTCTTCTTCCTCAAGCTTCCTCAAGCACACAACCATGGTTGCCCTCGACCCCACTCCCTCACGTCCAAACGCCATTAACAAACAGCTCGTCACACTCACACACACATACACAACAAAACACACACGCACACACGCAGCAGCCCGTCCATGGCTGCTGCTTCTCCTTCTTCCTCGTCCTCATCTTCTTGAAGGAGTAACATCACAGGCAGTCAAATGGCTGCTTTGTTTTCTTTTGAACAAGCCAGCTTGCTCCGTCGACACAGCCGGACAACCACCAGTCTTTCGTCGATGTTCAGCTCCACATTCGACGACCAACAACTCCGTCGCGGCTGTTGTTCCTTCTCCTCCGAGTTGCTGCTTCTCCGCCATGGACGAGCACGCATAGGTGCGTCGACCAGCTGCTTCTGTTTTGCGAGCTGCTACCTCACTTCGTCTTCTTCAAGCTTGAGCATCGCCGTGGCTACTGTCGCCGCTGCACCAACAAGTTTCTGCTGCTCGTCGTGGTAGTCCTTTCCTCCTTCCAGTTGCTTCATCTTCCCTTCGTCTTCTTCGTTTTGGGAAAGGTCGAGTTTCTTTCGTTGAGTCAAAGCCCGGACGGATTTGTTTACAATCGTTTTTCGTCGTTTCATTTCCGGTTAGTTGATTTTCTATGTTTTATTTTTGTCCATATTTTTTGATATTTTTCGGATCCAAAATCGTTAAATGATTCGATTCTTATTTTGTTTGTTCGTCGTTGAAATAATTTCCTAGTTTGTTCATATGTTTTGTTGATTAAATTTTCAGATTTCAGATGGAAATTTAATTAGTGGTTTTTCATGTTTATTTCATGTTAGTTTTATTGTTTAGGTAAAAGTTGTTAGTCTAATGTTAGTGAGATACAAATTGAAGTTTAATTAATTGTTTCTTCAATTTGTTTCATGTGTTTATGTATTTTTAGAAATTGTTAATATTGTTAAGTTCAAGTTTAAGTTCACAATTGTTTCTGCGTCGATCTTGTTATTTGTCTAAAAAGAATTTAGTTGTTTAGGGAAATATGTTGGTTTAATCGTTTGAATCCATCATGTTTGTTGTTTAAAATAGATTTAATTCATGTTCATACTATGTTTGGTTGATCTTGAATCCGAAATTTGTATAGCTTGATTTCTTGTTTACCATTTATGATTATTTCTTGAATTTGTCTCATAATCTTGTTGAAAGTTTAATAGAGGAATTGTTTGTTGTAATGTTGTTAGAATTGATTTTAAGTTCAATATTATTGAATTTAGAAATCTAAATATACTTGTTTGATTGTTGTTGTTTGTCACACCTCCTTTTTCCGCACCCGAGGGGGCGCAAGGGAGTTTTTCCAATTAAAGGACAATCGAAACGGGATGAGTTTATTTATTTCAGAGTCGCCACTTGGGAGATTTAGGGTGTCCCAAGTCACCAATTTTAATCCCGAATCGAGGAAAAGAATGACTCTATATTACAGTCTGCGTACCAGAAATCCGGATAAGGAATTCTGTTAACCCGGGAGAAGGTGTTAGGCATTCCCGAGTTCCGTGGTTCTAGCACGGTCGCTCAACTGTTATATTCGGCTTGATTATCTGATTTTATACAAATATACGAACTTATGTGCAAATTTTATCTTTCAACCGCTTTTATCATTTACCGTTATTTTTATCAAGAATTGCAACGTTATAAAATGTATCTCGAACCACGTTACAATCAATGTACCCGTGGTCATCGACACGCTTTGACTCCGTTGAGATTTGGATTTGGGTCACATCAATGTGCACCCGAGTTTAAGGAAATTAAATTATTAAAGGCGCGCCTAAAGCGACTAGCGTATTTATTTTGGGTAGGACCGTGAAATTTTACTAAACGGTCCATCCTGAAGTCTAAACAATTTTTAAAGCAAATATTTACTGAGGGCCCCGCAAATTTGTATTTTTATTTGGGGCGAGGCTCATCTCATTCTTATTTTTTTTTTAAATGAATTTGCAACGTCGTGGACACGCATCTCGAACCACGTCACAATCAATGTACCCGTGATTAGAAACACATTTCGAATCCGTCGAGATTTGGATTTGGGTCACATAAATGCGCACCCGAATTTAAGGAGGTAAAATTATTAGATACGCGCTTAAAGAGGCTATCGCGTTATTATTCTGGGAGGGTCGTGAGGTTTGCTAAACGACCCACCTTAGGGATTGAATGCTTCAATATATACATTAAACGAGGGCCCCGCAATTCATGCGTTTTTTCTTTATTTTTTGTCGAGGCTCATCTCGTCTTTATTTTAAAAGGATATCCTATAGCAGCTACATTCTTGTCGCATTTGTCTCTACTAGTTGAGAGCGGAGATAGTCCTAGTTAATTATATGCTTGCAAGTCATTTATAGTAGGATTCAGAATGCTAAAGAATTTCAGAAAAACGAGGCTGCGTCTCACAGACGAGCGATCGAATCTCATAGGCTCAAACCCAGTTTGTGTGGGATTAGCCAGGCTTGGGCCACTGATTTTCTGACGAGGCCTGCTTGGTCTGTTTCAACTTGGGCTCGACCTTCGTGAGGTTGAGACCGTAAATTTGTGTTCTTTGTTTTAAAGGTGTGGTTTATCAATTATAACAAGGCAGTTTATCAAAAGAAATGAACTTAGCTAACAATGGATAGCTTCATACTTGGCATGTATTAAAGAATATGCTACACGATTAGACTAAGTCTAAGATACAACCCAATGCATTGGGAATACTTTTAACTAGCAGCATACATATACAAACTGATATTCAATTACCATGCATTGATATCTACTAGGCGTGCAAGCTACTTCCAGCATCCGAACAAGAATAAAATTATTCTACATTACATGATATTTAATGTAACAATCTATGTATAAAAAGACATTCTTCAGGTCTTTTCATTTGTATTCATGCTCAATTTTCCAATTACATCTGACAGTGTATTAGGTGTGTACCTGGTATAGAGAACAAAAAGAAGAAAGAAATGGTCAGTCGGGCAGTATGCCACAAACACAGCAGCAGCAGATACACAGCAACAACACAACAACAAACCAACAACCACAAGTGTTCTCCACAGTCCACAGACAACCAACAATAATTCCCAGAACAAAGAAAACCAGCAGATAGTCGAGCACCAAACAAACAATCCCAGGAAAGAGTAGTGGAACAACAGAAGTAACAGAGTGTTCAATGCAGCAACACCAGCAGTTCAACAATCACAAGCAGCTCAGTCAGTGCAAACAACTGAACTTTGCCAAGACGGCTTGACCAATATGAACTCTTATATAGCTTTCAGACAGTGTTTGATTACAGTGTTTACTGGAAATTTCCTTATGTTTTCAATTTTCTTTAAACTCACAAGACCTCTTTCAAGACTAAAATTTTTCCAGCCATTTTTGAGTTCTGAAATGGCCTATTTATAAGCCAAACGACCAGTGCAGTCAAGCTGCCTGGATTCTGCCATTTGCAGACTGCCCATACCCTTTAAACCCCATGCCTAATCATCTTTTGATGCCAGCCATTTGTTCCCCACACCTGGTTTTTCTTTAATCAAGAGTTATGGGTTCATTTAAGTATTCACTTTAAACCCCATACTCTTGTGTCTTGTTCCCCATTGGTATTAGTTTAATCCCAAATTAGTACCCTACTTGTCAGCTCATTTAAACTAATCATTTTAGTTCTTTTCAAACCTCAGACTATCCCTGTTAGCCCTTGATTATTACTGCCCTGCCCATTGCAGCATCAGGGCATTTTTGAACTTCTGAAAGTTCAATTTCAGAATTGCCCTAGCCTGATTCTTTTAATTATTTTTACAATGTAGTTACAAACTAGCATTCACAGATAATGTCCAATATTCATTTCACAATACAGGTTTGTTCAGTCATGTGAGGTTGTACGTATTAGCATATCTGATCATTCAGTCGTAGGGAGTTAATCGACGACATTTATCAAGTCGACTATACTAATTATAATAGGTAATAATCAATCGCTCATATAAACTATACGTACAGGGACCCAAAGGGCATCAGACAACTTTTGTTCAATTACTGGGAACCTATATGAACTATTTATGCGACGACTATCCTAATCGAACATGTTTATCATAGGATACATTCAAATCACACACAGAAAACAATCGACCAAATAAAAGGTCTTTGACAGAGATGGAAGAAATCAGAAAAATAACAAAAAAGAACAAACAAACACAACGAAACATGCTGACAACTTAATTAGAACTAAACAAAGGGAAAGGAAAACTTACCGAAAAATGTTTAAACCAAACTGACCCAAATCTGACTCAACTTTGACCATTTGAGGCCGAACAAATTTTAACCAGGGTGTTCTCACATGAGAACACCTTGGTTAAGATCCGTTGAACCTCAAACCCTTGTTAAGGCCGGCTGGATTCCAAGGCTATCCGTATTCTAGGTTTTGGATTTTCAGATCTGGTTTTTTAGGAGTTGTGGGTAGATTCGGACCAAACCAAGTCTGGTTTGGTCACGAGGAGGGTCCGGGGAGTGTCTGGTATGAAGATGGGGTGGTTTGGTATAGATCGAGTTTCGTCTCAAATCTTCAAATGAAGATTCGAGACGAAGGAAGGTGATTCGAGGCAAATGGATAACAGATCCATATTTAGGACAGTGAGGTGGTCCTAGGGTGTTCAGGAGATGGTCACCGGCGTCCATGCCGCTGGCTTTAATGGCGAGGGAGACTAGGGCGGCTGCTAGGGTTTGGGGGGGGGGGTTTCAGTGTTTGGTGAAGACGATGAGTGGAGGGGGGTTCGAATAGGGGGCGTGGGGTACGATAGAAAGCTTATATATGATCTAAGGGTTTAGATCCTGGCCGTTGGATCAAATGAGATCTATGGCCAGGATCTATTTACTTAGGGAAGACGGTGTCGTTTTGGGTTTGATAGTGGGTGAGACCGGGTGAGGCTGGATCGGGTCAGAGTTTGGACGGGTTTAAGGGAAATGGCCTAGGTCCGTTGGATCAAGGAGTTGGACGACTTAGATTAATCTGCCTGAAACGACGTCGTCGAAGTGAAGTGATCAACTTGATCAGGACCGTTTGTTTAAGTCAGATCAACGGTTCTGATAAGGGAGCTGATACGGCGTCGTTTGAATCAACATTTGGGCAGGCCTGACTTGGGCTGGATTAGTGCTTTGGTTTTGGGCATCGTTTTGGGGCCCAATCAGATTTTCCTTTCCCTTTTTATTTCAACCAATTAACCAAAAATTCCTAAAAAAACAAGGTAAATAATTAAAATAAAACTTACACACATATTGTGTAACACCTACAACAATAAACACACATAAATAAAAAAAATGGTTAGATCACAGCCTAGAATGAACGATGCACACACACATATATTTTTGAATTTTCTTTTAACGACACATTTTTTTTGTATTTTGTTTGATAATGACTAGCTGTGAAATGGACAGACCCACAAATGACTAATAACACATGTCACGGAAAAATCGAAAAATTGTACAGCGAAGTCATTTGTCATTATTTTTATTTTCTTTTGGAGCGATTGTCCGTGAAGCAAAAATCACGTGCTTACAGCTGCCCCTCTTTGCCCGAAGACACAAAGGGTTTTCGCGCAAAGATAAAGCGGGTGATTTTTGCTCTTCTGAGTACTCCGTGTGAAGCCTTTTTTGAAAAAGATTTGACCGAACCTTTGCTTCAGAGGTTTCCTACATATCCTGGGCTGAACAGGAATCAGGTCAATGTAGTTCGGGAAATTTTGGTAGCTGGGACTACCGTGTGACTGTAGTGCTCGCTGTTGTTGTGCGCTGTTGCATGCTGCTGCAGGATGCTACCGCTCAACCAATCTCCCTGTTACATTGCTCTAAAAGGAAAAAACAAGAAGCTAAGCTAGACTATGGATCATGAAGTCTCATCTATCTTCGACTTGTTTTTGTTGCCTTGCTTTCTTGTCGGCTAATGCTTTCCTTTGATGCCTTTATTTGTGAACTTGGGGGATGATACTGGTCCTTCGCCTTTTCTGAATGCCAGTTTTCATCACTTCGCTTGATCTGCTGGGAACATGCCCTGTATTCCCGCATTATACTGGTGGGCGACCTAGAACTTAAAATGTATTCCCGCATTATACTGGTGGGCGACCTAGAACTTAAAATGTATTCCCGCATTATACTGGTGGGCGACCTAGAACTTAAAAGTATTCCCGCATTATACTGGTGGGCGACCTAGAACTTAAATGTATTCCCGCATTATACTGGTGGGCGACCTAGAACTTAAAAAGTATTCCCGCATTATACTGGTGGGCGACCTAGAACTTAAAAGTATTCCCGCATTATACTGGTGGGCGACCTAGAACTTAAAAGTATTCCCGCATTATACTGGTGGGCGACCTAGAACTTAAATGTATTCCCGCATTTTACTGGTGGGCGACCTAGAACTTAAATGTATTCCCGCATTATACTGGTGGGCGACCTAGAACTTAAATGTATTCCCGCATTATACTGGTGGGCGACCTAGAACTTAAATGTATTCCCGCATTATACTGGTGAGCGACCTAGCACTTAAAAGTATTCCCGCATTATACTGGTGGGCGACCTAGAACTTAAATGTATTCCCGCAT
Organism: Nicotiana sylvestris; assembly: GCF_000393655.2. Taxonomy (NCBI): domain Eukaryota; kingdom Viridiplantae; phylum Streptophyta; class Magnoliopsida; order Solanales; family Solanaceae; genus Nicotiana; species Nicotiana sylvestris. Next base: position 18,268,015 of record NC_091062.1, on the reverse strand, counting down.
TATACTGGTGGGCGACCTAGAACTTAAATGTATTCCTGCATTATACTGGTGGGCGACCTAGAACTTAAAAGTATTCCCGCATTATACTGGTGGGCGACCTAGAACTTAAATGTATTCCCGCATTATACTGGTGGGCGACCTAGAACTTAAATGTATTCCCGCATTATACTGGGGGCGACCTAGAACTTAAAAGTATTCCCGCATTATACTGGTGGGCGACCTAGAACTTAAATGTATTCCCGCATTATACTGGTGGGCGACCTAGAACTTAAAAGTATTCCCGCATTATACTGGTGGGCGACCTAGAACTTAAATGTATTCCCGCATTATACTGGTGGGCGACCTAGAACTTAAAAGTATTCCCGCATTATACTGGTGGGCGACCTAGAACTTAAATGTATTCCCGCATTATACTGGTGGGCGACCTAGAACTTAAATGTATTCCCGCATTATACTGGTGGGCGACCTAGAACTTAAATGTATTCCCGCATTATACTGGTGGGCGACCTAGAACTTAATAGTATTCCCGCATTATACTGGTGGGCGACCTAGAACTTAAATGTATTCCCGCATTATACTGGTGGGCGACCTAGAACTTAAATGTATTCCCGCATTATACTGGTGGGCGACCTAGAACTTAAAAGTATTCCCGCATTATACTGGTGGGCGACCTAGAACTTAAATGTATTCCCGCATTATACTGGTGGGCGACCTAGAACTTAAATGTATTCCCGCATTATACTGGTGGGCGACCTAGAACTTAAATGTATTCCCGCATTATACTGGTGGGCGACCTAGAACTTAAATGTATTCTCGCATTATACTGGTGGGCGACCTAGAACTTAAATGTATTCCCGCATTATACTGGTTGGCGACCTAGAACTTAAATGTATTCCCGCATTATACCGGTGGGCGACCTAGAACTTAAATGTATTTGATATTGTTCCCCCGTTCTTCCGAGAAAATTTTTGACAATCGGCAGAAAATTTTCTGCCCCGGTTTTGGTGACTTCCCTGGCGTTGCATCTTGCTGCCATCATCAATCCTTTGTTTTCCTACAGCAGACAAAAGGGATTTAATCAGTTTTAATCGTGGTGGTAGAGGGTGCCTTTCTGGCGAGCAATTTTTCTCTCTTCCCCTTTTCTTGCTCTTTGTCCCCATAATTGGTTGGCGGGCAAAGTTGCCTGTTGGGGGTCTCTAGCCTGCTGGGGATTGGTTTTCAATTTATCCCCTTTTCTGCTTTCTTTTAAAACACATGATGTGGGAGTCTGCTTCTAACTCCCGAAACCACTCCCTTTTGGAGCTTACTTCTTCCAACATTTCCGAGCACAATCCCTGCATTGCCTGGGGCCGGCCTTTAAGACTGTTTGTATTATCCTGCATTGGATGAATTCCCCTTCGGTTTCTGGTAGTAAGCTTTGAAAAATCCTTTAAAGACACATTTTAGGAAAAGAAATAAAGATATGGAAAGGAGAAAATCTTTCTGAACCAATATTTTGTGGGAGGAGACAATCAAAAGAACTTATCTGGAGGACACAACTGGTCCCCGTGATCATGGCGTGCACCATAGATTCCGACCCAGTCTATTTGTATCAATTGATTTGCCCGATGGTTTGACTTGCTGGGGATGATAAAGGAGTGTTCACTTCGTTTCTAATGTGGTAGCTTCGCTGATCTGTCTCGTCGCCTCATAGTGCCCTTCGAGGGGTTTTCACTAATGAGACTCTCTCTTTTCTCTCATCTCCCGGCGCCTTATGGTGCCTGTGAAGGTTTTCACCAATAAGACTCTCTCATTTCATATCCCTCATCTTACATCGCCTCTCGGTGCCTGTGAAGGTTTTCACCGATAAGACTCTCTCATTTTATTTCTTTCGAGGAATCGGGGCGTTGTAGATACGACCCTCTCTTCTGGAGATTCCTTTGACCATCAATTCATTCCCAGTCTTACGATCCTCTTCTTTGCTGGGGATCAGTGTATTATTCTCGGCCTTATTTGCCTGACTCGACATCTCTTGAACATTGATCGGGAGGTCTTTTGGACGTTGATGTTGGTTTTGGTGTGGAGTTAAAGAAAGGCTATAAAAATGAAAATAATTTGATGGGTGATGTGCTACAACTTTTGGAATCAAACCCTTGTCGGAACTTAAAACATAACCTCTGCCCCAGTTTTCTTGCTTGGGGAATTTATTTTTTATACTTATGTTGCGTTATGTGCGTTACGCACACTGTGCCTATTATGCACGCTATGTACATTATGCATTGTATATTCACTATGATGCATACTATGACCGAGCCGTGAGGCGCCTACGTATCCTCTTTGAGGAATCAGGTCAAACGTAGTTCCCACGGTTTTGTATTTTCTTATGATTTTATCTTTTTTTTCTTTTCCTTATTTTCATTTTCTTTCTCTTTTCTCTCTTTTTTTCTTTTTTTTTTCTTTTCCATTAGTGATTCCAAAAGAGGGGTATGAAAGAATTACTTAAGGCTCAAAGGGGGAAGCAAGGGTTCAAAAGTGTTTGGATAGAAGAAAGAATTGCCTCCGTCATCTCATTATCCAATAAATGCCAAATACAAACAAATAAACCAAAAATTGCCATAATTAAAGAAATTACGCATAATATCTCTTGACTGCATCAGAATTGATAGCCATGTCGACACATCTCCCCTCGACATCTGTCAAACACAAAGCACCGTTGGTCAATACTCTGGTCACGATATAAGGCCCTTGCCAATTTGGGGCGAATTTGCCTTTTGCCTCGACCTGATGTGGGAGGATCTTCTTCAATACCTGCTGCCCTACTTCAAACTTCCTGGGGCGCACCTTCTTATTATATGTTCTTGCCATTCTCTTCTGGTACAGCTGACCATGGCACACTGCTGCCAATCTTTTCTCATCTATCAGGCTCAACTGTTCCAATCGAGCTTTGACCCATTCATCATCATTAATCCCGGCTTCAGCGACAATTCGGAGGGACGGAATTTCGACCTCCGCTGGTATTACGGCCTCAGTTCCATACACCAACAAATAAGGAGTTGTGCCTATGGAAGTTCGGACGGTAGTGCGGTAACCCAACAAAGCAAAGGGTAATCTCTCGTGCCATTGTCTGGACCCTTCCACCATTTTTCGCAGTATCTTCTTGATATTCTTATTGGCTGCTTCGACTGCTCCATTCGCCTTGGGACGATATGGGGTGGAATTGCGGTGTGTAATCTTGAATTGTTGGCATACCTCTCTCATCAAGCTGCTATTAAGATTCGCACCGTTATCCGTGATGATCACTTTTGGGATCCCAAATCTGCAGATGATATGGGAATGAACAAAGTCCACCACTGCCTTTTTGGTTACCGATTTGAAGGTTTTAGCCTCAACCCATTTGGTGAAGTAATCAATGGTCACTAGAATGAACCTATGACCGTTGGATGCTGACGGCTCGATGGGCCCAATGACATCCATGCCCCATGCTACAAACGGCCAGGGTGCTGACATCGTATGTAACTCTGTTGGCGGAGAATGAATCAGATCTCCATGTATCTGGCACTGATGGCATTTCCTCACGAAAGTGATACAGTCGTGTTCCATGGTGAGCCAATAACACCCTGTTCGAAGGATCTTTCTTTCCAATACATATCCACTCATGTGGGGCCCAAAAACTCCAGCATGTACCTCTGCCATAACCGTCGTTGCTTGACTGGCATCTATGCATCTCAACAATCCCAAATCTGGGGTTCTTTTGTACAATACTCCTCCACTGAGGAAGAAACCATTCGACAAATGCCGAAGGGCTCTTTTTTGGTCTCCAGAGGCATGTTCTGGATATATCCCCATTCTGAGGTATTCTTTGATATCATGAAACCAGGGTTCGCCATCTGCTTCTTCTTCTACGGCATTGCAGTAGGCGTGCTGATCACAGACCTGGATGTGCAGAGGGTCAACATACATTTTGTCAGGGTGGTGCAGCATTGATGCTAAGGTGGCCAAGGCGTCCGCAACCTCATTGTGAACTCTCGGGACGTGTTTGAACTTCACCGATCGAAATTGCTTGCTCAGATCATGCAAGCATTGTCGGTATGGTATGAGTTTTAGATCTCGTGTTTCCCATTCTCCCTGAATTTGGTGTACCAAGAGGTCCGAGTCTCCCAAGACCAAGACGTCTTGGAAATCCATGTCGGCAGCCAAGCGCAGACCCAGAATACAAGCCTCATACTCGGCCATATTGTTGGTGCAATAGAAGCGTAGTTGAGCCGTAACAGGATAATGCCGTCATGTTTCAGAAATGAGTACTGCTCCTATTCCAACCCCTTTCGCGTTTGCAGCTCCATCGAAGAAAAGCTTCCAACCTGGTTCCTCGGGTAATTCCAACTCGTTTGTATGCATTACCTCTTTGTCAGGAAAATACGTTCTTAAGGGCTCGTATTTTTCATCAACGGGATTCTCTGCCAAATGGTCTGCCAGCGCCTGGGCTTTCATGGCCGTCCTCGTCACATAGATGATATCAAACTCTGTGAGCAGAATTTGCCATTTTGCCAACCTTCCCGTGGGCATAGGTTTCTGAAAGATATACTTCAATGGGTCCAAACGGGATATGAGATAAGTAGTATACGAAGACAGGTAGTGCTTCAACTTCTGAGCTACCCAAGTTAAGGCACAACATGTTTTCTCGAGTTGAGTGTACTTGACCTCATGTACTGTGAATTTCTTGCTAAGATAGTAGATGGCTTGCTCCTTCCTTCCTGTGTCATCATGTTGCCCCAATACACAACCAAATGAATTTTCCAAGACCGTCAGGTAAAGAATTAGGGGCTTCCCGGGCTTAGGCGGGACCAATACGGGTGGATTAGACAGATACCCTTTGATTTGGTCGAAAGCCTCCTGACACTCTGCCGTCCAACCTACCGCAGCATCCTTTCTCAGCAGCCGAAATATGGGCTCACAAGTTGCTGTGAGTTGAGCGATGAACCTGCTGATGTAATTGAGTCTACCCAGCAAACTCATTACCTCTGTTTTGTTCCTTGGCGGTGGCAAATCTCGGATGGATTCAATTTTGGATGGGTCTAACTCAATCCCCCGTCGACTGACGATGAATCCTAGCAACTTTCCTGATGGAACCCCGAATGCGCATTTGGCCGGGTTAAGCTTGATATCATACCTCCGGAGTCTTTGGAAAAATCTCCTTAGGTCTGCTACATGGTCCTCCTGACGCCAAGATTTGATGATCACATCATCGACGTACACCTCGATTTCTTTGTGTATCATGTCATGAAACACAGCAGTCATTGCTCGCATGTATGTTGCCCCGGCGTTCTTCAATCCGAACGGCATTACCCGATAGCAGTAAGTTCCCCATGGCGTAATAAACGCTGTTTTTTCCGCATCTTCCTCGTCCATTAGGATATGATGATAACCCGCATAGCAATCTACAAAGGATCCGATCTCGCGCCCCGCGCAATTATCGATCAAGATATGGATGTTGGGCAATGGAAAATTGTCCTTGGGACTTGCTTTGTTTAGGTTGCGGTAGTCGACGCACACCCTGATTTTTCCATCCTTCTTCGGGACTGGTACCACATTGGCCAACCACTCGGGATATCGAGTGACCCGAATGACCTTCGCTTGCAACTGCTTAATCACTTCTTCTTTGATCTTTACACTCATTTCTGTTTTAAATTCCTTAGTTTTTGCTTGACCGGAGGGTATGCCGGGTCAGTGGGCAATTTGTGAACCACTAAATTGGTGCTCAAACCAGGCATATCATCATATGACCATGCAAAAACATCTTTGAATTCCACGAGGGTTTTGACCAATTCTTCCCTGACATTCGGATCAATGTGGATGCTAATTTTGGTCTCTTGGACGTTATCAGTGTCTCCTAGATTCACAGTCTCAGTGTCATTTAGGTTAGGCTTGGGTTTCTCTTCAAATTGGCACAGTTCTCGGTTTATCTCTTCGAAGGCTTCACCTTCGTCATATTCAGATTCATCATCACAAACGACCTCTTGCATCATTGAGTCGGATTCATATTGATTTATTAGACTAGGTCGAATATCCGCTGTGCATGCCATGTCATTAGAACCAGTAAAAAGAGAACTGTTCAGAAAGAAAAAGAACAAAACAAAATTAAAATGGGACAAAGGAAAAGAACTTTATTAAACTTGCGGGATAAAAGGGTTCACACTTTTACAAAAACGAAAGTAAAATTTTGATTACACCCTTGAATAATCCGGACAAACAAACAAACAAAACATAAATCAAAGCCTACTACCAAGACTCCCTCGGACAGGAAGAGGAGTAACTGTCCAATTGTTGGTCTTGGCCTCAGGCCCCACAAACTGTATCTCTGCTCTGCTGGAACCTTCTCCGGCTTCCACCATACTGACATCCGTGAATAGCCTCTCAAAACTCTGATTCAGGTCCTCATTTATACCAATCAATGGTCCTAGAATCTTCGGGGCCGGTGACCCCTTGGCGCTTGCTTTGACAAAAGACCTCGAGAGACGTGGCACCGGCTTAGGCAGAAACCAAACCCTCTTCTTCATTTTTCGCGCTTGCTTCCTATCTGCTGCGGTTGGTTTGAACCCCAATCCAAAAGTTTCCAGATTTTTAGGAAGGGAGACAGGTTGGACAATCCCTTGAAGCTCGACTCCCAGGCCTTTTCCTGGCACAAATCCATTACCCAGCATTTCCGAGACCATCATGACTGTCGCGGCGGCTATCCTAGGGTGCGGGATGACTTCTCCTTCAGAAATTTTGTTGGCTGACCCTGTATCGAAAATCTGGTAGACCCAAGGACCTTTGTCATCAGCGGTTTCTATGAAAGGTACAATGGTTCCGCCCATGGTGCACGTTGTATCCTCGCCGTGCAACACGACCTCTTGTCTTTGCCACTCGAACTTCACCATCTGATGTAGGGTGGAAGGCACCGCCTTGGCTGCATGAATCCATGGTCGACCTAACAGCAGGTTGTAAGATATCGTGGCGTCTAATACCTGGAATTCCATGGTAAACAGGACCGGACCGATGGTCAGTTCAAGTACAACATCCCCTACAGTGGCCGTTCCGTTTCCGTCAAACCCTCAGACACAGATATTGTTCTTGTGGATCCTTCCGTGGTCGATCTTCAACTGGTTCAAAGTAGATAGTGGGCAAATATTGGCGCTTGAGCCGTTATCCACCAATACTCGAGTTACCACCGAGTCTTCATATTTGACAGCTAGGTATAGAGCTTTATTATGCTCCGTACCTTCCGCCGGCAGGTCATCATCTGAGAATGTTACCCTGTTCACCTCGAAAATCTTGCTGGCAATGGTTTCCAGGTGGTTTACAGCAATCTCACTGGGTACATGAGCTTCGTTCAATATCTTCAGCAGGGCCCGACGATGCTCCTCTGAGTGGATCAGTAACGACAACAGTGAGATCTGGGCCGGTGTTTTTCTCAGCTGTTCGACCACAGAATAGTCATGTACTTTCATCTTCCTCAGGAATTCTTCGGCCTCTTCTTCGGACATAGGTTTCTTGGTTGCAACTGGGTTGGCTCTTCTTAGCTCCGCAGGAGCAAAACATCGACCTGATCGAGTCAACCCTTGCGCTTCACAACTGACTTCTTCCACCTATTTTCCCTTGTACATCAGCACCGCCTTTTCATATTTCCAAGGCACAGCTCTGCTGTCAATCATCGGCAGTTGGACCACAGGCTTTATGGTCACCAGTTCTCTACATACCCCTTTTAACACGACTGTCGGTGTGGGCGGGATCCCTGATACTACCAACTTGCTTGGCTCGGGTTTGCTTGTTATGGCGGACGGGCTCTTTCCCAATATCACTACCGGCTTGACGCCTTCTCCCTGCGACTGTACACTCGTTCCTCCACTGGTTAAGATTTCTTTCGGGGCGGCTTGGATCATTATCACTGTTTGTGAGGGTTTTCTCAATTCTCCCCCCTCACACACCAACTCAATCATGTGAGTTTTGTGGTGTGCTGGCAGTGGGTTTTGGTTGATGTTAGGAGCCTCCGGTGTCTGGACCTCGATCTTATTGGTGTCAATAAGATCTTGTATGGCATGCCTTAATTTCCAGCACTTCTCGGTATCATGCCCGAGCATCCCTGAACAGTATTCACAACTGATTGATCGATCCAAATTCTGAGGTGGGGGATTTGGTTCTCGAGTCTGGACAGGACTAACCAAACCCAATTGCCTCAGCTTGTGGAACAAAGCGGTGTAGGTTTCTCCCAGCTCCGTGAAAGTTCTCTGCTTCCGCAACCTGTCATTCCTAGCATCTGGATTTCCCCGAAAGCCTGCCCCTGAAGGGTTTCTATACGCCCTTGGTGGAGGGTAGGTGTTTTGTGGTGGTGTATATATGTTCTGGGGAGCCGGCGCGCGCCATTGTGGGCGAACCGGAGGCTGAGTGTATGCATGGGCTTGGTGTATGGAACAATGTGGTTCTCGAGGTGGATAGAAATTTTGTGGTGGGTTGTATGGGTATTCTGACCTGTGAGGTCTGGGTGGGTTGTAGTGCAGCCTGCCAGCCCTAGACCAACTGCCAGCCTCGATCGTGGCAACCTCTTCTTTCTTTCTTCTCAGCGCACCTCCCGTGCCGCTTTGAATAGCCTGGGTTGTGGCTTTGAGTGCCGAATAGTTCAAGATTTTGTCAGACCTCAGACCCTCTTCTATCATGACCCCTATCTTGACCACCTCGTTGAAAGATTTTCCAACTGTTGTCACCAAGTGACCAAAGTAGGTTGGATCCAGTGTCTGCAAGAAATAGTCCACCATCTCTCCCTCTCTCATGGGAGGATCGACTCTAGCTGCTTGTTCTCTCCAGCGGAACCCGAACTCGCGAAAACTTTCCCCGGGTTTCTTCCCAGTTCTCAATAATGTGAGACGGTCAGGGACTATCTCGAGATTGTACTGGAAATGACCTGCAAAAGCCTGCGCCAGATCATCCCACGTGTACCACCTGCTGGAATCCTGCCTGGTATACCATTCTAGTGCAGATCCGCTCAGACTTTGGCCGAAATAAGCTATCAGCAGCTCATCCTTGCCGCCTGCCCCTCTCATTTTGCTACAGAATCCCCGCAAATGTGCCATGGGATCACCGTGCCCTTCATATAAATCAAACTTAGGCATCTTGAACCCAGCCGGGAGTTGGACGTCTGGGAAAGGGCACAGATCTTTGTATGCTACGCTGACTTGATTGCCCAATCCGTGCAAGTTCCTGAAGGACTGCTCCAGGCTTTTGAACTTTCTCAATACTTCATCCTGTTCAGGGGCCTTAACCGGCTTTTCAACCTCTGCCGGCACTTCCAAATGTGGATTGTAAGCCTGTGGCTCGGGGGCATGAAACGTAGGCGGGGGGGGGGGGGGGGTAGTATTGTGTATCGTGAGCCTGAAACAATGGCTCACTGGTCGTTCTTTGCAAAGGGGCTGATGTTGGTCCCACGAAAATGGGAATATTGGGTGTTGGGAGAGGTTGATGGGGCGGTGGAGCTTGGGAATCATGAGGGCTTCTTTCTTGATGATAAAGGGGATTTGGACGGCTTGTGGAAGGGCCAGAGTGAGGGTATTCCGGCATGTGTCCCAGTGTTTCAGGGCTCTTTTGTGTTTTGGCTAGGGCTAGCTGCATTGCATTCATCTCTAGTCCCATCCTTTCAATCTTTTCCATCGCTTCTTTTAGCAACTGGCTCATTGGCCTTTCTTCCTCATTACTATTCTCTGAAGTAGTCATGCTTGTTGCTACCGGTCCTTTGGATCTGGTTTGGTAGGAGTGTGTTGCCAGAGTTCTTTAACAACTAACTTGTCTGGTATAGACAACAACAAACTTTGTTAGCGTTAGAGTTTAACAGATTTGATCATAACACATAGAGGATGCAATGCACCTAGGCAGTTAACCGTTTCTACATGCTTTGCTTCAAACAACATGCGTCATCCCGGTTTGCTCATTCGTCCCTTTAAAGTATTTTGGGAAACCCTGTGTTTTATTTTATTTGTATTTTCTTTTCTCTCTTTATTAAAAGCGGTCGAATCTTATGGGGATTGCCTACGTATCACGTCCCCGCGTGAATCAGACCAGGCGTAGTTCTGCCTCAAAGTAAAGACACATAGAAATTCTTCCGGAGTCACTTAATTTCATTATCAAAATTTGCTATTACACATTGCTTCAAACAAAATAGCAACAGTACAGACTCCATGGTTTTAAACTTGGTTTGAATAACAGAAAACAACATATGGGAAAACAACATATGGGGCAACAACAAACAAAACGAACAGGACTCGATCAACGACTAATTTTCCAACTTAGGGACCCACGAGGCATCTTTCGGCCCTTTCGCGGCCCTAGGTGTAAGGTCTCTTTGCAAGCTCTTCAACTCGTTCATAATCCGGTGGACGCAGCCCATGATGGAGGCCATGAGGGTTTCCCGAGGTGTTCGCTCGCATGCCAAGCATTTCAGGTAGATGTAATGCCCGATTTCGTCAATTCTTGCTCGAATGTTGTCCCTTTCTACGAACAACTGCCTTATCTATCGGTTCTTCAATCCTAGCGTTTGTGCATTGGTGGCGAGCTGATCCTTGAACATCTCCATTTGCCTTTCCATCCTGGTCATTGCATTGTAATAGCGTCTTCTGTCGGCTTGGGCATCTTGTGTTTACTTGAAGATCCGCTATTGCAGAGCGGAATTTGTTTCCTTTACCGCTTTGATGCTCAGTTCACAATCCCTCATGACCTGCTGTAGGCGCTTCCTCCGGGCCATTGTACCTTTTGCCCATTTGACCTTCATCCTTGCTATGCAAGCCTCTGATTGGTCTAACTCTCCTTGGCTCTGGATGACCTGATTTCTCAAACTGGCTATCAATCTTTCGTCGGAGCAACGCCTCTGTCGGTCGATGTTATTCTTACTGGCTTGGCGAAGGCGGGCCTTCAGGGTTTGGTTCTCTTGGGCTAGCTTGTCTTTCTCAGCCTGCTCCTGGGCGACTTGCACGTTGTTTTCGAATACAATCCTTTCAACTTGACGTTTTAGCTCCCTGATTTCAACCCGGTAACCTTCCTCCTTTGCGAGCCAGTCCCATTGTTCTTGTGATGACTCAACAAAATCTTGGAGGTGAGGCCGTTTGGTTGGCCGTTTCACCATGTTCTTCTTTTTATGCCAAGCGAGATAGGCTGGCGAGACTTCACCCCTAGACACGTCACCTGCCCGAGTATTTGCCGTCAGGTACTGGCATTCACTCCATATGCAACGAACTGTCTTTTCAGGAAATTGGCCGTCACTGCTGACCTCGACTGCATAAGTGCTGAGATCTTCGTCCGGGTGTAGTACTTGACATCTTCCTAACTGTCTCATCACCCTGTAAGGGGCATAAGGTTGAATACCTCTGAGTCCCATCAAGAGGAAGTGAGGACCAGTGGCGGGCATGTATATGATTTCTTCCACAGAAAGCCAACCCAAAGTCCAGTTTATTTGATCGGCGGTGATGACCCGGAGATAGGATATCCATTCTTCAAACCCTCCTGGTGATCGGAAACCTGAAACCCTTAGGTTATAACCCTCGATGCAACCCCCATTTGTAGACATGTAGCGCATATACTGAGGATGGTGACACAAGTGTTCGATCATCCACATCTGTAATAACAAGTTGCACCCCTCGAAGAAGTCTGCTCCGGCCTTACAAGCCGTGAGGGCTCGGTACATTTCTGACACTATCATAGGAGCAAGGATGCTTTTATCGTTGGTAATCAGGACTTTGACGATTCCAGCCACTTTCAGGTCGATATTTCTATCTTTTCGGGGAAACACCACAAGGCCCAAAAATGCCACCATAAAAGCGAACCGCCTATGCTCATTCCATTTTACCAGATTTCCCCTGCTGCAAACACCACTTTCTGGATCATTAAATCCTCCTATGCTCCCGTACCTCTGGTATATGAATTGTAGGGTAGAAAAACCTCTATCTAGTTCAGCGTACGGGACTCCCTTGCTTATCTTCAACTGATCCATGAATTTGTATGAATTCACAATTCTTGGAGCGATCAGGTATTTGTGTCTCAAACCTTCAGTGATGTCCATGTAACCCGCCATTTCTTCTAAGGTTGGGGTGAGTTCGAAATTCGAGAAACGGAACACGTTGTGGGCCGGATCCCAAAATGTAACCAAAGCCTTTATGATGTCGCACCGAGGCCTGACGTTCGACAGATTGACCAAACCTCCCAGGTGCAGTTTGATCTTGTCTTGCTCTGATTTTTCCAAATCCTCCCACCATAATCGCACTTCCAGAGGGATTTTGCTTCTAACTGTTACCGGCAAACTTGGACTTATGCTCATTCTGCATGTTTATTGGGGTGATTAAGCAAAGATCCAGACTCATTGGACTCAAATACCAAATTGACACACCTTTTTTTTTTTTTTTTTAAAAACGAAATTTGGTTGTTTCCGAAAAAGTATGATATCACCTTAAAAACTTTCGTTCTTTGGATTGTACCTATATTTTGAAAAACAAGTTGAGCCTGATGGGGGTTGCCTGCGTATCTCTCACCCTGCGAGAATCAAACTGACGTAGTTCAGGCATAAGCCGAATTTTGGAGACACACTATTTTTCTCTTAGAAATGAATCAAAGACTCTTACTTTCTAAAACAAATTAATAAGACCCACATTTTTTCTTTTTCTTTTTTTCAAAATTCTGGCAGAGCTTTAACCATTTTCTGGGTATTCATCTTTCAAGAATAATTATCTCTCTATCCGTTATTCTTTTTTTTCTTTTTTTTCTTTTTTTTTCTCTCTTTTTTTTCAAACATTCCTGATATTCAGAAACCGGTCAGCATGCAAGCCTTGAAACAAGTAAATGCATAAAACAAGCAGGGTGTAGCAGGATGGTCTTTATTCTCAGGTTGCTTGTCCTAGACGGACCCAGCCCCTGTGCTGAGTCCCCTAAGTCAAATGCATATGATGCAAATAAGCGTTCCTACTAGGGATCCGGCATGAAGTTAAGTTATACTAAGCTGTAAAACCTAGGTGTTTGTTCTAGACCTGGCTTACCCGAGCGGACAACTCGAGCCAAGGATGGGAGCTGTGTACCGGTAACCAAAAGGCCATCCGATTTTGCAACTCCTCCGAATCCTCGTTCTATTTTGGCATATGACACTAACAGAAAGAAGCCACGACCAGCGTGCGCTCCTCAAGAGAGAAAAGAAGGGTTTCGGCACAGTTTATATGTACAGTTCAAACAATATCAAAGCAATTAAAGCAACATTTGGCACATTAGGCGCGAACACGCAAAAATCAGATAATAAATAAAGCCAAATAATAACAATTATTTTAAGCTCGAATTCTTAACCCTGAACCAGTGGTTCTGGGTTTCTGCAGATCCCCAGCAGAGTCGCCAGAGCTGTCACACCTCCTTTTTCCGCACCCGAGGGGGCGCAAGGGAGTTTTTCCAATTAAAGGACAATCGAAACGGGATGAGTTTATTTATTTCAGAGTCGCCACTTGGGAGATTTAGGGTGTCCCAAGTCACCAATTTTAATCCCGAATCGAGGAAAAGAATGACTCTATATTACAGTCTGCGTACCAGAAATCCGGATAAGGAATTCTGTTAACCCGGGAGAAGGTGTTAGGCATTCCCGAGTTCCGTGGTTCTAGCACGGTCGCTCAACTGTTATATTCGGCTTGATTATCTGATTTTATACAAATGTAAACTTATGTGCAAAATTTAACTTTCAACCGCTTTTATCATTTACCGTTATTTTTATCAAGAATTGCAACGTTATAAAATGTATCTCGAACCACGTTACAATCAATGTACCCGTGGTCATCGACACGCTTTGACTCCGTTGAGATTTGGATTTGGGTCACATCAATGTGCACCCGAGTTTAAGGAAATTAAATTATTAAAGGCGCGCCTAAAGCGACTAGCGTATTTATTTTGGGTAGGACCGTGAAATTTTACTAAACGGTCCATCCCGAAGTCTAAACAATTTTTAAAGCAAATATTTACTGAGGGCCCCGCAATTTGTATTTTATTTGGCGAGGCTCATCTCATTCTTATTTTTTTTTTAAATTAATTTGCAACGTCGTGGACACGCATCTCGAACCACGTCACAATCAATGTACCCGTGATTAGAAACACATTTCGAATCCGTCGAGATTTGGATTTGGGTCACATAAATGCGCACCCGAATTTAAGGAGGTAAAATTATTAGATACGCGCTTAAAGAGGCTATCGCGTTATTATTCTGGGAGGGTCGTGAGGTTTGCTAAACGACCCACCTTAGGGATTGAATGCTTCAATATATACATTAAACGAGGGCCCCGCAATTCGTGCGTTTTTTCTTTATTTTTTGTCGAGGCTCATCTCGTCTTTATTTTAAAAGGATATCCTATAGCAACTACATTCTTGTCGCATTTGTCTCTACTAGTTGAGAGCGGAGATAGTCCTAGTTAATTATATGCTTGCAAGTCATTTATAGTAGGATTCAGAATGCTAAAGAATTTCAGAAAAACGAGGCTGCGTCTCACAGACGAGCGATCGAATCTCATAGGCTCAAGCCCAGTTTGTGTGGGATTAGCCAGGCTTGGGCCACTGATTTTCCGACGAGGCCTGCTTGGTCTGTTTCAACTTGGGCTCGACCTTCGTGAGGTTGAGACCGTAAATTTGTGTTCTTTGTTTTAAAGGTGTGGTTTATCAATTATAACAAGGCAGTTTATCAAAAGAAATGAACTTAGCTAACAATGGATAGCTTCATGCTTGGCATGTATTAAAGAATATGCTACACGATTAGACTAAGTCTAAGATACAACCCAATGCATTGGGAATACTTTTAACTAGCAGCATACATATACAAACTGATATTCAATTACCATGCATTGATATCTACTAGGCGTGCAAGCTACTTCCAGCATCCGAACAAGAATAAAATTATTCTACATTACATGATATTTAATGTAACAATCTATGTATAAAAAGACATTCTTCAGGTCTTTTCATTTGTATTCATGCTCAATTTTCCAATTACATCTGACAGTGTATTAGGTGTGTACCTGGTATAGAGAACAAAAAGAAGAAAGGAATGGTCAGTCGGGCAGTATGCCACAAACACAGCAGCAGCAGATACACAGCAACAGTACAACAACAAACCAACAACCACAAGTGTTCTCCACAGTCCACATACAACCAACAATAATTCCCAGAACAAAGAAAACCAGCAGATAGTCGAGCACCAAACAAACAATCCCAGGAAAGAGTAGTGGAACAATAGAAGTAACAGAGTGTTCAATGCAGCAACACCAGCAGTTCAACAATCACAAGCAGCTCAGTCAGTGCAAACAACTGAACTTTGCCAAGACGGCTTGACCAATATGAACTCTTATATAGCTTTCAGACAGTGTTTGATTACAGTGTTTACTGGAAATTTCCTTATGTTTTCAGTATTCTTTAAACTCACAAGACCTCTCTCAAGACTAAAAATTTTCCAGCCATTTTTGAGTTCTGAAATGGCCTATTTATAAGCCAAACGACCAGTGCAGTCAAGCTGCCTGGATTCTGCCATTTGCAGACTACCCATACCCTTTAAACCCCATGCCTAAGCATCTTTTGATGCCAGCCATTTGTTCCCCACGTCTGGTTTTTCTTTAATCAAGAGTTATGGGTTCATTTAAATATTCACTTTAAACCCCATACTCTTGTGTCTTGTTCCCCATTGGTATTAGTTTAATCCCAAATTAGTACCCTACTTGTCAGCTCATTTAAACTAATCATTTTTGTTCTTTTCAAACCCCAGATTATCCCTGTTAGCCCTTGATTATTACTGCCCTGCCCATTGCAGCATCAGGGCATTTTTGAACTTCTGAAAGTTCAATTTCAGAATTGCCCTAGCCTGATTCTTTTAATTGTTTTTACAATGTAGTTACAAACTAGCATTCACAGATAATGTCGAATATTCATTTCACAATACAGGTTTGTTCAGTCATGTGAGGTTGTACGTATTAGCATATCTGATCATTCAGTCGTAGGGAGTTAATCGACGACATTTATCAAGTCGACTATACTAATTATAATAGGTAATAATCAATCGCTCATATAAACTATACGTACAAGGACCCAAAGGGCATCAGACAACT
This sequence comes from Nicotiana sylvestris, assembly GCF_000393655.2. Taxonomy (NCBI): domain Eukaryota; kingdom Viridiplantae; phylum Streptophyta; class Magnoliopsida; order Solanales; family Solanaceae; genus Nicotiana; species Nicotiana sylvestris. The sequence continues at coordinate 18,251,912 of NC_091062.1, read as the reverse complement.
TTTGTTCAATTACTGGGAACCTATATGAACTATTTATGCGACGACTATCCTAATCGAACATGTTTATCATAGGATACATTCAAATCACACACAGAAAACAATCGACCAAATAAAAGGTCTTTGACAGAGATGGAAGAAATCAGAAAAATAACAAAAAGAACAAACAAACACAACGAAACATGCTGACAACTTAATTAGAACTAAACAAAGGGAAAGGAAAACTTACCGAAAAATGTTTAAACCAAACTGACCCAAATCTGACTCAACTTTGACCATTTGAGGCCGAACAAATTTTAACCAGGGTGTTCTCACATGAGAACACCTTGGTTAAGATCCGTTAAACCTCAAACCCTTGTTAAGGCCGGCTGGATTCCAAGGCTATCCGTATTCTAGGTTTTGGATTTTCAGATCTGGTTTTTTAGGAGTTGTGGGTAGATTCGGACCAAACCAAGTCTGGTTTGGTCACGAGGAGGGTCCGGGGAGTGTCTGGTATGAAGATGGGGTGGTTTGGTATAGATCGAGTTTCGTCTCAAATCTTCAAATAAAGATTCGAGACGAAGGAAGGTGATTCGAGGGAAATGGATAGCAGATCCATATTTATGACAGTGAGGTGGTCCTAGGGTGTTCAGGAGATGGTCACCGGCGTCCATGCCGCCGGCTTTAATGGCGAGGGAGACTAGGGCGACTGCTAGGGTTTGGGGGGGTTTCAGTGCTTTGGTGAAGACGATGAGTGGAGGGGGGTTCGAATAGGGGGCGTGGGGTACGATAGAAAGCTTATATATGATCTAAGGGTTTAGATCCTGGCCGTTGGATCAAATGAGATCTATGGCCAGAATCTATTTACTTAGGGAAGACGGTGTCGTTTTGGGTTTGATAGTGGGTGAGACCGGGTGAGGCTGGATCGGGTCAGAGTTTGGACGGGTTTAAGGGAAATGGCCTAGGTCCGTTGGATCAAGGAGTTGGACGGCTTAGATTAATCTGCCTGAAACGACGTCGTCGAAGTGAAGTGATCAACTTGATCAGGACCGTTTGTTTAAGTCAGATCAACGGTTCTGATAAGGGAGCTGATACGGCGTCGTTTGAATCAGCATTTGGGCAGGCCTGACTTGGGCTGGATTAGTGCTTTGGTTTTGGGCCTCGTTTTGGGGCCCAATCAGATTTTCCTTTCCCTTTTTATTTCAACCAATTAACCAAAAATTCCTAAAAAAATAAGGTAAATAATTAAAATAAAACTTACACACATATTGTGTAACACCTACAACAATAAACACACATAAATAAAAAAAATGGTTAGATCACAGCCTAGAATGAACGATGCACACATACATATATTTTTGAATTTTCTTTTAACGACACATATTTTTTGTATTTTGTTTGATAATGACTAGCTGTGAAATGGACAGACCCACAAATGACTAATAACACATGTCACGGAAAAATCGAAAAATTGTACAGCGAAGTCATTTGTCATTATTTTTATTTTCTTTTGGAGCGATTGTCCGTGAAGCAAAAATCACGTACTTACATTGTTGAATCCGAAAATAGGTTTGTTGTTGCTAAAAATATTGTTCAATCAAATTTTAGTTGTTCTTTGTTGTGCAATTTGTGTTCATGTGATTTGTTGTTGAAATGTTGAAGAAATCATGTTCATGAAATTTGTTGTTTGAACATTGTTAGAAATTAATCATATTGTCTATATTTTGGTTAAGTTTGATTAATTGTTTGTTATAGCTGATGGGGTAGTTTGGTAATTTGTAGTACGTTCAGGGGTAAAATGGTAATTGCAATAAGGTCGGAGGGGTAGTTTGGTAATTGAACATTTTGTAATTCTTTATGTTAAGCATGGGGGACAAAATGAAATGGGGTGGGTTGTGATATAGTTATTTAATATAAAGGGGGGACAAGACAAATTTTAGTGTGGGGGAATCTTGTATTTGTTTATGTTAGGCATGAGGGACAAAATATAATGGGGTGGTGTGATATATTTATTTAGTGTAAGGGGGATGAGTGGGAAGATAATGGGTTTGGTAGAGAAAATGGGTTGATTTTAATTGATTAAAAGATTTATGGGATGAGATATAAGTAGAAGTCTTGAAATCAGATTTGACACAGAGAGAGAAATATAGAGAGGAATCTGAAAGAGAGATTAAGAAAAGAAGAAAAAAAATAGAACTAAGAAAAATAAAAGAAGAAAGAATCTGGAACACAAAAAAAATAGAAGAGAAAGAAAGAAAATCTGAAACATTGCTTCTTGAATCTGTCCGGGTCTGTTTGTTGATATTGCTTGGTTTAAATCTGAAATTTCCTAAAATTCCTGCCACTATGCGTCTGGGCTTCATGGGTCTTGTTGTTTGTTGTTGAAATCTGTTGAAACATCGGTATATTCTGTTGATTTAATTCCTGATGCTACTGCTGAAATATTGCCTCTTTTACTCTCATTTCCAGGTATATATTTTAGACTCATGTTGTGGAAAGCTTCAACATTACCAGCTAAATGAAGTGTGGAATTATAATTATGTCTTTTACTCGTTTAAATCTATTAATTTAAATTTCAGTTTCGTTTCAGTTAGTTAACATGGTAGTATGCTTAACATGATCGCTACTAGTTAATCATTCCCTTTTGAAGTTCGTATAAACGTTGTAATAATGTCATCTATTTCAGAATTTCATTAAGTATAAGTTATGTTCGAATTGTCAAGATAGGGAACATGGCAGAAAGTTGGCCAATAATTCGATCTTGTGATATTGTTAGCTAAGTAAAGAATAGTGTAGAAATATCAAAAAACTATATTATTAGCCTATTTTGTCAAATATCCGATTTTGTTTAAGGCTAGATAATGTTAATTGTATTTCGTTCATATATGGCATAATAACAGGTTATGTGAATAGCCATGGTGGAAATGTGAATTGATATAATCCGTCCTGTTTATGATGTTGGAATATGATGAATGGTTCGGACGTACCACTACGTTGCATGTGATGCCATTTTATTGAGTCAATTTGTATAATAGTTCTCTTTCTCACCAACTTGATTTTATCCATAATTGTAAACAAATTAACCAAACAATCATAACTTTGGACTACAAAAACAAGTATATGAGAAGGATATGGAATTTATGAGCACGAATTGCAATATTTTATGTCAAAGATATGTAGAAATAGAGTTCGCATTAAATATAACAATGAAAATTCTTCAAAAACTATTAATTTGTTTATCAAATTAATTCTTTTCTCAGTTTTATATGCGATTCGATTTTGGATATACTAATGTTGCATCCACGATAAAAATGGTAGTTTTTAGTTACATATTGTTTGTTTCTTTTTTCATATCATTAATTCTTTAAGATTTGAGTAGTTTTAAGGTATATATATAATTCATATGCGTAAAAATAAGACTTGCGGTCAACACATAATAACTTTTGAGAAAATTTGGAGACGTCTAAATCAGTGTTTCTCTATGGCTTTCATATTAAAATAAGTGGACGCAATAAATAATTTGTAGAGAATTTTATCAAGAATATTTTGTGAAATTAGGGATACGTTCGCGTAGCCTAAATTACATTTTTTAAAGGCAGTACGGATTATGCGTTCGCGCAACTTTGAGTCAAAATTTTAATAAAAAGAGATTCGTCAGAGGATCTTAAATACCCGAGATGTGCAGTTCACTACTTAATTATACAAGAGCGACGAACGTTCTTAATTTTATTTTAAGCACAATTTCAAACATAAGTCCTTTTTTTATTAATAAAATATATAAAAAATAATATTATCAATCTTATTGTGTACACGTATGCGTGACACAATTCTTTACGTTTATAAAAAATATATAAGGCGAATATACGTACGCGTGATTCGTTTCAAGAAAATCTTTAATTTGTAAACAATCTAAACAGGAGCGGTAACAAAATCACGCAATAAAAATATATTTAACAAATCAAGATAATTAAGCCAAATATAATAACGGTTAAGCGACCGTGCTAGAACCACGGAATTCGGGAATGCCTAACACCTCCTCCTGAATTAACAGAATTCCTTACTCGGATTTTCTGGTTCGCAGAATGACAAATAAAGTCATATTCTCCTCGATTCGGGATTAAAACTGGTGACTTGGGACACCCTAAAACTCCCAAGTGGCGAATCTGAAATAAATAAATAAATCCCGTTTCGACTGTCCTTTAATTGGAGAAAACTCCCTACGCCTCTTGCGGGGACGGAAAAAAAAGGAGGTGTGACAGTGAGATTAAGGGTTTTTGCTCGATGGCGGATTCGCCAGAAATTAGGGTTTGTTCTTGAACAAAGACGATGGAGTTTGAGGCTGAACAACTTGATTTTCTGTTAATATATTTCAATGTAATTTCAATGTATCACGTTGTTTTTTCATGTATTTTATTGTATTTATTGTCTTTTTTTCATTGTAATTCAATGTATATCGCTGTATTCCATGTATTTCATTGCATTCACTGTCTTTTTTTTTCATTGTATTTCAATGTAATGTATTCATATGTTTTTTTAATTAATATAATTTATGTATTCAGATGTATTATATAATTTCTCCGAAGATTGCTATGTTTTTAGGGTATTTTTCGGTTGAGAATCTTTTTTTTATAACTGGAAATACAAAATTTGTGTGTTGTAATTGAGTTTGTTGAGTTATATTAGGAGTCTATTATGTTAATTGATTCACTTTCCATTTAAAAATAATGTAATCCCATGTTTCACGTCGTGAATACAGTCGAATACAATAATTTATCCAGTTGTAATCTCATGTTTCACGCTATGAATACAGTGGAATACACTCGAATATAACAACTGATTAGCTGGACTTTCCTAATTCATGCCTATTTTTGCTACTGTATTCATGAATACAGTAGCTTAAATACATCATTTATATCTTATAACCACAGAAAAAGTATCTATAATCCGTAATATAGTAAATGATATTTATAGATGGCTAATTACTACTAAAAGATAGTGCTTTATAAAAATTTCCCTAAAAATAACTATATTAGAAGGCCCAAAATACTTAGATTATGAGATATGAGTATGAGGTGACAGCAAAGCTTATCAGAAGCACATTCAAGGGTCAAATCTCATATTTTTACATTATCAAAGAAGAGAAAAAGCTATGATATGTTGAAGAAAAAAAAAGTAAATCTACTTTTTTTTTAACTCTTCTTTGGTTAGTTTCATGCGCTCTGAGTTTTACTCTAATGATAGATGAAAAGCAACATCAAATCAATAGGGTGTAAAATCAGTAATAAAATATAGAGAAGGTGACAGTCGTGGCATTGCGGGATTTGAAGGCGAAGACGGCATTTACCAACTTCTTAGAACATAATGTACTAATTTTTTGTTCTTTTATATATGTAGCACTCAAGAGGATTTTTTTTTTTTAGTGGAAGCAAATCACGATTATCTTTGTAAGTATATGTCAGATCTTTCAATTTTTCTTAATTTGCTCTTTAAATTTATTGGAAGGAGAAATGAGTCTGTCTATGGTATGACTTTGGGAGAATAGAACATACATTTTGAAATTTTATAGTAGATTAAGAAAAGAAAATGGAGGGATTTATATTTTGATTCGAGAAGAATTAGGCACAAAGAATGGTAGGATATGGATTAAAAATATATTTAAAAAATGAACAGAAAAGGGAAGGAGTCATGACTTAAGAAAACAAAGAGACAAAAAAAGGATAGAAAAGAGAAAAAAGAAAAACTGAAAGTCTGAAACCTTCAATTATATTCCGTCAAAGAGGATATTCATTTCTTGATTTCTAATCATTTTCCTATTTGAGTTCTCTTCTTTTTCATTTTTTATTATTGTGATGACCCGGCCGGTTGTCTTAAGAATTAACACCCTGATCCTCTATTAACTGTTTTTCCCAAGTTTATTTCTGCTAATGTGATTTGCCGGGATATTCGGTTTTGAGTTTCGGGGAGTTTTGAGACACTTAGTCCCTAAATGAGAGCTTAAGTATTGAAAAGTTGACCATAGTCGAAACAGTGTGAATACGGCCTCAGAATGTAAATCCGATGGTTTTGTTAGCTCGTTGGGTAATTTCGGGGCTAGGAGCGTGTTCGGATTGTGTTTTGGAGGTCCGTAGCTAATTTAGGCTTGAATACCGAAAGTTGAATTTTGGAAGTTTCCGGTTCGATAGGTAGATTTTGATACGAGAGTCGGAATGGAATTTCGAGAGTTGCAGTAGTTCTGTTATGTCATTTGGGATGTGTGTGCAAAAGTTTAGGTCATTCAGAGGTGGTTTGGTTGGATTTTTTATCAAAAACGTAATTCGGAAGATTTTGGAAAGCTTAGGCTTGAATCCGATGTGTTTTGGTTGATTTGATGTCGTTTGAGGTGTTTTGAAGATTTGTACAAGTTTGAATAAGGTTTTAGGACATATTGGTGCCTTTGGTTGAGGTCCCGGGGGCCTCGGGTGTGTTTCGGATGCTCAACGGATCATTTTTAGTTGTTAAAAAGTTGGAGAATTGCAGGTTCAACTGTTGCAGATATTTACCCTTCGCGTTCGCGAAAAGTCAGTGGGGAGTTGATGGAATTTTGCTAAAACATTTGTGAGGAAGTTTCCGCATTCGCGAAGGGTGGTGATGTTTGAGAATCGCGTTCGCGGGAAGGGTATCGCGTTCGCGTAGAAGGAAGTGGTCAGCTGGGTTCAAGGTGGAGTTGCGCTTTGCGTTCGCGAAGGGTTGGTCAGTGGAAGCATCGCATTCGCGAGAGCAGTGTCACATTCGCGTAAGAGGACTTTAGGTCAACGATTTTTTTGTGCTTCGCGAACGTGAGGCCTTGACCGTGTTCGCGAAGAAGGAATTAAAATATCTGGGCAGAATGTTTAAAAAGGGTTATTTCGCGAATTTTAGCCTAGTTTCCTCCATTGTTAGACGATTTTGAAGAGGGTTGAAGAGGGATTCAAGGGGAATCAATTGGAGGTAACATTTTTGACTTCATAACTCATTTTTATGTGATTAAATACCTGATTAGTGGTGGAAAAATTTGAAAAAAATGGGTAATTAGGGTTTGAGTTTAAGAGGCCTTTAAATGAGGATTTGATGGGTCATTTGGACTCCAATTTCAGTGTTCTTGTTATGTATAGACTCGTGAGAGTACGAGATTTTTGAAAGTGTAAATTTACCCGATTCCGAGACGTGGGCCCGAGGAGCATTTTGGTCATTTTACATAATTTCGCGTATTAGCTTAGAATTTAATTGTAGAATCAGTTACTTGAAGTGTTATCTACATTATGCAATTGAATTGAATAGATTTGGTCATTTGGAGTCAAGTACTCGTGGCAAAGACGTGGTGTCGGGTTGATTTTGAGCAGGTTCGAGATAAGTGGCTTGTCTAACCTTGTGTGGGGGACCTTCCCCTTAGGATTGGTATGTTTGAAAATTGAAATGCCTTGTATGTGAGGTGACGAGTGCGTACTTGTGCTAATAGTTGGAAATCTGGTTTTCTTTAAGTAAATACTAGCATGTTTCCTTTCCTATTTCTATTACTTGCACTATTAAGCCTGTTATTAGCTTAGGAATGCATGTCTAAATGACTTAATTGCTTTATTTGATTCAACCTGCCTTACTTGAATTTTGTGCAGCATGCTAAGCTAGAATCACTTATTGCCTTAATATGAAATTTTGCCATTTCTGTATATCTTTTTGTTGCTGCTGCTGTGTATTTACATTGAGATTACATATGTGGGATTCCGGTAGCTCCCCTTTGTCTATTTACTTTGGGACTGCGGGTTAGATTTCCGATAGATCCCCCTGCACATTTACTTTGGGACTGCAGGTTAGATTCCCGATAGACCCCCTTGCAAAGTTAAATGGATCTACGAGAATTCACCCGGTAGATTCCCCCAGTATTGGGTATTTACATTTGGGACTACGGATTGAGATTCTAGTAGATCCCCGCGCATTGATAGTTGGACTACGGGACGGGATCCCGGGAGATCCTTCGGACATATATATGATAGACTACGGGACGGTATCCCGGAAGATCCACTGGACAGTTGTAATTGGGACTACAGGACGGTATCCTGGAAGGTGCCCCGATTGTTATCTCTGTGTTGAGCTGTATTTCTTTCCGTGGCTTGTTTTGTCTCTGTTCTAGTTGTTGTTGTTCTGTCAATTTTATGTTATTTCTTACTGTTGCACTTATTTATTCTGTTTTATTCCACCCTGTTAACCCTTATATTGTATTTAACCTCAATAGGACCCTGACCTTCCTCGTCACTATCCGATCGAGGTTAGGATTGACACTTACTGAGTACTGCTGTGGTGTACTCATGTCCCTACTGCACATGTTTTTCATGTGCAGATCCAGGTACTTCTACTCAGGCCTACCATCCTTGAGGAAGACGACTACTTAGAGACTTCGAGGTACATCTGCCACGTCCGCAGACCAAGGAGTCCCTTTCTATTCCTGCCTTTTAGTATTTAGCCCTTCTGTACTTTCTGTTCTTATTAGACAAATTCCAGAGTTAGAGCTATGTAGTATTTCTTTTTTTCTTAGCTTGTAATTCGTGGGTTTCCAGGTCTTGGATTTGGATATTGGTTTTTGAGATTTATATATGGTGTATGCCGAGTGGCACATTTAAATACTGTTAATGCCTTATTTCTGTTTTAAAATTATTTTACTTCTGCAAGTTTTGGTTATCTTCCGCAATTTAATCTTACCTAGTCGTAGAGACTAGGTGCCATCACGATGGTTCACGGAGGGCGAACCAGGGTCGTGACAAGTTGGTATCAAAGCTCTAGGTTCATAGGAGTCATGGATCACAAGACGGTTTATTAGAGTCTCGCTGATCGGTACAGAGACGTCTGTACTTATCTACGAGAGGCTATGTAACTGTTGGGAAAAATTTCCCTTCATTTGATTTCCTTGTCGTGCGATATTTTTGACATCACAGTTCTAAACTTCTGTCTTCTATTCTCTCATAGATAGTAAGGACACGTTCTACTGGAGATGATTAGGTACCTGCGCCCCCTACTGTAGTCGTCAGAGGCCGGGGCTGGGTTAGAGGCCAAGGACGCGCATGTGGTGCAGCCAGAGCACCTACGCGAGCTACCGCCGAGGTACCACCAGCAGATCTAGCCGGAGTTCAGGCACCTGACACACCTACTGCTACTACTACTCCAGCTCTTCAGGAGATTTTGGCACAGTTCATGACCATGTACACCACCTTGGCTTAGGAAGGATTGCTTCCCTTTGCTGCCGCCACATCCCAGGATGGGGGAGGAGCACAAACTCCCGCTGCCCGCACTCCTGAGCAGCGAGTGCATGTCTATTAGGTCCCTCAGATTATCCCTGTACCGCCTGCAGTACCAGCTTAGCCGGAGGACAGGGCAGCTGCTTCCGAGGATGAGCAGCTGAGGCTTGAGAGGTTCAAGAAGTACAAGCCTCCTGTATTCAGTGGTCTAGCATCGGAGGAGGATCTGGGATTCCTTGATGAGTATTATCGCATTCTCCATACCATGGGTATCTCAGGATCGAGCGGGGTTTCTTTCACTATCTTCCAGCTTCGAGGAGCCGCCTATGAGTGGTAGCGCACCTATGAGTTAGATAGTCCAGATGAGGCTGCTTCACTGACTTGGGCTTAGTTTTCAGATCTATTTTTGAGGGAGTATGTTCCTCAGAGCCTCAGGGACACATGACGTGCAGAATTTGAGCATTTGCGCTAGGGTGCTATGACTGTTTCAGAGTATGCTGTCTGTTACACCAGTTTGGCTAGGCATGCACCAGCCTTGGTTTCTACTGTTTGCGAGAGAGTTTGCTGATTTATTGAGGGCCTTATTCCCAACATCATATCTAGCATAGCTCGGGAGTTGGAGATAGATATTTCTTATCAGCAGGTGGTGAGCATTGCTAGGAGGATTGAGGGTATGCATGCTAGGGAGAGAGAGGAAAGAGAGGCCAAGAGGTCTCGAGAGTCGGGCTATTATTCTAGTGCCCGTACCCCAGCTGCATGTCATCATGGTAGGGGTTATATGAGTCATCCTGTTCATTCAGCTCTTCCAGTAGCCAGTAGTGCTCCAGCTCCTCCTAGGCCTCAGGAACCTTATTATGCACCTCCAGTTTCTAGCGCGCCTCCTGCATGGGGTGCTTTCAAAGGTCAGTCCAGCAGACCTGGTACTAGCCAGTCACAACGACCTTGTCCTCCTAGAGCTTGTTTTTAGTATGGTGACATACGCCATATGGTGAGGGATTGCTCTAGACTTGGGAGTGGTGCACCTCCACAGACTTCTCAGCCACAGCGTGCCCCGCTGAGTTCTCAAGCTATGGTTACAGCTCCAGTTGCTACCCCACCTACTCAGCCAGCTAGAGGTGGAGGTCGGGGAGGTAGAGGTCACCCTAGAGATGGAGGCCAGGCCAGATACTATGCCCTTCCTGCGTGTATCGAGGTTGTTGCCTCCGATTCTATCATCACATGTATTATATTGGTTTGCCACGGAGATGCATCAGTTCTATTCGATCCAGGCTCTACTTACTCTTATATGTCTTCTTATTTTGCTTCGCATTTGGGTGTACCTCGGGATTTTTTGAGTTCCCCTGTTTATGTTTCTACTATTGTGGGAGATTCTCTCGTTGTAGACCGCGTTTATCGGTCGTGTTTGGTCGCTCTTAGTGGTTTTGAGACTATATCCGATCTATTATTACTCAGCATGGTTGATTTTGATATTATCTTAGGCACGGACTGGTTGTCACCCCATTATGCTATTCTTGATTGTCATGCCAAAACTGTGACGTTGTCTATGCCAGGTGTACTGTGTGTTGAGTGGAGGGGTACTTTAGATCACACCCCCAGTAAAGTTATTTCTTTTCTTAAAGCTCTGCGTATGGTTGAGAAGGGGTGTGACACGTATATAGCTTGTGTGAGAGATGTCAGTATTGATACCCCTTCAGTTGATTCAGTCCTAGTAGTACGGGATTTTCCCGATGTTTTCCAGCTGATCTTCCAGGCATGCCGCCTGATAGAGATATTGATTTTGGCATTAATCTGTTGTCGGGCACTCAACCCATTTCTATTCCTCCGTATTGTATGGCTACTCTTAAGTTGAAGGAATTGAAGGATAAGTTACGGGAATTGCTTGATAATGGTTTTATTCGGCCTAGTGTATCGCCTTGGGGGTGCTCCTATCTTGTTTGTGAAGAAAAAGGATGGGTCTATGCGTATGTGTATTGATTATCGCAAGTTGAACAAGGTTATAGTGAAGAACCGTTATCCTTTGCCTCGTATTGATGATCTATTTGACCAGCTTCAGGGCGCACATGTGTTTTCTAAGATTAATTTGCGCTCAGGTTACCATCAGTTGAAGATTCGGGAGACCGATATCCCGAAGACTGCTTTCAAGACTCGGTATGGTCATTACGAGTTCCTTGTCATGTCATATGGGTTGACCAATGCCCCAACAACCTTTATGCATTTGATGCACAGTGTGTTCCGGCCGTATCTTCACTCGTTCGTCATTGTCTTTATTGATGATATTCTGGTGTATTCCCAGAGTCGGGGAAATCATGAGCAGCACCTGAGGACTGTTCTTCAGACTCTGAGAGAGAAGAAGTTATATGCTAAATTCTTGAAGTGTGAGTTTTGGTTGGATTCAGTGGCATTCTTAGGCCACGTGTTATCTAGTGGGGGTATTCAGGTGGATCCGAAGAAGATAGAGGTCGTGCAGAGTTAGCCCAGACCATCCTCAGCTATAGAGATCCGTAGTTTCCTTGATTTGGCGGGTTACTGTGAACACCTAATTTTTGACAATATTTTTTTTTATCACTTCTTTTATGTAAATATTTAGGAGGTTTTAACCTACTATTATTTTAGCTTTATTACACTTTTTATTATAGGATAAAAATACCAAAAAAATTAAAAGCTGAATTATCACTATTAATATTTTTATTATTATTTTTTGTTTTTTTTATATAAAAAAATCCGAAAATATTTTTTTTAAAACAAAAGATAATAATTTCGGGAATGATTTAAAAAAATAAGAAAAAGGGAAGTATTGAATAAAAAAATATATATAAAAATAGGTGGAATTCTCTTTTTTTTTTAAAAAGTAAAAGAATGTAGAAAATTTAAAAAAATAAAAAGTTTTGTGGAAATTTTTAAAAAATTAAAAAGTAAAAGAAGGTTGGAATTAAAAAATAAATATAAAGGTATCTGAAAATTTAAAAAATTTAAAGTAATTGAAAGTAGCATTTTTGAAAGAAAAAGAAAAGATAGTGGTTTGTTTTTTTTAAAGAAAAGTTAAATAAAGTGAGATTCTCTTTTAAAAAAAAATAAAAAGTGGGATTTTAAATAAGATAAAGTAATTAAAGTTGGAATTTTAAAAATAAAAGTAAATAAAGGTGGGATTTCTTTTTCTAAAAAAATAAAAGCAATTTGTAAGTGGGATTTCTTTTAATTAAAAAAATAATAAAATAATAAAAAACAAATCTGAAAATTTCGAAAATTTTGCTATAAATAGAAGAGAAAATTTAGGAAGAAGGGTGGAAAAAAAGAGAGGAAAAACTAGATAGAGAGAAGAAAAAAAGAGGGGGCGGAGTGAGAAGTATACACCCGATATACATTCTGGATACACTGAATATACAGGGACAGAATTCATTTTGGAGAGTTTTGAAGTTGAAAAGAATAGTTACTGTTTCATTGCCAGCGGAAGAACACCATAGAGAGTTAAAATCTAGAAATAAAAAACAAAGAGAGATTTCCGCACTATTTGTCTTCTCCATTTTTACTAGTTTTCTCCGTGTTGCTGGAATTTCTGGACTGAGGTGTTGAAGCTACTGTGTTGGGCTTTCTGTTGCTGTATGTTGCTGTGTTACATACTACTTTGATGACCTTCTTCTTCTTATATTGACAATGCCAGTTACACAAACGATACACTGGTTCATCTTGTAAGCTACTCGAAACATGAATGCAAAAATGAGAAAGATTTGAAGTTGTAGTTTAATGTAGTCTTTTCTTTCTTTTATTGTCTGTATGTAGAACATTCTATGCGCTGCCCATGTAAACTCTTTAAACGACTCACTTTCGAAACTTAATTATAATAACTTGAAAGTAATGTAAATAAAGTAGGACATTTTCTTCATTTATTTTAGAGAAAAACGAAAAAATAAAAAATGTAGTCATTCTAAGATTATCCTTTTTTTAAAAAAAATAATGAGACGAGCCTCGCCAAATAAAAATGCAAATTGCGGGGCCCTTAATAAATGTTTAATTGAATATTTAGAATTCGGGATGGACTGTTTAGTGAATTCCACGGTCTTACCCAGAAATAATAATACGCTAGTCGCTTTAGGCGCGATTTAATAATAATACATTCTTAAACACGGGTGCGCATTTATGCGACCCAAATCCAAATCCCAAAACATTGAATAAAAATACGTTCCGGATCGTGGGTGCATTTTATGTGACGCAATCCAAAGACATGTTTTTAAACGATGTTCACATTCTTTCGAAAATATAATAATAAAAGCGGCCAAAGGATAAAATTTGCACATAAGTTTATAATACGTATTATATCAGATAATCAAGCCAAATATAACAGTTGAGCGACCGTGCTAGAACCACGGAATTCGGGAATGCCTAACACCTTCTCCCGGATTAACAGGATTCCTTATCCGGATTTCTGGTTCGCGGACTGTAATACAGAGTCATGCTTTTCCTCGATTCTGGATTAAAATTGGTGACTTGGGACACCCTAAATCTCCCAAGTGGCGACTCTGAAATAAATAAACAAATCCCGTTTCGATTGTCCTTTAATTGGAAAAAACTCCTTGCACCCTCGCGGGGGCGGAAAAAGGAGGTGTGACAGCTCTGGCGACTCTGCTGGGGACGAAAACCCAGAACCACTGGTTCAGGGTTAGAAATTCGAGCTTAGATAAATTGTTATATCTGGCTTTATCTGATTTTTACATGTTTGAGCTTAATGTGCTAAATGTTGCTTTTTACCGCTTTAATATTATCTGAATAGTGCATATAAAACTGCTACGAAACCCTCCTTCCTTCTGAGTCTTCTGAATTTATGGTGCACACGTGCGCGTGACCCACCTTTCTGTTAGAAGTCATACCAAATAAGACGAAGTTGAGACAAGTAACTAGGTCGGGTAGACTTTCGTGCTCCCGGTACGTTGCCCCCATTTCGGCTCAAGTTGTCCGTTTGGGTAAGCCAGGGCTAGAACAATATGCCTCAGGTTTTTCACTTAGAATAACTCAGCTTCATGTCGGATCCCTAGTAGGAACGTTTGTTTGCATCACGTGCATTTGACTTTGGAGGCTCAACACAGGGGTTGGGTCTGTCTAGGACAGGTGTACCAAAAAATAAAAATGACCATCCTGATGCATCTTACTTGCTGCTACTTGCGCATTTATTTGATTCGGACTTGTGTGTTGACTGACTTTTGAATATCAGGAATAATATTTTGAAATTGAAAAAAGAAATAGCGGTTAGAGAATTGATTGTTTATTTTTGAAAAAAAACCCAATGCCCAAATACTATCAAAACTCTGCCGAAATTTTGAAAAAAAATATCTTATTAGTTTGTTTTATTAAAAGCAAAGAAAAATAGAAAAAAAAGGTCGTTGTTCGGTCTTATTTTTCAAAAAAAAAAAAGGAAAATAGTTTGTCTTCCCTTGAAAAATGACAATGAAAAGAGTCTTACTTTTAAAATAGTTTTTTATTTGTTTATGAAAATGCCAAAATGAAAATGAAAAGAGTCGTGCTTTGAAAGTGGTTTTGTTATTTGTTGCTGAAAAAGAAAAAAAATCCTGTTTTAAAATAGTTCAGTTAATTGCCCGAACTACGCGGGTTTGATTCTCACCGGATGTGAGATACGTAGGCAACCCTCATCGGGTCCAACCCCCTTTTTTGCTAAAATAGCTAAAAACCAATAAATAAATAAAAAACGTGTCAAAATTTTAATTTTGTCATAAATAAGTCGGGCAGTGTCCAGCCTCCCCTTTTGCTAAAAAAATAGCCAAAAAAATATATGTCAAATTTTAATTTTGTCATAAAGAAGTCGGGTGACGCTGTTTTGTCAAGACATAGCCGAATGTTCCCGAAAGGGACGCCGGAAGGCTGACTTTGCATAAATAGCCACCTTTTGGGTCATGTTTAGGATTTTGGTCCAGTTGACCCACACAGCCTTTAAAAAATCTTCGTCCCCGAGGCGCTGAAGGGCCGTGTTTGCAGCACCAGGTTTTTATTGTAATTTGAAAAAAAAAACAAAGAGTCAGCGGTCAGGTGAACACTGTCTGGATTTTTAGTCAAAAATAAGTCAAGCCATCTTCGGCCGCGTCTTAAACCGTTCTTGCCGAAATAGCCTCAGAGTATCTTTTAGTTGTCAAAGGGCTATTTTCGTAAAAGAATGGACAAGTTTGTAAAGTGTTATAAAATAATCCTCTCCGGCCTCAAAATTTGGAAGGGGCCACATTTGCAAAAATAACCGTTTGGTTGCATTTGTCAAACGGAGAAAGGAAGATGGCCATTTGTTTTGGAGTTTGTAAATCTTTTAATTAGAATATGTGGGTTGTTTGATTTTCGAGTTTGTAGGTCATCTTCAAACCTTTAAAACCCAGTTTATTTTAATATGAAAATTGAAAAAAAAATGATTAATATTGTTTATCTTTTATTGGTCCGAACTACGCAAAGTCTGATTCATGCGGGGTCATGATACGTAGGCAATCTCCATAAGATTCGACCACAACAAAAAATGAGAAAAAAATGAAAAAAAAAATCGAAAAAAAAGAAAAGAAAAAATGAAGAAAAAAAAATCGAAAAAAAGAAAGGAAAAAAAAATGAAAAAATAAAATGAAAAAAAGAAAGAGGAAAAGATGTTATTAATAATGTGGACCGACGGAGTCCATTCTAACCTGTTTCGCTTTGAATCACAAAGAAAGTTAAGGTGGTTGGTTTGTGGTAAGCCGGAAATACAAGACCCAGAAGCACACTTTGCGGGGATCAGGCCTGATAACAGAAGCACTCGAATCCTATTGGGACTTGTTGACTAAAGTTGATGATATTGAAGTTGGCAATGGTCTGGGCAATACTGATGCGAAGCTCAGTGGCTGAGAAGCCAGTTTTGATAAAATGGGAGGACGCTCCGTTCCTTGGTTAGCATGAGAGAAGTTTTTGGTGGCTTATTTTGTTGTCATTTCTGTTGTCCGGATTATTCTTAGGGTTGTAATCCGAATATTGTCTTGTGTCAAACCTTCTTATCTTTCCAGTTTGTCATATCAGTTTGTTTAAGTTTTGTCAAGGCTGTGTTAGGATTTTATTCTGGTTGTTTTGTTTGTTTTATTATTCAAACCATTTCGCCGGTAGTCTAATACAAAAGCCGGTCTTTTATTGTTTCCAGTCATCTTTTGTTTAGTCCTTTTATCATTTTTGTTCAGCGCCGATTCTCGTGACATGACATGCGCACACAGTTTGGGCCTAATCTTAAAAGTTAATCATAAAACCCTCGGAAGATGATCAAAGCATTTAAAGGAAATAAGAACGGTTTGAGATTATTTGAAGCCCGAGTCATGTGGAACTGGGGCAAGTAAAACATAAAGAAAATCGTTAAATGCAAGATTCGCCAAATTGGCATGAGGGTCGTTCATGAGAATGAGAGTGTCGCCCAGCAGTGCTTTAGAAATGACAAATGAAAAAGCAAGTGTTTAACACAATTGTCAAGTCCAGCACCATCGGAAGAGACTATAAATCTATGATCAATTGTGTTGTTTGCACTTGGCATGTTTTGAAGACTGGAATGACGAAGGCATTTTGTTCTGCTACCTAAACACTTTATCCTTCGTTACCCCTTTTGAGCCTTATTTATTTTCTTTTATACCCCTCGTTCGGAATCAATATCAACGACTAGGAAATACGAGCCTGGAAGGTAAAGAAAAAAAATTAACAAAAAAAAAAACGAAAAAAATAAGAAGAGAAAAATGATAACAAAATACAAAAGAAAGTCAAATGAAAAAAGAGGAATTGGGAACTACGTTTGACTTGATTCCTCAAAGAGGATACGTAGGCGCTTCACGGCTCGGTCATTTGGTGCATAGTATGCATAGTGTGCATGGTGTGCATGGTGTAATAAAAAGTAAAATAATAATAATAATAATAAATAAATAATCCCCAAGCAAGAAACTGGGGCAAAGGTTGCGCTTGTTGTAAACAAATATGGTTCCGAAGGTTGTAATTTTGAACCCCAAATTGATTTGTTTTTTGAGCCTTTAATACCCTTTCTTTCTAGCCTATCCAAAAACCCACATTACGGTCCAAAGAAAGACCTTCTGATCAGTCTTCAAAAGATGCCAAGTCAGACAAATGAGAGTCTTACCTGTGAACATAACACTCTATTCCACAGCAGAAAGGACTCTAATCCCCAGCAGAAAGAGTCATACCGGCAACACTCCAAATCCCCAGCTGGAAAGTGATACAAATGAGAGAGTCTTATCGGTGAAAGTCTTTACGGACACCATAAGGCGATGAAAGCTGAGAGAAAAAAAAACAAAATGAGAGAGGCTTGATAGTGAAAACCCTTCGGGCACTACAAGTCGAATAAGATTAAGAATCAGATGGGGAATCTCCAAGTGAAGATTGAAAGACGATTGACGGCAGAGGATAGGCCACATGTGCATGCCATGATTATTAGAGTCGGTATCGGCGTTTGATATGCTTTTATTTATAGTTTCTTTTGTTAAAGAGTCATCCTTTTTCCTTTGTCTTTTATTCGGTTCCCCTTTTGTTTATCTTTCTCCTTTCATGGAAAAATTCCCCAGTAGAGTATGTTTGGTCAGAACCAGTGGGAAATGACTTCAAAATAGGCCATCAGCTTTCCAATTATGCAAGATGAGATCTGACTAGTACATCCAAGTGGTATAGTCAGCAAGGAACAAGTGCGAGGCCAATGTCAAAAAAAAAGATATCCCCAGCAAGAGGGAATTGACAAAAGGATTGACGAGTGTCAAGAGGGATACCCTTGCCAAAATCAAAGGTTATAAACCTCAAGGCTAAGGCCCGTGGACAAATCAAGGAGAGCAATGAGCATGATTTGGGAAATTCATGCGAGACTAAAAGGTCGGGAAAATGACAGTTTCCAAACTATGCCACAAAAGAAGAGGGATATCCCCGTCAGAAAGGGATCATTCCCAGCAAATAATATCATCCCCAACAAGTTGTGGAACGCAAAGCAAGGAAGTAGAAAGGGAAAGCCATCCCCAGCAGGAGTATCACAACCAACCACCGCGTTTTAAACTAACAAATTTTGTTTAATTTGAAACAAGTAAAGGAAATGGCATTGATGACAGAAATGCATGCCATAAGGGAGACTGTCAAACTGGGGCAGAAAATTTTCCTTTCATTTAGAAAGTTTTCTGGAAGTCAGGTACCCATTCGAGGAAGAATAAAGATAACATCAGCCTCAAGGGAAGTGGTCTTTGAACCGATGTTATCCCCAGTAGTGTTGAAAGAAAGAAAATAATTAGTTTTAATAAAAGAAGTTGTATCCCCAGCGGACAGAACCAAAGAGATGAAACTGGTGTTTAGAAAAAGCAAAAGCCATTATCATCCCTAGCAGCTTCCAGAAGAATGAAGCATCGATTTGAAGGGATAAAATTCCCCAGCAACGTTATCCTCAACAACGTTATCCCAAGAAGATAACACTTTTATCCCCAGCAGTGTTGAGAGAGAAAAAAAAATTGAAGGAGGGGAAGAAAGGAGACTCCCCCAGTGGTATTATCCCCAGCAAGCAAGAACAAAGAAGCGCAAAGGAAAAAGAAAAAAAAGAAGAAATTACAAAGGTAAGTTTCTCAAATCATTAATCTTTACATTCTCCTCCTAGGATAAAAAGTCCTAATCTGATGAATTTCCCTCCCGATACAATCTTAGTCCGATGAAATTTTCTCCTAAGATATCAAATCTTAGTCCGATGAATTTTTCTCCTAAGATATCAAATCTTAGTCCGATGAATTTTTCTCCTAAGATAGAAAACTTAGTCCGATGAATCTTTCTCCTAAGATCACAACAAAATGGACCTAGTTTGACGATTTATCTCCTAGAGTCACAATCTTGGTCCGATGGAATTTTTTTCTCCCAAGATAAGATATCAAATCTTAGTCCGATGGAATTTTTTCTCCCAAGATAAGATATCAAATCTTAGTCCGATGAAATTTTCTCCTAAGATACCAAATCTTAGTCCGATGAATTTTTCTCCTAAGATAGAAATCTTAGTCCGATGAAATTTTCTCCTAAGATATCAAATCTTAGTCCGATGAATCTTTCTCCTAAGATCACAACAAAATGGACCTAGTTTGACGATTTATCTCCTAGAGTCACAATCTTGGTCCGATGGAATTTTTTCTCCCAAGATAAGATATCAAATCTTAGTCCGATGAAATTTTCTCCTAAGATACCAAATCTTAGTCCGATGAATTTTTCTCCTAAGATAGAAATTTTAGTCCGATGAAATTTTCTCCTAAGACATCAAATCTTAGTCCGATGAATCTTTCTCCTAAGATATCAAATCTTAGTCCGATGAATTTTCTCCTAGGATAATTTGAAAAAAGAAGAAGTTTGAATTTGAAAAAAAGGGAGTCATTTTTTTTAGTTTTCTTAAGATTATCAATGTTCAGTTGTGAGGTCATGAGCCCGCCTGAAGAAAGGAATGACGTTTATTTTCAAAGTTGTTGTTGAAATCAGGAGCCCGCCTGAAGAGAGGAAAGGCGTTTTATTTTTAAAAGTTGTTGAAATCTCGCCAACCTAAAGAAAGGAATGGCATTTTACTTTTAAAGTTGAAGTCAGGAGCCCGCCTGAAGAGAGGAATGGCGTTAAATTCCAAGATTGTTGAAGAAGTCAGGAGCCCGCCTGGAGAATGGAGGTTGTGTCATCTTTCAAAAGTCAAGGTGGAGTCAGGAGCCCACTTGCAGAACAGGAGAATACATTGAAGTTTGAAGTCAGTAAAGCAGAGGGTTACAACAAAAATCCCCAGCAGAAATCAGAAGGAAGACCACAAGTCGAGCTAGAAGTAAAGAAATACTAGAGGAAACACAAAGCAACAAGGCAGCAACAATCACATGACCAAGCTCGAGAATAAATCTTTGTAATTCATAGATCATAGCTTAGTATAACTTCTTGTTTTCTTTCTAGCAATGGTGTAATAAGGAGATCGAAAAGTAGTGGTAACAGCACGCAACAGCAGTAACAGTAACATCGCAATCCCATGGTAGTCCCAGCTACCAAAACTTTCTGAACTACACGCGACCTGATTCCCTTCTAACCAGGGATTTGTAGGCTATCCAAAACCAGGACTCGGTTGCGCCTTTCCTTTTTTATTTTCTTCCTATTTTGAATAACGATATGATCAAAAATTAGTCGCATTGTTCACTTTATCTTTGCCCGAAAGCTCTTCGTGTTTTCGAGCAAAGAGGGGCAGCTGTGAACACCTAATTTTTGACAACATTTAATTTTTTTTATCACTTCTTTTATGTAAATATTTTAGGGGGTTTTAACCTACTATTATTTTAACTTTATTACACTTTTTATTATAGGATAAAAATACCAAAAAAATTAAAAGCTGAATTATCACTATTAATATTTTTATTATTATTTTTTGTTTTTTTATATATAAAAAAATCCGAAAATATTTTTTTTAAAACAAAAAATAATAATTTCGGGAATGATTTAAAAAAATAAGAAAAAAGGAAGTATTGAATAAAAAAATATAAAAGTAAAAATAGGTGGAATTCTCTTTTAAAAAAAGTAAAAGAATGTAGAAAATTTAAAAAAATAAAAAGTTTTGTGGAAATTTTTAAAAAATTAAAAAGTAAAAGAAGGTTGGAATTAAAAAATAAATATAAAGGTATCTGAAAATTTAAAAAATTTAAAGTAATTGAAAGTAGCATTTTTGAAAGAAAAAGAAAAGATAGTGGTTTGTTTTTTTAAAGAAAAGTTAAATAAAGTGAGATTCTCTTTTAAAAAAATAAAAAGTGGGATTTTAAATAAGATAAAGTAATTAAAGTTGGAATTTTAAAAATAAAAGTAAATAAAGGTGGGATTTCTTTTTCTAAAAAAATAAAAGCAATTTGTAAGTGGGATTTCTTTTAATTAAAAAAATAATAAAATAATAAAAAACAAATCTGAAAATTTCGAAAATTTTGCTATAAATAGAAGAGAAAATTTAGGAAGAAGGGTGGAAAAAAAGAGAGGAAAAACTAGATAGAGAGAAGAAAAAAAGAGGGGGCGGAGTGAGAAGTATACACCCGATATACATTCTGGATACACTGAATATACAGGGACAGAATTCATTTTGGAGAGTTTTGAAAAAGATAGAACCAAATTTTCTGAAATATTGAGAGCGGAAGAACACCATAGAGAGTTCAAATCTAGAAATAAAAAACAAAGAGAGATTTCCGCACTATTTGTCTTCTCCATTTTTACTAGTTTTCTCCGTGTTGCTGGGATTTCTGGACTGAGGTGTTGAAGCTACTGTGTTGGGCTTTCTGCTGCTGTATGTTGCTGTGTTACATACTACTTTGCTGATCTTCTTCTTCTTGTACTGTCATTTCCAGGTACACATTTGTACACTCTCGGCTTGAAGCGAAATGAAATATTAATCAGGCTTTGTTCCTGTTGAATCCCTCCTGTTTAGATTTGTGTTTGAATATAATTTTCCTTTCTTTGTATAAAAATGTAGTCGATTAATTAATGAGTAATGGGCTTGCATATGTATAACTTCTTCATCTAATAATTTTAGTTTAAATTAATCAAATACTAGTTAATTTGTTTTTGATATTATGGTGTGTCAATCTCATGTTCCAGTATTATTGAATAATAGAATATAGAGCCTCGCCAAATAAAAATGCAAATTGCGGGGCCCTTAATAAATGTTTAATTGAATATTTAGAATTCGGGATGGACTGTTTAGTGAATTCCACGGTCTTACCCAGAAATAATAATACGCTAGTCGCTTTAGGCGCGATTTAATAATAATACATTCTTAAACACGGGTGCGCATTTATGCGACCCAAATCCAAATCCCAAAACATTGAATAAAAATACGTTCCGGATCACTGGTGCATTTTATGTGACGCAATCCAAAGACATGTTTTTTAAACGATGTTCACATTCTTTCGAAAATATAATAATAAAAGCGGCCAAAGGATAAATTTTGCACATAAGTTTATAATACGTATTATATCAGATAATCAAGCCAAATATAACAGTTGAGCGACCGTGCTAGAACCACGGAATTCGGGAATGCCTAACACCTTCTCCCGGGTTAACAGAATTCCTTATCCGGATTTCTGGTTCGCGGACTGTAATACAGAGTCATGCTTTTCCTCGATTCGGGATTAAAATTGGTGACTTGGGACACCCTAAATCTCCCAAGTGGCGACTCTGAAATAAATAAACAAATCCCGTTTCGATTGTCCTTTAATTGGAAAAAACTCCTTGCACCCTCGCGGGGGCGGAAAAAGGAGGTGTGACAGCTACTACCGTCGTTTTGTGGAGGGGTTTTCATCGATTGCAGACCCTATGACCAGGTTGACCCAGAAGGGTGCCCCATTTCAGTGGATGGAGGAGTGTGAGGCGAGCTTTCAGAAGCTCAAGACAGCTTTGACCACAACCCCAATTTTGATACTGCCTACAGGTTCGGGGTCTTATACGGTTTATTGTGATGCCTCGAGGGTTGGCCTTGGAGCGGTGCTGATGTAGGACGGTAGGGTGATTGCCTACGCATCCAGACAGTTGAAGATACATGAGAAGAACTACCCTGTTCACGACCTTGAGTTAGCTGCCATTGTTCATGCCTTTAAGATTTGGCGCCATTACTTATACGGTGTGCCTTGTGAGATTTATACTGACCATCGGAGCTTCCAGCATTTGTTCAAGCAAAAGTATCTAAATTTGCACCAGAGAAGGTAGTTAGAGTTGCTAAAGGACTATGATATCACTATTTTGTATCACCCGGGCAAGGCCAATGTGGTGGCCGAAGCTTTGAGTCGCCGGGCAGAGAGTTTGGGGATTTTGGCTTATTTACCAACATCGGAGAGACCTATGGCGATAGATGTTCAGGACTTAGCCAGCCAGTTTGTGAGATTGGATCTTTCGGAGCCCAGTCGAGTTCTAGCTGGAGTGGTTTCTCGGTCGTCTTTTTTTGATCGTATCAGGAAGTGGCAGTATGATGACCCTCATTTGTTTGTCCTCAAGGACATGGTCCAGCACGGTGATGCTAGAGATGTAACTATTGGTGATGATAGGATATTGAGGATGCAAGGTCGGATTTGTGTACCCAATGTTAAGGGGCTTCGAGAGTTGATTCTAGAAGAGGACCATAGCTCGCGGTATTCCATTCATACGGGTGCTGCGAAGATGTATCAGGATTTGAGACAACACTATTGGTGGAGGCGGATGAAGAAAGATATAGTTGGATTCGTAGCTCGGTGTCTCAACTGTCAGCAAGTGAAGTATGAGCACCAGAGACCGGGTAGGTTGCTTCAGTAGATAGAGATTCCGGAATGGAAGTGGGAACAGATCACCATGGACTTTGTAGTTGGGCTCCCATGGACTTTGAGAAAGTTCGATGCTATTTGGGTGATTGTGGATCGGCTGACGAAGTCCGCTCACTTATTCCTGCGTGTACTACTTATTCCTCGAATTGGCTGGCGGAGATCTATATCCGAGAGATTGTTCGTCTGCATGGCATCCCGGTTTCCATCATTTCAGATAGAGGTACCCAGTTCACATCACGGTTCTGGATAGCCATTCAGCATGAGTTAGGTACTCGGGTAGAGTTGAGTACAACATTTCACCCTCAGACGGATGGATAGTCCGGGCGCACTATTCAGATTCTTAAGGATATGTTCCGTGTGTGTGTGATTGAGTCTGGAGGGTCTTGGGATCAGTTCTTGCCATTGGATGAGTTTGCTTACAACAACAGTTATCAGTCCAGCATTCAGATGGCACCGTATGAGGCTTTATATGGTAGGCAGTGTAGATCTCTGGTGGGTTGGTTTGAGCCGGGTCAGGCTAGACTATTGGGCACAAATTTTGTTCAGGATGATTTGGAGAAGGTTAAGGTGATTCAGGATAGACTCCGTACAGTCCAGTCCAGACAGAAGAGTTACACGGACCGGAATATTCGTGATGTTTCCTATATGGTTGGAGAACGGGTTCTGCTTCAGGTTTCGCCTATGAAGGGCGTCATGAGATTTGGGAAGAAGGGAAAGTTGAGTCCGAGGTTTATTGGCCCTATTGAGATATTGAGGCATGTTGGGGAGGTTGCCTATGAGCTTTCCTTACCTCCCAGCTTGGCTGGAGTTCATCCGGTATTTCATGTTTCGATGCTCCGGAGGTATCACGGTGACCCGCCGCATGTGTTGGAGTTAAGTTCAGTCCAGTTGGACAAGGATCTATCTTATGTTGAGGATCCAGTGACACTATTGGATAGGCAGGTCAGAAAGCTGAGGTCAAAGAACATTGCATCAGTGAAGGTTCAGTGGCAGGGTCAGTCGGTCAAGAAGGCATCCTGGGAGACCGAGCAGGATACGCACAGCCGTTACCCGCATCTTTTCACTAATTTAGGTATGTCTCTATGATCGGTCGAGGACGAACGAATATTTAAGTGTAGGAGGATGTGACGACCCGGCCGGTTGTCTTAAGAATTAATGCCCCAATCCCCTATTAACTGCTTTCCCCAAGTTTATTTCTGCTAATGTGATTTGCCGGGATGTTCGGTTTTGAGTTTCGAGGAGTTTTGGGACACTTAGTCCCTAAATGAGAGCTTAAGTGTTGAAAAGTTGACCGTAGTCAGAATAGTGTGAAGAGGGCCTCTAAATGGAAATCTGATAGTTCCGTTAGCTCCGTTGGGTGATTTCGGGGTTAGTCACGTGTTCGGATTGTGTTTTGGAGGTCAGTAGCTAATTTAGGCTTGAAATGCCGAAAGTTGAATTTTGGAAATTTCCGGTTCGATAGTGAGATTTTGATACGAGGGTCGGAATGGACTTCTAAGAATTGCAGTAGTTCCGTTATGTCATTTGGGATATATGTGCAAAATTTCAGGTCATTCGGAGATGGTTTGGTTGGGTTTTTGATCAAAAACGTAATTCAGAGGATTTTGGAAAGCTTAGGCTTGAATCCGATGTGTTTTGGTTGATTTGATGTCGTTTAAGGTGTTTTGAAGATTTCTACAAGTTTGAATAAGGTGTTAGCACATGTTTGTGCCTTTTGTTGAGGTCCCGGGGGCCTCGGGTGTGTTTCGGATGCTCAACGGATTATTTTTAGTTGTTAAAAAGTTGCAGAATTGCAGGTTCAGCAATTGCAAATATTTACCCTTTGCGTTCGCGAGTGGACCCTCGCGTTCGCGAAGAGTCAGTGGGGGGGGGGGGTGGTGGTGGAATTTTTCCTTCATGTTCGCGAGGAAGTATCCGCATTTGCGAAGGGTGGTGATGTTTGAGCATCGCGTTCACGGGAAGGGTATCGCGTTCGCGTAGAAGGAAGTGGTCAGCTGGGTTCGAGGTGGAGTTGCTTTTCGTGTTCGCGAAAGGTTTGTCAGTGGAAGCATCGCTTTCGCGAGAACAGTGTCGCATTCGCATAAGAGGACTTTTGGTCAACGATTTTTTTGTGCTTCGCGAAAGCGAGGCCTTGACCGCGTTCGCGAAGAAGGAATTAAAATACCTGGGCAGAATATTTAAAAAGAGTTATTTCGCGAATTTTAGCCTAGTTTCCTCCATCATTAGGCGATTTTGAAGCTTTTTGAGGAGGTTTGAAGAAGCATTCAAGGGGAATCACTTGGAGGTAATATTTTTGATTTCATAACTCGTTTTTATGTGATTAAATACCTGATTAGTGGTGGAAAAATTTGGAAAAAATGGGTAATTAGGGCTTGAGTTTAAGAGGCCTTTAAATGAGGATTTGAGGAGTCATTTAGACTCCGATTTCAGTGTTCTTGTTATGTATAGACTCATGAGAGTACGAGGTTTCTGAAAATGTAAATTTCACCCAATTCCGAGACGTGGGCCCTAGGAGCATTTTGGTCATTTTACATAATTTCACGTATTAGCTTAGAATTTAATTGTAGAATCAGTTACTTGAAGTGTTATTTACATTATGCAATTGAATTGAATAGATTTGGGCCATTTGGAGTCGAGTACTCGTGACAAAGACGTGGTGTCGGGTTGATTTTGAGCTGGTTTGAGGTAAGTGTCTTGTCTAACCTTGTGTGGGGGACCTTCCCCTTAGGATTGGTATATTTGGAAATTTAAATGCCTTGTACGTGAGGTGATTAGTGCGTACTTGTGCTAATTGTTGAAAATCCGATTTTCTTTAAGTAAATACTAGCATGTTTCCTTTCCTATTTTTATTACTTGCACTATTAAGCCTGTTGTTAGCTTAGGAAAGCATGTCTAAGTGATTTAATTGCTTTATTTGATTCAACCTGCCTTACTTGAATTCTGTGCTGCATGCTAGGCTAGAATCACTTATTGCCTTAATATGAAATTTTATCATTTCTGTATATCTTCTTCTTGCTGCTGTGTATTTACATTGGGACTACGGATGTGAAATTTCGGTAGCCCCCCTTGTCTGTTTACTTTGGGACTGCGGGTTAGATTCCCTATAGGCCTCCCTGCACATTTACTTTGTGACTGCGGGTTAGGTTCCCGATAGATCCTCCTGCACAGTTATATGAAACTACGGGAATGCACCAGGTAAATTCCCCCAATACTGGGTATTTACATTTGGGACGAAGGATCGGGATTCCGGTAGATCCCCGCACATTGATAATTGGACTACGGGACGGGATCCCGGGAGATCCTTCGGACATATATATGATGGACTACGGGACGGTATCCCGGAAGATCCACTGGAAAGTTGTAATTGGGACTACATGACGGTATCCTGGAAGGTGCCCCGATTGTTATCTCCGTGTTGAGCTGTATTTCTTTCTGTGGCTTGTTTTGTCTCTGTTCTAGTTGTTGTTGTTCTGTCAATTCTATGTTATTTCTTACTGTTGCACTTATTTATACTGTTTTATTCCACCATGTTATCCCTTATATTGTATTTAACCTTAGTAGGGCCCTAACCTTCCTCATCACTACCCGACCGAGGTTAGGCTTGGCACTTACTGAGTACTGCTGTGGTGTACTCATGTCCCTTCTACGCATGTTTTTCATGTGCAGATCCAGGTACTTCTACTTAGGCCTACCATCCTTGAAGGAGGCGACTACTTAGATACTTCGAGGTACATCTGCCGCGTCCGCAGATCGAGGAGTCCCTTTCTATTCCTACCTTTTAGTATTTAGCCCTTTTGTACTTTCTGTTCTTATTAGACAAATTCCGGAGTTAGAACTATGTAGTATTTCTTTTTTTTTCTTAGCTTGTGATTCGTGGGTTTCCATGTCTTGTATTTGGATATTGGTTTTTGAGATTTATATATGGTGTATGCCGAGCGGCACATTTAAACACTGTTAATGCCTTATTTATGTTTTAAAATTATTTTACTTCCGCAAGTTTTGGTTATCTTCCGCAATTTAGGCTTACCTAGTCGTAGAGATTGGTTCACGGAGGGCGAACCAGGGTCGTGACAATTATGCTTTTCTTTTGTATTTTTGAAAATAAAAGAAACATCCTTATACCATAGCTTAACTAAAAAACTTAACAGGTAGAATTTGCATCCTTTAAATGGTACATCACCGTTTTTTTCTCTTTATCACATTAGTATTGATTTCTTCTATTTTTTACACATGCTTATTATTATTATTTTTTTTTGCAAGTTTTTATTTGCCAAAACTTTTATTTATGATGTCAAGAGTCATAGAGGTAGAATAATGAAAAGGTGTGCTTGATTAGTAAAGATCAATTTCATTTTATCAGAACTATAACACGAATAATTTTGTCATATTTTGGGTTTCAATGAATGCAAAGCACATATAATTCTTATGAACAAAATTGTAACAAGAAGGGAGGCGAACAATAGCTAAACAAGAAGGAAAGGTTAGAGAATGTTGTTACACATTCTTTTTTGTTTATAAAATGAGATATTAACTTCTTCTTTTTCTGTTTGCTAAAGATATTAACTTCATTAGTACGTTATACTTTTTCTCTGTAAAATAGTTAACTTCATTGATTGGTTGTTCCTCGAGAAATCTGACATACAAAAAGGTATACAATGCTTTAATCTTTTTTTTTTTACTATGAAAATGCGATGAAAAACAAAAGCAAAAGAATACCGTTCTAGCGTTCTATCTTACGATTGAGGTTCTTGAACTGAAAATTATGAGTATATGCATTCAATTCAATACAGATGAATGAATCTAGATCGATTACTTTTTTTTTAAATAATATTTTGTTAACTTAAACCGCCATATAAGGCTAAAATAATGATTTGTGTATAACACATGTACATAAAATGGGGTCTTGAAGAAGGGCGACGAGATGAGCCCATAAATTTTGGCTTAATAAGAAAGGGAAATTTTCGTTCCTATACCATATAGGAAACTATATTACCAAATATGTTCATAGTTTGCATATTACCCGCCATGCTAATAGTATTTTTATAAAATATAAACAATTTATTAAATAAGGAATCATTGTAGCTGTAGACTTCCTAATATTTAATATTGGGGAATTAAATATTTTTCCAGATATTTTAAAATGCAAATTACGCATTAATAATTATCGACTGCTTCGATTCAAAATTTAGCGACTCTGTTTTTGCGATACACTGTGTTTCAACATTTTTTTCTGATTTCACAAATCAAAAACGACTAAATCTTCTACAATTCTTCTGCAACAGACGCATTTATGTCCAAAATCCCAATTATGCTACAACTGAATGAGAATTGGGATAGCTATGGGAGGTTTAGAGAATTTCAGGTCGATGACATTGTAGTCGATGAGGATGCGAGTTATAGTCTATTGATTTCTACAATAGCACAACAGTTAATGATCGATACATCCGAAAAAATTATAGAAATCAAATACATTGTCAACGAGCATTGTCCTCCAATGGAAATTAGGAACGATATGAGTGTTCGTGTATACATGGAGACGAAAAAGGAAAACAAAAGCTTAGGATCATATCCGCTATGTAAAACTGTTCGCAATTTCAGTATGGAATTGAGTATCACCAATGAGAACACAATTGCAGGTTTGTGTTGTTACATTTTCTATCAAATTCTGGTTGTATATCAATGTCCTACACTTTATCTACATTTTGTGAGCACGTGATTTTTGCCCTACAAGAACTACTCCCACAAAAATTCAAAATAAAATAGTTGTGTGTTGCTTGTGATTTATTTGTATTTGTCTGTGCATGTTTATTCTATTTTTACTACTGAAAAATACAAAAATATATGTGTTGCATTTGCATTTACAATTTAGGATTAATTAACCACTGATTTGTTTTACGAAAATGAAAATCATAAAAAATAATGTACTTTGCATTTTTTAGCATTTAATGTTGAATTGTGTGATTTTATTGTTAATTGGCATTTAATTATATGTGATAAATGTTATTAGAAGATAATTAGTATTTTTAATAAGTTAACTTGGTTTATAATTTTAGAAAATAATTTAGAAAGCAAAATGAATGAAAATAACAAAAACTAGGAAGGAAAATCGGATTGGGCTCAAATCCCTGGCCCAATGGCATGTCCCAAACCCGGTCCAGGCAGCTCCTCTCACAGGATGGTGAAACGACGTAGTATAGGGACCAAACTACGTCGTTTCAATGGCAAAAATTTCAGCCATTCAACCAAGCCACATCCAACGGTCACAAATCAATATCCGTATCCAAGAACCGAACCCGACCCGTTTACCCCGAACCAAACCCGCCTCAGTATTTAACCAAAACGACCCCGTTTGACCCCCTAACCTAATCTGGACCGTTGATCTTCACTGATCCAACGGATCACATTAATCCCCTCAATCTAATATACCAAAATACCCCAGACCCATTACCCCCTCTCATTTCCAAACACCCCCCCTGTTCAGTCGTCTCTTTCAGAGAGACCAAACGATCGAAAACCCTAATAGCCGCCACCATACTCCATCGCCTGAAACCCGGCGGACAGTGCTCCGTTCACCCCCAAATTCACACCCCAGCTTCCCCACGACCTCATAAACCTAACCCCTCTAACCATTCCCCTCGAATCCTAATCAGGGCCTTCGAATCTTCAATCAAAGATCGACCAAAAAAACCCTAACTAATCCAATCGATTCCAGACTAACACCCAACATCCACCTGACTTCCCTCGTCCCTAAACCACCCCTAGTTCCCATCGAATCAAACTGTAGTTTGTCGAATCTCAATTCGAATGAACGAACGTTGAGTTCTCAGATCAAGAGCCTGTATTGAAGATTCGAGGCCGAAATTGGTTTTATTCGTGTGTTCTCGTTTGCGAACTCGTGATTAAGACCTATTCCGATCAAAATCAAAAGATGCCGGATTTGGTTCAAGCCGAGCTGGTCGTTCATCTTAGGTATTTCTCATTTCCATTTGGAGTTTGTTATTTAGCTTTCATTTTCCTCATTTTTGGTCTTCTCTGTTCTCTGTTTCATCTCATTTTTTTATGTGTCTTTTCGGATTAATTTCCTATCACGTCAATTTGCTTTGGTTTGGTAATTGGTGTTGACTCGTTAATTTTAGTCAATTATTGAAGCTAGGCAGTTTGTCGATTTGTTAGTACATTTCCGATTTTGCAATCGATAAATTAATTTGCTCGTTTGCTAAAATTAAGGATTAGTTCATCACAATGTTTGAATCACTTAGTCAGCCGTCACATTATTTTAAATTGCTTGGTCAGTTGAAATGCTTTGAAAATACATGAACTTTGTTTTGGTTGTCACCTGAACCTACTGTGTCATTCCCTGTAAGGGTGTTCTGAATCATTAAAATCCTGGGCCTTTATTTTGTTGCTATTTGATTCAACCTGGTTCAAGCTTAAGCTGTTGTTGAGTTTGATGAATTGAATCCTACTGTTTAGGGTCTGAAATGAATCTGACATTGGTTTGAATTCAGTGTTGGTATGATAATATTAATTAGATAGTAATGAGTTATAAGGTTGCATTCAGAATTTAGGAGAATTGGTTATAGCTGCAGTCACAGGGTCTTCAGGCGTATTTTGGGGGTTTAGAAGTTTGACAAATGGTCTTTCTAAGTGGGCTGTCAGTAAAACACTTAATTAACATTAAACTAATGCATTTGTTTAGTGCTAATGGGGAACAAAACATAATGGTATGGGGAGGCTTAAAAAGACTTGATTAAAATATAGCATTAACCATACACCTTTAAAACTAAACAATGAAATTAGACACTTAGTGGCTGTCAGGGAATATGATGAGAGACACACATTTCTTAATTCTGCCTAGTGTGAAAACAGGCTGGAAAAGGGGTCTATCTTAGGGTATAAAAGAGGGCAGACCTGAGATAACAGGGGGGATTTTTTTTGGGGGAAAAAGGATCTGAAAAAAATAGAGAGTTCCTTTGAAAGGCAGTCCGGTTTTAGTGTTGTCAAAGTTTTAGAAAGTTTTTCTGGTTTAGTTTCGAGCGTAGTGTGGTACAGTCATGTCTGTTTGGGTATCTACTATTGTTGTTGTTCTACAATTCATTCCGGGTTTAAATTTGAGTGTGCTGAGTTCATTTCTGGGTTGAGACTGGTTTGTTGTTGCTATTTGAGTTCTGGTTGCTGATACTCGTTGAAAACTATTCCTGTTTCCTGTTGCTACTGCTGTGAAATTACTGACCTCTTTCTTCTCCTTTGTTTCACTGCAAGCCCAGGTACACTTTCGCGTTCATCATAAAGTATATTGAAAGTTGAGAAGTGGAAGGAAAATAAAGCATGTTTGATTATAGAATTGACTACTTTTGATTTTTATTTCTGTATGATTCATTGTAATGAAGTAAGACTGGACTGTTTGGACTATTAATTTGTATCAGAATATTAATATTCAGTAGCTTAGCATGATTGCATGGGATGATTAGTTTAACTGTCGATATTAGCAACAACATAAATATAAAAATTGACTTTAGATCTTAACTTGTAGTTAGCAATTCAATATTCAAACAGCTGTGAGCAGCTAAGAAATGCCAGCATTAGTGTGAATCAATTCTGATTTGTTAGTTTCATAGTAGGATTGAATTTAACTTGGACTGCTGGGTTCGTACGACCGTATATGTGCACTATTGATGACATAGATTTGATCTCTTAGGACCTTAATGATCAGAACACGTTTTTGGGTTAGTGATGTTCATTTAGTCTTACTAGGGGTATTAAAACACATTGCTCTACTTTGAACTCACAAGTAATAGACAGTCTTTGCCTGCTGAAAAACTGTCTCACTTCTAGCCGCGGTTAAACTTGTTTGAGGAGTTTTAGGTGGAATTAACTATTCATTAAGGTTACTTAAGCAACTATCCATGTAAAAACATTTTAAATGAATAGAATGGTCTAACTGATCTATTGGCTGAGAATCATTGTTCGATTTGAATTAAGGAGATGTCTGGGTCTAAGGCATTGGCAGGCCTCGAAATTAAAACTAACGCCGTATTTTCGGGCTCGACATAAGCCCAAACTGTCCAGCCCTTTATAAATGAAATCCGGCTGTTATGAACAAATTGCTGAAAATGTTCTGCCTTTATTTACTAAGTTATTGGGCTTAATTGGTTTGAAACTGATTCAAAAGGATTTTGGGCCTTTCATATATTCTAGTTAATTAGTTAGGCTTCAGAGACAAATTCAAAAGAAAATAATAGCTTGCTTTTGGATGTCCTTGAAATAAACGAGGCGTGCCGCGCCAAATAAAATCACAAATTGCGTGGCCCTCTTTAACTACTTCTTTAAAAATGTTAGACCTAGGGACACGCCCTTTAGCAAATTTCGTGGCTTCCCTCAAAGTTAATAAAACGCTAGATTGTTTTAGACACGCTTTTAATAATTTACTTTCTTAAACTCGGGTGCACATTTATGTGACCCAAATCCAAATCTCAATGGAGTCAAAATGTATCGATAACCACAGGTGTATTGATGTGACGCGGTTCGAGATGTATTTTCATGACGTTGCAATTCTCGTTAAAAATAATAATAATAAAAGCGGTAAAAAGTTAAAATTTGCACATAGCTTCAACATGTATAAAAAATCAGATAAATAAGTCGAATATGATAGTTGAGCGACTGTGCTAGAACCACGAAACTCGGGAATGCCTAACACCTTCTCCCAGGTTAACAGAATTTGTTATCCGGATTTCTAGTTCACGGACTGCAATACAGAGTCAATCTTTTCCTCGATTCGGGATTCAACCGGTGACTTGGGACACCATAAATCTCCCAATTGGCGACTCTGAATTAAATAATAAATCCCATTTCGATTGTCCTTTAATTGGAAAAACTCCCTCTGCGCCCCCGCGGGCGCGGGTAAAAAGGAGGTTCGACAGCTCTGGCGACTCTGCTGGGGACAAGAACCCAGAACTT
Organism: Nicotiana sylvestris; assembly: GCF_000393655.2. NCBI lineage: Eukaryota > Viridiplantae > Streptophyta > Magnoliopsida > Solanales > Solanaceae > Nicotiana > Nicotiana sylvestris. The sequence goes on along the minus strand of NC_091062.1, from coordinate 18,218,446 downwards.
TTGGTTCAGGGTTCAGAATTCGAGCTTAGATAAACTGTTAGATTTGGCTTTATGTGATATTTTTACATGTTCGGGCTTAATGTGCTAAATGATGCTTTTACCGCTTTGATATTATCTGAACTGTATATAAACTGTGCCGAAACCCTTCTCTTCTTACCTCCGGGGATGTGTTTACTGGTTGAGACTCCCTATTCTGTTAGTCTCATACCCTGAAATAAGAAAGAGGCCGGACAAGTTACAAAGCCGGACGATCCCGCAGGTCCCCGGTACGTTGCCCCCTCCTCGACTCGAGTTGTTCGCTCGGGTACACAGTCTATGACAAATACCTAGGCTTTGAACCTAGAATAACGTGACTTCATGCCGGATCCCTAGTAGGAACGATTATTTGCATCATGTTGCATTTGACTTAGGGGACTCAACACAGGGGTTGGGTCCGTCTAGGACTAGCAACCTGAAACAGAAAAGACCATCCTGATGCATCTTACTTGCTACTTGTGCATTTGTTTGCTTCGGACTTGCATGCTGACCGACTTTTGAATATTTTTGAGGAAAGAGAGATAGCGGTACGAGGGTTAAAAAGAGTTAGATCGCCTGTTTTGAAAAAACTAGTGTCCAAATAGTGTCGAAACGCTGTCGAATTTTTGAGAAAATGAAAAAAAAAAGAAAAGAAAAAAAAGAGAAAAAGAAAAAAGGGGTTTTGTTTATGAAAAATAGTTTTATTTGCCAATGAAAAAGAGTCTTGTTTTCAAAAGAAGTTTGTTTTATCGGCCCGAACTACGCCGGTTTGATTCTCACAGGGTGCGGGATACGTAGGCAACCCTCATCGGGTCCAACCTCCCTTTTACAAATAAGTCGGGTGACGCCATTCTTGCTTAAAATAAGCCGAATGTCCCCAAAGGGGCACCGAAAGGCTGTTTTCGCAAGAACAACCACCGTGAGTCATTTTTAAATGGTTTGCGGGCACAACCTTAAATTCTTCCTCCCGGAAGCATTGTAAGGCCGTGTTTTCAACAGGGTCTTTTATTTCAATTTGAAAAAAGAAAAGAAAAGAGGCAATAATAAATCGAGTAATGCCGTTTTGGAAAAAATAGCCGAATGTTCCCGAATGGGACGCCGGAAGGCTGACTTTGCATAAACGGCCACTTTCAGTCATTTTTGACCGGTTGATTCACCCAGCTTTAAAATCTTCGTTCCCGAAGTGCTGAAAAGCCGTGTTCGGAACCGGATCTTCCTTTTAATCTAAGAAAAATTAACAATAGTCAATTTGTTGAGTCAAATAAATTTTATTTCTTAATCACCTTAATAAATGTGCAGGATGAGCACGATGCAAAATGAACCTTTTTCAATAATGACTAAAATCCCTTTCAAGTTGTGGCTATGGTGGGATGATTTAGGCGGTAAGGGACAAGATGAGGTCAAGAAATATCTAAAAGATCTTACGGGTTTATTGGAAATCCAGCCTCGGGGGATATCATAAGAGCTTTGGTCACCTGCTGGGACCCGACACACAATGTCTTCCACTTCCCCGATTTTGAACTCACTCCGACTTTGGAGGAAATAGCCGGGTATATCGGAAATGCTGATGTTCCGATAAGGCAAAAATACTTGGTTGCTCCAAGAGCTGTCACCGCGCATCGGTTTTTAGATTCATTAAAGATACCCAGGACGGTCCATAACCCAGATTTGACCGCAGGATTTTGTAATCCACGTTTCATATGCGACAGATACAGTCATGTCGGAGGATTCAACAATCCGGGTAACAAGTTATGAAGCAAAAGTAACCATCAGAAATGGGGAGCATAGACGAGTGGCTTTCATGATAACCTTTTTGGGCTTTTTGGTGTTTCCAAGGAAAGACAGAAACATTGATTTGAAAATAGCCGGGGTCGTCAGTACCTTGCTCACTCAAGATGAAAGCACTCTTGCACCTATGATAGTATCTGATATCTTTCGAGCTCTCACAGCCTGCAAAGGCAGAGGGAACTTTTTCGAGGGGTGTAAATTGTTGCTACAAATATGGATGACTGAGCATCTCTGCCACCGCTCCCAGCTCTTGAGATATGGTTCCTCAAAGAAAACTTGCATAGAAGAGTTCTACACAAGAATCAAGGGGGTCAGTCTGTCCGAAGGAGTTATGGCGTGGACATCATTCTTTCGGACCCTCACCGCCAGCCAAATACAGTGGACGCTAGGATGGTTGCCCGTTGATGAAGTCATATATATGCCGGCAGCTAGGACCCACTTTCTATTGATGGGGCTTAAGAGCATTCAGCCCTACGTGCCATATCGAGTTTTGAGACAACTCGGGAGATGCCAAACAGTGCCACCGGAGAAAGATCTTAGTGCTCAAGTAATTGAGATTAGCTCTGACGGACAGTTTCCTGAAGTAAAAGTCCATCAGATTTGGAGTGATGCCAATATTTAAAAGCAAATACTTGCGTGCAGGATCGGGCCAAAGGCGAAGTGGCGCCAGGATACCTTGTTTGGTACAGGAGAGAACTTGAGCACGAAAGGCCAGCTAAAAGACCCCATCTCCGGGAGTTCGTCGAGGCGTCGCAAGAATAGTGGGATTGGTTGGCTAAAGAACACGAGTACAGGGCTACAATAGGCAAGTTGGAGAAGCAAGTTATGGATTTGAAATTTGAGAAAGATTTGTATATCGCTACTGTAAGCACGTGAATTTTGCTTCACGAACAATCACTCCAAAAGAAATCAAAATAATTGCAAATGGCCTCGCCGTACAAATTTTCAATTTTTACGTGACATGTGCTGGTAGTCCTTTGTGTTTGTATCCATTTTTCATTGAATCTTATCAAACAAAAATACAAAATAAGTATGCCGTGTGTAATCGGGCCGTAATTCGGTTTTTAAAAGAAATTCACAAAATATGCAGCTTTTACTCTAGGCTATGATTTAACCATTTTTAAAATTCTAATATGTGTGTGTTAATTGTTGTAGGTGTTACCCAATATGTGTGTAAGTTTATTTAATTTTTACATTGTTTTTAGGAATTTTTGGTTAATTTGTTGAATGAAAAAAGGAAAGGAAAATCGGTTTGGACCCCAAAATTAGGCCCAAAGCCAATGCAAGACTCAGCCCAAACCAGGCCGGCCCAGGCACGACACCAAAACGGCGCCGTATGAGCCGTTTGATCTGAGCCGTCCGTCCAGGCCAATCCAACGGCCCAGGACCCCCTTTAGCAACCCGTTCCCAAACCCGACCCAGAAACCGATTCAACCCAACCCCTCACTTAAACCAAACGACCTCGTTTTAATACCAAACAACCCCGTCTCACCCCTCACCATCGGATCCAAGCCGTTGAGATCATCTGATCTAACGGCCCAGATCCAATTCCCTACTCCATATATAAGCCCTCCATCACACCCCACGCCCACCTATCCAAACCCCCCTTCACTCGTCTTCTTCACCAAACCCCGAACCCCATGAAACCCTAACGCCGCCCCCTTTTCCCTCGCTATTAAAGTCGGCGGCAAGGATGCCGTTGACCACCCCTTTGACACCCTTGATGCATCTCACCACCCCAAACCCAAATCTGTTACCCCCTAGCCTCGAATCCTCCCCCACCTTCTCGAATCATCATTTGAAGATTCGAGACAAGACTCGATCTATGCCAAACCACCCCAGATCCACACTGGACAATCCACTGACTACCCTAGTGACCAAACCAAGCCTGGCTTGGTCCGAATCTACCCACAAATCCTAAAAAACCAAATCTAAGAATTTGAACCCTAGGACACAAAGAATCTTGGAATCCGACCGGCTTCATAAGGGGTTTGGGGTCTAATAGACTTTTATCAAGGTGTTCTCGGTTGAGAACACCCCGATTAAAGCTTGTTCGGCCTCAAATGGTCAAACCTAAGTCAGACCTGGGTCGGCTTTTGTTAAACATTTTCAGTAAGTTTTCCCTTTTCTTTTAGTTTTGTTCGAATATTGATTGAGTTTGTTAGCATGTTTTGTTGTGATTGTTTGTTATTTCTGGTATTTTCATTCCAATTTCTTCCATCTTTGTGAGGCCTTTTATTTGGCCGATTGTTTTCTGTGTATGTTTGAATACGTTCTGTGATATACTTGCTCGATTAGATTAGTCGTCGTATAGATAACTCATATAGCCCCCCAATGTCGTGCAAGTTTGTCTGAAGCCCTTTGGGACCCTGTTCGTGTTGTTTATTTAATCGACTGATTAGTCCTTGTTATAATTAGTATAGTCGACTTGATAAACGTCGTCGATTAGTTTCCTAGGACTGAATGTTCAAATATGCTAATGCGTACAACTTCACATGATTGAACGAACCTGTGTTATTAATTGGATGTTTGACATTATCTGTGAATATTAGTTTGTAACTGCTTTGTAAACAATTAAAAGAATCAGGCTAGGGCAGTCTTGAATTTGAACTTTCAGAAGTTCAAAAGGCCCTGATGCTGCAATGGTTTAGGACAGTAATAATCAAGGCTTAACAAGGGTAGTTTGGGTATAAAAAAGAACAGAAATGATTAGTTTAAATGAGCTGACAAATGGGGTACTGGATTAGGATTAAAATAAGGTAATAGTGGGAAGCCAAACTTGTAGGCATGGGGCTGATTGAATAAAAAAGGGGTGCCCATGTTGTTGGGCAGAAAACACAGGCTAAAATCCTGTCGAATGGATGGGTATGGGGAATATTTTGATTAGTTTAGAAAGGAAGTTATGGGCAGGAAAGAAGGGAAGGGTTCAAGGCAGCTAAGTGCTTGCCATTTATGCCTATAAATAGAGCTGTTGCAAAACTTAAAAGGGGGGACATTCTTTAGTCTTCAGAGAGATTCTGTGAGTAAGAAAACTGAAAAGGAAAAAAACAGAAACAAATTTCAGAATACTGTAAATGAGTATTGTCTGAAAACTGTGTAAGAATTCAAGGCGGTCAAGCTGTCTTTGTTGTTGTTGTTGGTTGCTTACTGCTGATACTCTTTCTCTTCCTCTTCTTATTGTGCGAACATCCAGGTACACGACTAATACTGTCAATGTAACTTGAAGTTGAGTATGAATGCAAAAAGAGAAGAATTGAAGATTGTTTATTTTAAGCATAGACTGTTATATTGAATATCATGTAATGCACAATAGTTTACATTTTTATTTGGATACTGAAGGTAACTTGCACGCCTAGTAGATATCAATGTATGGTGATTGAATGTTAGTTGTATATGTATGCTGTTAGGTAAAAAATATTCCCAATGTAGTAGGTTGTATCCTAGACTTAGTTTAATTGTGTAACATATTCTTTAATACATGCCAAGCATGAAACTATCCATTACTAGTTAAGTTCATCTCCTTTTGATAAACTGCTTTGTTATAATTATTGATAAGCCACACCTTTAGAACAAAGAACATAAGTTTACGGTCTCAACCTCATGGGGGTCGAGCCCAGGTCGAAACAGACCAAGCAGGCTTGCATCAGATAAACAGTGGCCCAGGTCTGGCCCATCTCGCATGAGCTGGATTTGGGCCCATAATGTTCGATCAGCTGTCCGTGCGCGTAGCCACATTTTCCTATTCTGTAAAAGCATTTTGAATCCTGCTATAAATAACCTGCAAGCATGTAATTAACTAGGACTATCTCTGTTTTCATTTAGTAGAGACAAACGCGACAAGAAACGTAGTTGCTATAGGATATCCTTTTGAAATAAGGACGAGATGAGCCTCGACAAATAAAAACGCACAAGCTGCGGCGCCCTCGTTAAATGTATATATCGAAGCATTCAGTTTCCAAGGCAGGTCGTTTAGCAAATCTCACGACCCTCCGGAATAATAACGCGATAGTCTCTTTAAGCGCGCATCTAATAATCTTATCTCCCTAAACTCGGGTGCACATTTATGTGACCCAAATCCAAATCTCAACGGGGTCGAAATATGTCTCTAGTCACGGGTACATTGATTGTGACGTGGTCTGAGATGTATTTCCATGACATTGCAAATTCTTTTTAATAATGAATGAGACGAGCCTCGACAAACAAAAAATGCACAAGCTGCGGGGCCCTCTAAATGTATATATTAAAATACTTAGAATTCGAGGACAGGCCGTTTAGCGAATTTTACGGCCTTCCCCAAAATAACAAGACGCTAGTTGCTTTAGGCGCGCCTTTAATAATTTATTTTCCTTAACTCGGGTGCACATTTATGTGACCCAAATCCAAATCTCAACCGAGTCGAGATATGCCAAACAACTACGGGTGCATTGATGTAACGTGGTTCGAGATATGTTTCCACGACGTTGCAATTCTCGTAAAATAATAACAATAAGTAAGAAAGCGGTAAAAAGATAAAATTTTGCACATAAGTTCATATTTGTATAAAATCAGATAATCAAGCCGAATATAACAGTTGAGCGACCGTGCTAGAACCACGGAACTCGGGAATGCCTAACACCTTCTCCCGGGTTAACAGAATTCCTTATCCGGATTTCTGGTACGCAGACTGTAATATGGAGTCATTCTTTTCCTCGATTCGGGATTAAAATTGGTGACTTGGGACACCCTAAATCTCCCAAGTGGCGACTCTGAAATAAATAAACCAATCCCGTTTCGATTGTTCTTTAATTGGAAAAAACTCCCTTGCGCCTTCGCGGGTGCGGAAAAAGGAGGTGTGACAGCTCTGGCGACTCTGCTGGGGATTATTGAAGCTTACCCAGAACCACTGGTACAGGGTTAAGAATTCGAGCTCAGAATAATTGTTATTGTTTGGCTTTATTTATTATCTGATTTTATTACATGTTTTAACTCAATGTGCTAAATAATGCTTTTACCGCTTTGATATTATTTGAACTGTACATATAAATTGTGCTGAAACCCTTCTCTTCTTACCTCCGGGGAGAAGCTCGCTGGTCGAGACTCCATATTCTGTTAGCGTCAATACCTAAAATAAGAAAGAGGCCGGATAAGTTACAAAGTCGGACGATCCCGCGGGTCCCCGGTACGTAGCCCCCTCCTCGACTCGAGTTGTCTGCTCGGGTACACAGTCTAGAACACTGACCCAGGTTTTGAACATAGAATAACGAGACTTCATGCTGGATCCCTAGTAGGAACGCTTGTCTGCATCATGTGCATTTTGACTTAGGGGACTCAACACAGGGGTTGGGTCCGTCTAGGAATAGCAACCTGAAACAGAAAAGACCATCCTGATGCATCTTACTTGCTGCGTACACATATTTGTTTCAAACCTGCATGTTGACTGGTTTCTGAACCTTGGGAATGTTGAGAAAGAGAGGGAAAAAGGAAACAAAAAAGAGACATAACAGTTAAGGTGCTAATTGATTATTTTAGAAAAGAAAAAATAGAAAAAAGGAAAAAATGAGTTATTTTATTTTAGTTTGAAAAAATAGGTTATTTTATCTTTTTGAAAATAAAGAGTTATTTTACATGGTTTCCAAAAATGGTTCGTCTTGCAATAAAAAATGAAAAAAGAGATGCTTATTCATTTAAATTACCGAACTACGTCAGTTTGATTCCCACCAGATGTGGGATACGTAGGCAACCCTCATCGGGTCCAACCCCCCGATTTTATTTACCCATGTATGTATGTACGCCTATTGTTTCTTTTCTAAAAACACCTTAATAAATGTACAGAATGAGCACAAGTAGGAGTTCATCTGAGGCCATTATAAACAAAGTTCCTTTGGGCTTACGCATGTGGTGGAGCGACTTGGGAAGATCAGGGCAAGATACGGTCAAGATATACTTGGGAAATTTGGTCGGAATGCTGGATATCAATCCACGAGGGGACGTTATCAGGGCTTCAATTTCATTTTGGGACCCGGCCCACAACGTATTTCACTTCTCAGATTTCGAGCTCACCCCGACACTGAAGGAGTTGGCGGGGTACATCGGATGTCCTAACATCCCTATAATAGAACAGTACCTCATTGCGCCAAGGGCCGTAACCATACACAAATTTCTGGATATCGTAAAGATCCGCAGAACGGTACATAACCCATAGTTATCAAAAGGGTTTTGTAGTTTGGCATTTCTGTACGACAAGTAGGTCATCTGGGAGGGTTCAACAATCCTGAGAGTAAGATCTGCAGTGGGGAGAACCGGTTGGAATGGGAAAGGCACAGGCGTATAGCTTTTATGATAGCCTTTCTGGGTTTTTTGGTGTTCCCTAAAAGAGACGGAAAAATTAACATACAAATTGCTGGGGTCGTCAATACTTTGATCATACAAGAAAATAGCACTCTGGCACCAATGATAATTGCGGAAATTTTCCGCGCACTCACCTTTTGCAAAACTGGAGGAGATTTCTTTGAGGGATGTAATATACTGCTACAAATGTGGATAATAGAGAATCTATGTCATCGCCCTCAATTTCTGAAGTTTGGGTCATCACAAAAGACTTGCATAGAAGAGTTTCCCACCAGGATCGACGGGTTCAGATTGCCGGAAGGGGTTGCCGAATGGGTCACGCTACTGCGCTCTGTTTCAGCAAACCAGATAGAGTGGGCCTTCGAGTGGCTACCCCTAGATGAGGTCATACACATGGCGGACACCGAATCTTATTTGCTGGTGATGGGTCTCCAAAGTATCCAGCCCTATGCACCATGCAGGGTATTGAGGCAGTTGGGACGATACCAAGTGATCCCGAAGGAAGAAGATCTCAGCAGACAGGTGGGCAGTTCCCTGAAGCATTCGTTCGGAGGATCTGGAATGAGTGTCAAACCCTGAAGTTAGACACTTGTGTACGAGATCGGGCTAAGGGCGAAGTGTCTCCGAAATACCTCCCGTGGTATAGAAGAGAGCTTGAACATCAGAGACCAACTAAGAGAGCTCACATCCAAGGCTTTGAGGAATTTGCACAGGCAGAGTGGAGTTGGTTAAAAAGAGAAGAGGGCTACCGGGATGAAATCGGGAGGCTAAAGCAACAAGTCGAAAGGCTTGTATTTGAGAACAACGTGCAAGTCGCCTCGGAACAGGGCGAAAAGAACAAGCTAGCCCGAGAGAACCAGACACTAAAGGCCCGCCTACGCCAAGCCAGCAAAAGTAACATTAACCGATAGAAACGTCGCTCCGACGAAAGATTGATAGCAAGTTTGAAAAATCAGGTCATCCAAAGCCGAGAAGAATTAGAACAATCGGAAGCTCGCATAGTAAGGATGAAGGTTAGATGGGCAAAATGCACAATGGCCCGGAAGCAGCATCTGCAACAGGTCATAAGGGATTATGAAATGAGAATCAGAATATTAAGAGAAACGAACTCCACTCTACATGATCGGTTCATCAAACAAGCACGAGACTCTCAGGTCGACAGGAGACATTGTTACGATGCAATGACTTGCATGGAAAGACAAATGGAGTTGTTCCAGGATCGACTTGCCGACAATGCTCAGGCACTGGGATTGAAGAACCAACAAATCAGGCAATTGTTCATTGAGAGGGACAACATTCGAGGAAGGATCGACGAAATTGGGCATTACATCTACATGAAATGCCTAGCAGGGGAGCAAATACCTCGAAAAACCCTCCTTATTTCCGTCATGGGCTGCGTCCACCGAATTATGAATGAGTTGAAGAGCTTGCAGAGGGACCTCACACCAAGGGCCGTGAAAAGGCCGAATGATGCCTCGCGGGACCTCAAGTTGGAAAATTAATCTTTGGTCGAGTCCTATTTATTCGGCTTCGTTGCTTTCCCATGTGTTGTTTTCTTTTCTTTTAGTCAAATCAAGTTAAAAACTGTGGAGTCTGTACTGTTGCTATTTTGTTTGAAGTAATGTGTAATAGAAAATTTTGATAATGAAGTTAAGTGACCCCGGGAGAATTTTTATGTGTCTTTACTTTGAGGCAGAACTATGCCTGGTCTGATTCGCGCGGGGACGTGATACGTAGGCAATCCCCATAAGATTCGACCGCTTTTAATAAAGAAAGAAAAGAAAATACAAAAATAAAATAAAACACAGGGTTTCCCAAAGTACTTTAAAAAAGGACAAATGAGCAAGCCGGGATGACGCATGTTGTTTGAAGCAAAGCATGTAGAAACGGTTAACTGCCTAGGAGCATTGCATCCTCTATGTGTTATGATCAAATCTGTTAAGCTCTAACGCTAACAAAGTTTGTTGTTGTCTGAATCCAGACAGTTAGTTGTTAAAGAATTCTGGCAACACACTCTTACCAAACCAGATCCAAAGGACCAGTAGCAACAAGCATGACTACTTCAGAGAATAGTAACGAGGAAGAAAGGCCGATGAGCCAGTTGTTAAAAGAAGCGATGGAAAAGATTGAAAGGATGGGACTAGAGATGAGTGCAATGCAGCTAGCTCTAGCCAAAGCACAAAAGAGCCCTGAACCACTGGGGCACATGCCGGAATACCCTCATTCCAGCCCTTCAACAAGCCTTCCGAATCCCCGTTATCATCAGGAAAGAAGCCCACATGATTCCCAAGCTCCACCACCCCATCAACCTCTCCCAACACCCAATATTCCCACTTTTGTGGGACCCACATCAACCCCCTTGCAAAGAACGACCAGTGAGCCATTGTTTCAGGCTCACGATACGTAATACTATCCCCCTGAGCCTACATTCCATGCCCCCGAACCACATTCTTACAATCTACACTTGGAGGTACCGGCAGAGATTGAAAAGCCGGTTAAAGCCCCTGAACAGGATGAGGTATTGAGAAAGTTCAAAATCCTGGAGCAGTCCTTCAGGAACCTGCACGGTTTGGGCAACCAGGTCAGCGTAGCATACAAAGATCTGTGCCCTTTCCCAGACGTCCAACTCCCGGCTGGGTTCAAGATGCCTAAGTTTGATTTATATGAAGGGCACGGTGATCCCATGGCACATTTGCGGGGATTCTGTAGCAAAATGAGAGGGGCAGGCGGCAAGGATGAGCTGCTGATAGCTTATTTCGGCCAAAGTCTGAGCGGATCTGCACTAGAATGGTATACCAGGCAGGATTCCAGCAGGTGGTACACGTGGGATGATCTGGCGCAGGCTTTTGCAGGTCATTTCCAGTACAATCTCGAGATAGTCCCTGACCGTCTCACATTATTGAGAACTGGGAAGAAACCCGGGGAAAGTTTTCGCGAGTTCGGGTTCCGCTGGAGAGAACAAGCAGCTAGAGTCGATCCTCCCATGAGAGAGGGAGAGATGGTGGACTATTTCTTGCAAACATTGGATCCAACCTACTTTGGTCACTTGGTGACAACAGTTGGAAAATCTTTCAACGAGGTGGTCAAGATAGGGGTCATGATAGAAGAGGGTCTGAGGTCTGACAAAATCTTGAACTATTCGGCACTCAAAGCCACAACCCAGGCTATTCAAAGCGGCACGGGAGGTGCGCTGAGAAGAAAGAAAGAAGAGGTTGCCACGATCGAGGCAGGCAGTTGGTCCAGGGCTGGCAGGCCGCACTACAACCAACCCAGGCCTCACAGGTCAAACTACCCATACAACCCACCACAAAATTTCTATCCACCTCGAGAACCACATTGTTCCGTACACCAAGCCCAGGTATACACTCAGCCTCCGGTTCGCCCGCAATGGCGCGCGCCTGCTCCCCAGAACATATATGCACCACCACAAAACACCTATCCTCCACCGAGGGCGTATAGAAACCCTCCAGGGGCAGGCTTTCGGGGAAATCCAGATGCTAGGAATGACAGGTTGCGGAAACACAGAACTTTCACGGAGTTGGGAGAAACCTACACCGCTTTGTTCCACAAACTGAGGTTATTGGGTTTGGTTAGTCCTGTCCAGACTCGAGAACCAAATCCCCCACCCCAGAATTTGGATCGATCAATAAGTTGTGAATACTGCTCAGGGATGGTCGGGCATGATACCGAAAAGTGTTGGAAATTGAGGCATGCTATACAGGATCTTATTGACACCAATAAGATCGAGGTCTAGACACCGGAGGCTCCTAACATCAACCAGAACCCACTGCCAGTGCACCACGAGACTCACATGATTGAGTTGGTGTATGAGGGAGGAGAGTTGAGAAAACCCTCACAAACAGTGATGATGATCCAAGCCGCCCCGAAAGAAGTCTCAACCATGGGGGAACGAGGGTACAATCGCAGGGAGAAGGCGTCAAGCCAGTAGTGATATTGGGAAAGAGCCCGTCCACCATAACAAGCAAACCCGAGCCAAACAAGTTGGTAATATCAGGGATTCCGCCCGCACCTACAGTTGTGTTGAAAGGGGTGTATAGAGACTGGTCACCATAAAGCCTGTAGTCCAGCTGCCGATGATTGATAGCAAGGCTGTGCCTTGGAAATATGAAAAGGCGGTGGTGATGTACAAAGGAAAACAGGTGGAAGAAGTTAGTTGCGAAGCGCAAGGGCTGACTCGATCAGGTCGGTGTTTTGTTCCGATGGAGTTAAGGAAAACCAACCCAGTTGAAACCAAGAAACCTGTGTCTGAAGAAAAGGCTGAGGAGTTCCTAAGAAAGATGAAAGTGCAGGACTACTCCGTGGTCGAACAGTTGAGGAAGACACCGGCCCAGATCTCGCTACTGTCATTACTGATCCATTCTGAGGAGCATCGTCGGGCCTTGATGAAGATATTGAACGAAGCTCATGTGCCCAACGAGATTTCTGTAAACCACCTGGAAACCATTGCCTACAAGATTTTCAAGGTGAACAGGGTAACATTCTCAGATGATGACCTGCCGATGGAAGGTACAGAGCATAATAAAGCTCTCTACCTAACTGTCAAATGTGAAAACTCGGTAGTTACTCGGGTATTGGTGGATAACGGTTCAAGTGCCAATATCTGCCCATTATCCACTCTGAACCAGTTAAAGATCGACCACGGAAAAATCCGCAAGAATAGCATCTGTGTTCGAGGATTTGACAGAAATGGAACAGCCACTGTAGGGGATGTTGTACTTGAATTGACCATCGGCCCGGTCTTGTTCACCATGGAGTTCCAGGTGTTAGATGCCACAGTTTCTTACAACCTTCTGTTAGGACGACCATGGATTCATGCAGCCAAAGCAGTCCCCTCCACCCTACATCAGATGGTAAAGTTTGAGTGGGGAAGACAAGAGGTCGTGCTACACGGCGAGGACACGGCGTGCACCATGGGTGGCGCTATTGTACCTTTCATAGAGACTGATGATGACAAAGGTCCTTGGGTCTACCAGATTTTCGATACAATGTCGGCAAACAAGATTTCTGAGGGTGAGATCCTTCAGCACCCGAGGGTAGCTGCCGCGACAGTCATGATGGTCTCGGAAATGCTGGGTAATGGATTTGTGCCGGGAAAAGGCCTGGGAGTCGAGCTTCAGGGGATTGTCCAACCTGTCTCCCTGCCTAAAAATATAGAAACTTTCGGATTGGGGTTCAAACTAACCGCAGCAGATAGGAAGCAAGCGCGAAAAATGAAGAAGATGGTTTGGTTTCTGCCCAAACCGGTGCCACGTCTCTCAAGGTCTTTTGCCAGGGCAAGTGCCAAAGAGCCACCGGTCCCAAAGATTCTAGGACCATTGATTGGTATGGATGGGGACCTGAATCAAAGTTTCGAGAGGCTATTCGCTGATGTCAGTATGGTAGAAGCTGGAGAGGGTTCCAGCAGAGCAGAGATACAGTTTGTGGGGCTTGAGGCCAAGACCAACAATTGGACAGTTACTCCTCTTCCTGTCCGAGGGGAGTCTTGGTAGTAGGCTTTGATTTATGTTTTGTTTGTTTGGTTTTGTTCGGATTATTCAGGGTGTAATCCAAGTTTTACTTTTGTTTTGTAAAAGTGTGAACCCTTTTATCCCGCAAGTTTAATAAAGTTCTCTTCTTTGGTCCCATTTTAATTTTATTTTGTTCTTTTTCTTTCTGAACAGTTCTCTTTTTACTGGTTCTAATGACATGGCATGCACATCGGATCTTCGACCTAGTCTAATAAATCAATCTGAATCTGACTCAATAATACAAGAGGTCGTTTGTGACGATGAATCCGAATATGACGAAGATATAGCCTTCGAAGAGATAAATCGAGAACTGTGCCAATTTGAAGAAAAACCCAAACCTAACCTAAATGACACTGAGGCTGTGAATCTAGGAGACGCTGATAATGTCCGAGAAACTAAAATCAACATCCATATTGAGCCGAATGTCAGGGAAGAATTGATCAAAACCCTCGTGGAATTCAAAGATGTTTTTGCATGGTCATATGATGATATGCCGGGATTAAGCACCAATTTAGTGGTTCACAAATTGCCCACTGACCCGGCATACCCTCCGGTCAAGCAAAAGCTAAGGAAATTTAAAACAGAAATGAGTGTAAAGATCAAAGAAGAGGTGATTAAGCAGCTGCAGGCGAAGGTCATTCGGGTCACTCGATATCCCGAGTGGTTGGCCAATGTGGTACCAATTCCCAAGAAGGATGGGAAGATCAGGGTCTGCGTCGACTACCGCAACCTCAACAAAGCAAGTCTGAAGGACAATTTTCCATTGCCCAACATCCATATCTTGATCGATAATTGCGCTGGGCGCGAGATCGGATCATTTGTGGATTGCTATACGGGTTATCATCAGATCCTAATAGACGAGGAAGATGCGGAAAAGATAGCATTTATCACGCCATGGGGAACTTACTACTATCGGGTAATGCCGTTCGGACTGAAAAATGCCGGGGCAACGTACATGCAAGCAATGACTGCTGTGTTTCACGACATGATACACAAAGAAATTGAGGTGTACGTAGATGATGTGATCATAAAGTCTTGGCGTCAGGAAGACCATGTAGCAGACCTAAGGAGATTCTTCCAAAGACTCCGAAGGTATGATATCAAGCTTAACCCGGCCAATTGTGCATTTGGGGTTCCGTCAGGAAAGCTGTTAGGATTCATCGTCAGTCGACGGGGGATTGAGTTAGACCCATCCAAAATCGAATCCATCCGAGATTTGCCACCGCCAAGGAACAAAACAGAGGTAATGAGTTTGCTGGGTAGACTCAATTACATCAGCAGGTTCATCGCTCAACTCACGGCAACTTGTGAACCCATATTTCGGCTGTTGAAAAAGGACGATGCGGTAAGTTGGACGGCAGAGTGTCAAGAGGCTTTTGACCAAATCAAAGGGTATCTGTCTAATCCACCCGTGTTGGTCCCGCCTAAGCCAGGGAAGCCCTTAATTCTTTATCTGACGGTCCTGGAAAATTCATTTGGTTGTGTACTGGGGCAACATGACGACACAGGAAGGAAGGAGCATGCCATCTATTATCTTAGCAAGAAATTCACAGTATATGAAGTCAAGTACACTCAACTCGAGAAAACATGCTGCGCCCTAACTTGGTTAGCTCAGAAGTTGAAACACTACCTGTCCTCGTATACTACTTATCTCATATCCCGTTTGGACCCATTGAAGTATATCTTTCAGAAACCTATGCCCACAGGGAGGTTGGTAAAATGGCAAATTCTGCTCACAGAGTTCGATATCGTCTATGTGACGAGGACAGCTATGAAAGCCCAGGCGCTGGCCGACCATTTGGTAGTGAATCCAGTTGATGAAAAATACGAGCCTTTAAGAACGTATTTTCCCGACGAAGAGGTAATGCATACAAATGAGCTGGAGTTAGCCGAGGAACCAGGTTGGAAGCTTTTCTTCGATGGAGCTGCAAACACGAAAGGGGTTGGAATATGAGCAGTACTCATTTCTGAAACAGGACACCATTATCCTGTTACGGCTCAACTACGCTTCTATTGCACCAACAATATGGCCGAGTATGAAGCTTGCATCTTGGGTTTACGATTGGCTGCGGACATGGATGTCCAAGACGTCTTGGTCTTGGGAGACTCGGACCTCTCGGTACATCAAATTTAGGGTGAATGGGAAATGCGGGATCTAAAGCTCATACCATATCGACAATGCTTGCATGATCTGAGCAAGCGATTTCGATCGGTGAAGTTCAAACATATCCCGAGAGTTCATAACGAGGTTGCGGATGCATTGGCCACCTTAGCATCAATGTTGCACCACCCTGACAAAATGTATGTTGATCCTCTGCACATCCAGGTCCGTGATCAGCACGCTTATTGCAACGCCGTAGAAGAGCAACCAGATGGCGAGCCCTGGTTTCATGATATCAAGGAATACCTCAGAATGGGGATATATCCGGAGCAGGCCACTAGAGACCAAAAAAGAGCCCTTTGGCGTTTGTCAAATGGTTTCTTCCTCAGCGCAGGAGTTTTGTACAAAAGAACCCCTGATTTGGGATTGTTGAGATGCATAGATGCCGGTCAAGCCACGACGGTTATGGCAGAGGTACACGCTGGAGTTTGCGGGCCACATATGAGCGGATATGTATTGGCAAGGAAGATCCTTCGGGCAGGGTATTATTGGCTCACCATGGAACACGACCGTATCACTTTCGTGAGGAAATGCCATCAGTGCCAGATACATGGAGATCTGATTCATTCTCCGCCAACAGAGTTACATACGATGTCAGCACCCTGGCCGTTTGTTGCATGGGGCATGGATGTCATTGGACCTATCGAGTCAGCAGCATCCAACGGTCATAGGTTCATTCTAGTAACCATTGACTACTTCACCAAATGGGTTGAGGCTAAAACCTTTAAGTCGGTAACTAAAAAGGCGGTGGTGGAGGTGGTGGATTTTGTGCACTCCCATATCATCTGCAGATTTGGGATCCCAAAAGTAATCATCACGGATAACGGTGCGAATCTTAACAGCAGCCTGATGAGAGAGGTATGCCAACAATTCAAGATTACACACCGCAATTCCACCCCATATCGTCCCAAGGCGAATGGAGCGGTCGAAGCAGCCAATAAAAACATCAAGAAGATACTGCGAAAGATGGTGGAAGGATCTAGACAATGGCACGAGAGATTACCCTTTGCTCTGTTGGGTTATCGCACTACCGTCCAGACCTCCATAGGTGCGACTCCTTATTTGCTAGTGTACGACACTGAGGCCGTAATAACAGCGGAGGTCGAAATTCCATCCCTCCGGATTGTCGCTGAAGCCGAGATTGATGATAATGAATGGGTCAGAGCTCGATTGGAACAGTTGAGCTTGATAGATGAGAAAAGATTGGCAGCAGTGTGCCATGGTCAGCTGTATCAGAAGAGAATGGCAAGAACATACAATAAGAAGGTACGCCCTAGGAAGTCTGAAGTAGGGCAGCAGGTGTTAAAGAAGATCCTCCCGCATCAGGTCGAGGCAAAAGGCAAGTTCGCCCCAAATTGGCAAGGGCCTTATATTGTGACCAGAGTGTTGTCCAACGGCGCTTTGTGTTTGACAGATATCGAGGGGAGATGTGTCGACATGGCTATCAATTCTGATGTAGTCAAGAGATATTATGCATAATTTCTTTAATTATGGCAATTATCGGTTCGTTTGTGTGTACTTGGTGCTTATTGGATAATGAAATGACAGAGGCAGTTCTTTCTTCTATCCAAACACTTTTAACCCTTGTTTCCCCCTTCTGAGCCTCAAGTTATTCTTTCATACCCCTCTTTTGGAATCACTAATGGAAAAGATATGAAAGAAAAAGAAAAAAGAGAAAAAAAAAATCTTTAAAGGAAAATGAAAAAAAAGGAGAAAGAAAAGAAAAAGAAGATAAAAATCATAAGAAATACAAAACCGTGGGAACTACGTTTGACCTGATTCCTTAAAGAGGATACGTAGGCGCCTCACGGCTCGGTCATAGGGGGGCATAACGCCCATAAGTGTGCGTAATAGGCACAGTGTGCGTAACGCACACAGATCAAAAAAAAAATAATAATAATAAAATAAAATCCCCCAAGCAAGAAAATTGGGGCTGAGGTTATGTTTTAAAATCCCAACCAAGGTTTGATTCCAAAAGTTGTAGCGGATCACCCATCAAAGTTATTTCATTTTTTGATAGCCTTTCTTTTAGCCCCACCCCAAAACCAACACCGACGTCCAAAAGACCTCCCGATCAACATCCAAGAGGTGCCAAGTCAGGCAAATAAAGCCGAGAATAATACGCCGATCCCCAGCAAAGAAGAGGATCATGAAATTGGAAATGAATTGATAGTCCAAAGGGATCTCCAGAAGAGAGAGTCACATCGACAACACCCCGATTCCTCGATGAAGAAATAAAATGAGAGAGTCTTATCGGTGAAAACCTTCATAGGCACCGAAAGGCGACATAAGATGAGAGATATAAAATGAGAGAGTCTTATCGGTGAAAACCTTCACAGGCACCATAAGGCGCCGGGAGTTGAGAGAAAAGAGAGAGTCTCATTAGTGAAAACCCCTCGAAGGGCACTATGAGGCGACAAGACAGATCAACAAAAGGGTCCACATTCGCAAAGAAATGGACACTCATTTATCCCCAGCAAGTAAGACCATCGGGCAAGTCGATTGATACAAATAGACTGGGTCGGGAATCTATGGTACACGTCATGATCACGGGGACCAGTCATGTCATCCAGATAAGTTCTTCTGAATTTCTTTTCCCACCAAGTATTGGTTCAGAAAGATTTTCTCCTTTTCTATCTTTTTATTTCTCTTTCTAAAAATTTGTCTTGAAAAGGATTTTTCAAAGCTTACTACCAGAGACCGAAGAGGGATTCATCCGATGCAGGGTAACCCCAACAGTCCTAAAGGCTATCCCCAGGCAATGCAATGTTGTGCCCTGCAGTTTTGGAGGAAGTAAACTCCTAAAGGGAGTGGTTTCGGGAGTAAAAGCAGACTCCCACAGCATGTACTGTAAAGAGAAAGCAGAAAAGGGGATAAATTGAAAACCAATCCCCAGCAGGCCGGAAACCCCCAGCAAGCAACTTTGTCCACCAACCAGTTATGGGGGCACAGAGCAAGAAAAGGGAAAGAGAGGAAAAATCATCCACTAGAAAGGCACCTCCTCCCACCATGATTAAAACTAACTAAATCCCTTTTGTCTGCTGCAGGAAAACGAAGGATTGATGATGGCAGCAGGACGCGATGCCAGGGAAATCACCAAAACTGGGGCAGAAAATTTTCTGCCGATTGTCAAAATTTTCTCGGAAGAACGAGGAAATAATTTTAATACTTTTCAGCTCTAGGTCGCCCACCAGTAAAATGCGGGAATACTTTTCAGTTCTAGGTCTCCCACCAATAAAATGCGGGAATATTTTTCAGTTCTAGGTCGCCCACCAGTAAAATGCGGGAATACATTTAAGCTCTAGGTCGCCCACCAGTAAAATGCGGGAATACTTTTCAGCTCTAGGTCGCCCACCAGTAAAATGCGGGAATACTTTTCAGCTCTAGGTCGCCCACCAGTAAAATGCGGGAATACTTTTCAGCTCTAGGTCGCCCACCAGTAAAATGCGGGAATACTTTTCAGTTCTAGGTCGCCCACCAGTAAAATGCGGGAATACTTTTCAGCTCTAGGTCGCCCACCAGTAAAATGCGGGAATACTTTTCAGCTCTAGGTCGCCCACCAGTAAAATGCGGGAATACTTTTCAGCTCTAGGTCGCCCACCAGTAAAATGCGGGAATACTTTTCAGCTCTAGGTCGCCCACCAGTAAAATGCGGGAATACTTTTCAGCTCTAGGTCGCCCACCAGTAAAATGCGGGAATAGTTTTCAGCTCTAGGTCGCCCACCAGTAAAATGCGGGAATATTTTTCAGCTCTAGGTCGCCCACCAGTAAAATGCGGGAATACTTTTCAGCTCTAGGTTGCCCACCAGTAAAATGCGGGAATACTTTTCAGCTCTAGGTCGCCCACCAGTAAAATGCGGGAATACTTTTCAGCTCTAGGTCGCCCACCAGTAAAACGCGAGAATACTTTTCAGCTCTAGGTCGCCCACCAGTAAAACGCGGGAATACTTTTCAGCTCTAGGTCGCCCACCAGTAAAATGCGGGAATACTTTTCAGCTCTAGGTCGCCCACCAGTAAAATGCGGGAATACTTTTCAGCTCTAGGTTGCCCACCAGTAAAATGCGGGAATACTTTTCAGCTCTAGATCGCCCACCAGTAAAATGCGGGAATACTTTTCAGTTCTAGGTCGCCCACCAGTAAAATGCGGGAATACTTTTCAGCTCTAGGTCGCCCACCAGTAAAATGCGGGAATACTTCTCAGTTCTAGGTCGCCCACCAGTAAAATGCGGGAATACATTTCAATTCTAGGTCACCCACCAGTAAAATGCGGGCATGCATTTCATAATTTTGCATTTAAACAACTTTTGGTCTTATATTACAGATTTTGGAATCAGTAACCCCACCAGAAGGCGGAAGGTTACAACAGAGATCCCCAAGCAGGAAACAATAAAATCCCCAGCACCATGAAGCAGAAGGCTGCAAAGGCAAGCGCGCGTTTCAAAAGGAAGAAGGGACGCGTCTTGAAAGAAGCAGCTTGGGAACGTTATAGCATGCCCGACATAACAATTTTGATGAAGAAAGCCATACCACTGAAGAAATTTGAAAGGCTTAAGGAAGAGGGCCATGTCCCCAGCAGACCAAGCGAAGTGATGAAAACTGGCATTCAGAAAAAGGCGAAAGACCAGTATCATCCCCCAAGTTCACAAAATAAAGGCATCGGAGGAAAGCGCTAGCCGACAAGAAAGCAAGGCGGCAAGAACAAGTTGAAGATAGATGAGATCTCATGATCCATAGGCTAGCTTAGCTTCTTGTTTTTCTTTTAGAACGATGTAACAAGGAGATCGGTGAGCGGTAGCATCCTACAGCGGCATGCAACAGCACACAACAGTAGCAAACACTATAGTCATACGGTAGTCCCAGCTACCAAAACTTCCCGAACTACATTGACCTGATTCCTGTTCAGCCCAGGATATGTAGGAAACCTCTGAAGCAAAGGTTCGGTCAAATCTTTTTAAAAAAATGCTTCACACGGAGTACTCGGACGGGCAAAAAACGCTCGCTTTATCTTTGCGCGAAAACCCTTCGTGTCTTCGTGCAAAGAGGGGCAGCTGTAAGCACGTGATTTTTGCTTCACGAACAATCACTCCAAAAGAAATCAAAATAATTGCAAATGGCCTCGCCGTACAAATTTTCAATTTTAACGTGACATGTGCTGGTAGTCCTTTGTGTTTCTATCCATTTTTCATTGAATCTTATCAAACAAAAATACAAAATAAGTATGTCGTGTGTAATCGGGCCGTAATTCGGTTTTTAAAAGAAATTCACAAAATATGTAGCTTTTACTCTAGGCTGTGATTTAACCATTTTTAAAATTCTAATATGTGTGTGTTAATTATTGTAGGTGTTACCCAATATGTGTGTAAGTTTATTTTAATTTTTACATTGTTTTTAGGAATTTTTGGTTAATTTGTTGAATGAAAAAAGGAAAGGAAAATCGGTTTGGACCCCAAAATTAGGCCCAAAGCCAATGCAAGACTCAGCCCAAACCAGGTCGGCCCAGGCACGACCCCAAAACGGCGCCGTATGAGCCGTTTGATCTGAGTCGTCCGTCCAGGCCAATCCAACAGCCCAGGACCCCCTTTAGCAACCCGTTCCCAAACCCGACCCAGAAACCGGTTCAACCCAACCCCTCACTTAAACCAAACGACCTCGTTTTAATACCAAACGACCCCGTCTCACCCCTCACCATCGGATCCAAGCCGTTGAGATCATCCGATCTATCGGCCCAGATCGAATCCCCTACTCCGTATATAAGCCCTCCATCACACCCCACGCCCCCCTATCCAAACCCCCCTTCACTCGTCTTCTTCACCAAACCCCGAACCCCATGAAACCCTAACGTCGCCCCCTTTTCCCTCGCCATTAAAGCCGGCGGCAAGGACGCCGTTGACCACCCCCTTAACACCCTTGATGCATCTCACCACCCCGAACCCAAATCTGTTACCCCCTAGCCTCGAATCCTCCCCCACCTTCTCGAATCTTCATTTGAAGATTCGAGACAAGACTCGATCTATGCCAAACCACCCTAGATCCACACTGGACAATCCCCTGACTACCCTAGTGACCAAACCAAGCCTGGTTTGGTCCGAATCTACCCACAAATCCTAAAAAACCAAATCTAAGAATTCGAACCCTAGGACACAAAGATTCTTGGAATCCGACCGGCTTCATAAGGGGTTTGGGGTCTAATAGACTTTTATCAAGGTGTTCTCGGTTGAGAACACCCCGATTAAAGCTTGTTCGGCCTCAAATGGTCAAACCTAAGTCAGACCTGGGTCGGCTTTTGTTAAACATTTTCAGTAAGTTTTCCCTTTTCTTTTAGTTTTGTTCGAATATTGATTGAGTTTGTTAGCATGTTTTGTTGTGATTGTTTGTTATTTATGGTATTTTCATTCCAATTTCTTCCATCTTTGTGAGGCCTTTTATTTGGCCGATTGTTTTCTGTGTATGTTTGAATACGTTCTGTGATATACATGCTCGATTACATTAGTCGTCGCATAGATAACTCATATAGCCCCCCAATGTCGTGCAAGTTTGTCTGAAGCCCTTTGGGACCCTGTTCGTGTTGTTTTTTTAATCGACTGATTAGTCCTTGTTATAATTAGTATAGTCGACTTGATAAACGTCGTCGATTAGTTTCCTAGGACTGAATGTTCAAATATGCTAATGCGTACAACTTCACATGATTGGACGAACCTGTGTTGTTAATTGGATGTTTGACATTATCTGTGATTATTAGTTTGTAACTGCTTTATAAACAATTAAAAGAATCAGGCTAGGGCAGTATTGAATTTGAACTTTCAGAAGTTCAAAAGGCCCTGATGCTGCAATGGTTTAGGACAGTAATAATCAAGGCTTAACAAGGGTAGTTTGGGTATAAAAAAGAACAGAAATGATTAGTTTAAATGAGCTGACAAATGGGGTACTGGATTAGGATTAAAATAAGGTAATAGTGGGAAGCCAAACTTGTTGGCATGGGGCTGATTGAATAAAAAAGGGGTGCCCATGTTGTTGGGCAGAAAACACAGGCTAAAAGCCTGTCGAATGGATGGGTATGGGGAATATTTTGATTAGTTTAGAAAGGAAGTTATGGGCAAGAAAGAAGGGAAGGGTTCAAGGCAGCTAAGTGCTTGCCATTTCTGCCTATAAATAGAGCTGTTGCAAAATTTAAAAGGGGGGACATTCTTTAGTCTTCAGAGAGATTCTGTGAGTAAGAAAACTGAAAAGGAAAAAAACAGAAACAAATTTCAGAATACTGTGAATGAGTATTGTCTGAAAACTGTGTAAGAATTCAAGGCGGTCAAGCTGTCTTTGTTGTTGCTGTTGGTTGCTTACTGCTGATACTCTTTCTCTTCCTCTTCTTATTGTGCGAACATCCAGGTACACGACTAATACTGTCAATGTAACTTGAAGTTGAGTATGATGCAAAAAGAGAAGAATTGAAGATTGTTTATTTTAAGCATAGACTGTTATATTGAATATCATGTAATGCACAATAGTTTACATTTTTGTTTGGATACTGAAGGTAACTTGCACGCCTAGTAGATATCAATGTATGGTGATTGAATGTTAGTTGTATATGTATGCTGTTAGGTAAAAAATATTCCCAATGTAGTAGGTTGTATCTTAGACTTAGTTTAATTGTGTAACATATTCTTTAATACATGCCAAGCATGAAACTATCCATTACTAGTTAAGTTCATCTCCTTTTGATAAACTGCTTTGTTATAATTATTGATAAGCCACACCTTTAGAACAAAGAACATAAGTTTACGGTCTCAACCTCATGGGGGTCGAGCCCAGGTCGAAACAGACCAAGCAGGCCTGCATCGGATAAACAGTGGCCCAGGTCTGGCCCATCTCGCATGAGCTGGATTTGGGCCCATAATGTTCGATCAGTTGTCTGTGCGCGTAGCCACATTTTCCTATTCTGTAAAAGCATTTTGAATCCTGCTATAAATAACCTGCAAGCATGTAATTAACTAGGACTATCTCTGTTTTCAGTTAGTAGAGACAAACGCGACAAGAAACGTAGTTGCTATAGGATATCCTTTTAAAATAAGAACGAGATGAGCCTCGATGAAAATAAACAAAACACGCAGATGCGGGGCCCTTGTTAAATGTAAATCATTGAAGCATTTAGTTTCCCGGACGGGTTGTTTAGCAAATCTCACAACCTTCCTAAAATGACAACACGTTAGTCTCTTTAGGATACGCTTTAATAAACTTTACCTTCTTAAACTCGGGTGCACATTTATGTGACCCAAATCCAAATCTCGACGGATTCGAAATGCCTCTCTAATCACGGGTACATTGACTGTGACGTGGTTCGAGATGCATGTCCATGACGTTGCAAATTCATTAGAAATAAAGAACGAGGTGAGCCTCGCCAAATAAAAATACAAATTGCGGGGCCCTCAATAAATATTGCTTTAAAAATTGTTTAGGCTTCGGGATGGACCGTTTAGTAAAATTCCACGGTCCTACCCAAAATAAATACGCTAGTCGCTTTAGGCGCGCCTTTAATAATTTAATTTCCTTAAACTCGGGTGCACATTGATGTGACCCAAATCCAAATCTCAACGGAGTCAAAGTGTGTCGACGACCACGGGTACATTGATTGTAACGCGGTTCGAGATACATTTTCACAACGTTGCAATTCTTGATAAAAACAGTAAATGATAAAAGCGGTTAAAAGTTAAATTTTGCACATAAGTTCACACTTGTATAAAATCAGATAATCAAGCCGAATATAACAGTTGAGCGACCGTGCTAGAACCACGGAACTCGGGAATGCCTAACACCTTCTCCCGGGTTAACAGAATTCCTTATCCAGATTTCTGGTACGCAGACTGTAATATGGAGTCATTCTTTTCCTCGATTCGGGATTAAAATTGGTGACTTGGGACACCCTAAATCTCCCAAGTGGCGACTCTGAAATAAATAAACCAATCCCGTCTCGATTGTCCTTTAATTGGAAAAACTCCCTTGCACCCTCGCGGGTGCGGAAAAAGGAGGTGTGACAGCTCTGGCGACTCTGCTGGGGACTTGGCCCAGAACCACTGGTTCCTCAAAACTCAAATCCAGGAAATGAAAATAGCTGCCAGAAGCTAGGAGAGAAGCCAGGCTGATAAAAGGCTCATAAACGGCCTAAAGAAGAAAGTCCTCGAGTATCAAGAAGACCTGGAAAAATCTAAAGCTGGTCTAGCGAGAATCCAGGGGAAATGGATAAAGAAGACAGAAGAGCAAGTACGGTTCATGCAACAAATGAAGAGGGACTACGAAGAGCGGATCTTCAGACAAGCCCGAGATGCCAGAACAGATAGGAAGCGCTACTATGATCTGATGGCCCGAATGAAGAAACAAATGAATGAGTTTCAGGATCAACTCTTATACAACGCTCAAGTGCTGGGGACGCGGAATCAACAAATAGAGCGATTGCTTATGGAAAGGGACAAAATCAAGGGAAGAATCGACGATATCGGGCACTACATCACCATAAAGAGCTTAGCTTGTGAGGATATGTCCCGTACCACCTTCTTTGCTTCAATAATGATTTATGTCCACCAGATCATGGAATATTTGAAATATTTGCAAAGGGGCCTTGCACCAAAGCCCGCGGCGAGGCCGAACGACGCCCCGTGGGCGCCAAAATTCAAAACTTTGAGTCATTCATAGTTTGGGTCTGTATTTTCCTTATCTTCAGAGTCTACTATCCGTTGGAGTTTGCATTTCCCTTTTTGCATAAAGTCTGTAGTCTGTATCAAGTCTGTCAGTTCCCTTTCAAAAATGTTCTGCCTTGTAGAAAACATTTGCTAATGAAGATGAAAAAATTCAAAAATGGTGTACTTATTTTTCGCACTTGGGGGCAGAACTACGCACGGTCTGATTCATGCGGGAACATGATACGTAGGCAATCTCTATAGGATTCGACCACCACTAAAAAAGAAAAAAAGAAGGGAAAATGAAAAATAAATAAAGAAGGATAGAATAAAGGAAGCTTAAAAAAGGGGCACAATTATGAGAGGCCGGAATGACGCACGCAACCGAAGCAAATGCATGATAGAAATGGTTAATTGCTTAGGTGCATTGCATCCCAACGTATAATTGCATATGTGTTAAACTATGAAAACTAACAAGTTTGTTGATATCCAGATAATCCAAGCAGTTAGTTTATTTAGAGGATACTGGCAGATTATCATTACCAAACCAGATCAAAGGGGCCAATACTAGAAATCATGTCTATTCCAGATGTCGACACTAGTGTTGAGGTAGAGGAGTTGGACGTCTATAAAATGAAAGAGGAGATGCTCAAGCTTAAGCAACAGATGGCCGAAATGTACCAGGCCTGGTCCAAAGGGCAATCACCGCCAGCTTACCCAGCCAACCCTGCTTTTACCCCACCATTAGCTCAGTCTCAGGATCATCCCACCACCGATCCAGGTTTTCCCATTTATCAACACTACCATGGCACTACTTCTCATACACCACAAGCTCTACCACCAAAATCAATTCCATACCCTCCTCCACTAACCACACCTGTCTTTGTGGCATCTCCACCAACTGCACTCCATAAATCCCCGAGTGAACCTGTGTTCCAAGCGCAGGACAACCAATATTATCCCCCAGAGCTTACATTCAAAGCGCCTAAATCCTATTCACATGATCCACATTCTGATCTACCAGGGAAAGCAGAAAAACCAGCCAGAAATCCTGAATAGGAAGAGATGTTCAGAAAAATGAAAAGCATAGAACAATCTTTCAGGGATATGAGAGGGTTAGGAGGTCAGGTGAGTGTAGCTTATAAAGACCTGTGCTTGTTACCAAATGTACAACTACCGTCAGGGTTCAAAATGCCCAAGTTTGACTTGTAAAATAGACACGGTGATCCGGTGGCCCATTTGAGAGGTTTTTGTAGCAAGATGAGGGGAGCGGGCGGAAGAGATGAATTACTCATGGCGTATTTCAGCCAAAGCTTAAGTGGATCGGCGTTAGAATGGTACACCAGACAAGATCATAGCAGGTGGTACACATGGGACGATTTGGCCCAAGCATTCGCTTGTCACTTTCAATATAATCTTGAGATCATTCCGGACCGACTGTCCCTGACCAAACTAGAAAAGAAGCACAGTGAAAGCTTTAGAGAATATGGTTTCCGGTGGAGGGAGCAAGCAGTAAGGGTAGATCCCCCAATGAAAGAAAGCGAGATGGTCGATTACTTTTTGCAGGCTTTGGAGCCAACTTACTTTGGTCATTTGGTGTTCGCAATTGGCAAGTCTTTTAATGAGGTTGTAAAAATGGGAGGCATGGTCGAGGAGGGGCTTAAGTCCAACAAAATCATGAGCTATTCAGCGATCAAGGCAACCACTCAGGCCATCCAAAGCGGCACTGAGGGTATGCTCGGGAAAAAGAAGAAAGAAGATGTCACGGCTGTTGAGTCCGGAGCCTGGTTCGGATCTAGAGGCCCGTCACCCTACTATAGCCAACCACGATCCTACCATCAAAATTACCCCCATACTTTATACAGCCCTCCACAACATTACTACCCACCGCCAGATCCCTATTTTCCGTCCATCTTGCACAAACCTATACCCAAACTCCGGCACACGTGCCATGGCGTGCGCCGGCTCCACAAAATCCATACCCAGCTACACAAAACACATATCCATCCCCAAGGGCCTACAGAAACCCCCCAAGACGGGTTTCCGCCCAAACCCAGCCCTCAATAATGAGAGGTCGAAGAAGCAAAAGACTTTCACTCCACTGGGGGAATCATATATCAGTCTTTTCCACAGATTGAGGCAGTTGGGCATGTTGAATCCAATTGAGCCTAAAATGCCAAATCCTCCCCCTAGAAATCTTGACCACTCGGTGAGTTGTGAGTACTGTTCAGGGGCCCCTGGGCATGATACAGAGAAGTGTTGGAAACTAAAAATAGCTGTACAAGAGCTTATCGATACTCATCGGATCGAGGTTCATGCCCCAGAAGCACCAAATATTAATAAGAATCCACTGCCAGCTCACCATGAGACACACATGATTGAGTTGATACACAAAGAGGGGGAGCCCAGGAAGCCCAAGAAGCCCTCACAGACAGTAATAATGATCCGTTCCAGCGAGACCAACTCAAAGGAAAAAGTAACCAGTGGGAAATCAATGGTCCGATTGAAAGAGGTAGATGATAAGCCAGCTATGGTAGCCGAGAGAGGGTCATCAAGCATTGTTGCAGTGAAACCAGAGAAAGTTAAAGTGGTAGTGCCGGGGGTCGCAAGTAAACCTGTCATGGTCGTGAAGGGTGCTCGCACAGAGCCTGTTATTATAAAATCGGTAACTCAGCTTCCAGTGATCAGCAGCAAGGCTGTTCCTTGGAATTATGAATGGGTGACAGTGATTTACAAAGGGAAAGAAGTCAAAGGAGAAGTGTGTGAAGCCCAAGGTCTAACTCGTTCGGGAAGGTGTTTTTCTCCCGCAGAATTAAGAAGGACCAATCCAGTAGTGACAAAGAATCCAGTTACCGAGGAAGAGGCGGAAGAATTTTTAAAGAAAATGAAGGCGCAAGATTACTCCATTATGCAGTAGTTGAGGAAGACCCCGGTACAAATCTCATTGTTATCCTTGTTGATCCATTCAGATGAGCACCGCTGGGTATTGATGAAAATTCTAAACGAAGCCCATGTTCCGGATAAGATCTCTGTGAACTATCTGGAGAAAATAGCAAACAAGATTTTCGAGGTTAACAGGGTCACTTTTTCAGATGATGAGTTGCCCGTGGAGGGTACAAAACATAATAGAGCCCTCTATTTGACCGTGAAGTGTGAAGACTCGGTAGTCACTCGAATACTGATTGATAATGGGTCCAGTGCCAATATCTGTCCTTTGACCACGTTGAACAAACTAAAGGTCGATAGTGACAGAATTCACAAGAACAACATCTATGTTCGAGGGTTTGATGGAGGTGGTACAGACACAGTGGGTGACATCGTACTTGAATTAACAATTGGTCCGGTCGAGTTCACCATGGAGTTTCAAGTGTTGGACGTGGCAGTGTCATACAATCTTCTGTTGGGGCGACCTTGGATCTACGCCGCCAAAGCAGTGCCTTCTAAATTACATCAGATGGTCAAGTTCGAGTGGTATAGGCAAGAGATCGTAGTACATGGGGAAGACAATAAAGCGCCGTAAGTGATGCCATCGTACCCTTCATAGAGACTGACGATGACAAGGGGGCGTGGGTTTACCAGGTTTTCGATACGGTTTCAGTGGACAAAGTTCTCGAGGGTGAAAGTATCCACTTCCCAAAATAGCCGCTGCAACTATCATGGTAGCCTCGGAGATGTTGAAAAACGGGTTTGTGTCAGGCAAAGGTTTAGGGGCTGATCTTCAGGGTATTGTTCAACCGGTTTCTTTGCCCAAAAATCTGGATACCTTTGGGCTAGGGTTCAAGCCTACAGTGGCGGATGTGAGACGGGCCTGCAAGTTGAAGAAAAGAGTATGGGTCCTTCCCAAGCCAATCCCACGCCTGTCCAAATCTTTTGTCAGGCCGAGCATCAAAAAGCAATTGTTGAACAAGGTTACAGGGCCATTGATTGGTGCAGATGGAGACTTAAATGAAGGCTTTGAAAGATTATTCACTGAAATCAACATGGTAGAAGTTGGGGAGGGGTCCATCAAGGCGGATGTGCAGTTTGTGGGGCCTAAGGCAAAAATCAACAATTGGATGGCTACTCCTTTTCCCATTCGGAGGGAGTCTTGGTAGTTGACTCTGATTTTCCCTCCTATTTTCTGGATTATTCCAGGGTTGTAGTCCAGATTCCTTTTATTTTGTTGTGTTCATCAAAGTGTGAAACCTTTTTATCCCGTAATTCAATAAAATAAAAAAGTTTCTTCTTCATTCCTTATTTTATTTTAATTTTGTTTTCTTCTTTTCTTTTTTGTACAGTTCTCTTTATACTGGTCTTAATGACATGGCATGCATAAGGAATCCTCAGCCCAGTCTTAAAAATCAATTTAATTCTGAAATGATAGTTCAAGAAGTAGATTGTGATTACGAATCAGAATATGTTGATGAGGATGAAGCCTTCGAAGAAATTAGTAAGGAGTTAATTCACTTCGAAGAAAAACCCAAACCCAATTTGAATGACACAGAAGCCGTCAATTTAGGGGACACAAACAACGTCCGAGAGACTAAAATAAATGTCCACCTCGAGCCAAAAATCCGGGAGGAGCTAGTCAAAGCACTCATCGAGTACAAAGATGTTTTTGCGTGGTCATATGACGACATGCCAGGTTTAAGCACTGATTTAGTGGTCCACAAATTGCCCACTGATCCAGCATTCTCCCCCGTCAAGCAAAAGGTGAGGAAGTTCAAGACTGATATGAGTGTGAAGATTAAAGAAGAGGTTACCAAACAGTTGGATGCAAAGGTTATCCGGGTCACCCGATATCCCGTTTGGTTGGCTAATGTTGTGCCTGTGCCAAAGAAGGATGGCAAGATCAGAGTATGCGTCGATTTCCACAATCTCAGTAAAGCAAGTCCGAATGATAACTTCCCACTACCAATTATCCACATTCTGATTGACAATTATGCCAAGCGCGAGATTGGATCTTTTGTGGATTGCTATGACGGGTATCATCAGATTCTAATGGATAAAGAAGATGAAGAAAAGACGACATTCATCACGCCCTGGGGAACTTATTGCTACCGGGTAATGCCATTTGGTTTGAAGAATGCTGGGGCAACTTATATGAGGGCAATGACTATTGTGTTTCATGATATGATACACAAGGAGATTGAGGTATACGTAGATGATGTGATCATAAAATCAAAGCATCAGGCCGACCACGTTGAGGATTTGAGGAAATTCTTCCAGAGGCTTCGCAGGTACAACCTCAAGCTTAACCCCGCCAAGTGTGCATTTGGTGTTCCATCCGGAAAGCTATTAGGATTCATAGTCAGTCAGCGAGGCATCGAGTTGGACCCATCAAAGATCAAAGCCATACAAGATTTGCCCCCTCCGAGGAACAAGACTGAAGTGATGAGTCTATTAGGAAGGCTGAACTACGTCAGCAGGTTTATTGCTCAGCTCACGACAACTTGTAAGCCTATTTTCAAGTTGTTGAGGAAAGACGCTGCGATCAAGTGGACTGGTGAGTGTCAAGAAGCATTTGATAAGATAAAAGGTTACTTGACAAACCCACCTGTGCTGGTTCCGTCAGAGCCAGGGAGACCTTTGATTCTTTACTTGAAAGTCTTGGAAAATTCATTTGGTTGTGTACTGGGGCAGCATGACGTCACCGGCTGGAAGGAACAAGCCATTTATTATCTTAGCAAGAAGTTCACAGCTTATGAGGTTAAGTACACTCACCTGGAAAGGACATGTTGCGCCCTAACTTAGGTGGCACAGAAGTTGAAATATTATTTGTCAACCTACACTACTTACCTCATTTCACGCTTGGATCCATTGAATTATATCTTTCAAAAGCCTATGCCGACAGGAAGACTTGCAAAATGGCAGTTTTTGCTCACAGAGTTTGACATAATCTATGTGACTCAGACTGCGATGAAAGCCCAAGCATTGGCCGATCATTTGGCCGAGAACCCGGTCGATGAAGAGTATGAGCCACTGAGGACTTATTTTCATGATGAAGAGGTGATGCATATTGATGAACTAGAACAGGCCAGAAAACCAAGCTGGAGACTCTTCTTTGATGGGGCTGCTAATATGAAAGGAGTCGGAATAGGAGCTGTGCTTATTTCTAAAACAGGGCATCACTATCCTGTTACGGCTCAACTTCGGTTTTATTGCACCAACAATATGGCTGAATACGAAGCATGTATTTTGGGTTTAAGGTTAGATGCAGACATGGATGTCCGGGAAGTCTTGGTCTTGGGAGACTCGGACCTTCTGGTACATCAAATTCAAGGAGAATGGGAAATGCGAGATCTGAAGCTCATACCATACCGACAATGCTTGCATGATCTTTGTCAACGGTTTAGATTAGTAGAGTTCAGGCACATTCCAAGGATCCATAATGAGGTCGCCGATGCTTTGGCTACCCTAGCATCAATGCTGCACCATCCGGACAAAGCTTATGTCGATCCTTTGCATATTCAAGTCCGAGATCAGCATGCTTATTGTAACGTGATTGAAGAAGAACTGGATGGCGAACCATGGTTCCACGATATCAGGGAATACATCAGAATGGGGATATACCCAGTGCAAGCCACGGGGGATCAAAAGATAACAATTCGACGGTTGGCAAGTAGTCTTTCTTGAGTGGAGGAGTTCTGTATAAAAAAACACCAGACCTGGGATTGTTAAGATGCATAGATGCTAGGCAGGCTATGGCTGTCATGTCCGAAGTACATTCAAGAGTTTGCGGACCACATATGAGAGGATATGTGCTGGCGAAGAAAATTCTCCGAGCAGGTTATTATTGGCTCACCATGGAGCGAGATTGTATTAGTTTTGTGCGCAAATGTCATCAGTGCCAGATACACGGAGATTTGATTCATTCTCCGCCATCGAAATTACACACAATGTCAGCGCCATGGCCCTTTGTCGCTTGGGGCATGGATATCATTGGACCAATTGAGCCAACAGCATCCAACGGGCATAGGTTCATTCTGGTAGCCATTGATTATTTCACCAAATGGGTTGAGGCCAAGACTTTCAAGTCTGTGACCAAGAAAGCAGTGGTCTATTTTGTTCATTCACATATCATCTGTCGATTCGGAATCCCGAAGGTGATCATCACAGATAACAGTGCTAATCTTAACAGCAATTTGATGAAATAGGTATGT
The DNA here is from genome assembly GCF_000393655.2 of Nicotiana sylvestris. Classification (NCBI taxonomy): domain Eukaryota; kingdom Viridiplantae; phylum Streptophyta; class Magnoliopsida; order Solanales; family Solanaceae; genus Nicotiana; species Nicotiana sylvestris. The sequence goes on along the minus strand of NC_091062.1, from coordinate 18,185,823 downwards.
TAACAGTTTAAGATTACACACCGCAATTCCACCCCATATCGTCCCATGGCGAATGGAGCAGTTGAGGCAGCCAACAAAAACATAAAGAAGATACTTCGGAAAATGGTAGAAGGGTCGAGGCAATGGCACGAAAAATTTCCATTTGCATTGCTGGGTTATCGCACTACTGTCCGTACTTCAGTAGGGGCAACTCCTTATTTGTTGGTATATGGAACTGAAGCCGTAATACCTGCGGAAGTTGAAATCCTGTCCCTTCAGATTTTCGCTGAAGCTGAGATTGATGAGGATTAGTGGGTCAAAACCCGTTTGGAGCAGTTGAACTTGATTGATGAAAAGAGATTGGCAACTCTGTGTCATGGCCAGTTATATCAAAAGATAATGGCAAGAGCATACAACAAAAAGGTGCGTCCCCGGAAGTTTGAAGTGGGCCAGCAAGTGCTGAAACACATCCTTCCACATCAGGCTGAGTCAAAAGGCAAGTTCGCCCCGAATTGGCAAGGGCCATTCATTGTAACTAGAGTATTGTCCAATAGTGCTTTATGTCTAACAGATATCGAAGGAAAATGCATAGACATGGCTATCAATTCTGATGCAGTTAAGAGATATTATGTATGAAAATTTTAATTGTAATTGTTGTTTGTTTGCATTTGGCATGATATCGGAGAATGAAATGACGGAGGCAATTTGTTCTTCTATCCAAACACTTCAACCTTTGCTTCCCCTTTTGAGCCTTATTTATTCTTTCATACCCCTCTTTTGGAATCAATAATGAAAATGAAAAAGGGGAGAAAAGAAAAATAATGATAATAAAGACAAAAGAAAAGTCACAAGAAAAACAAAGGAATTGGGAACTACGTCTGACCTGATTCCTCAAAGAGGATACGTAGGCGCTTCACGGCTCGGTCATAGTGTAACAAAAAATCAAAAATCCCCCAAGCAAGAAAAAACTGGGGCAGAAGTTGTGTTTATAATTTTGTGGAAAGAAAGTTGATTCCAAGAGTTGTAATGTTTTACCCATCGAAGTTATTTTAAATTTTTCTTTAGCCATACACCAGAAACCCATATTGTTGTCCAAAAGACCTCCCGATCAGATCCGAGAAGTGCCAAGTCGGGCAAATGGAAGTCTGGAATAACACTCTGGCCCCCAGAAGAAAGAAAATGAAATGAGAGAATCTTATCAGTAACACCCCAATCCCCAGCTGAAAAGAAATAAAATGAGAGAGTCTTATTGGTGAAAACCTTCACGGGCACCATAAAGCGACAGAAGTTGAGAGAAATAAAATGAGAGAGTCTTATCGGTGAAAACCTTCACAGGCACCGTAAGGCGACGAGAGTTGAGAGAAACGAGAGAGTCTTATTAGTGAAAACCCCTCGAAGGGCACTATAAGGCGACAATGAATTGAAAGTGGACAAACGAGGTAAGGTTGATAGAAATGATCCGTCGAGGCATCAAGCAGAACAAGATGTTGATTCGGCAAAAGAGTTGGGTAGTGGGACCTTTTGAAATGCAAAGTAAGGCCATCAGAAAGATTAAGTGATACAATAGACTGAGTTGGTTAATCCGAAATGCATGACATGATCATTGAGATCGGTTATACCATTCAGATAAGTCCTTTCCCTTTTTCTCTTCAAACAATTGTTCAGAAAGAATTTTCTTTTCGTCGTTGGAAGTCACCATCTTTCATTTCTTTTGGCTAAAGATTTTTTTTATATAGTAGTTTGTCTTTAAGAAGGATTTTCAAAGCCAACTACCAGTCGCCAACATGGGGCAAGGTAAATGGGGATAAGACAGGACAAAGATAATGTGATGGGACAAGAAACACGTCATTATAAGACCAAATGACGGATTGCTCTAAGATGTCGAGGAAAGTATGGAGTAAAAGTGGAAAACAACGGTTGAGAAGTTGGCAAATAACAGAAGCATCAAGAAGGTCGAAAGTTATCGGCCAAGTTTCAAGATGGTCGAACAACGCAGAGCGTGAAAAAAAAAGAAAAAAAAGAAAATGGAAAACCATCACCAACAGGAACGTCCCTCACGTTTTAAAACTAACAAATTTTCTTTGATTTGAAGCAGGGACAGGAAATGTTGTTGATGACGGAAAGACATGCCACAAGAAAGATTGTCAAACTGGGGCAGAAAATTTTCTTTCATTTCGAAAATTTTCTGGAAGTCTAACACAAGTTTGTTGAAAAGCGGTATCCCCAGCAGTTTTCGGGAGAAGGTAAAACAAGTTTTAAAGAAAGCAATGTCAGGGGGGAAGATAACACACGTCTTAAGGGAAGTAGTTTCAGAGGAAGGAAAACACCAGCTTTAAGGGAAGTAGTCTTTAAAGGGGGAGAATAACATATTTTTGAATGAAACACCGAAGTTTTCCCCATCAGTTTTCAAAGGAATGAAACACCAGTTTTGAGGGAAGCAGTTCTAAAAGAAGATTATTCAAGTTAGAAGGAAAATGGTTCAGGAGGCAGGAAGGAACAACGTCAATAGAACGTATTTTTAAGTAGTAGTTGAAGTCAAGAGCCTGCCTGGAGAATGGAGGTGTTATATTAGTTGAAGTTAGGAGCCCGCCTGGAGAATGGAGGTGTTATATCTTTAAGTTGTAGTAAAAGTCAGGAGCCCTCCTGAAGAATGGAGGTGTTATATCTTTAAGTTGTAGTTGAAGTCAGGAGCCCGCCTGGAGAATGGAGGTGTTATATTAGTTGAAGTCAGGAGCCCGCCTGAAGAATGGAGGTGTTATATCTTTAAGTTGTAGTAGAAGTCAGGAGCCCGCCTGGAGAATGGAGGTGTTATATTTTAAGAAGTTGTTGAAGTCAGGAGCCCGCCTAAAGAATGGAGGTGTTATATTTTAGTCTCAATAGAGTGAGACTAGCCAGTTAGGAGTTAGACTAAGAATGTCATTGATCGTCTATTGATGCAGGGCTTTACCTGCTAGTTTTTACTATACCAGCCATCTATTTCATATTTCGTATTCTGTATTTCATATCTCTTATATTGCTGTTATTTTATTATGCATTTTTATGGTACTAATATATCGGCTCATGTTGGTTTTTTTGAGCCGAGGGTCTCCTGGAAACAGCCTTTCTACCCTTCGGGGTAGGGGTAAGGTCTACGTACATATTACCCCCCCCCCAGACCCCATTTGTGGGATTATACTGGGTCGTTGTTGTTGTTGTTGTTGAAGTCAGGAGCCCGCCTGAAGAATAGAGGTGTTATATTTTTAAGTTGTCATTGAAGTCAGGAGCCCGCCTGGAGAATGGAGGTGTTAAATTTTAAGTTGCTATTGAAGTCAGGAGCCCGCCTGGAGAATGGAGGCTGCATTATCTTTAAATTGTTGTTGGAGTCAGGAGACCGCCTGTTGAACAGAGGACTACACTCAATTTCAAGTCAGAAGTCAGTAAAGCGGAGGGTTACAACAAAATATCCCCAGCATAAATTCTACTGCGGAGATCAGAAGGAAGACTACAAGAGCAAGTTTGAAGATAGATAAGATGCTGTAATCCCTAGTTTAGTTTAGCTTCTTTTTTTCTTTCAGCACGGTGTAATAAAGGGGTTGGAAAGTAGTAGTAACGACATGCAGCAGTAGTAACAACAAAATTGCAGTCCCATGGTAGCCCCAACTACCAAAACTTCCCGAACTACATTAACCTGATTCCCTTTTAGCCAGGGATATGTAGGAAACCTTCGAAGCAGAGGTTTGGTCAAATCTTTAAAAAAATGCTTCACACGGAGTAGCCGAACGGGCAAAAATCGCTCGTATCCGCTCACTTTATCTTTGCACGAAAATTCTTCGTGTTTCCGGACAAAGAGGGGTAGCTGTGAGCACGTGATTTTTGCCCTACAAGAACTACTCCCACAAAAATTCAAAATAAAATAGTTGTGTGTTGCTTGTGATTTATTTGTGTTTGTTTGTGCATGTTTATTCTATTTTTACTACTAAAAAATACAAAAATATATGTGTTGCATTTGCATTTACAATTTAGGATTAATTAACCACTGATTTGTTTTACAAAAATGAAAATCATAAAAAATAACGTACTTTGCATTTTTTAGCATTTTATGTTGAATTGTGTGATTTTATTGTTAATTGACATTTAATTATATGTGATAAATGTTATTAGGAGATAATTAGTATTTTTAATATGTTAACTTGGTTTATAATTTTAGAAAATAATTTAGAAAGCAAAATGAATGAAAAGAACAAAAACTAGGAAGGAAAATCGGATTGGGCTCAAATCCCTGGCCCAATGACATGTCCCAAACCCGGTCCTGGCAGCTCCTCTCATAGGATGGTGAAACGATGTAGTATAGGGACCAAACTACGTCGTTTCAATGGAAAATAATCTCAGCCATTCAACCAAGCCACATCCAACGGTCACAGATCAATACCCGTATCCAAGAACCGAACCCAACCCATTTACCCCGAACCAAACCCGCCTCAGTACTTAACAAAAATGACCCCGTTTGACCCCCTAACCTAATCTGGACCGTCGATATTCACTGATCCAAAGAATCACATTAATCCCCTCAATCTAATATACCAAAATACCCCAGACCCATTACCCCCTCTCATTTCCAAACACCCCCTTGTTCAGTCGTCTCTTTCAGAGAGACCAAACGACCGAAAACCCTAATAGTCGCCACCATACTCCATCGCCTGAAACCTGGCGGACAGTGCTCCGTTCACCCCCAAATTCACACCCCAGCTTCCCCACGACCTCCTAAACCTAACCTCTCTAACCATTCCCCTCGAATCCTGATCAGGGCCTTCAAATCTTCAATCAAAGATCGACCAAAAAAACCCTAACTAATCCAATCGATTCCAGGCTAACACCCAACGTCCACCTGACTTCCCTCATCCCTCTACCACCTCTAGTTCCCCTCGAATCAAACCGTAGTTTGTCGAATATCAATTCGAATGAACGAACGTTGAGTTCTAAGATCAAGAGCCTGTATTGAAGATTCGAGGCCGAAATAGGTTTTATTCGTGTGTTCTCGTTTGAGAACTCGTGATTAAGACCTATTACGACCAAAATCAAAAGATGCCGGATTTGGTTCAAGCCGAACTGGTCGTTCATCTTAGGTATTTCCCATTTCCATTTGGAGTTTGTTATTTAGCTTTCATTTTCCTCATTTTTGGTCTTCTCTGTTCTCTATTTCTTCTCATTTTTTATGTGTCTGTTCGGATTAATTTCCTGTCACGTCAATTTGCTTTGGTTTGGTAATTGGTGTTGACTCGTTAATTTTAGTCAATTATTGAAGCTAGGCAGTTTGTCGATTTGTTAGAACATTTTCGATTTTACAATCGATAAATTAAGTTTGCCCGTTTGCTAAAATTAAGGATTAGTTCATCACAATGTTTGAATCGCTTAGTCGGTCATCACATTGTTTTGAATTGCTTGGTCAGTTGAAATGCTTTGAAAATATATGAACATTATTTTGGTTGTCACCTGAACCTACTGTGTCATTCCTTGTAAGGGTGTTCTGAATCATTAAAATCCTGGGCCTTTATTTTGTTACTATTTGATTCAACCTGGTTCAAGCTTAAGCTGTTGTTGAGTTTGATGAATTGAATCCTACTGTTTAGGGTCTGAAATGAATCTGACATTGGTTTGAATTCAGTGTTGGTATGATAATGTTAATTAGATAGTAGTGAGTTATAAGGTTGCATTCAGAATTTAGGAGAATTGGTTATAGCTGCAGTCATATGGTCTTCAGGGGTATTTTGGGGGTTTAAAAGTTTGGCAAATGGTCTTGCTAAGTGGGCTGTCAGTAAAGCACTTAATTAACATTAAGCTAATGCATTTGTTTAGTGGTAATGGGGAACAAAACATAATGGTGTGGGGAGGCTTAAAAAGACTTGATTAAAATATAACATTGCCCATACACCTTTAAAACTAAACAATGAAATTAGACACTTAGTAGTGGCTGTCAGGGAATATGATGGGAGACACACATTTCTTAATTCTGCCTAGTGTGAAAACAGGCTGGAAAAAGGGTCTATCTTAGGGTATAAAAGAGGGCAGACCTGAGATAACAGGGGGATTTTTTTGGGGGGGAAAAAGATCTGAATAAAATAGAGAGTTCCTTTGAAAGGCAGTCTGGTTTTAGTGTTGTCAAAGTTTTAGAAAGTTTTTCTGGTTTAGTTTCGAGCGTAGTGTGGTACAGTCAGGTCTGTTTGGGTATTTACTGTTGTTGTTGTTCTACAATTCATTCCGAGTTTAAATTTGAGTGTGCTGAGTTCATTTCTGGGTTGAGACTGGTTTGTTGTTGCTATTTGAGTTCTGGCTGCTGATACCCGTTGAAAACTATTGTTGTTTCCTATTGCTACTGTTGTGAAATTACTGACCTCTTTCTTCTCCTTTGTTTCACTGCAAGCCCAGGTACACTTTCGCGTTCATCATAATGTACATTCAAAGTTGAGAAGTGGAACGAAAATGAAGCATGTTTGATTATAGAATTGATTACTTTTGATTTTTATTTCTGTATGATTCGTTGTAATGAAGTAAGACTGGACTGTTTGGACTATTAATTTGTATCAGAATGTTAATATTCAGTAGCTTAGCATGATTGCATGGGATGGTTAGTTTAACTGTCGATATTAGCAACAACATAAATATAAAAGTTGACTTTAGATCTTAACTTGTAGTTACCAAATCAATATTCAAACAGCTGTGAGCAGCTAAGAAATGCCAGCATTAGTGTGAATCAATTCCGATTTGTTAGTTTCATAGTAGGATTGAATTTAACTTGGACTGCTGGGTTCGTACGACCGTATATGTGCACTATTGATGACATAGATTTGATCTCTTAGGACCTTAATGATCAGAATACGTTTTTGGGTTAGTGATGTTCGTTTAGTCTTACTAGGGGTATTAAAACACATTGCTCTACTTTGAACTCACAAGTAATAGACAGTCTTTGCCTGCTGAAAAACTGTCTCACTTCTAGCCGCGGTTAAACTTGTTTGAGGAGTTTTAGGTGGAATTAACTAGTCATTAAGGTTACTTAAGCAACTATTCATGTAAAAATATTTTAAATGAATTGAATGGTCTGACTGATCTATTGGCTGAGAATCATTGTTCGATATGAATTAAGAAGATGTTTGGGTCTAAGGCATTGGCAGGCCTCGAAATTAAAACCAACGCCGTATTGTTGGGCTCGCCATAAGCCCAAACTGTCCAGCCCTTTATAAATGAAATCCGGGCTGTTATGAACGATTTGCTGAAAATGTTCTGCCTTCACTTACTAAGTTATTGGGCTTAATTGGTTTGAAACTGATTCATAAGGATTTTGGGCCTTTCATATATGCTAGTTAATTAGTTAGGCTTCAGAGACAAATTCAAAAGAAAATAATAGCTTGCTTTAGGATGTCCTTAAAATAAACGAGGCGTGCCGCGCCAAATAAAATCACAAATTGCGTGGCCCTCTTTAACTACTTCTTTAAAAATGTTAGACCTCGAGACGCGCCCTTTAGCAAATTTCGTGGCTTCCCTCAAAGTTAATAAAACGCTAGATTGTTTCAGATGCGCTTTTAATAATTTACTTTCTTAAACTCGGGTGCACATTTATGTGACCCAAATCCAAATCTTAACGGAGTCGAAATGTATTGATAACCACCAGTGCATTGATGTGACGCGGTTCGAGATGTATTTTCACGACGTTGGAATTCTCGTTAAAAATAATAATAATAAAAGCGGTAAAAAGTTAAAATTTGCACATAGGTTCAACATGTATAAAAAATCAGATAAATAAACCGAATATGACAGTTGAGCAACCGTGCTAGAACCACGGAACTCGGGAATGCCTAACACCTTCTCCCAGGTTAACAGAATTCCTTATCCGGATTTCTGGTTCGCGGACTGCAATACAGAGTCAATCTTTTCCTCGATTCGGAATTCAACCGGTGACTTGGGACACCATAAATCTCCCAACTGGCGACTCTGAATTAAATAATAAATCCCGTTTCGATTGTCCTTTAATTGGAAAAACTCCCTTTGCAACCCCGCGGGCGCGGGTAAAAAGGAGGTGCGACACATTTTATCTACAAATAAACTACATGTCAGAATAAATATATATATCAGTATGGATTTTCACAATATCTACGAAATTTCTACATTTATTCTACAATAAAACTACATATCATTTGAAAAATTAGTATGAAATACATAATTTCAATGTTTCTACAAATTATCTACAAACTGTTCATAACAATATTTATCTTTATTTTCATGCAGGTTCGTCTGGAACACTAAAGTTACTTGATACGCCAACATCTCCCGTTATAGAGGAATATGAAAGTATAATAATAACAGAGAGTACACCAAGTTTTATTGAAGTAGGACAAGTATACCAAGACATTCTGTCATGCACAAGTTCTAATTCAAGGTTAAAAGATCGAGTGCTAGAAGGTATGAACATATGAATGGTCAAAGATCATTATTTTTTTAATTTTGTAGTTTATTTGTAAATTTTTACTTCTTCAATTTTTTCTTGTGATAATGTTTATCAATATTGTAGATGAATAGTAGTTATGTTGTATATAAATTGTATAATGTGATCGTTTAAGCTAAAACAGTCTTTTTTTTAAAAATCTACATTTTAAACTAGTGTTTAAATTGTATTTATTTTGTAGCTACTGGCTGTTATGTGTTGGTGAAAACTGTACATGACACTTCAAGGCAACTAGCATAAATGATTCTGCAATGTTCAAGGTCAGAAATTTCAACAGCCAGCACACACGCTCTTTAATGGACAATACATTCATACAACATAAACCTACTGTCATGGTAGTTGGTAGCATGGTTATTCCAAAATATTCTGATCCTAAGACAATTTACACATCAAAAGACATGTTGTCTGAACACGGCGCGAATCTAACCTACATGCAAGTTTGGAGAGCAAAGGAAAATGCTTTGCAATTTTTGAGAGGTCATCCTGCTGACTCCTATAGCAAATTGCCTAGTTATTTGTATATTCTGGAGAAGACTTATCCGGGGTCTGTAGTTAAATTGAAGAATACAGACGATGACTGCTTCTTGTATGTATTTGTTGCGATTTGTACACCAATCAGTGGTTGGGAATATTGTAGGCCAATTGTAGTAGTTGATAGGACCTTCTTAAAGTCAGCATACCGGAGAATAATGCTAGCAACTAGTACAATGGATGCAACAGATATTGAAGTTTTATTGTAGAAATATTGTAGCTTGTTTGTTCTTTGTAGTACTTGTAGATTTGTTATAGATATATTGTAGAAAAGTTGTAGTTTGTATGTATATGTCTTCTTCTGTATTCTTTCTGCAGCCAATTAGTTGCTTTTCGCCACATAATTTAGGTACCATATAACCATTGGCATATGCTGTTGTTGATTCAGAAAATGACGCATCATGGAAGTGGTGTTTTGAGCAATTCAAACATGCATATGGTGAAAGACCAAATATGTGTGTTGTTTCGGATAGGAATGAGAGTATCTTGAAGACAACATCTATTGTTTATCCCGACATGCCACATTATTCTTGCATGTGGCATATTTGGACAAATATAAGGGCAAAGTTCAAGAAAGGACATCTAAAGTTAAGCGAATTGTACTTTGCCACGACACGGTCATACACGCTTGATGTATTTAATGAAAGGATGTCAAATATTGAAGAGATTGACCCGCGTGTTAAAGCATACTTATACGATATTGGCTATCATAGATAGTCTCGAGTACATGCTACGGTGAACAGAACTTGGATTATGACATCAAATATTGCAGAGTCGTTGAATGTTGTAAGAAAATATGCAAGAGAGCTGCCGATAGTAGAACCATTAGAATATATGAGGATTCTTCTTGAACGTTGGATGAAGGAAAGGTTATTGAAAGCAAAGGGTACATTCACATACCTTGGGTTTAAATTCAACAAAGAGTTGGATGACAACAGAACATTGTCGCACAAGCTTAGAGTAAGATCTGATCATTTATTGCATCAAATTAATTTATACATGACAATATAGATAATTTGTAGATATTTTGTATTTAACCGTATATGAATTATTTTTTTGTTTGTAATGTAATTGTAGGTGAGGGCTTCAATAGACTACATCCATACAGTACTAGATGGTGTGAGGCGATATATTATTTGCCTTGAAAACAAGAGATGTAGTTGTGGGCAATTTCAGCTTGATGAACTTCCTTGTCCACATGCTTTGGCTGCTTTAAGACACATGGATGAGTCTTTTGAACAATATTGTTCTCCTTATTAAATAAGGAAGAACCTCTTGTGTACTTATGAAATATCAGTAAATCCCCTGCCTGATGAAAGCAAATGGAAGGTGCCACAACATATATCTGAAGAAGTTCCACCTACAGGAGGGAAAATACAGCCATGAAGACCTCAAAAAGAAAGATACAAAACATATGATGAAATAAATTCAAAAAAGTATAAGGTTTCATGTGGCAACTGCGGAGGAGAAGGGCATAACAAAAGATCATGCAAGAATGCATCCAAAAAGAAATAAAATTTTATGTAGTTAACAGAGTATTTCATAAAAATTATTGGTGAGTTCAGGATAACAGAATTTGATGTGTAATTGTTGATGGTTTTTAAGATCATAATGTAGTTAGTTAGGATTTTTCTGTATTGAGATAATACTTTCATAGAATGATTTGTTTATGAATGGTTTCTATATATATGATCTACCACTTTTTTACTATCTCTAGCATCCTTTACATAGTTGTTAATGTTTTTTTGCAATTTATCTACAATACAACTACAAACAAATTACATTAACTGAAATTTACAGAATAACTACATTATAAATCAGTAGGAAATGAGTTATATACTAAAATATTGTAGATCAAGTACTGTTTACATTCAAAAAATGAATATAAAAGCAACAAAACACATTGTTAAATATTTTCTACAAATTATCTAAAAATTCAACTACAAAAAAACTACAATAGCTGGTGCTGACATAATAACTATATTATAATTCAGCTAGAAAGAAGTTATATGCTAAAAATAATATAGATCATGTACTGTTTACATTCAAAAAATTGAATGTAAAAGCAATAAAATGTTTAGTTGCTGATTTTTACACTTTATCTACAGAAAAACAACAAAATAACTATATATTTTTGCGTTGACAGAATAACTGTATAAAAATTCAGTTGGAAAGAATTTATATGCCAACAGAATGTTTCTATTTGAACTACTATACTGGATAAGAAAAAAAAAACAAAGGCTACTATAATTGTAGCGCAAGTCTGCTACAATTAAAACACAACGATATTGTTCAAAAACTTGTCTACCATCTTTCTTCTAAACTAGCATCAACTAAACAATTGTACTGCATGTTCCATACAAAACATTACAACTACTTTTTCTCCCTCTGGACCCGTGTTTTCTCATTCAAAGCTGGTGCACCTTTTCTCCTTGCCAATTTGCCTGTCACCTCACTTTCACTAATTGCCTCATGCTCCTGCTTCTTTCTAGCATAGTCCCAAAGTAGCGCTCCATAGTGTCTACGATGTTGGTCAATATTAGAAAGGTCTTTTGCTGAAATTGATAACTCTCCAAGACTAACATACTCTGCAAAGGTAGCAACAAGTACACCACAATCGCTGCAAAGATAAAAAAATGTCAATATTTACCAAACTATTAGAAAAAAGGGTTAAATGTATAGAAAGAAAGAAGATTTTTGTTACAGTGATCCTTCTTTTTGCTGTGGTATCTCTACGACGATCCACTGAATGTTAAGAGGGTCGGTAAGAGCTTTCTCAATGTATGCCTTCGTATTCTTGAAGTTGATGTCTTTACGCTTCCCATAAAAACCGGTGCATGACAAATACAAAGGGATAATAACAGAAAACTTGTCGACACAAGATTTAACAATAAGGTGATTGCGTGAAGAGACCATGGAATTATCAATGTCAAAAACAACCAACACCTAGTGGAATTTTTCTACAATGTTGACGGGCATGATGATATAATCAACTTCATCCTATGCAACATTTGCGAGTAGTCTATACCCCAATATATATTCTGCTACAACGTCCTGGGGTTTGACAACATAAAACTTCTTTTCTTGAGGAGAATTTTGGAACTTTTCATAAATTTGTTCAATCCTAGTCTTGAACAAACATTATGTTGTAGTAAACCTGGTCTTGTTGTGGGGGTCATACTTGCCTATTTTCCTTAAGTAATACATTAAAACATCAATGTGCTGCAACAAAAACAGATTGCATTTATATTACAAGTTATCTTCAAATAATCTACACAAACTACAAAATAACTACAATTACATTACAAATAGAAAACAAAGCATCTATTATCAGAATACAAATTATCTACAAAATTATCTAAAAATCAAATACATTGAATCTTACCGAGTCATTGAGGACTTGTCCGGGGTGTGCCAGGGAAAAGAACCACTCATTCTTGTCAACCTTTTCCACTCCAAAATCTAACCATAGCTTAATTTGGTTGTCCTTTATAAAATACAGAGCCTTCCTCCTATATAAACAAATAGAAATTAAAATAAAATTATTGAATGAAGTGGATATGTAAAAGATGAATACTAGAATAAAAGTGTCAAATTGTGCAAACTAACCTCTTTGAACCTGTGTCAGTACCGTGGTATAACCACTTGTTGAATTGATCCAATAACTCGGGATCTACATCTTGACCAATAACACTAGTAAATGGGTGCTTGAGGTGAAAAATTTGAGGTCCAACCGAGGTGCTACCACCAGAATTGTATAAAGGGAGAAATAGTGATCGGGCATGCTTTCCCGGCTTCCTTGTTCTACCTTGATGCACGATTGTTGTTTCATCTTGTATAGGCTCGCCGAACTTAACCAACTGGGTGAAGTTATCAGGCAGCTCGAAATCATCAAGTGTAACCTCCTTCTTCTCACCTCCGGATTCTTCTGAATCACCTACATTCACATACTTTGCCTCTTCACCTACATTGTCTTCACCAAGTGCACCTGCAACATGTTCTATTTTTTTCATTAAAAATGTTAAATCATACTGGATAGTAGTGACTTCACAGTTTAAGAAGATATGCAGGTGTATTATAAGATCTACATAAATCTGTAGAGTTGTGCCAATATGCTGTATTTATTTGTATATATTTTGTATATATAATGTAGATAAATTGTAGATAACTTGTAGATATTTTGTAGATATTCTGTAGATAATTGTAGATAAAAAAAAGTTATTTTGTAGATACCTGTTTTGCTGGTGCTGGCCTATATTGGTTCTCCACTAGTGAATTGAAATTGCTGATTGTTCTTGTCTTTTGGTTGGTCAGTATTTTTGGTTGAACTCCTAGCAAACTGAAAGTTTTATATTAGTTAGGATATATATTTCAGAGGTGACATAAATAGTTTTGTTAAAATGAATAAAATTCAAATGTTACCTTTGCATCGACTTGATCATTTTGACTGTTTATCACATGCAAAATAGTCTTGACTGACTCATTTATTAGCACTTGAAGGCTACCTAGTTCTTCAAAGGCATCTTTCCTAAAATCTTCAAGCTTTTCATCGACCTACATATTTAAGAAAATACATAGTTAACTTCAGAATATGTCTTAACATACATTAAAGAACAGATGCACTATTATGTATACATCACAATGTTGTTTAGGAATACAGGTTACCTTCTCAAAACCTCTTTTTAACTTTCTTATTTTATGAAGAATAGACTCCTTGTCCTCTTTCCAATTTATTCTTTGGGTTCCAATGGAGGAGCATCAACTTTGGGATCCTCAGAAATATGTTCAACTTCTTCAATTATGTACTCAAATTTATCAGGCAAAGACATCACTGAAAGCTCTTTAGGTGATTCATTTATGTTGGTGAACTGAATGAGAAAAAAAATAAATTAGCTTGATTAAGGCAGAATATGTAGACAAATTTTAGATATTTTGTAGGTAAATTGTATAATCATAAATAAAAATCATTTACCTTTATCCATTCAGGCTTGATCATTCTATCTTCAATTGCAGCTAACCAAATCTGACCTTTACTAGCTGACTAGTTAAGTATGCGAGAGATTGAATTAGAAATCCTCGTAGCTATATCAATGTTGATGGAGGAGCAATAATCATACAACCATACTTGCATGGCTAGTGGGAATCCTCGAATAAGATAAAAATGAACGAAAGGATTTAGCTTGTGCCTAACTGATTCAATCAACTGTTTGTAAGACTGAATACCCCATGGGAATGTCTCGTACTGACCGGATTCCACCAAATAAAACCTAAAATGATATACCAACCCAATATGGTCTTTCTCTGAAGGACAAATGAAGAATTCTATGAGATATAGAATACATAACTTTACTGCATCCTCATTATTTACCCAGTTTTTGTTGGTTACAATCTGTTTTAGGTATGTCTTCTTCACTTTTACCTAGTTTGGAAAGTAACTGCTCATTATCTTACTGACATAATTCGTAGTGTAACCAAAGTCTGTCACCTCGATATGACATCTAAGACCAGTTATTAATGCAAACTCTCTCAATCCAAAATTTAACTCTCACCTTTTAACTCAGCTGAAAAATAGAAAGCATCGGATGAATTCAATTCATACTTCATAAGAAGATGAATAGCTTGATTTTGCATGCATAGATTGGGAAATGGCAGTAAATAACCAAAGCATGTCTTCTCGAATAGCTTCAAACCATTTGGAGATAAAAGCTCTTCAATTTGGCTAGGAATGCTAGGGTCACATAATGTATGGAATCTAAGCACCCCATAATCAACATTATGGGATGCAAAAAAATGTCCATTCTGCACAAAATATAAATAATCTCACATTTATACAGTGCTTAAAAAACATAGATACATTTGCAATTTATCTACAAAATAACTACAAAAAATATACAAAATATCAACAATTTTAAACAGATCAATAAAGCTACAATTAATCTTCAAAAGGAAGACAAATAATTTCATATTAATTCAGTGCTTAAGAAACATAGATACATTTGCAATTTATATAAAATAACTACAAAAAATCTACAATTTTAAACAGATCAATATAGCTACAATTAATCTTCAAATGAAGACAAATAATCTACAAAGCAGAAAAACATAGATTATGTAGATTTTTAACAACTAAAACAAACGAAATAACTAGTGAAGAAATTACTAAATTCTTACCTTTACCAATGACTGTTTTCGAACATTTTTAGGAGATTTAACAGTAGGGGCTTTTTTTGAATTTTTCTTCTTTTTGGGTGTTTTTGAACTGGGAGGCACCTTCGCTTTCTTTCCAGGTTTACTGATAGACACATCTTCTACAAAATTATCATCGAACACTATCTCTTTTTCTTTCCTTTTCGCTTGTTTGATTGGCCTCGAAGATTCTCCAACATCGAAATCATGCTTTTGTTTAGTTCTAGCTTCAGCCTTGATTTGACACAGAGAAATACTATGCTTCTTATCTACAATTGCATGTGCAGATTTCCCATACTTTTTGGGTGAATGTGGTGATAATACACCAAAATCGAAAGAAGGTATATCAGCTTCTCTAGCTTTTTTAGGGTTGCGCTTTGAAGGTTTTTTCTTCTCATTGAGAAAATTTGAAGCTGAAGGTAAATGCGTGTATGAACTTTGAAGAATTGTCTTCAATTTTGATTGCTTGTAGAAGAAAAAACTTGAAATTGGACGTTAATGGTGAGGGTTACATATGTTTCTCTGGTTTTAGCAGCGGAAATAATGGGAAAGAAACGTGGGTGTGGGATGATACGTGGGTGAGGGTGTGGGTTTGGGAGAGAGAAACGTGGGGGGGGGGGAATTTGGAGGAATATACGGTACCATTAATTTAGGAAGGATATACGGTACCATTAATGTACGGTTAAAACACATAATAATAATATATAATTGGTAATTAGGTATACTAAATGTAATTATATCAAATCTTAAACATTGAGAGTAATATATGTACTCTGATAGACATGACTTTTAAGAAAGATTAAAGATTAATTGCACTTGAGCATTAGCTTTATCCTCCTGTAATTGGTTTATCCCCTCCATGTATGTTCATCAAGATGTTTCATGATCAAAAGTTAGAATTAAAAACATGTGATATTGCTTCCCTACTACATAAAAGGTAGTATTTCAAATAGCATAGAGTGTACTTCTTAAGTCTCAATTTGTTTGGTAGTTGCATTTGCTTTATAAAGAACATGAAAGGATTGAGTTTTTTTTTTAATAAGAAATCCCTCAATAGAATGTTCTGGTCATGAATAAGGACTTAATTTCCTTGTCTAGCCTTTCAAATAATTAATAGTCTAATCTGTAATAGTAATTATTTTCTAAACTTTTTCAAGGAGGTACGAAGAGAAAACATTTGATGAAAGGATGTTTCATGATCAAAAGTTAGAACTATAGTCTAATCTGTAATGATAATTGAGAAAACGTTTACCCTATATCTGAAAGTACAAAGTTTCATGTTTGGTTGGTGTTTTATCTCATGTATTAGCATTACATTTTTCTTTTTTCCTTTTCACATCAGGTTTTAGCACAATATATTCAATTCTCTCCTCACTTATTTCCAGCGACTTTGATCTACCCTTATCCAATGCAAGAGCTTTTAGCTTTCTTGCCAATAGTTTTTCCTTCACTCTTATTAAAAACAACATTACTATCATTAATGTTTATTAGGAATGTTACCAAAAAGATACTATTAAGAGTAATATGTATTGATGCATGTCATTTATTCTAAGGCCACAAAAGAAAATATATAAGGCTTGCGGGGGAGCCAGGGCCATTATTTCTTTAACCAACTTACAAGCGTGATCATGTTGATAACATCCTTAAGCGCCAGAAGAAAGTTTTTATAGAGAAAATATACTTCAAAGATTATTGAGGGTGTATTGATATTGAACGTATCACTATCTTGTATATGTATATAGCCTTCATCTAAAGAGAGATGACGTGCCATTTCTCATAAGCCAAGTAATGTATTTATCTTTTTTTTCCTTGATTTGTAAACCTATTACCCTTATTTTCTCAGTATTTTTTTTAATTGGAGGATTAATCTTATTCAACCCTTTGGTTTATTTGTTACTCAAAACATGTTTCAATAATTTCATATGATTCACTCAAAGTCTAATAAAAATAATTTAGAATACATGTGCAACGCACGTTTAAATTTTTATTTTTTATCAATCTGTGTTATTTTTATGCCAGAGATTTTCATTCAAGTGCAAATGCATAGTCACTTGAGGATAATTGCCTTTAATAAACACACATTAAAAAACATAAACTTTAGCAAGCAATGGACATGGAAAATTAGTCAGATCCCAAGTGGAAAGCATGACTTATTCTAAGGGTTTAGTGGAAGGAATATGATCGCAAAAAGGTAGGAAGCACTAAGACTTTTTCCGACTTCCAGGGAGAAATTAATTAATTATACACTTTTTCAATAACAACAATTATTCACTAATCTTATAAGGCAGGGATTTATACGACTAACAAAGGATTTGGCGGATCGATTGTTATCTTTCATTTTTAATAGGAGGTTTCCGATTCGAATATGAAGATAAAGAAAACTGGCTCAAATTAGGAACGACCTTTGTAGGACTATCTGTTAGGGAAAGAATTTTATTCCTTTACCCACAAAGCAGCCACTTTGAGTTGCAGCGTCAAAAGGAAGAGTTGCAACTCTTTGGTTTTAACCCGACCTTTTGGCTGTAAACACAAGTTCTTTCCCTCGAATTTTTTACGAAAATTCTGAAATACTTTCCTTCTTCCTACATTGTTTTTCAAACAACAAAAGATAAGAGTGTGATAGTTGCATCCATTTGTGTTCACTGAAACATTGAGATTTAAAATACCGCTACGCCCAGAGGCGGAACCACTACTAAAAAACTGCTTAAATTCGTCCAGGAAAACCGATCGAAATTGGTCGGAAATTGAAAAAAAGCGATCGATTTCCGACCGCTTTTAATTAGTCGAAAAAATGATGGTCGCTAACGTGTTGTGACCGAAATCGGACGAAATTTTACGATTGAAATCAATCGGTATTAATTTAAATTTTTTTTATTTAATTTTTGAATACCGACCGAAATCGATCGGAAATTTTTAATTTCTGGGAAAAAAGTGAAATTTTCGACCGATTTCGGTCGGTTTTCTGGGTAAAAACGGGGCAGAATATGCCAGCTTTTAAGCTACACCACCTGCCAATTAAAATCAATATCCATCCTATAATGGCAGCATTACATTGCTGCCATTCAACTATAATTAACCAACAACAACAACAATTAACTAACAACAATACCAACAATTAATTAACAACAACAACAACAACAACAACAACAACAATTATCTAACAATAATAACAATAGTTAACCAACAATACTAATAACAACCACAACAACAATTCTAATAACAACAACGCCAACCACAACAACAACTATACAAATGTTCAATAACAAAATAATATCAACAATACAATCATCATTCAAAACTAGTCCCAACTAAATATTGACAAGTTCAATATTTTGTTTAGCAATACACACCATTCACTGATTGTTTATATTGCATCATCTCCATCTTCACTACTAGAACCTTCATCGCCGGGATGGTTTGAAGGATTACGACGAGAAGGATTAGCACATGATGAAGGCTCACGAGACCAGGGAATGGGGAAAGCACCATTAGCACGAAGATTGGCCAGCTGACCTTGAAGGAGATTAAATTGTTCGTCCCCCTTTTCTAGTTGAACTTGAAGGGTACCAAATTGTTCATCTCTCTCTTATTCTCTAGCCTTTGTCTCTTCAAGCTCTGTTGTCAGCTTTGCGATATTCTTTTCCATATATAAGATAGTCGACCTATCAATTGCCTCGCCTTGGGTGGAAGTCCCTATAGCTTGCAATCCAACCATGTAGCACCGAAATGATCTCTCTGGAAGGCCGTATGCTATCCCCTTTTTAGGACCACCGACAACATCCAACCATATCCTCTGCGCTTCTTCGTCTGAAAGGGGTGGTCACTCGCCTTGCTCATCGGTGGCAAGCTCTGAGTGTACTCCTCCACATTAATCTTGTAGAGACCCTTTATTCAGAAGATATAAAATTGTTAACTATATTATATTATAATGATTTATAGTAGTTATGAAACTTACATATGCAGTCTCCGCCCGATCCTCGACCCATCTACTTGGACCTGTCGGTGCCTTCTTCTTCCGGATGTGAGTCTCCATGAAGAACTCATCATGAGTCATCTTCCTCCCATATTTTTCCTACAAATATAATAAAATGTGTTAACTAAATTAACATATATAAATATCGTTCGATAAACATAGAAGTAAATATTTTAAGGAATTACCAGTAGTCTCCTCGTAGCCCCATGCTCCTTGCACCCACACATTGGTGGAGATAATGGATCAATCTCAATCACGATATTGTGCTGATTGGGTTTATTTCTAGCATATGGCACATGACTGTCAAAGTAGTAAGAACAAAAATGGGCAGTTTTCTTTGCAAGATAGGCTTCACATATGAATCTTTCAATCCTATTCCTCTGTTTAACAAATCGTTTACACTTGCCGATAGTCCTGCACATTGTCATATTAGATGATAATGTTAAAGAAAATTATAAGAATAAATCAAGGTTTGATCATTACCTCTCAAATGGATACATTCACCTGCATTGAACTGGCCCTCCAAGTCGCGCCTCGTATACAAGGTGAATTGGAAGGTATTCAATCGCATCAAAGAAACCACATGGAAAAATCCTTTCCAGCTTATTACTGATTACATGAATGTTCCAATTCATTTGAAATAGGTTTTCTTCCCTTAATATGTAGAACATAAGTCTTTCAAGAACAAACTTATCTTTGTGATGGGTTTCCATATATTTTCAGGAAAACCACAAAATGCAATAGGGATTAAAGTTTCCATGAAGATATGACAGTCATGACTTTTCATATGAGTCAGCTTTCCCTCAGCCATATCGGCACGTTTTTCCAGGTTCGATGCATAGCCCTTGGGCATCTTTAGATTTGTAACCCACTCACAAATTTGTCGTATTTGTTCCAAAATGACTGTGTAGATGGCCTTGGGCTTGAACACCTAACCATTGTTCCCAGACTGCAAATGTAATTCAGGTCGCCTGCAATATTCTTGTAAGTCCAATCTAGCCTTAGGATTATCTTTTGTTTTATTCTTATCATCCATCACTATGTTGAACAAATTGTCAAAATAGTTCTTCTCAATATGCATTACATCAAGATTGTGTCAGAGAAGAATATCCTTCCAGTATGGCAACTCCCAAAATATGCTCTGTTTTGTCCAGTTATGAGTAACACCCTATCCAGGAAATCTAGAAGGTGGGGCCTCGGTAACTTCAATGATGTTTTGAACCCTCTCCCAAATTTTCTCATCGGAATAAATTGGAAGTGGAAAATCATGTGCAACTGTATTCTTTTTGAATGCGTTCTTCATCCTTCTGAATCATGATCAACTGACAAGAACTGACGATGACAATCAAACCATGATTGCTTTCGGCCATATCTTAAAGTGAACGCTTTACCCATTTCCATGCAGTAAGGACATGCTCACTTTCCGGTAGTCATCCACCCAAACAACATTCCATATGTAGGAAAATCATTAATGGTCCATATTAAGTTAGCACATAAGTTGAAATTTTGCTTAGTTGATATATATCATATTTCTCAACTTCATCATACCACAACTGTTTAAGCTCATCAATCAGAGGTTGCAAATATACATCACTCAAACTCTTTAGATTGGGGGGACCGAGAATAAAACAATTTAAAAATATATATGGCCTAGTCAAACATATTTCAGGTGGAAGATTATAAGGCGTAATAAAGACCGGTCAACATGAATATGGTATTGCAGAAACAGAAAATGGCGTGAAACCATCAGCACACAAACCCAACCCAACCGAACATTCCTCGGTTCACTAGCATAATCCGGATACGTCCTATCAAAATGCTTTCAAGCTTCCCCATCTTATGGATGACACATAACACCGGGCGGCCTTCTATTTTTATAATGCCATCTCATTTGAGAAGCGGAACTTATCGACGCGTACAACCTCTTTAATATAGTAATACAAGGTAAATAATTCATCGACTTCACAACAATATTCTTCCCGCCGGAAACCACCGCTTAAAATGAGGTTTTTCACAAACTTTACAACTTTCTAAATCTGCATCACCCTTATAATAGAACATGCAACCATCTTCACAACAATCGATTCTCATAGACGAGAGTCCTAACTTAGAAACCAATCTTTTAGCCTTATAGAAATCTTCAGGAA